>NC_089228.1:36219483-36922920 GCF_963924675.1 Phocoena phocoena | reverse complement strand
GTCATCCTTTGTAACTCCCTTCTAGGTCACTCTGTGTGTAAACACCTCTGGCTCCTGTCTCTCCTGCATCAGAGCACCCAAGGCAGGGCTGAGGTTGGGCCAGAACTGGCTGGCGGGAAGGTGGGCACATTGGTCAGACAGGCTACCAGCCACCTCTTCCTTCTATCTCCTTTGCAGCTGCCTTGGGGTGCGGCGTGGGGGGCACAGAGCCATGTCGGACCTGCTACTCCTGGGCCTGATTGGGGGCCTGACTCTGCTGCTGCTGCTGACGCTGCTGGCCTTTGCTGGGTACTCAGGGCTGCTGGCCGGGGTGGCAGTGAGTGCTGGCTCACCCCCCGTCCGCAACGTCACCATGGCCTACAAGTTCCACGTGGGGCCCTATGGTGAGACTGGGCGGCTTTTCACAGAGAGCTGCAGTGTCTCCCCCAAGCTCCGCTCCGTTGCCGTCTACTATGACAACCCCCGCATGGTAAGGAGCCTCCTGGGCCTTGGCTGGGGTTCTACCCCATGGACAGACATGGGGCAGGGCTTCTTGGGCAAGGGGTGTTCTGGTTTCTGGGGAGGGGTGGGAAAATCGTTGAGCTGGCTATGCACACCACCTCCTCTCTGAGCTTGAAGCTCCTTCCAGATTTAATCTGGACTTCTGCTCCAGACATCTATATGCTGACTTTCTACTTGTCACGATCTAATTTTCCTGGCTTGTCTCTGCCCATGGACTTCTGAGTGCAGGGGGCCACACCACTGTGAGTCCCTAGCCTCTGAGGGGGCATTGGTCTGTAGCCTCCTCTTCTCTCCCTCCCTCAGCCCCATTTGAAGCCAGCACTCTAAGACCAGGCCATTTCAGATGCTGCCCTCTCTTTGAGGTCATATCATGTTTCTTTGCCTTCCCTCTTTCAGCTCTCGTGCTGAAAGAAGGTGGAATCTTCCAGCCATGATGGTGGCCCCTGGCCCAGGGATAAGGCATTTCTTTGGACATCAAGCTGCCTGGTTGGGAGAGTGCTTTGGGGGCAGGTGGAGCCAGGTGAGCTGTCCAGAATGTCCAAGATGCTGGGGTCAGAGACTAACCTGACATCAGTGGCACCCTGTAGGCATATGGCTGTATTTACAGCCTGTGGTGAATCAGGACTCACCAATATGGCCTCCTGCCATGCCATGAGGTGGTGCTGCCCACAGCTGCATTGGGCTGGCAGCTCTGCCAAGGGTTCTCCAGCCTCCAGCTCTGAGCCTTGGCACACCAGGCATTGAGAATCCCCAGCTCTGGTTTTCTTGCCTGGAGAGCTCAAGTGGGCAAGGCGTGTAGCCTCCATGCCATGTGCTGAACAGGCCTCAGTGGGGTACTCAGTCGAAACAAGGGTGTGCTGACTCCCTCTCTGTGCCAGGTTCTGCTTGACACCTGCACTCTGGAGATGAACAGACGTGGCCCTGCCCTCAGGAAGCTTTGTGTGGTTGGCAAGTCAGCCCTATACAGATGCATCTCCAGCAAGGCACTGTGTTCAATGCTCACAGAACTTTGAGTGAGCTGTGGGTTTGCCTCAAGTCTGCCAGGGAGGCTCAGAGAGGAGGTCTTCTGTCATGAGTAGAATTTTGCTCTACTGGAAAGGGCCTCCTGGCTAAGGGAACTGCAAAGTGCAGGCCTGCAGATGTCGGCTGACAGAGGAAGTGTGGCAAGTGAACACGTGGTGGGCAGAGAAAGATGTCGAAGGGTTTGCTGGGCCAGGTGGTGGGAGGTACAGTAGGTTGGGAGGAAAGGTACAGCACAATTTGCCACCTTTGATTTAGGAAACTAAGTGGATGGCAGGTGGAGGAGGGAAGGAGACGAGGCAGGGGGCCATCGAGGAGATTGGGCTGGGTCTGGGTGAGGGGTGATATGGCCTGGTTGAGGGATGAGTAGACATTGAGGTTTTGAGGTCACATGGCTCGGAGATGGCACTAAGTGACAGTCAAGAACACTGGGGCCCAAGTGGGATGGGGCAGGCACTGGGCTATGGGAAGCTCCTAGACCAGATGCCGGGCCCCCACCCTTGCAGAGGTCTCTTGTGTAAGTCCCTTTCCCTCCTCTACCCTACCCTGGTCCCTGCCCCTCCTTCCACATCTGACCCAGTTGGAACCCTCTGCAAGACCTCAGTGGGAGGGATGAGGGTCCTTGCAGCTGCCTCTTTCCTCACCGGCATGTCCTGTTCCAGAAGCAGTACATCGCCTCTTGAGTTGGAGGTGCTAATTCCAGAATGGGAAAGGGCCAAGGCAGCACGGTACCTTTGGGTCATTGCTGGAGGCTGGTTCAGGGAAGAGTGAGATAGAAGAATCCTGGCATGGGACACTCTCCCTATGGCCTCCTGACCCAGCCACCTCCAAGCAGCCCACTGTACAGCTCTCCTGGAGGTGTGGTGGACTGTCTGAGGTGGTGGGACTTGGGTTTCCAGGGTTGGCTGGGCACAGCCCGACTTTGATACCAGTCTGGGGGCCCATGGCCTGAGAGGACAGACTCAAGGTTAGCAGTCCTGGGTTTTGATTCTGTCTCACCACTGTCCTGCTGTGTGGTATTGGGCATACCACATACCCTCTCTGAGCCTCCATTTCCTCATCTGCAGAGTAATGTTAAAAATACTGCTTATAGGTAGGCTGGCAAGGGTTAAATTAAGTGACACAGGTGAGCCATTCACCCCAGTACCTTGCCCTCAAGAAGTTGTTGTAACAACAACAAAAAATGGGTGGAAAAAACACTCATGCTAATTAGGTGTGATGAGGGGTTGTTAGGCTGGGCACTCATAACCCAGGCTTAGACCCTAGGCCTGGCTGTGACCATCTGGTTGGCACAGAGAATGAATATATATGTCTAAAAGTGGCCCCTCTGATCCTGTCCATCCCAGTCCTGGGTCACTCTGGAAGAAACTTGTGTCCCTATTCAGAGCTGGGTCACACCCTGGCACCTGCGATGGCTCACCTGCCTGGCAGAGATCCTAAAAGGTTCAGGGAACCCTGGACCCCCAGGCTTCAGGTGCTCATGGCTATCACAGACTATCTGGTCCATAAGGATCTGAAGCCTCTGGGTCCACACTGCTGATATTATAGAGGAGACTAAGGAGCAGTTAGCAGGAGTTGTGGTACTATCTGAGTTTACTCATGCTTTTTTATTTTCATTTAGCAAATATTTGAGCACCCTGTCTGTGCCACTCTGTCCTGGGCACTGCTGCACAGTGGGGACCAAGGGGCCCAGCCCTCAGGCCGTCTCAGTGGGGGTAGGGGATGTCAGGGAAGCCTGAAGGACAGGCCTCATCCAGTCCTGGGGAAGGCCAAGAAGCCAAGCTTTCTGCTCCCTAGCTGCCTCCTACAGCAGTGTCCAGCATGGGGCCCTGCATAATATGGTTCACAGAAGGAAGGGACAGGATGTAGGCTGAGCTGTGGAGTGTCCCATCCCCATTCCACCCTCCCCAGCACAGCACAACACAACACAACACAACACAACACAACAGGAGCCAGAACCTGCTTCTCTGAGTGTGGGAGGAAGTGAGGCTATTTCAGGTTCTGTGAGTGGGGCAGTGAGTGACCAGGTGAGAGGTGGCCATGTGCTCTGGGTGCCGCCCACCCCCATGAGATATAGACTGACAGCTCCCCAGCCACACCCCTTCCAGGCCTCAGCTGGACAGAAGGAGAAAGGCCTGGTGAGGCTCCCCTGGTCTGGCTCTGGGCTCAGGAAGTGACACAGAGAAGGGTACCAACAAAGCAAGATTGTGGCGATTGCAGTGGACCATTTCATATGAGATGCTGCTTGAGCATATATCCTGGAGATACATATGTATGTCTGTATGTCAGTTAGCCAGCCAGCCCTATATTTTGGAGTTCTCATGGGATAAGCCTGTAAGATCTGGGCGAGTGGTTCTTGTGGTGCAGGAAGAGGGATTCCGTTCTTCATCCCTGAGGGCCTTGGTGGAGGTGGGGGGAAGGAAGGAAGGAGCAGGTGGCAAGAAGTTGACAGACTCTGGCAGTGGCTCATAGGTGTCCCTCTCCTCTCCAGGACGCCACATCATGGAGTGTGGCCATTTCCTCTTTTTTTTTTTTTTTTTAAGTCAATGATTTTTTTTTTTTATATTTATTTGTTTGTTTGTTTGGCTGCACCGGGTCTTAGTTGTGGCACACAGGCTCCCAGTCTCAGCATTCGGGGTCTAGTTCCCTGACTAGGGATTGAACCCTGGCCCCCTGCATTGGGAGTGCTGGGTCTTAACCACTGGACCACCAGGGAAGTCTCATCATTTCCTCTTCTAAGTGCCAAGGGAAGGGGGTGATTCCAGAGTCAATCAGGGATCTGTCCCCACCTCTCCACCCCCACCTCCCTCAGCACATGCACAGACACACACACACAGATCCAGTTCTGTCCTGCCCTTGTATAGTTCTGCCCTCTTTCTCCTGCTTAGACAGTGACTTTTGCCTCCCCTCCTGGGCCTAGTTCCTCTGGGAGCCTTGGGTGTTGGGAAGGAGGTGGAGAGGACCCTGAGCACCTTATTTGATCCTAACCAGTTCTGGCCTGTTAACAGGTCCTAATGGCTGGGATGCTGTTGCCGTGCCCATGGGCCTGTCCTGTCTGCCAGCCTGGCCCTCCTCCTCCTGCCCCACCCTCTGCTGCCACCGCCTCCGCTGCTGTGTTTGGGGCTTAAGTAACCTGCCTGCTTGCCTGCCCTTGTGGGGAGCTTGGCTGAGGCCGGTGGGGCATGGCAGCCTGTTCAGCTCACCTGGGGAAGGCCTAGGAGGGGGTGCTACCTCCAGGCATGGAGGAGTTTGGGGAGGGGACTGGTGGCGGTTGGGTACTGCCTTTAGTGAACTAGACCACACTGAAGTTTCTTTTTCCCCCTAGTCCACTGAGAATCGGTTTACGGTCACCACGTCTGCAGGGACTGAGGCCAGTAAGAGTTTTCTGACGTAGGCCTGTGCCGTACTTCCCCTTCAGTATATGTGGGGATGGTGCCCCCTGCTCTCCCTGGAGGCACTGAGGTCACATGGAGCCTGGGAAGGGGTGGGGTGAGGGAGTAAGATTTCCCAGGATTGAGCCCTCAACAAGGGCAATGGGAATGTGAGCTGAGCTGATGCTTCCTGGAGGCCCAGGCCATCGCCTACCCCAGGTACCCTGTGATGATTTTCTGCTAGATGGAGTCTAGGTTTCTGCTCACAGCAGGTTAACTGTGGGCCCCTGTGGAAAGGTGGGCTGGGTAGTCTGGCCAGGGAGGAATCAAGGTATCCCTCTGGGTCTGGAATTGGCAGACAGTGCAGCTGTCCCAGTCAGATTATGCAGGTTATGGACCTCGGGTGGCCCATTTCTAGTGAACCCAAAGGCTGGGTTTGGTATGGGCTAGCTGACACCATTTTTTTCTTCCTGGATCCTGGAATTTATTGATCTTGTCCAGTTTCCAGATTCAGTGAGGTCTTGGCCAGGCAGAGACCTCTCTTCGCTATGGCCTCACACAGCAGGGTCAGCGAGATACTGCAAGGCCTCTCCGGAAGGGGCAGTAGGGCCAGCTTGTACCTGGAAGCTGTAGGTTCCAAGCAGACTGTCCTCTTCTTAGAATGCTAGGACTCAAGAGGCCTCACAGCCTGAAGGAGATAACTCTGGTATCTCTTTCCTAGCACTTTTGCTTTGAGGGCAGATTCTGGATGGGCCTGCCTTACTGAAATTGGTGGTGGGTCTGGCCACTGCCCTGTCTCCCTGGTATGGTTCCTTGCTGGTGCTAGTTCTGGTCCAGCTCTTGTTCTAGTCATAGGTACCCAGAGAAATGACTGATACAGGGAAGAAAGGGAGAAGACAGAACTGGAAGGCCCAGCCTGCCCTTTGAAGATCAGCCCCAAATAAAGACATTGTATTGAACCAAGGTGGGTGGGGTTTCTAGCCATCAAGACACTCCTGCTTTCTGGGCCCTTGACCATCTCAGTGGGCCATTCCCCTGGAGGTAGGCCTGGGCTCTCCTGGGAGCCCAGGAAAGCCTTCCCCTGCTCTGAGACCAGCCTTGCCACTCCCTAGCCTGTCTTAGGCCCTGTCCCATCTCCTCCTTGCTGGTGCCTGGTTCAGATGTCTCCCAGCTCCCGCTTGGTATGGGGCTGCTTAGCAGGTGGTGGGCTTGCTGAGTAACCTCCGAGTCTGCCCCTTAGCCACTTGGACAGGGAAAGGGGCAGGAAGTGTTCTCACTTCTGGAATTGAAAAGTTGCTCAGGCAGGAAGGGAGTCCCTGTGCCCAAGATCTCAGGAGCCCTGTCTCCTTATTAGCTGCTTCCCTCCCCCATGACAAGAGTTCCTCCTTTTTCAAGGGAGAGGGAGAGGAGGTTTGCTCATGATGCAGAGCCTGTGCGAGCAGGTTTATGCATGCATGCCTGTACTATCGCTGAAGAACTTCTGTGCACTGGATCCTGGACCTTTCTGCCTAGAGCCCTGGAGTGAGTGGTGGGGAGGAGAGGCCACCAGTTACAGTGCAGCAGAAGACCTGCTCCCTCTGGTGGGCATTTTGGGATCAGAGAGGAGGAGCTGCTTAGTGAGGAGCAACAGAGGCTTTCAGGAGGAAGGTTGAGCTAAGTCTTGAAGGATGGTTGAGTTTCCCAGGCAGAAAGGACTCTGCAGTAGGGTTACGAGGACATTTCAGGCAGAGGAAGTAGCCTACGCAAAGAGAGGAAGCATGGGAGGATGTGGCATGTTTGGGGAGCTGCAAATAGTTCTGTGTGGGGGTGTGGTGGGAGAGGAGGCTGGTAAGGCTGGCTGGCCAGAGCCCGGATTTGTCTCTCCCTCTGCCACTCACATGATTAGTGGGCGCCTGCCCACCTGGGTCTTGGCCCCTGCTCAGGCCTAGGGATGCAGAAAAGGACTGCTAGGTCAGTGTGTGGACAAATCCAGGCAGTGTGTTGTGTGTTGTGTGGGCCACCCTGAGACAGCCTTGCATGCTGGCCTCGGAAGTTTCATCATAGAGGTGAATTGGGATCCATTGAGAGGTTCTAAGCAGGATGATCACAGGTGTTCTGGTGCCTTTGGGGGACTGAGAAGGATGTGGAGCTGGAAGGTCCGTGAGGGCTGCTGAGGTGATCAAGACCCTGGGACCCAAACCCAGGCAGGCCAGGTGTTGGAGAGGAGATTATCAATTGACCTTCCATCCATTTCTCTGTTTAACCTGTATTGGATGTTTCTTTTGTATAGCATAGGTCGGTAGGGTTAGTTAGGAACATGAAGATGGGCTTTGCCGCAGACACTGTCCTTTGGTCTGTCAGCAGGAGGCCTGCCAGAGCCACCTGCCTTTCTGGCCATCCTCAAGTCTTGGGTGTGAATGGGACAGTTGCACCATCTAGAGACAAGAGGTGGTACTGCAGTGCTCTCCAGCGCCTCTGGGTGGGGTGGGAGGAGCCTGAGGTTGAGAGAACTGACTGAGCTGCAAGGTTGACTTGATCTGGCTAAGAGTTTACAGCACAGTATTGGAGTCTGTGGGGGTTGCCATTGAGCCGCCCTGAGAGGCTCTCCGAGAGGGTGTTTGGACCTGAAGGATGGGCAGGGAGGAGCTACATGTTCAGAGTTTTGGGTAGATGGGCATCCTGAGCCAATGGTTACGTGTTTGGCCAGTGTCATAGCTACTAATAACTGACAACAAGTATGGAGCACTTGCTGAACCATGCTCAGTCCTCATGTGAAGTATCTCACAATTCTGTAAGTTGATATCAAGGAACTGGGAATTCAGGAAACCAAGGGACTCGTCCAGAGCACAGGACTCAAGATTCACACCCAGGCCTGCCTCTCTTCAGAGTTGTGGTCCTGACTACTGCACCATATTGCCTGCCACGAAAGCCCTGAGTTATGCTTAATGACAGGATTCAAGGGGACCAGGGCTGCAGAGAGTGGGAGCTGACCCCCAGGGACTACGCAGAGGTGGGAGTCAGTGCCCAAGTTTCAGGCAAAGTGAGACTCTGCATTGGCCAGGGTAGGAAGGCAGAGCAGGCCTGAGACATCCCTGGGGGATTGTTGACAGGACTTGGAAAGGGCCAATGGGAGGGCAGACACAGGTAAGAATGACTTCACGGTACTGGGAAAGGAGGCTGAGGAGAAGAGCAAGTGGAGGTAGAAGGAGTTTAAATTTAGGGGTCAGTGGCCCCTGAGTAGGGCCTTCAGACTGAGGAAAACCCGGGATGGAGAGCAAAAGGTCTGTGGTAAGTCTCTTGGATTTAGGAAGAGATACCCCTGGGGGCTGGTACAGATTCAGGTGGCAGGAGGTGAGACAAACTGGGACCCCTTGATACCAGAAGGAAAAGCAAGTGCTGGCCCTTTCAGGCCTGGAGTTAGGCCTAGGAAGTGTTGGAGACTCACGTAGGAGCCCTTACCTGGGTGGGGTTTGTGGGAGCCAGGGGAGGGAGGGGAGCAGAGTGAAGTGAAGTGTAGGTACTAGGGGTCCAGGGAGACTTAGGGGGAACCAGCAGTCTCAGCCAAGAAGGGGCTTGGGAAGCGGGGCAGGGTTTAGGATAGGGTGTGGGTTGGAGAGGAGGTGTTGAGGCCCTGGTGATGATGGCTGGCCCTGCCTAAGAGCCTGGGGAAGAGGATCTCACACAGTTTGAACAGCAACCCAGAGTTCAGTTCTGCTTCCTGACCAGCCCTTCTGTGGCCCCTCCACAGCTGGCAGGAGCCTGCCCTGTGCAATGGAGGGATGGAGAGTCCTGCAGCGGGATGCCACAGGCCGGGTTTCAGCAGGAAATTGTCATCTCCATTATGGTGTCTGGGGCTGCGTGGCTTGTTGGAGCTAGTGGTTCTGCCAGGCCCAAGCTGGCACAGAAGCCAGGAAGCAGGAGGTCTGTGGGCCTCCTTCCTTTGCCCAACCCTGACACCCTGCTCTGCTTCCCCAGGTGCCCTCTGAGAAGTGCCGCTGTGCGGTGGGCAGCATTCTGAGTGAAGGTGAGGAGTCACCCTCCCGTGAGCTCATCCGACTCTATCAGAAATTTGGCTTCAAGGTGTTCTCTTTCCCGGCACCCAGCCATGTGGTGATGGCCACCTTCCCCTACACCACACCCCTTTCCATCTGGCTGGCTACCCGCCGTGTCCATCCTGCCCTGGACGCCTACATCAAGGTGAGACACAAGTCTGGTGTGTGTGTCAGGGGGCAGCCAGTCCTTTGAGTGGGTGCTGGGGAGGCCTGCCTAGCCTGGGAGGAAGAGGCTGTTTTGGGAGGGCAGCACCTCGTGGAGCAGGTGCCTGTGGAGCTAGGAAGATGGGCAGAGGCTGCTGGCATTTCTTCCATACACCCGAGACCTCTTGGGCCCCAAGCATCTCCCAGGAGTACGGGTAGTTTGTTCAGAAACCCAGTCTTGTCATTTAAGCTCTGACTTGGAACAAAGACATCCTTAGTGCTCAGCCCCCACTCCAGACCCACCCTGTCCCTATCCTGCTGGGCCCTGCAGAGCAAGGGCCCTGAGACAAACTTCCCCTGTTGTAAATTACTCCTCCTCTAAAACATTTTGTAAACTTGGGTGCTAGGGAAATGACCCCAATTTGGGCTTGGAAGTGATCGTTTATTCATCTGTTCAACTTGTATTTATTGAGTGTCTGTGCTAGGTGCTATGCTGGATGTGGTGTGAGATACTGGTGCATGAAATAGGCATTTACAGTGAGGTGTGGAGATAGGTAATAACGTCAAACAAAAACGGGATACATGCTAGGAAAGTACAGGGTGAGAAAAGGCAGGGAACCAAGTACACAGCGTGGTTAGGGACAGCCTCTCGGAGGAGGTAACTTCTCAGGCAAAATCCTAGAAGAGCCCTTGGAGGGGCGGTAAGAATGTTCTAGGCAGAGCTAGGGTGAGGAGCGTGGGTTTGATCTAAAGGCAGTGGGAAGTCACTGCAGAGTTCCAGCCAGAATCCGAGCTGCACCTGTGCGAGATGGGTTCTGCTGTCGTTGGGAAGGGTAGGGCTGGACCATGGCTCATGGGAGCCGGGTGGAGGTGCTTTGAAGCTGTTATGAATCCTGCCGTGCATGGCGGCATCTTGGGCTGGGGCAGTAGCTGTAGAGATGCAGACAAGGGTGGAGACTGACAATTTGTTTTGGAGGTAGAACTGATGGATTTGTGGATGGGTTGGATGATGGGAAGGGGAGGGAGTGGGAGGAGTCACAAGTTGCAGTCCCCTCTGGGCAGGGCAGGTGGGTGAGCGTGTAGTGGTGCTTTCTACTGAGGTAGGCAGGGCGGAGGGAGGAACTGGTTTGCGGGACCAGCTCTGTGGGCTGTGTCAGGGGATCTGCCTGAGGGACATCTTAGATGGGGTGTGGAGTCCACAGTGATGTGTGTAGTCTGGAGTTCAGAGAGGATTGGGCTGGTGAATATGTTTGGTGACGTGAGCCTATTGACAGTATTTGCCCTGGAGGATGGCTGAGGCAGCAAAGTGTACAGAGGGCATGGCCAGTGTGGCTGGGATCAGGGAACAGGAGAAAAAAGTTAGCAAGAATGTGAACTTGGCGGTTTTGGAAGAACCTGGTGGCTTGTTCTCCAGAGCAGCTTGGGAAAAGGGACCGGCCTTGGTGATGGAAATGGGAGTTCAGACACGTCCTGGTTAAGTGTCTGGTATCAGGGCTTGGGAATGAATAAATGGGGCCCTGGGTCACCAGCTGTGGCCTTCGTGGGCGGAGACAGGAAGAAGAAACAGGAGGGCTGCTGTGGTAGGGAAGGGGCATGGGGAGGATGGAGGAGGATTTCCTTTGTGAGCTGGAGGTTGGCAGCCAGGAGGGTGCTGGGCGTGGGGTCGGGCAGGAGGCTGAGGGGCAGGGTGAGGCAGGAGCGGGGGGAGCTGGCTGGTGTTGAGGGCAGGAAGAGAGACATCAGTGCCTAAGGCCTGCTCAGCATTTCACCCAAGGAAGGGCTGGTGTGTGGTGTCTCTGGTCTTGTCTGTGTCATCCTCAGTTTCAAGGGCCAGTCTGGAGGAGCACCCCTGGGAAGAGACTTTCTGGGTTCCAGACCTCAGAACAGGACATGTGGTGTGGTGGCGAGCAACTCAGCCACCACAGCCTTTTCTTGGCTTCAGGGGTTTATTTTTAGACACCTTTGTCCAAATTTCCTGGCCCCTGACAGCTTCACAAGTTGCCTGGTTTTGACGTCACCTCTTTGATGAAAGCCCTTCCTCCTACCTCCTCCTCCCGTGGGAGCCTGTCAGCTGTGCTCTGGGCTTGATTTTCTTGGGGTTGGGGCTGCAGCAGGGGGTGTACCATCCTCTCTCCTGCCTGTGATGAGGAAGCCTGACAGGTGCGGGGCAATGCAAGGGGCTTCTCAGGGATGTGTGCGAGGCGTGCTGTGTGGGCTTGACCACCAGCTGGGAGAGTGAGACAGATGCCGGGCTGCCCTCAGTGGAGGCACGGCCCAGGTGCTCTGCTGGTTTTGGGGGTGAGGAACAAACCCAGGTGAAAGACGAGGAAGGGGCCGGTTCTCTTTGTTGGTCTCAGCCTGCAGTGGACAGGGTGTGGCCCTGTGCCTCTCTTGGCCTAGGTGACAGAGAGAAGAGAATGTAAGGCTCGCTCTTTCACCTGCCCTCTTCCCCACTGCCCTGAGACCAGAGAAAAGAGGCTGCTACTGAGACTCTGAGCGCTTCTGACTGTCCCAACCCTGACAGCTGGCTGCCTTTAACCGTGTGTGCGTGCGTGTATGTACATGTTACGTACATGTGCACGTGTCTTTTTTCTCCACCCCACTGGCTTCTCTCTGGATCTGAGGCTGGGTCTGCTGTGGAGTTGCTTCAGATGCAGTGACAGCAGCCCGTCAGCTTTCTATTTCAGGAGTGGTGAGGGCGGCAGTAGCCAAGAGGAGGGGAGGGAGGGCTTGGCAGGCTCACCTGCTTCCCCAGAGGCTGGGGCAAGGGGTGGAGGTGAATGATCTCAGAGCTTTGGATGAGGGAGGTGGAGAGCAGCTGCTGTTCCGGCAGTGGCAGATGTCTGAGCCTGGGACAGGATTGGTCTCATGGGACAGCAAGGTCCTAGGGGTTCTCTGTGAGGAACCCAAAGACAAGCATTTGTCAGGGCTCTTGTGGGGATTCTGGAAGGATGGCTGGATCCCAGCTTTGTGGTCTGTGTGGCAGCCCCTGGCTCTCTGGCTGGGCTTCCCCAGCTTGGCAGCCTGGCAAGCTCTAGGGGCTGGAAGTCTGCCTTTCTCCACGTAAACCACTGGGGGCCCCAGGCCAAGCACTCTGGGACAGCATGTGTGTGAGGGGTCCCTGGGTTCTGTGTGACTATTTATCTATGTGGAAGATGCCCCAGCTTTGTCAGGCCGCTCCACCAGGGTCCAAGGAGTTAGCCTCCAGGGCAAGAGGAGACCACTCCCTGATCCCCAGGAAGGGGGTTCCTCTGGCAGCTGAAGGAGAGAACTGAGCTTCCTTGAAATTGCAATGCCACAGAGGAGGTGGGGCCCAGATATCAGCCCAGAACAATAGGCAAAGGCCTCAAAATTCACCACAAGGTGAGCCCAGTCTTAATGAGCGTCCAGGGAAGGCTTGGGGCACATGGAGCAGACCAGAGATGAGTGCGAGGCCTGGGGTCCCACGTATGGGGTTGTGTGTGAGTTCCCTGAGTTCGGTACTTGGCTCATATCTGCAGTTGGTGAGGAGATCACTGAGAGTGTTAGACTGGCCAGCCAAGACCCCCGTGCCTGACTTCCAACAGGATCTATGATCTTTTCCATAAACCCCCTTCCCCAGGGTCTCTGCTTTCCCCAGGTTTTCAAGGGAGGTCTCCTTGTGATGTTTGGGCATCTCCTGAGTTTAGGGAGGGCATTGTCTGTGTGGAGGCTGGTTGGCTGGGTAAATGCAGGCAGGCCCTGGAGGTCAGATAGTGGCTCTTTCTCCATAGAATTGGAGATGTGTGGTAGGCAGAGCAGGTATAGTGAGCCAGTGGGGGAACCTTGGTGGTAGAGTTCTGGGATAGCTGGGTTGATGGGGCTGTTCTACCAGGGACAGCTGTGAGCAGGGACCCCAGACCTTACTTCTCAGTCTGCTCTGGGGGCCAGAGCCTAGGGGCTGTGCTAAGGTACCCCTGTGACTGGCAGCCAGGGATAGGGGACTGCACTCAGACCTTTACCTGCCTCAGCTGGAGTAGCTCTGCCTCTGGGTTTTACACATCAGATGACCTCCTGAGCTTTTGTTTGGAGGAGGATGTTTGAGACTTACCTGGTTTGAAAACCTCTGTCCTAAGAGGGGGACACCATTGGGCAGATGCCTCTTCCACCCCTGGCCAACTGCATGTCTGTTCTAGATCCTGAGGACGCCGTGGCAGTTGCAGTGTGAGTGGAGCTGGGAGGTGCCAGGGCTCATCCCTTGTGCAGACAGGGGCAGGAGGGTTCCCAGAAGAGGCACTTTCTGGGGGAGCTGGAAGCTGGACCTGGAGGAAGCCCTGGGGAGTATCACGGTAGAGATTTCCCTGGAGTGGATGTGACTGAATTCCCGAGCGGTGGGTGATAGGCTGGCAGTGTCAAGGGACAGCCAGCTGGAAACTAAGGAGCGGGGTCCTCAGCTGCCTCAGCAGGGTGGCTACAGAAGTGGGTCATCCTGTTGAGCGTGAACAGGGAGGAAGCTCCCAGCAGCATGGTCAGAGTCTGGGTCCTGCCCAGTGGCTCACAATCTCCTGTGTTTGTTTTCCCTCAGACTGTCTGGGTGACTTTGAGGGAGTCAGTGATGGGGGTGGTTTGAGTCCACACTGAGGCCAAAACACCAGTAGGGAGCAGGATGGTCCTGGCAGTGGGAATCCAGGTAAGGAAGCCCCCATAGAATATGAAATTTGGGGTCGTCTCTTTCTCTGCCCATCATCTTTGCTGAGCTAATTTGGGAGAGTTCCCGAGCTTTATTTTTAATAAGGAAGGCCTTCCTGGTATCTCAGCTCAGTCACTTACTCTGCACTTATTTACTGGGCCCTCTTTTGTGTGGCATTGTTCGGGGCATGGAGGAATGAGCTAGGAGGCAGGCATAGTGTCCTAATCAAAGCCAGCATCCCCATTGTTTTACCAGTAAGGACAGTGAGACCTAGGGAGGGGAGGTTACCCAAGGTCAGGAGTTGAAGCAGTGGCCAAGTCCAGACTGGATCCCCTGGGCAGAGAATCACTGATGGCTACATGCCTTTTACCACTCTGCTCTGCCCATGATTGGGGCTGGGCCCAAGAGGCTGAGGACTGTCATGAGCTTGGGATGCACTGGGAGTGGTACCCAGAGTGGGCCTGGGATAATAGCAGCACTGTGGCCTAACACCCACTTCACCCTCTGTCTCCAGCCCTGGTGGGCAGAGTCATGGGCTGAGGCTGTCAATTTGGGAGCCTGCTGGGGAAGCCAGAAGCAAAAGGCAGGAAGAGCCTGGCTGCCCATTTGCCCAGCAGGGACTCATTAAGGGTTACCTTGGCAGCTGTTCTGGGCACAGGAAGCAGCTGCTGCAGGTGCCTTATTGGTCCTCATGTCCTTACCCTCAGTGAGGTGGAGATGGCTCCAGGGCTAGCTTACCTGCCAGGGCTGCGACCTGCTAATTGGCCTGCCCCCAGTTCAGGGAGGAGGGTGTGCTCAGTAGTACCAGGACCTGGGGCTGAATGATAAGCCCCCAGAACTCTTTCCTCCCACCATCTCTCCCAGCCACAGGGCTTAGCCTAGGAGGAGTGGGGTGGGGAGGGGAGAGATGGATTCACTGGGAAAGGCAAAGCAACCTTTGGGGGTGGGGAAATTTGGGCTGAGCCTTGAAGGATGGGTAGTGTTCTCCAGGTAGGAAGGCAGGTCAGGCAGAGGCACTGACGTGGACATGGCCTGTGTATCCATTGTGGCTGGAGTACAGGGGAGGAGCAGGAATTTGGGCCCAAGAGATGAGGCTGGGTCCTGCAGGTTTTAGAGAGCCACTAATGGTATGTGATCAGATGAGTGACAGCATCCAGGCTGGCTTTGGAACAGGACTTGAGCACTGGGGGATGGAGAGGAAGAGCCAGAGGCCACAGTCAAACTCTAAAAGAGAGTAACAGAAGTTAGCAGAGAGTAGCAGTGACTCTCCATTCCCAGATTTCCCCGGGCCAGGAGGAGACCCCCCATCCCAATTCCACAAACATACACCAAGGCTTGGCTTCCCTGACTCCCCTTAGGAAGTTGCCCCTGGATGTTGAGGTGTGGGGACCCACGCAGGAGGCTAAGGCTCTCCCCTCTGCTGGCCTGGGGCCCT
Organism: Phocoena phocoena; assembly: GCF_963924675.1. Lineage (NCBI taxonomy): Eukaryota > Metazoa > Chordata > Mammalia > Artiodactyla > Phocoenidae > Phocoena > Phocoena phocoena. Next base: position 36,907,770 of record NC_089228.1, on the reverse strand, counting down.
GAAACTTGTTCCTCAGCCTCTCAGGCTTCACCCCTCCCCACTCCCCTATCCCAGTAATGAAAGCACAAAGCCAGCCTTTGCTGGGGCGGGCGTGGGAGCCACCACTCTCGAAATACCAGCTCAGATATTGTAGCTTGGCAGCCCTGCAGGACCCTGGGGGCTGAGGCTTGTCTGGATGGTGCTGTGGGCTTGGGCCATCACCAATCCAGAGAGAGCCTTTTTCCCCAGGCAGATGGGCCTTACCAAGGAAGGATTCTTTTGCTCTTTTCCAGAGAGCTTGGGATTTCAGGAACAAGGAAGGAGGAGAGATTCCGAGGAGGGAGATCCCTCCAGAGCAGAACAACTCTGCCTTTTAGTGGAGCCCTCAGATCGGGAGAGGCTGTCTGTCTGCTTATGCAGACAGGAAACCTAAGGCTCCAGAGGGAAGGTCTTTCCTGAGCAGCAAGTAGAGGTACCAGTCAGAGATGAGAAATTCAGGGCCTTCTCCTCCTCCCTTACCTTCTGTCTTTCTCCCCACCTCTCCGTCCCCACTTGCCCAGCTGTCCTTCCCTCTGGCACTTCCTGATTCCTCTGGCTCCCAGGTGCTTGACTTCATGGCTCCATCTGCACCAAGCAGCCTTCCTGCTGCTGGATAATCAATCAGCAACATTTTCGTTGGCTTATAAGCCGAACTGGGCTCAAGGTCCTTGACTGCACAGATGCTGCAGACAGCGGCAGGATCTCGGAGAGGGATGGGCTATGGAGCCTGCCATGGCAGCAGCGTCGTCTGGGAGGCTGTGGCTCCCCTTCATTTGGAAGGGAGAGTGTTAGGATCCCAGGTCTGAGCTCCTGAGCTCCCCGTGTAGGTACTCACCCCCACACTCCCCAGCCCTCTGCTCTTGCTCCACAAGGGCTCAGAAGGCCAGAGCAGGGCTGAGCTGGGATTGAGTATTGGCTATCTGGACCCTGGGGAAAGGCTGGGCATGGCTGCAGATCAGGACCTGCCTGGCCCACCCAGGTATTAGGATGCTTAAGGGCCTGTGCCCCCCCTGTGCCTGCTTAGAGGGAACTACTCTCCCCTGCTTCTGCCCCAGCCCACCTTGGTCTCCACTGCTGCTGAGGCACCCCTCTTGGGCTGCCCACGAAGCCATGGCCTGGGTGAGAAGGAATATGAGCAGAGGTGTAAATTGCATGGCAAGCTGCCGGCTCTGAGGTGAAAATGAAAAGTCTTCAGGCAGCGTTGGCAGCAGGCACAGCAGGCTGGGGTGCCAGGCACAGCGCCCTGCTCTCCCTCACACCTTCCCCCTTCTGCAGTCTTCCCCAGACTCCCACCCAAGCCTTGCTTCTCTGCCGTCCCCTCCCCTGCCTTTTGGGGTGGGGGTGGGCTCCCAGTTCGGCCCTGGGCTAGACCTGACCCCAAGAGGGCCTTCATCTCTTTCTTCCATTATACCTTCTAACTGGCTGATTAGTGCACAGAAAAATGGGCTGTGCTTTTGTTAATTTTGTGAGCTTAATATTTTTGGTAGCATCTCCATTGATTCTTTTTGGGTTTTTCAAGTGTACAATTGTCTTTAAGTAATGGGGCTTTTGTTCATATTTTCCAATTCCTCACTTATTTTAATATCATCTATTCCAATCTCTTTATTTTACAGTTGGGGAGATTGAGACCCAGGGAGGGGTCAATAGCTAGGCCAAGGCTCTGGGCTCCTGCCTGGAGCTCTTTCTGCCACTTCCTTCCCCCTCTGTCCCGTCCCTGGCAACCCCATCTCATTCCTTTTCTCCTTTGCCTCTCATTTGCAGAGCTTTGGGCTGTCCTGCTCCAAGGGAGAAGGGTACTCACCATCCCTTCTGCAGGCTCTCCCTTGCTAGCACTGCAGCATCCCCAGAGCTGTCTCCTGCTGTCACTTCCTGCCCCACAGACAGGCTTAGGTTTTGGTCCAGAGGCTGTTGAAAGGCCCATTGGGTATAAGAGGGAGCATGGGAGAGGGAAGTTGACGGAAGTTCCTGGGCAGAGTAATAACAATGTGCCACATTCCAGCAGCAGCCCCCGCTGCGCCTCCCCCATCACTTTGCACATTCGATGCAGACCAGCTGCCTAAGGGGCCGCCAGGGTCTGAGCCCCCACTTGCAGGGACTGCTATGTGCAGGCGGGTGCACGTCAGTGTCTGTGAAATTAAAAATGAGCATGCCTCACTTCACCCAGTGAAGAGATGCCATCACCTTGGGTGGGATGCAACAGCTGTTTGCTGGCTGTGTGGCTGCCCAGCTCTCCAGCCTGGCGTGGAGAGACAGGTAGGACTGGTCCACTCAGAGTGAACAGGAAGACCCAGGGCCCCTCACTTCAGTGAGACAGGAAGTAGAGGGCTGTGATGGGGTGGAGATTGCTAGAGCAGACCTCATCCCTTTCTGGGCCTGGAGCTCATCTAGGAGATACATGACCCAGACCTTGGCCTGCACCCATTGCCTTGTCCTTTTAGGGATTTGAGGCCACATAGCTCTGAGCAAACCCAGGCTCTGGGCAACCTGGGAATGGGATCCACCCTGTCTCCCCTGCTGGGCCTGACCTCTTCTGCACGCCACACTCTCCCCACCCCTAGCCCAGGCCAGGGCACAGGTTGATGGTTTGAGAGCAGAACACCAAATGAGGGTAGTTCAAGTCCTCTCTCTTTCTTCCCTCCTCCCCTCTCCTAATTCAGTAAGAACTACCAGGGGAGGCACTGTGGGTCCTGTGGGGAAACCTTGGCTCGGCATATGCCAATCTGGTGCCTTTGCAGGAGCCCTGAGCTGTACCCCACCCAGGACATGAGCTCAGCCTGAGGTGAGGAGGGAGCGTGTGGTGTGTTCCCAAGGTAGCCAGGTCAGTGGCACCATGGCAGCCTTTTGTGTGCTGCTCCTTCCCTTGTCTGCCGGCACCCCTGTGGGCGGTGTGAGCACCTGGTGTTGGTGCAGGAGTGGTGGGGGGTGTGCTGGTGGCTGAGGTCTCCTGGAAATCCCTGCATTATGGGTGGTGTACCAAGTCCACCTATTGTTTGTGGAAGCCCCAGGGGGGAAGGAATCCTTGGAGGTGTGTCTGAGGGACTGGAACTCTGGAATCCAGTTTCTAGCAGTTCCTAGTGGCACCTTGGCATGATTAGCTGACTTCTTCCTATTAGGCGGGGAGGATTATAGACATCTACGTCTCTCCCACCTTGGAGCAGGGCTTTGTGATCCCCTTGAGTCTGCATGTGCGAATGAGTTGCCCTGGTTTGTGGCCTCATCAGGTAGCCCGTAACTTCAGTGGCCAGAGCAGGTTCCCCTGTCCTAGTGATGCTTCCTCAAGCCTCTGGCTGTCTGGTCTGTGGGAGGGGTTGTGCCCAGGGCTGGGAAGACTCCAGGCCCATCCAGTCAGTCCCCTTTCCCCAGCAGTACCGGCCCAGTGTGGCATTGGCCTGGTGTCCTTGGCAGTCAGTTCTCCAAGGGCTCCCTGAGGCTAGCTGAGGGAGAGGCAGCTGGCCTTGCCTTACTTCGATGATTTTCCAATATTTACCAGGTCATCAACACGCTGCCCGGGCCACAGCTCCTGCTGTGCAGAGAGGACCTGAGAGCTGGCCCATGGCTATCCTCTCTTCCCTGAGAGACTGCACCTGGCTGGGAGGGAAAGGGCTTGTTCTCTCTGCCTGATCACTTAGGGACAGGGCATATGGCTAGTCCTGCCCCACCCTCCATCCCCAGCCCCACACTGAACTCATTCTTGGTCAGTGGGCAGAGCGTGGAGAGGGATCTCAAGGAGAGGCTACAGGGACAGGCCCTATCTATGGGCCTGGGTTGGAAGTTTCTGCCTTTGCCTTCTTCCTGCCCCTTCTCTGCCCCTGAGTCTGAATTTTGACAGGATCCAGCATGTGTTAAAATGATTTGGGCTGAGCCGTCAATGAGATTTTAATTAGCTCCATGCCTCCCTCCAGTAGGGAGGGCCAGGGTCTCCCAGGTGGCTTGGGTAGGACTGGGCTGGGCTCGGGTATTAGGCTGCCCCTCCAGGGGCCTGGGGACAGGCTCGGGCAGCTGGCATTCTCTGTGTGGGATGTTGTGAGGAGGGAGGGCTGGGCAGGGAAGGAAGGGCTGGGTAGCCCCAGGCCACAGTTTTCTCTCCCTCCTCTGTCTCCCCTGTTCCTCTGTTCTCCCGGATGGCTTTGAGATGAAGGCGACGGCAAGGATGGAGGATGCAGTTTCCATGGCAACGGGGCTGTCCACAGCCAGGCAACTTCAGAACCGGGCTCTCCGGAGGAGGCAGATGCACAGAGCAGCCACAGAGAGCTGCCTCCCGCCTGCTGATGAGGGGGCTGGCAGAGCAGTTGGCAAGGGTGGCTGCTTGGTGCTACCCACCCTGATGCCTGGCCTCCAGGAGAGGGTGGAAAGGGCACTGCTCCCTCTTATCATCCCTGTTACTTCCAAAAGGAAAGCTAGGCAGGTGGCTTGAGTGTTGGCGAGGGTTGTCCCTGGAATTTCTGGGTGGACACAGGCTCTGATTCCTAGAAGCATCCCCAAAAGCCGACTGTCTTCAGCCCTTGAGAGATGGGCCTCCGGGTAGCTGATCACCTCTCAGCAGCTTCCTTTTGGACCCTTTGAATGCCCAGAGTATGGAATGCTGGTGAAGGCCATGCCCTGATTGGATTCGGGAGCCCTTTCCCTCTAGCTATCAGGGAATGACCTGGACCTTCTTCAGGGAGCCTCCCTGACCCTGGCCTCGTGACCAGTTCACTGAGTGGGGTTCAGGTTTGGCAGATGCTCGCCCCCAGATGCTGGCAGTAGAGGGGCCCCAGAGCCTGGTAGCTACTCATTCCTGATGTTGTCTTCTTGTTCACCCTCCTCCTGAAGACCAGGGCTGGGGTGGGTGTGTGGGCAGGTGGAAAAGCAGAGGCAGCCATTGATGTGTTTGGAGATGGGAAGAGCTGGGGGCATGCCCTCATTAGATGGCCAAAAGAGCACCCATGTTAGCAAAGAAGGTCAGACTCAAACTATTAAAAATAATGACTTTCCTTCACTGCCCCTGGAGGTGTCAGGGCTAGGGTGTCCCACTCTGTTCAAGCTCACAGAGTCTTAGGACAAAAGGCCTTGCCTGGGACACCCATGAAGTCAGAGGCTGAGCTGCAGCTAGACCTTGGGCCAGGACATCCACCCCCATGTGGCCTCCAGCCGGCTGCTGAGGGCCCTGGCTGGATAAAATAAACCTTCCTTCCCTCTCTCTCCCGGGGGCTCATTTTTCTCTCTCTTCACTTGCTTCAACTGGAGGGGGGTTCCTCAACCCTAAGCGTGGCCAGGCAGGCAGACAAGTGGAGTCCTGGAGTGGCTTCTCCCCACCAGGCAGTAAGTCTCTCATTACCGCTAAGTGGAAGGCTCATTTCAGAGCTCATGGTGAGAGCCGGACGGGTGCTATAAATAGCCGTGTTGTGCGGGTTAGCGGGTGAGCAGTGACAGGACAGGGTCCTTTTAATCATCTTAGTGGATAATTGTGCTCCATTGCGGGAAGAGGGCAGGCTCAGGAGCAAGATGCACTTGACCCCTGTCCTGGTTTGTCTGCCTGTCTCAGGGCAGCTCTGGCATGTATCTGTGCCCCTTTCACATACACTGGGGGCTACAGAGCACTGGGTTCTGTGTTCACGCAGAAGGGAGTGGAGTGCCTGTCTACACGTGGGGCCCTATAAGCTGGCACTTCAGCCCACTGGGGAGTTGGGCAGTGTCCAGTATTAGACCTACTTGTCTTGTCTGTTCCTCCAGCCTAAAGTCTGGCACCTCCCCCTTGGCTGAAACTCAGGACCCAGGTCTGAGAAGGGGTGGGAACCAACCACATCTGATAGACTCGGAGGTTGGAATAGACCTGAACCAGCAGGGGAATGGGAGTAAGAGAGAGGTTTAGCTGGCCTGGAGCTCCTATTCAGGGTTAGTCAGTAACATGTCTGCAAGGGCAGGGGCTAGAGGCCTGAGAGCCAGGGGCACTGCCTCTCCTGATATTGGTGGGTCAGTCAGCATTGTCCAGGGCAGAGAGGAGGTCAGGGCCATGGGATCCTGAGATGGCAAGTCTGGCAGGTCAGACCTTGGCTTGGCTTGGGTGCTTGGGGTCAAAGACTGTGGGGTCCCTGTCCTAGGGTATTCTGGGGTGCTAAGCTTCATGGTTCTGTGAGACCAGTGCTTTCTGGAACAGCGTTTTGGTCCCAGGATTAGCAGTGCCAGGCTCCTGGGTTCTTTTAGCACCTGTCCTAGGACTCCCAGGTCCTCAGACCACTGCCCCCTGGAGTATGAGGTCCTGCCCTTAGGATGCTGTGTGGGTGCCTTCGGGAGATTGGAGCAGGAAGCGGAGCCAGCCCCCTGGGAGGGAATAAATAATGGACAGTTCCTGGGGCCACTCAGGGACGTGTGGGTCAGAGGCCCTGTAAGGCTCATTCCGCCTTTCGCGCTCTCCCACAAGGAGCGGAAGTTGTGTGCCCACCCACGGCTGGAGATCTACCAGCAAGACCAGATCTATTTCATGTGCCCACTGGCACGGCAGGGAGACTTCTATGTGCCTGAGGTGAAGGAGACAGAGCGGAAATTCCGGGGCCCTGCGGAGGCCAATGATGCCCAGGTGGATGGCACAGGTACGGGGTAGGGGTGTTGCGGGGGGAAGAGGGTGGGGCCTCCTCCCTCGCTGGGTCGCACTGTGGGTGTCCAGGCAAAGCTTCACAGAGGTGGAAGAAGGGACCCATCTACCCACGTGCAGAGTTACCTGTTCTTAGACACGCAGATCCATGTAGGTGTGGCTTCACACGTTACCCCTGGCAATGCAGATACAAAGACCCTGCCTGGATTCCCTTCAGATGCAGCAGGAGTACCCTTGGAAACACAGATCACAGACAGCTGGATGCTCATGGGAGGGGGCTGAGGCTGCTCAGGAAGGGCATCACTTGGGTGGGCTCGTCAGGAAGTGAGATTGGCTCTGGATATGGAAGGTGAGGAGAGGAACAAGGTGTCCCCCAATATGGGGCCCCACCCAGAGCCAGCTGCTTTCTTCCTTCCAAAGAGGAACAGGGCGACTTCCCTGGTGGCCCACTGGTTAAGAATCCACCTGCCAATACAGGGGACACGGGTTCGAGCCCTGGTCCGGGAAGATCCCACATGCCGCGGAACAACTAAGCCCGTGCGCCACAACTACTGAGCCTGCGCTCTAGAGCCCACGAGCCACAACTACTGAAGGCCATGTGCCTAGAGCCCATGCTCCGCAACAAGAGAAGCCACCGCAATGAGAAACCTGTGCACCACAACGAAGAGCAGCCCCTGCTCGCCAGAACTAGAGAAAGCCCACGTGCAGCAGCTAAGACCTGATGCAGCCAAGAATAAATAAATCAATGAATCAGTCAAAGAGGAACCAGAGAGCATGCAGAGGGGAGCCAGGAGATCAGCGCCCTGCCCCTTCCATCAGAACCAGCCTTCCTACCCCAGGTCCAGGCCAGTAGGTTGCTTGCCTGCTCTCAGCCCACCCCCTTTCGTGACCTCTTGTAACCCTGAGCTGTCCCCAGGTGCGAGGGGACCTGCTGGTAACATCCCAAGTGGTCTTAGAGGGTCTAAGGCTTGGCCATGCTGTTGGAGCCTCATGTGACTCTGGAGGTCCATGACCTGTGGGAGTGGTACAGGGCTGGGAGGAGAGTGACTGTCCCTCTTCACCTCCTGCTTTAGGAGACTCTCTCTGTCCATCCAATCTTCAACAGCCAAGGTCACCCTGAGAGACATGTGTTGGCGGGGGCAGGGGGTAGGTACTGGGAGGCAGCCTTCACTCCCTAGGGGCCATGTCCAACACAGTTAACTTCATCTGCCACTTAATTGCCTCCATGGGGCACTGCTTCCACCGGCCTGGTAGTGCCTGGCAGATACTCTTCAGTGCCCCTACTGTGGGCACAGGACATACTACAAGGTCAGCAGGCCAAGGCAGTCCCCAGGGCAGGAGGGGAGCACCTTGACCTTCTTTCAACCTCCCTCGGCTGCCTGCACCCCCTTTCTTTTCCCCCCCACCCAGCTCCCCTTTCAAACACTGCCTGCCAGGGTGTTGAAGGACTCCTTGGCACCCACTACAGCTGGCTGCAACCTAGCTCCCACGCCCCCAGCTCCTTGGCCTGTCCTACCCACCAGCCTGCCCACCCATCCCCTGGAGTGGGGGCAAGGGGTCTGCTCTCCTCTGATAGGGTCTGCCCTGGCACCTGGGGCGGACTCTGGATGTCTGCCTGCCAGGTGCATGCCACTTGCGCAGCAGTGTGTGATGGATGCCTGTCTGCCCAAGGCTTGGCCTGTCCCTGTCTACCTTCCTGCTGTGGCCCCCGCTTGGGCTGGGAGGTGAAAGGGGGTGATTAGCTGCCTTGCGCCTGTTATTACATTGATGTATTATTTAGCTCCAGAGAGGCAGTGAATATTTGATCTTCTTGCACTGGCTGTGGGCAGTGGAGGAGAGGGGGACTGGGGTGAGGTGGCAGCTTCATTCTCTGCTTCAGCAGCCTTTGGGATTTAGGTGCTATCCTGCCTTGCCTGGCCTCTTCTTCCCTGGGACACAGACCCAGGACTCTGGACTTCCTCCTGTGCAGACCTTGATGGAGCTGGAGGTTTGCCACTTCCCTGCCTTGGACTCCTTTGCCAGAAGTGTCCACATGTGCCCAGGGGCTGTCCTCATCCCAGCATGCTGGTCCCTGGCCTGAAGAGGCACCCCTGGGCTCCTTCCTCTGATCATTCCTAGCCTAGGAACTGGGAGAGGAAGGAGGCAGCTAGCTGGCAAGCAGGCAGGTTCCCATACCTGGGTCCCGAGAGAGCCATTGGGTGGGTGGGTGGATTGAACTTAATGGGGCCAGGGAGAAATTATCGCCCTCCTTTGCTCCTTTCAGGCCTGCAGCCTCTGGGACACCAATCATTATTTAAGGCAAGAAAGAGGGGTTGGAGTCCTGCCCCAGGGTCAGAGGGAACCACCTATAATTCAGGGAGTAGTCCTGGCTCACTCTTGAATACCTCCACTCTGGGAGCCATGACTGAGGCCCCAGCAAGAAGAGGGCCCTGGGCCAGCAACCTGGCACTTACAGGGCTCATCTCACCTCTGTCAGTAGGTCCCAGAGGTCATCTTGGGGCCGAGGAGGCTGAGGGAGCAGATCCCACCCCACCCCACCCCACCCCTCACCCTGGGCTCCAGCTGAGGTTCAGTGAAAGTTCCAGGCCAAGTCCCAAACGCCAAGCAGTCCCCAGCTGTGCTGGGCTCTGGGCTCAATCACCATGGAGACAGGATCTGAGGAAGCTGGCCCACCCGTCACTTTCTGTGATGTTTGATAGCTGCCCCCTTCCGTCTCACACAGGAAGGGAAGCATATCTGCCTTTTCTCAATCTTGATTCCTACGCACAGTAGGCCTGAGCTCGTTGCTCCTCCTTGCCGCCCCCAACTGCTGACAGTGCCTCTGACCTGAGGAGGTGAATTGAGGGGCTGCTCCTGAGCAGGGCAGTTGAACCTGCCCTGGAGGACGTGTTGGGGGTGGGAGGAGCAGGCCGGGAGAGATCTCAGGGCTCTCCAGCCACTTGCAGAGTTCTCCCATGGTCCCTTCTGCTGCTTTGTGGCTCAGGAGCCACTAGTGGTTGGGGATGGGTAAGGACTTCTCTGGGATGACCCAGGCATAGAAGAAGAAAGTCCTTAAAATGCTTCTTCCTAACACCCTCCTCCCGTGTAATTGGTCGAGGATTTCTCAGGACTTCTCCATCCCACTCCTGCCCCAGCCTCCTCCTCAAACTGGGGCTCAGTGTGGGCCAGAGGCAGGGATATGGCTGCCCCTTGGGGAGCCCTGCATGGGGGAGGGACACAGGAGAGCAGGCCTCCTGGTCCATTCTCCTGTCCTCAGGCCTTATGGGCAGTGTTCTGGCCTTGGAGAAACCTCTCTCCAAGCCTGAAATGGGGGGTGGAGGAGGGGACACTACTTAAATCTCTGTCCTACCCTCAGCTCCTCAGGTTGGGGCTGAATGGTCTTTAATGGACTGTTGGCGGCTGGGGGGCAGCAGGCTTTGTGGGAGTGCAGGGAGCTGAGGCTAATTCAGGGTAGGGAGAAGAGTATACAGCAGGCTGTCCTCCCTCACTCCCTCCCTGTTCTGTCCCTCTGCCCTGCCAGTGCAGCTCAAGACAGGGCAGAGGGCAGCTGGAATGAGCCTCTTGAGCCAGGGGCAGCTTTATTATTCATGAGCACACTGTGTATGCTGAGTTGCTGGGCTGGTGGGAGAGCCTCAGTCCTCTCCCTGGAGGAGGGGGTGGGGGCCCTAGCTAACCTGTGCTCCCTCTTCCTCCAGGAACTGACACGATGAGTGACACAAGTTCTGTAAGCCTGGAGGTGGGTCCTGGCAGCCGGGAGACTTCAGCTGCCACACTGTCCCCTGGGGTGAGCAGCCGTGGCTGGGATGATGGTGACACCCGCAGTGAGCACAGCTACAGCGAGTCGGGTGCCAGCGGCTCCTCCTTTGAGGAGCTGGACCTGGAGGGCGAGGGACCCCTTGGGGAGGCAAGGGTCGGCCCTGAGGCTGAACCCCTTGGGGTTGCCAAGTGGCCCTGGGAGCCCAGTACCCCTGAGAAGGGTGAGGAGTAACCCACAGCCTGCACCTTCCTGTGGTGCAGTTGCTAAGGAACTGAGCAGCCTCTTCAGTCCTCTTCTTCCTCCACCTCCCGGGCTCAGGCTGGGGCCAGGGGTCTCAAGGGGACCTGACTTCTACTGCCCTGGGCCTCTGGCTAAGCCTTCTCCTCACTGCCCTGTCAGCTCCCAGAGCCAAAGGAGCCGGGACTGTTGGCACCGAGCCCCCGCGGCTGCCACCCCTGTTACATCTTTTTTTCAGATTCACATTGGAGCTTCCAGGACCCAGAATAAAGCAAATGCTTTTCTTTGTTTTACCTGGATTTGTACTGTGCATTTGTTTGTTCCACAATTGTTCTGGTTCTTGGGGACCCCAGAGCGGGCAGGAGCACCCCCAACCTGAGGAGAGGAAAGAACTTGGCCAGGTACCCTGGGGGGGGGGGTAGAGGGAATTGGAGGCCTTTCACTCCCTGTTCTTTGGCCCCACTTGACAGCTGCCCCTCCATTGCAGCAGCCCCAGAGGCTCCCCCAGGCTGCTGGAGAGCAGGCAGATCAGGACAAGGGGTGTGAAAGCTGAGCATGGGGTGCCCTCTGGGGCTCAGGAGTGGCGAGCTCACAGCCTGCCTCAGTCTGCTTCCAAGGGATGCCTTTGTGTCTGTGGCTAGAGTGTGCCTGTGCTGACACTGTTATCTGTCCAGCCGGTGAGGACATCCCCGCTGTGCCTGCCAGTGGCTGTGTATCTGCGTGTGTGCATGTGAACACACGCATGCCTTTGGTCTTTTATGTGGTGGCTGTACCTTGTGTGGATGGCTATGTGACTCTGTGCACATGTTGCTGTGCTTAGTGTCTAACTTTGGTTGAATTATAGGGGTGTGAGCCTGGCTATCTGGGAGCGTCACTCGGGGGTCTTTGTCCATATACAGTTGTCTGTGTGTAGTTATGTGTCTGTGTACAACTATGTTTGGCGGGGTGTGTTCATGTGTAAAGCTGTGTGTTTTTCTGTGTCCATATGTAAAACTATAGGTTTTTGCAGCTGTGTGTCCATGAGTATAGCTATATATGTGTGGACATGTTCACATGTACAGCTACATATATGTGTTCATGTGTACAGCTGTGTGTCCACATGTAGAGCTATGAATTACAGCTGTGTCTGTATACAGCTGTGTGTGCAGTTGTGTGTTTATGTGTACTGCTATGTGTGTGGCTGTGTCCACATGTACAGCTCTGCATGTAAGGCTGGGTGTGTGTGTGTGCATAGCTGGGTGTGTAACTGCATGTCCATGTGCTGTCGCGGGACTGTGCAGCTTACTTGCTGCAGGCCATATAATGGCCACTTGGGCTTGTGCTGTGTTTATAAAGCCCCATGTCTTTTGTGAGGCTGCCTTGGTGAGTGGGCTGGGACTGCTGTGCAGCTCCTCTCACTTCAGAACCCTGCTACTGTCAGCCCCTCTGCTCCAGGGGCCCAGCCCATCACTCACCTACCCCAGGGAGCAGTTGCTCTGAGACAGTGGAGAGGGTGGGAACAGCAGGAGCTGGCAGACAGCATGTCTGTCTCTCCAGCCTTGTCTGACAGCTCTGAACCCTCATCCTGCTGCCACCTTGCCTCATATTAGCAATGGAGTTTGTTTGGGTTTGATGTCTTGGTCTGTTGTACAGCTGTGCTCTTTCCAGAGCAGTGGAGCCTCCAGTTTCTGTGTCGGGGGAAAATGCCTGTCCTTCCTTGGTGACAACCCCCTGCCCCCCAACCCCCAACGCCAAGCCCATATGTAGGTGTGTGTACCAAAGGGACCTGGGATTAGCATGTGCTCATTGGCATGCATCTGAGCTAGCCTTACCTCTACTGACACCTGTGGAAGAAAGGGCAGCACCAGGGGAACGTGTAGAGATGCTGTGCCCCTAAGTACATGTTAGTGTGTGCATTATGGCTCTGGGGCTAAATCTGGGTGCAGCCCCCCTCTCCAAATCCCTCAGTACAGTGTGGCGATGCAGATTATCCACCACCCCTACCCAGGGGTATCCTTCCGCACTCTGCTGCAGGAGGGAAGAAGACTCAAGAACATCTTCTCAGAGCTGTCCTCCCTCTGCTCGGGCTCCAGCTCCTGCTCCCTCCTATGCAGCAGCCAGTTTCGGAGCCTCTTCCCCAGCCCCCTCCCTCCCAGATCCCCCTGCCAGCCCCAGCCTGTCCCTCAGGGTTGACCCTGAGTCCCTGGTCCTGCAACCCCACTCCCCCACCCCAGATTGGTATCTCTTTGCCATTAATGCCCTTTGCACAAGAGAGTGGAGATTAGTGGAGGGGTGGGGGGGAGGTCAGGGCTGGATGTGTGTGGGGTGTAGTGGTTTTAAAGGTCATCTGCAGGAAGGAAGAGAATGTCCCATCCTCCTCTGATCCTACCCCCCCACACTCCATCTTTTCCTTCTAGTGACTCAGGCCCCAGCTCGCACTTGGGGCTGAAGACACATTCCCCCACCCCAGGCCTGGCATGTGGACGGAACTGCAGTTCATGGATACGGAGAATCAGTGTGAGGACAGGGATGCAGCAGGCTAAGCGCTCCACCTATCTCCTACGTGCCTCTTTACCTATCTCCCAGTGGACCCCACTACCCTAGGGCCAGCCCTCCCGCTCTCGCAGATGGGAACCCATAGCACTGTGCGCACCTCCCGGGGCTCAGTGACCTTCCCAGCCCAGTGCCTCATGCCCGCTGCTCTCTGGAACGCAGTCTGACTTGGGGTGGAGGGGCCAAGAGGCAACTGCTCCAGCACAGGGTGGGAGAGCCCGAGGATTCAGCACCACGCGGCGGACAGCGCCGGGCCGGTGCGCCTGAAGAGGGGAGCGTTGGAGGAGTCCGGGGGGAGGCGGAGGCCCGGTTGGCCGCGGGAGATCTGGAATGGGGAGGAATGGAGGAGGGGCTGAGGGCGGGCCGGGGCCGGGGGCGGGGCGGGCCGCGATTGAAAGCTGCAGGTTGAGCGGGCGGGCGGAGAGCGCAGAGCTGCCGAGCCAGCGAGCGAGCGAGCGAGCGAGCGAGCGCTCTAGCGGGAGCTGGAACCCCGCGCCCCGGCTCCTCTCCGTTTTTCTCCGCGCCAGAGCCGGGCGCGCAAGGTAGGGTAAGCCTGGTGGTGCCGCGGCCGCCACCGACCTTATCGATCCTGACCCCACGTCCTGGGGTCCCACGGGCCCTCGAGTTCTGGGGCTCCTGGGGCTGAGACTGGCCAGGGCGTCCAGACAACGCTTGCCAGGAGCTCCGGGAAGCGGGAAGACAGCCCTAGACGTCCCGCCTTTCTTCCCCAAAGAACGCACGCTCTGCCTCTCGATCCCTCGTTCTTCCTGCCCCTCCGTCCTTTGGTCAGTCTTTCTGTCTGTGCCTCTGTCTTTGTCTCAGCCTCCCAGGCTCCATCGCTCCCTCCCTGAATCTTGTGGCCCAGGCCCCCAGGCTGCCCCATTCTAGGGTTCTCTCTCCCTTCAGGATTCTGTCCCTTATTGGAGCTTTGGTCCCAGCCACCCCTGTGGGAGGATCGTGGTCTTAACCAGTTTGGACCTCAGCCCCCATCTGGGTCCGTGTCCCCATCTGTGTTGGGCTTCATGCTTACCTCTCTCTCCTGTTTGCCTGCTTGAGCTGCTGCTTTCTGGCTATGCACAGGATCACAGTTCTCCTGGCCTAGCCCCAGTGGCAGACTAACCCTGGGGAGCTGAGGGGGCAAAATGAAGAGCCCCAGTCTCTGTGGCCAGGATATGGGGTCCTTCAACTAGTTCTGCCCTTCTTCAGGCTCAGTTTCCCTCTGCTAGCCTTCCCAAGCCTGTGTGATTGTGACAACCTGTTTGGGATGGGTGTCTGGGAGGGCAGCTGGGGCACAAATACAGGGTGCAGAGTGGAAGAGGGAGGCAGGGTCTCTGAGGGCCGGGGCCAGGATGGACAGGGCCCTGAGACCAAGGATGGGGAGTCTGGAGATGGTGACTTTCTCTGCTTGGTTCTGAGCTGAAGAGAAAACGAAAGCAAAAAGTCTCAAACGGCAGTCTATATAGTGCTAGCGTGTCCAAAATCTCACCTTGAGCCCTGTTTTGAGATTTTGACCAGATGGACTGCCCCCCCACCCCTGACACACACATACACTCACATCTACTTTCCCTGTTGACTTTAGGACCTGTGGTCACTTCGGTGTCCCTTTCTAGGGCCAGCCTCTCTACCTTGCTATCTAACTTCCAAAGCCTAGAGTCTCTATTACTTCCCCAGTCAGGGAGTGTTGGGGATGGCTTTTTAAGAACGAGAGGCTGGGAACCTTGGGTGCTCACCTGGGCTTCAGTTTCCTTAGAGGTTGGAGACTAACTACCCTTTGTTCTCAGCCAGCGATGGCTCCTCTCTGGAAATCCAAGGCTCAGGATAGGGACTGGACTCCCAAGTTTGTAACTGTGACCTTCTGCTGCAAAGCTGTTGACTTTGGGGTCCCGGGAGGTTTTGACAGGGTGTTGGACATTCTTCTGGGTCTTCTGTTTTCTGTTTGGGCCTTTACTCTCTGTAATCCTCCATCTCTGCTAAATTTGGGATGGGCACAGAGCCCATCTCCAGCCGCAGATCTGGGCAGGGCTGAGAGACAGGCCAAAGGGGTGTCCCAGGAGTTTCTCATCCTAGTTAGGGGCACCACCTCTCCCTGGCTCCTCAGTCCCTGGGAAAGGAGTTTGGGGGAGGCAGAATCAGAAGGGGTAGCCACTCTCAGGTTCCACTGTTCCCTACCTGTTTGTCTGTCTGTCTGTCTGTCTGTCTGTCTCTCTCTCTCTCTCTCTCTCTCTGCAGGAGCTGGGTCCCTCCTCATCCTTTTCCTGTCTGTCCTTTCCTGGTCTATTTATACCTCTCTTTGCCTTTGCTGCTTCTGCCCTCACCCCCTGGAGGCCCAGGTCTGCTGGACCCATCCATCCCCTTTGGGGCCATGGGATCACTGCTTGGGTTCCTGGCTCTGCTGCTGCTGTGGGGCGCTGTGGCTGAAGGCCCAGCCAAGAAGGTGCTGACCCTGGAGGGGGACCTGATTCTGGGTGGGCTGTTTCCGGTACACCAGAAGGGCGGCCCAGCAGAGGAGTGTGGTCCTGTCAATGAACATCGCGGCATCCAGCGCCTGGAGGCCATGCTTTTTGCGCTGGATCGTATCAACCATGACCCAAGCCTGCTGCCGGGCGTGCGCCTGGGTGCACACATACTCGACAGTTGCTCCAAGGACACACATGCCCTGGAGCAGGCACTTGACTTCGTGCGTGCATCACTCAGCCATGGTGCCGATGGCTCACGCCATGTTTGCCCCGATGGTTCTTATGCCACCCATGGTGATGCTCCCACTGCCATCACTGGTGTCATTGGCGGCTCCTACAGCGATGTCTCTATCCAGGTACATGGGGGCTGTTTAAGTGGGGGCTGGGGAGGGAGGCCAGAGGTGGGGACCTGGAATTCCTGCTGAGCAGGGGCTCTGGGCTACCATGCATTAGAAGAGGGACTAGAAGCTTCCTTCGAGTAGCTTTTTACAGAAGACTAAGAAAGTGCCCCTGTGGCAAAATGGGAGTACAATTTTAGAGACTGTGCAAGGAAAGCATCCCACTTCCAACACATACGCACACACACATCTGATGTTATACAGCCCTAAGAAACTTAATAGGCGTTTTGAATCCTGGCTCTCCCACTTACTGTGTGACTCTGGACATTATTTCTCTCTTCTGTGCCTCAGTTTCATCCTTATAAAATGGGACTCATAATACTTACCACTCTTAGGGGTGTGGTGGAAATTTAATGAGGGGGCCTGGCAGATCATAACGGCGTAATCAACATTAGCTGCTATTGTTATTAAGCCATTTCATAGATGGAGAAACTGAGGCTTGGAGAGAGGCAAGGCACAAGTCCAGGTGCTCACAAAGTAGAGACGTGAACCTAGGGCTCTCAGCCAAGGACCTCCAGGACTGTCAGGTCATCTGTCTTTGGATTGGAAAGGGGTGGAAAATAGAAGCCAAGAGCAAACCAGAGAAGAGAAACGGGGGTTGGGGACCCAGAAGGAAGAGAAGCAGGATGTGTGTGGAGGTGAGGAGGAGGGTACCCAAGGGTCTTCAGTGGGTGTACGATTTGAAGGGGTGGAAAGGGGAGGGAACCAGGTCCTCCCTCCTCCTGTTCTCCCACAAGGGGTCAGCAGAGGGCTCAGCTAATGTCCCTTGCCACATCTGGCTGCTTTAGCCCAGGTGGGATCCTCCCTGTCCCTGACTGGGTTCCTCCTCTTGCTTGGACTCTTACCTTCCTGGTGCCTGACATAGGCTGCTGGAAGGTGAGGTCAGAGCTGGGATTGGGGTTGGGAGTGTTGCAAGGAGGGCCTTGTCTGGGGCCTCAGCTTCCTTTAGGAAGCCAGCAGAGGGCATTGCCATCAGAAGCAGGGCCAGGACCTCTGACCTGGAAGGCTTGTTTAGGAGAAAGGAAGCAGGAGTCTAAACCATGAAGGCAGCTTCTGGCCTGGGGTTGGGGAAGCCTGCTCATACCCCTATTGCAGGGAATGAATGACCAGTCCTACTAGTCCCAGCTACTGGAAGTGTCCAGCAGTAGCTTGGACAGGTGTGGCTGTAGCAGCACCTACATCTGCAGCCCTGGGGGTGCAGAGGCAGGGATGGGTAGGCAGCCTCCCACCTGCTGATGTCTGCAGGGGACTCTGGGGTGCTTTCCCAGCACCCACTCCTCACAATTCTCTTCAGGGCCCCATGTATTCATCTCCAGGAGCCTAGTTACCTCTCTCCAACCCCAAGTTGCCTGCCTCCTGCAACAAGGCCCACACCTCAACATCAGTCTGCTTTTTCCTTGTCTGGGTCAAAGCAAAGCTCAGTCCTTTATCCATAGGCTGCACCTGCCTGTTAATGATTCCTCCATATTCTGGCCCCTCCTCTCTTGCCAAAACCCCTATCATCTTCCAGGCATTGTGGCTTCACATACATCATTTTTATCTGCTTATCAACCTTGTAAGGCAGGAATGAGAAACTGAGGCTCAGGGAGGTTTGCTAACTTGCCCAGGGGCACAGAGTTAGAAAGTACAGGGAAGACATTGACACTGTCAGAGTAAAAACCTGTGTCCCAGTTGCAAATACAGGACCTAACTCCCGCTTGTGGAACCTGGGCCATGCCCTGCTCTCACCTACCCACCATCCCACCTGGTCCTTGGCTGGACCCCACCCTTAGGGGCAGGTCCCAGGAATCTGGGGGTGGGAGATCGGCTGCCAGGCAGGCAGTGGTAGGCAGGAAGCCTTGTTTATTTCAGGTTCAGGCATCCAGTGGAGACCAACTCTTGGGCTCTCAGAGCTATGGAGCCCTCAAATCTGGGTCTTCCTGGGGGAGTCTTTTCCTCCTTTCTCCATCATCCCATCAGAATTGACTCCGGGGTAGAGAGCTTAAGAGCCCTGAGCATCCCACTTGCCATCTAGGGCCTACTTTTCCCTGTGCAGCCAGTGGCCAACCTCTCTCCACCCAGGACTTGGGCTTTCCCTTAGCTCTCTCTCTTTGTTACTGCCATGAGTCTGAAGGGAGACAGCAGAGGGGTTCAGGTGTGGCTCAGGACCCTGGTGCCTTGGCCCTGGGTCTTTCTCAGCCCTTGGGAAGGGATAGAAAACTCCCTGCCACCAGGGGGAAGACACATCAAGACAAGTTATAGGTCTTGGGCTTCCCTGGTGGCGCAGTGGTTGAGAGTCCGCCTGCCGATGCCGGGGACACGGGTTCGTGCCCCGGTCCGGGAAGATCCCACATGCTGCAGAGCGGCTGGGCCCGTGAGCCATGGCTCCTGAGCCTGTGCATCGGGAGCCTGTGCTCCGCAACGGAAGAGGCCACAACAGTGAGAGGCCCGTGTACCGCACAAAAAAGAAAGATATAGGTATTTTCGAGAGGGAGACCTCAGGGCCAACCACGTGGGCACTTGATTCCAAGGTCCAATAGCTGTGGGGGCACATCCGTCTTCAGCATTTGACTTGGTCTCTATCTTCGCCCTCTCTACCCCTCCCCCAGGTGGCCAACCTCCTGCGGCTATTTCAGATCCCTCAGATCAGCTATGCATCCACTAGTGCCAAGCTGAGCGACAAGTCCCGCTATGACTACTTTGCCCGCACGGTGCCCCCTGACTTCTTCCAAGCCAAAGCCATGGCTGAGATTCTCCGCTTCTTCAACTGGACCTACGTGTCCACTGTGGCATCCGAGGGCGACTACGGCGAGACAGGCATCGAAGCCTTTGAGCTAGAAGCCCGTGCCCGCAACATCTGTGTGGCCACCTCGGAGAAGGTGGGCCGTGCTATGAGCCGCACAGCCTTCGAGGGCGTGGTGCGAGCCCTGCTGCAGAAACCCAGTGCCCGTGTGGCTGTCCTATTCACCCGTTCCGAGGACGCCCGCGAGCTCCTCGCTGCCACCCAGCGTCTCAATGCCAGCTTCACCTGGGTGGCCAGCGATGGCTGGGGGGCCCTGGAGAGCGTGGTGGCAGGTAGCGAGGGCGCTGCTGAAGGTGCCATCACCATAGAGCTGGCTTCCTACCCCATCAGCGACTTTGCCTCCTACTTCCAGAGCCTGGACCCGTGGAATAACAGCCGGAACCCCTGGTTCCGCGAGTTCTGGGAGCAGAGGTTCCGCTGCAGCTTCCGGCAGAGAGACTGTGCAGCCCACTCCCTGCAGGCTGTGCCCTTTGAGCAAGAGTCCAAGATCATGTTTGTGGTCAATGCGGTGTATGCCATGGCCCACGCGCTGCACAACATGCATCGCGCCCTCTGCCCCAACACCACCCGCCTCTGTGATGCAATGCGGCCTGTCAATGGGCGCCGCCTCTACAAAGACTTCGTGCTCAACGTCAAGTTCGATGGTAATGGTGCTGGCCAGTGTCCACCAGGCAGATGGCCCTCGGAGGGTGAAAGGGAACAGGCCCTCAGGTTCTAGTACACGGCTAAGAAAACAGCCCATAGCAAGTAAGGGCATTACCCAAGGGGCTGGTGTCAGAGCCAGAACAAGGACAGCTAGGCAGAGAGGACTCCAACAGGAGCCAGGACTAAGGTTCCACTTTCTGAGTTCCTTCCAGAGAGTAGATGTCTGGCCTGGTCCTTCACTGTGAGGATCTCTGGTTCCTGCTTGGGCCTTGCCCTTTATCTCCTGTCTCTTTATCATGCAGGGAGTAGGGATGAGGAGACCTCAAGCCCATTGTCAGGCAGCAAAATATCAGTGAGAGTCAGAAGGAAGGTGCATCAGGATGACACACTATTTTCCAGGAAAATTTCTATTCCTAATCTTGGTTTTCCACTCAAGGTGGCCACAGTCTCTTCAAACCAAAAGTTATTTTAATAGAAGTTCCAGCTTCAAGAAAAATAAATGCCTCAGAATCATCGTTGTGCTTCAGGAAGAATCACTGTGGGAACAGTGAGAGAGGGTGCCAGGGCTGACAAAGCTTGGAGTACTGGACCAGGATCAAGAGGAATAGTAATTCCAATAAGACTGACATTCAGAGTTATGGGAGAATCAGAGTGGGGGTTAGTGTTGCATTTGGGTCTGATTGGGTTGACATTAGAACAAGGCTGAATTTAGCCCGCTGGGCTAAGTGGAATTTATGGTAGGGCTCAAGTTGGATTTTGAGGACTTTTTTGGGTAGAAAGAGTAGGGGCTGCGGGGGACCTGCATTCAACACCAGGCTGCACCATTCACCACGGGGCCTTAAGTACATGATCTGCTAACTTGAACACCATTTCTCACTGGGACCTGGGATGACAGGGATACCTGCATTCTGAGCCTGGCTGAGAGATGTGAGGTTCACAGGGGAGTGGGGATGGGGAGTAGAGTGATTTGTGAGCTGCCTGCCAAGCATATTCTGGTGAACATTGGTGGTTCCAGGTGACCACTGAGGTTGGGATTCAGCTTGCACTGGGATCAGTGTTAGGACTGTCCGGGGCTGGAGCTGGGGATGTCATTGATGGGATTAAAAGTAGGACCAGGACTAGACCTAAGGTCGAGTTTAGCCTTAGGGGGTCTCCATGGTAGGTTTGGGGAAAGGGCTGTGGTGTGTGTTGGGATAAAGTTGGGGTCTGGGGTCTGGGTTGGAAGGTCTAAGGCTGGGTTTTGGGAGTTATGGTTGGGGATTGGTGTGGGCATTAGGTTTGTGGAGGTGCCTGGATTTTAAGGTTGGGGTTCTATTTGGGGCTTAGGGTTGGGGTTTGTTGTAGCTTCTCATTTAGAAAAATGGCTGGGGTTAGGCTGGCTTTAGTGCTGGGTTGAGGATCAGAAGGATGAGGGCTGACCTAAGCTTTGGAGTTTGAGTTCTATGTTAGGGTTGAGGTCACATCAGGATGACCCACCAATCCAACCCTCTCTTCCTTCCCTCCCTGACCCCAGCCCCCTTCCGCCCAGCTGACACCAACAGTGAGGTCCGCTTCGACCGCTTTGGGGACGGTATTGGTCGCTACAATATCTTCACCTATCTGCGGGCAGGCAGTGGGCGCTATCGCTACCAGAAGGTGGGCTACTGGGCAGAAGGCCTGACCCTGGACACCAGCCTCATCCCATGGGCCTCCCTCTCAGCCGGGCCCCTGCCCGCCTCTCGCTGCAGTGAGCCCTGCCTCCAGAATGAGGTGAAAAGCATGCAGCCGGGGGAGGTCTGCTGCTGGCTCTGCATCCCCTGCCAGCCCTACGAGTACCGGCTGGATGAGTTCACCTGTGCTGACTGTGGCCTGGGCTACTGGCCCAATGCCAGCCTGACTGGCTGCTTTGAGCTGCCCCAGGAGTACATCCGCTGGGGCGATGCCTGGGCCGTGGGACCTGTCACCATCGCCTGCCTAGGCGCCCTGGCCACCCTCTTTGTCCTGGGCGTCTTCGTGCGGCACAATGCCACCCCAGTGGTCAAGGCCTCTGGCCGGGAGCTCTGCTACATTCTGCTGGGTGGTGTCTTCCTCTGCTACTGCATGACCTTCGTCCTCATTGCCAAGCCATCCACAGTGGTGTGCACCTTACGGCGCCTCGGTTTGGGCACTGCCTTCTCCGTCTGCTACTCGGCCCTGCTCACCAAGACCAACCGCATTGCGCGCATCTTCGGTGGGGCCCGGGAGGGAGCCCAGCGGCCACGCTTCATCAGCCCTGCCTCGCAGGTGGCCATCTGTCTGGCCCTTATCTCTGGCCAGCTGCTCATCGTGGCTGCCTGGCTGGTGGTGGAGGCACCAGGCACGGGCAAGGAGACAGCCCCTGAGCGGCGGGAGGTAGTGACATTGCGCTGCAACCACCGTGATGCAAGCATGCTGGGCTCGCTGGCCTACAACGTGCTCCTCATTGCGCTCTGCACACTCTATGCCTTCAAGACCCGCAAGTGCCCTGAAAACTTCAATGAGGCCAAGTTCATCGGCTTCACCATGTACACCACCTGCATCATCTGGCTGGCCTTCCTGCCCATCTTCTATGTCACCTCCAGTGACTACCGGGTGAGCTACCTGCTCCAGGGTGGGCTGAGGCCTGGGGGTGGGTGGGGGGCAGGGTGGAGTGGGACACAGGACCTTCTATTTCCTGATATCTCATTTAATCTTCTGATAACTCTGAGGCTCCAACAGGTTAAATCCTCACCCAGGAGCACACAGCTTGTGGTGGCCCAGTTAGGAGTGGACCCCAGGGGAAGGTGGGAAGGTTGAGTGGGGCCTGGGGAAATGGCCATGGAGGTGGAGGAATTAGAGCTGAGAAGAGATTTCAGGACTCAGATGTTATCTCCTAACCTGGGTGGAGGTGGAGGTGCCGAAATGTGTCCAAATCAGCAGAGGCTCTACCCTGCTCCACTGAGGGGTTGGCTGCAGAAGGGGAGCCCTGGTCTCTGCTTTTGTGGAGCTCCTGAACTAGCAGGGTGATTGACCAAAGAGCTGCTGACTGGTTTAGGTTGACAAAAGGCCCCAGTGAGAATACAGAAGAGGGAGGTGTGTATGTGGTGGTGGTGGTGGTGTGTGTATGAGTGTGTAGGAAGTCAGAGAGGGCTTTTTGGAAGAGGGGTCCTTGAACTGGACTCTGCAGCACAGGCAGATGGGAATAGGTAGGGTGGAGGAGGTGGGGAGGGCAGCCAATACGGAAGCTGATTGGAGCAGAGGGTCTGCATTGCCCTCCCCCTCGCTTGGAGTTGAGGTGGGAGGGGTGTACATGGTGGAAAGGTAGGCAGAGGTGAGAGTGAAGCAGGAATGGGAATGGCAGAGCTATTAAACCAGCAGCCCCAGAGGGTACAATGCTTTGATGCCCCTTGGAGCTGTGCAGTGTGGCGTGGTGCCCCCAGAGCTGTGTAACCCTGGGATTGAGAGATGAAACCAGGGAGGTCAGGAAAGGTGAAGCAAAGAGGGGGAGGAGATCTGGGGTGTAGGGTTCAGGAAGGTCAAAGCAGGTGAAAACTATACCCCAGTTGGTGGCTTCCTAGCAAAATTCCAACTGGCACTGAGTGCTCAATGCGTCTCCTCAGCTTCAAGGGGCAATGGCTGCTTCAGATGGAGTGGTCAGGGCAGACCTCCCCAAGGATGTGACAGGTGAGCTGAGCTCTGAACAATAAGAGGATAATCTTGGGTAATCCTCACAATTCTGGAGTAAATTCTGTGGCTCTCCCCGTTTTACAGATGAAGAAGTGGAGACTCAGGGAGGTTCAATTCCTTGCCTAAGGTCACTCAGCTTGGGAGTATAGAGCAGGGTCTGAGCTGACAATTTTAACAATTAAAGGAGCAGGAAAATTGAGGCAAGAGCCCCTGCAAAAGCCCTTTTCCTCAGGACAGAGGTATGGAGGGCAGTGCCGGTGGCCAGGGACGGCTGGGTGTGGCTGCACTTGCACCTGCTGGGCCACCTGCCTGGGCAGTGGAGGCTCGAGCTGGGGAGGGAATCTGCTCTGACTCAGCCTGTATTTGCATATGATTTGCATTTGCATGCCAATCATAGGTGGCTAAGGACTTACCTGGCATGTACACACACAGTACCCACACACACATGCGTGCACACACGTATCCCTACGCTCACACATGTGCACATACCAGCACACCTGGCAAACATCCACATCTTCCCACACATCCATATACATGCATCCTATATACTTACACACACAACTGCACACTCTCACCACCCCCTACACACACACACCCCCTACAGATATTCATGCCCTTACATGCATGCACTCCATACCTGCACCCCTACACACCCGCACACACACACATGCCTGCACACCCACTCCCACATGCACTCTGCATGTTCACCCCCACAGCTGGTCATCCTGGAAGACGGTGCACTGGGGCTGATGCTGGGACTGTGCCCAACCTTCCTAAAAATTCTTTGGAGCTTGGCAGACGGACCAAGGTCCAGTGTTGGATGCTTACGGCCTCCCCTGCTCCTTACCCCACCTCCCGGGCAGGGTCCCTGGGGCCAGGCCCAGGCCTGTGGGACAGACTCATCCTTGACCTCTCCCATCACAGGTGCAGACCACCACCATGTGTGTGTCCGTCAGCCTCAGCGGCTCTGTGGTGCTCGGCTGTCTCTTCGCGCCCAAGCTGCACATCATCCTGTTCCAGCCACAGAAGAATGTGGTTAGCCACCGCACACCCACCAGCCGCTTCAGCAGTGCAGCTGCCAGAGCCAGCTCCAGCCTCGGCCAAGGTCAGCGTCCATCTATTTCTAAGACCCCTCTCCACCTGTGCCCCCTCTCCCCACCTTAGTTCCTCATCATGGGGGCAACTCCCTGGGTTGCTGAGATTCCTTGGCTGGGGGTGAAGTGCCCCCTAGATGAGGCTGGACAGGAGAGGGTGTGTGGGGGATGATGGTGACCTGCTCTCCGCCGCCCTGCTTCCCTACTGTATAAGGGACCTTGGGACTGGCCCCAACCTCCAGCTTCCTTTCCCTAGGGTCTGGCTCCCAGTTTGTCCCCACTGTTTGCAACGGCCGCGAGGTGGTGGACTCAACAACATCATCGCTTTGAGGATCCCCACACTCCTGCCCCGACATGGCTGCTCCCCAGAAGCCAGCGCAGACCCGTGTCCAGGGCCAGGAGGAAGATGGCTGGAGCACTGCAATAATGCCAACACCATGCCCGCCCCCAGCGCCACTTACCAACCTATTCACTCAAACCCTTCAGAGTCAGAAGTCAGAGTCCTTGGTCTGGGAGCCTCTATAACGACCACCAACTGCCCTTGCAACTGTGTTCCCTCCTTGCCAGGCCCAGGACTTGGAAGGGAGCAAGCCAGGGTCCACTCTGCACTGGAACAGGGTGGATGAGGACTGAAGGCCCCAATCCCCAATCAGCAAAGGTGCTTCCAGCCCTGCCCCTCCCTCCTTCTAGGACCTTTTAAAATTTTTATATAAGTTATTCTGGGATGGGGAGGGGGGTCAAAATGGGGGCCGTCGCTCCTCCTGCACAGTAGTTTGTCCTGTAGTTTATTTTGTATTATCTGTAAATAAAGTGTCTTTATTAAAAAAAAAAAAAAAATCACTCTTTGCCTCTGATCCAGGGAGGCCCCTCACCCCCACCACAGCCTCTCAACCTTCATTTTGCCAGTATTTGTTCACTCTGCTCTGTGCCTATGCTAGGAGGATCTGGTGGCCACAAGACAGACACAGTCCCGCCTGGTGGAGACACAGAAAATGAATAAGCCATCCTTCCTTGAAAGGAGCTGCTACAGACAGGCCAAGGCACTACTGGGGTGAGGATGGGAGATTTAAATGGACACAAGCTCACCTGGCAGTCTGGGGGAGGACGTGGACGATGTGGGTGATGGAGCAGGCGGGGAAGCTGACTGTGACCCTTGGGAACTGTGGGCTTTTCCATTGTCTGGCCTGCCTGGCACTTGGAGGAGCCTTTGGTTAGCTCAGAGCCAGGCTGAGCGGTTTGGGGTGGAGGGAGCCAAGAGGAGGCACAGGCTGGAGCATCGCCTGTTCATGTGGTGCGAACAAAGCCAAGAAGAGGGCATGAGGAGGGAGGAGGTGAGGTAGGGAGGGCAGTTGGAGAGACCATCTGCTGTCGGACCCGGTGAGAGGTGGGAGAAGGGGGCCTTTTTCCCATCCCTGGAGGTGCTCGCTCCGCGGTGGGATTGTGGAGCCCAGCGCCCTCAAGCAGCCCCCGCGTTTGCAGTCTGGGACTCACCAGCAGAGGGCGCCGAGGCACAGGCTCGGACTCGACTCAGCCAAGCAACCGCTGCCCTCCTGTGGCCTAGGGGGCAGAGGGCACGCTGCTACCACAGGAGCAGAGGAAACTGACCTTTTGGGGGAGGCCCCAGACTGTGGTATCTTAGAGGGACGAGGTCCTGCACTGGGAGACGGGCAGACCAGGGACATTTGTTTTTTAAATTCATTTTTACTTTGGCAGCGCCGGGTCTTAGTTACGGCACACAGGCTCTTCCTTGTGGCACGTGGGATCTTTTAGTTGCGGCATGCACGTGGGATCTAGTTCCCACCGGGCCCCCTGAATTGGAAGCACCGAGTCTTACCCACTGGACCACCAGGGAAGTCCCGACGTTTGTTATTTTTAAGTGAATTCATTTGCATCTATAGGCTGGTAAGGCTGTGGAAATTTGGGTTAACAATTTAAGAAATGAAAACAGAAAACTGAAAAAAGAAAATTGCAAGAATGGCTTTTCCTCTCCAGCCAATATTTGGGGTGTAGGGATGCCAAATAAAATACAGAATGCCCAGTCAAGTTTGAATGTCATATGAACAATGGAAACCTTTTTGGTGTAAGTATATCTCATGCGATATTTGGGACATACTTACATTAAACATTTTTATTGTTTATCTGACGTTCCAATTTACCTGGGCATCCTGTATTTTCACTTGCTCATTTTGGCAACTCTACTGGGGTGTCTCTGCCCCAGATCCCTGCCCTGAATGACCCAGGCCTAGGTGCAGCCCCTAGTGACCAGACATCAGGGCGCTGCGCCCCATGGGAATTGTGGTGCTGTTCCCTGCTTCCAGTGTGGCCTTTTCTGGGTCTTCATGCTAAACTGGATCCAAGGAACATTTGCCCACCCTCCCAGGCCCTGGGCAGGCCAAGACAGGACTTTGCAACTGAGCAACTCTGCAACTCCTCTTGCAGCTGAAAAGCAATCCTCCTTCGCATGGCTCAAGTATATTTTCCTTAAGATGTAATAATAATAAGTTTTAAAAGGTAGTAATTAACATGGTTCACAGCTAAAAAGGTACAAAGTGTATTCAGTGAAGACTCTCCTATCCCTGCCACCCATCCAAGGAGAGGGCCCAGAGGCCTGGGAGCTGGAGGCAGGTGAAGACTTCCTAAATGTCAGTCCTCAAGTCTATGGACCACATCCCTTTCCTTCCTCCCTTGCCATCCCCACGCCCCGACAGTGTTGAAGGTGGAGAATCTCTTGTCCTTCACTCCTTAGCTCTCAGTCCTTATCACACATTACTAAGACCAAGCGCCCAGTTCTCCCCCCAATCCTAAGTGTTCTGGGTTTATGTCCCTGCTCTCTTCTCCAATGCCACATTCATGTCCACAAAGCCCTGAAAGGGGTGGGGGCTCAGAGGCCCCTGCCCTTTCCGGATGTTACTGGAGAGTAGGTTCTTGTCTCGTGGCAGAAGGAATTCAGAGACGAGACAGGGAGGTCAAGAAAGCAAAGCCAGGATTTACTTAAGCAACAGAACGCTCAGAGAGCAGGCAGGCTCAAGTGACTAGCTGGGCTGAGCTTCTTAGGCAAGCCAGTTATGTGGGGTATAGAAAAGAAGGAATGGAATATTCATTGGGGAGGATTCCCTGATTTTCATCCCAGCTCCACGTTCCCGAAGGGAGGAGGGATTTTTGTCCTTTAGTCTTGATCAGAAGTGTCATGGTGTCGGTGCATGATGGGAACTTCTTATCTGCAAGGCTAATTTTATTGTAATGAGAGCATAATGAGCAAAATGTTACCTTCAGATTCCAGAGAGTCGAGCCTTTTCCCACCTTTCTTTATCTGGCTCCAGGACACTTATCACCCCAAATGTGTGGTTTCCTGTCAGTCCTGAAGTTCCTGCTTTTCTTTGTCTGCCCAAGGACCCCCACTGTTTACAATGGTTTCCTGCCATTTGGCCTGTGTCTGCCTTTCTCTGTTCACATCTAGCTATCTACCTGCTCTAACACTCCCCCTTCAAGGAATCTGGACCCTTAAAGTCTTTCAAGGGGCAAAGGGTCAATGGTCCATCTTCTGTAACTGCTTCAAGCTGAGCATGGGTGTTGTCCCTACCTATGGGTCCAGGTCTCCTTGCTGTCTGTCAGAGATAGGGGTTTGGGGGTTGTTTACAGTGGTGGAGATGGAGAGTAGGGAGTAGAAGGAGGCAGCATGCTTATCCAGTGGATGTTGATAGTCCTCATCTTCAAGTGGGATGGTTTGAAATCCCTGACGTATCATCATTTGAAGCTGGAGTTTTCTGAAGCTGTGGGATTTTTTTCCCTTGGCACCTCAGGTTTCGCTATAGCAGCTAACAGGGAGAAACTGGAGTATATCTGAGTATATTCATTATATTAAACATTAGTCCGGAATATTGTCCAGTCCCTCTGCTGGCCTTCTCTCGTGTATTGTTAACTCTATTATTATGCTTTTATTGTGAGTTTTAGTTTTATTTATTCCAGTCACTAGGTTCTTCCACCAGATAGTGACGCTCCCCACATATTAGATATTGGCAGTCTGGTTGGTGTCTGTCACCTAACTGTGATTACTAAAAATTAGAGTGTGATTGTAGTATGTTTCATTAAGCCATCGTAATTCTTGTCTCCAGATGCTAATACCAGTAAAACAGAGGCTAACTTTGTCTAAAAGCTGAAATACCCTTCCCTCTGATTTGGTGTCTGTTCCAGAGACCTTGGCCTCCAGTTGGTTTCTGCCCCAGTCCTTCCTTCTTTACTGCACTGGTGTGGTAAATAACCAAAATATTTTGCTGTTTGCCCCATCAAGTCCCTCAAGGAGGTAGGGAGTCCTAAAAGATGTAGGTCCTTTGGGGAGGTACAGCTGTGGGGGCAGATCCAACCGTCAGAAGAGTTAGTAACTTTAGCAATGGCATTCATGGTGTCAGATAGTGGATGTTTGTAAGCTGGAGCTGTGACTATGTGAATAAGAAGGGACTTCCCTGGTGGCGCAGTGGATAAGACTCTGCGCTCCCAATGCAGGGGGCCTGGGTTTGATCCTGATCAGGGAACTAGATCCCACATGCATGCTGCAACTAAGAGTTCACATGCCACAACTAAGGAGCCCACCTGCCACAACTAAGACCCGGTGCAACCAAATAAATATTTTTTTAAAAAGTGACGCTGGTTTTGTCAGACCTCATGGTTGGAAGTTGCTAGAAAGATGTTAGGGGATGTTTAAAAAAAAACATCCATGTTAAACATGTTTAAAAAAAAAAAAAGGAGGACCATTAGGATGGGTGAGGTTAAAGGAGCTGTGACCTCATGAGAAGCAAAAGAGCAGAGATACAGGGACTTTACTGGAAAGGGAGGGTATTGACACCTGGAAGGAAGCCATTAGCCTCCTTTAAGGTGATTTTTTTTTGTTTGTTTGTTTGTTTTTGGTTTTTTTTGCGGTACGCGGGCCTCTCACTGTTGTGGCCTCTCCCGTTGCGGAGCACAGGCTCCGGACGCACAGGCTCAACGGCCATGGCTCACAGGCCCAGCCGCTCCGCGGCATGTGGGATCTTCCCAGACCGGAGCACAAACCCGTGTCCCCTGCATCGGCAGGCGGACTCTCAACCACTGCGCCACCAGGGAAGCCCTAAGGTGATTTTTAAAGGAGTGACAAACTTTGTTTTCCCTGGGATTCCCTGATCCGAGACCTGTGTATCTATACGTTTTTCTGTTTGTTTTTAATTTGGGGGGAATATTTGGAGCTGGATTGTCCATAATGCATAATCTAGCCAAAAGTAGGCCTTGCTTTTGGTTTTCAGGGAGAGTAAGAGTTGCCACCAAGGCTGAGAGAAAATTCCTTCCCAGTAAATGGACTGGGGCATTTAGGCATGAAAAGAAACTTCTGAGTTATAAGGGTCTTTCCCTGGGTGCAAGTGAGAGGGGTGATGAAATGTTTTAGCTTAGGCCTTCCTTCTACCCCAACAATAGAGCAGGTTTCAAGGGCAAGGGGCCCAGTGTGAGAAGTCAGGACAGAGCACATGGCTCCCGTGTTCACTAGAAACTGGACAAGCTTACCTGCCACATCAATGGTCACCCACGGTTCCTCCCATGTGATGACTGTCTTCTAGGAAGCCTTGGGAGGTCCCAGGTCCCGTCAATCAACCACTGCCATGACTGGCATGGGGGAATTTCCTCACTCCCTTCAGAGCTGGGGGCATTTCCTCCTCCAGTGGCCCATCTTCTTACAGATTGGGCATGGTGTCTTGGGTAGAGGTTGGGACCTGTTTCCTGGACATTCCTTGCTCCAGTGTTTGGAGCTCCCACAGGTAAAACAGGCTCCCTTTCCTGGCAGAGGTCTTCTGAGAGTACTTTTGGGGTGACCAGGAGGTGGATTAGATCTTGTCATGACAACTGCCAAAAGCCTGGCTTGCCATTTCTTTTTTTTTTTAAAAGATGGATTTTTTTTTAATTGTTATTTTATTTATTTATGGCTGCGTTGGGTCTTTGTTGCTGCACGTGGGCTTTCTCTAGTTGCAGCGAGTGGGGGCTACTCTTCGTTGTGGTGCGCGGGCTTCTCATTGCACTGGCTTCTCTTTGTTGCGGAGCACGGGTTCTAGGCGTGCAGGCTTCAGTAGTTGTGGCACGCGGGCTCAGTAGTTGTGGCTCACAGGCTCTAGAGTGCAGGCTCAGTAGTTGTGGCACACGGGTTTAGTTGCTCCGCGGCATGTGGGATCTTCCCGGACCAGGACTCGAACCTGCATCCCCTGCATTGGCAGGTGGATTCTTAACCACTGTACCACCAGGGGGCTTGCCATTTCTTAAGTCATGCTGTTCCTTCCTTTCTTCCTCTATTAAAGACACTGAAAGCCCTGTATCAACAAGAAGGTTGAGAGGGGTTTGGGGCCCCACGGCAAGCTTTGAAGCTTCCGACGGATGTTGGGCTGATTGCCTAGTGAAGTGGGTTGCAAATACAGTGTGTCCCTCAAAAGTGTTTGGGTCTACATTCGTATACTTTCTGAGGGCAACTGCCAATTGGGCCTGAAATAGGGCTGGATTTCCATCTTGGCCTTGGGTGATATCTTTAACCTTGTAGTTAACAGGTTTAATTATGCATCCCTTCAATGAGGCAAAGGCTCATGTAGCCCCCTCTAGTGATACCAAGCTGGCCTGGCTGATAGTCCCAATTGGGATCCATTAGAGGCACTGCTGTCATGCCCACAAGGTATTGATAAGGTTGGGCAATGTGTAATCCATCAGCATATGTTTGATGCTGTGCCCAAATACAGGTCTTTTCCTCAGTGGTGCAGCAGTGGAAAAGAATAATATTTAGGTCCTTCCAGGTAAAGTCAGAGGAGAGAGTCAGTCCCTGGAATTCTTGGGTGAACCGGCTAGAGTCCTCCCAGAATCCACCCAAGGGAGTGCGGTGCTGGTTGAGGTCAGACAAAGGAAAAGGGGGGTGGACTCTGGTAATTCCCTGAGGCCCACCTACTACTTCCTGAAGGGGGCAAAGAAGCTCTGGCTGTGCTTTTGGTACAGAAGGGTAAAGGGGCTTTTAGGGCAGGGGAGGGGCTGACGATGGTGAGTGTTGGGGCTAGGGTCTTCTGCCTGGGGGCTTGGGTTCCTCCAGGAATGCCAATAGAGAGGGCTTTTGTGTAGCCTGAAGGGGTCCCAGCCAGCAAGTTTCCCTAACATAGGAGTTGCATAGCTCTGGATTTTCTCTTAGGGTCATAAAAGCCTGCACATAAGGAACTTCTGTCCATCTTCCTTGCCTTCTGCAAAAGTGTCTAACTGTAGGACGGTATTATAGTTGAGGATTCCATTCTCTGACCAGGCCTGATGGTCCTCAAGTTTATATTGGTGTCAGGCTGTTTTACAAAATAAAACGAGATTTCTTCGTTTTAAAGAATATAGAGGGACTTCCCTGGTGGTCCAGTGGTTGAGAGTCCGCCTTCCAATGTGGGGGATGTGGGTTTGATCCCTGGTTGGGGAACTGGGGTCCTGCGTGTGGCGGGGCAACTAGGCCTGAGTGCCGCAACTACTGAGCCCGTGTGCTCCAACTAGAGAGGCCACGAGCTCTGGAGCCAGAGCGCTGCAGCTGGAGAGAAGCCCACGCGCTGGGAGAGATTATGCATGCCGCAGCAAGGATTCCGCCTGCTGCAACTAAGACCGGAGGCAGCCTAATTAATTAATTAAAAAAAGAAAGTAATGTTAATTTTAAAAATAACGTTTGCATTTAAGCAATTGATGTTGTCTGATACCGATATCATCTTCAATATTTGTAATAATAAAAAAAAAATCTAGAGAAAACTTGTTCCAGTGACTCAGAATGATCCCAAGGGGTGAGGCCTTGGGGATGGAGGAGATGTTTCCCATTGTTCCTTCAGGGAGAGAGTACTCCTGTAACAGGAGCACTAGCGTTAGGAGCTCCTGTGGGGGCGCCCTAAGACAGGATTGGTTCCAGAGGTCCCCGTTCACCTAGTCCCCTCGACCCTAGCCAAAATAGGGGTTATCTCCTCCCCCATATGGCGGTCCTGCTGGCCCCAGCGTCCGGGGGCCGTGTCCTAACCTGGCGTCCCTGGTACCCCGGATGAGCAACCTTCCTGAAGTCTTCTCTATAGCTTCTATGGCCAATGATTAATTCCTGTGTTCCAGGGTTTGCTCCCCTGGAACGGACATCCTCATAGTTTTAGGACGTATTTGGTCAGGGAACCATCCTTTCTCGAAAAGCGTGGTAAGTTTCTGAAAACAGGCATTGGCTATTAAGGGAGGTGGTTTGTGAAAAAGCTTCTCTTTCCCCGTCCTTATTGTGGGCGGCGCCCCCATCGCCAGGCTGCCCTCCCCTCCCCGCCATGGGCTCGCGGCGGCGGGCGGGTAAGGGAGGGGATATGGCGGCGCCAGGCGGAGGCACCCTGTCTGCACTTAAGCAGACGGAGAGTCCCGGAGCCTCCTAATCCCGCAACCCTGGTGAGCCAAGGACACCAGCACACGCGGGTTACCTCTGGGGCACGTACGCCGGGGGCGTGGCCCCAAGGGCAACGCAGCCCCGCCCGAGCTCCCTTGCCTTTAGGGCGAGGCGGAGGCGGGGGCGGGGGCGGGGGTGGGGGCGGGGCCGGACCTCCGCCAAGAGGCAGCCCACTGAGGCGGTGCGCAGCTAATGATGGCGGCCTGGGCGCGGTCCCACCACCGTGGGCCCTGACCGAGGGGCGCGTGACGGCCCCCCTCCCAACACGCAGACCGCTTGTGGCACGAGGGAACTCGCGAAGGGACCGCGGCAAGACCACAGCACGAAGTCTCTTACAGTCTATTTAAGTAAGGCTACATTTTATATTTCCACACGGTTGTAGCTGATGACTGTTAATTAAGTGGTGGATAAGGCAAACCCCTGAGGGCAAAGCTCCTGTAGTTGCGGTCTGTAGCCTCTGAGAAGGGCTGGAAACTTTTCCTGACGTGCCCTGCGCAATGAGAAGTTACAAGCGGGAGCGTAGAAGTTGGAAAATGTTTGGCAGAGTTTCCCCCCCCCCCCCCCCCCATTTCCAGCGCAGTAAGGCGCGAAAGTAAGAGTGAGGTAGGTACGAAGAGAGGAGACTAGGATAGTGAGGCATAGATGCACCAGTAAATCTGTAAGGGAAGCCAGGGGTGGAGGTGGGGGCGGTGTTATGCTTTTAACTGTGCGCCTAAAACGTTGCGTGGAAGTTACCTTGAGGTGGGCGGGCAGACCTATCGTCTCTCTAGTGCGGTCCACGACCCAGCCGTCCTCTGGAGGGAGACTTCTTGTGGTAAACTGCAGGTAGCCCTCAGCCTGTCTGGGTGGTCCAGGAGCTAGCTCCCTCTCAACAGGGGGTCCCTCGGCTTGGGCGAAGGTGGTTCCGGCCACTCTGCTCACTGATCCTCCTGGCGCGGCGTAGGGGATAGTGAGCCCTCTGCAGAGGCAGACCCTTGAGAGAATATCGCAACCCACGAAGTTGGAATGTACTGAGCAAAGGTATTGGGGGCAAAAAATGGAGCTGAGGGGATGACACGGAGACGGGAAGATTCAAGCTCGTCCACAGGGCGGAATCGTGTGGAGAGCCTTGCCCCAGAGCTCTATTCAGCCAGAGCGCTCTCTCTCCGTTCCTCCCGCCCCACTGTGGCAGCTCTCACCTCCTCTCCTGGTGTGGGGGGGTCCTGAGAGGTTGAGGGGTCGCTGAGGGTCTGAAATAATGTGCCCACCCCAGCCTCCTGCAGAAAAAGGGAAGTAGCCTACCATTGCCACCCCTGTGGGCCCGCGGGGCATCAGCACGAAAGATGCAGTTTTCGCAGTCTGGGGAAGAGGGCTAGAACTGGGGAAAGCAAGGGAAGGAGAGAGGTGGGGGGTTAAAAGGAAGTGTAAAGGGAGGGAGGAGGGAAATGGAGGAGACTTGGGGTGGGGGAGGGGGGAAGAGCAAGAGGAAGAGAGTAAAACCGGGAAGTTTTATACCTGAGGACTCTTGCCAAGATATCAGGGTTTGTATGTTTGTTTTTAAGAAAAATCGCTTTATTCTTTCTGTGAAAACAGTACATGCTCCCCATGAACAGTTTAAGCAGAAAAGTACAAAAAGTAACTAAATTACCTCTTGGACTTCCCTGGTGGTGCAGTGGTTAAGAATCTGCCTGTCAGTGCAGGGGACACTGGTTCTATCCCTGGTCCTGGAAGATCCCACATGCCCCAGAGTAACTAAGCCTGTGCCATGCGCCTCAACTACTGAGCCCGCGTGCCACAACTACTGAAGCTGCCATGCCTAGAGCCTGTGCTCTACAACAAGAGAAGCCACCGCAGTGAGAAGTGCACGCACCACAACAAAGAGTAGGCCTTGCTCACCACAATTAGAGAAAGCCTGCGCGCAGCAATGAAGAGACAATGCAGCCAAAAATAAATAAAGAAATAACCTCAAGTTTTATCATTCAAATATAACCATCATTGACATTTCTGGTATAGCATCCTAGACATATTTCTATGCGGTTTTACAGGAAGAATGGGAGATAAAAATACTTTCATAAAAATGGGATCATGCCATATGTTTATTTTTTTAGTTAAGATTTAATTTTACTTGATTGTGGGTTTCCCTGGTGGCGCAGTGGTTGAGAGTCTGCCTGCCGATGCAGGGGACAGGGGTTTGTGCCCCGGTCCGGGAAGATCCCACGTGCTGCGGAGCGGCTGGGCCCGTGAGCCGTGGCCACTGAGCCTGCACGTCCGGAGTCTGTGCTCCGCAACGGGAGAGGCCACAACAGTGAGAGGCCTGCGTACCGCAAAAACAAAACAAAAGATTTAATTTTACTTGATTCTAATTGAAGAAAATGAATATGAAGTGAAACTGAAGAAACTTAGAACTTCTCATACATTTCTTCACCACTAAAGATATTTTTTCCCCCTGAAAGATCCCTGTACGTTTAAGAAAAGAGACAGTGACATTTAGAGGTAAACATTCCTTTAGTCTCAGGGAATGGGAGGAGAGAGAGTTTGACCTGTGGTCAGCCTTCTTACAACATGAATAGGAGGAGAGTGAGCTGATGCTAGCTCTTCCTGAAGCACACTGCACCTGGTCTGGGGGTTGCTGACTAACCCGTCATTAATGCACTTCCAATGCACGGATGTGTGTGAGGCAGACACCCACAGGTGCTAGGGGCTAGCGAGGTATTTCAGGGGAGGGAGCCCAGGCGCTGCAGCTTCTCTGTGGTGATGTGGTCTGCACTCATGTTGGTTCCCATTCCTCAGGGATGGTGGCTTGACAGACTGTATCTGGGTCTCACAGGCCCTGGGACACTGGGCTCCCTGTTCTGGATCCTTTCTCCAAGCAAAATAACTTTGGTGCTGGGACAGCCTCTTGTGTCTCGTAAGTTTGATTCACAAAATGTGAAACTCACCCTGGTGGTCTTGCAGCATTATGCTTTTTCTTATTAACCATATTTTCATTGTAGACCATATTGATTGATTAATTCCTTGTTGAGAAATTGAGGATGTTTCTCATTAATTAGTATTTTTACACTGCATTAAAATGGTAATTAGAGCATTGATTAATAGTTTTACACTGTCCAATTTCATCAATTTAATCATGTTTAAATTCTGTTCTGTAACATTAATTTACTTAGTTATTTAATATTCATTCTATATCTAATGCATGCACAAGA
Organism: Phocoena phocoena; assembly: GCF_963924675.1. Lineage (NCBI taxonomy): Eukaryota > Metazoa > Chordata > Mammalia > Artiodactyla > Phocoenidae > Phocoena > Phocoena phocoena. Next base: position 36,872,019 of record NC_089228.1, on the reverse strand, counting down.
CACCACCAGTCCTTTTATGTCAGCTTTTTCATTCCTGAGTTTAAAGTTTTGATTTACTTTTTTTTTAGATGAAAGTTTTTTTTAAAAACATTTATTTTATTATTTATTTATTTATTTTGGCCGCATCGGGTCTTAGGTGCAGCATGAAGGCTCTTTATTTTTGGCTGCGTTGGGTCTTCGTTGCTGCATGCGGGCTTTCTCTAGTTGTGGTGAGCAGGAGCTACTCTTTGTTGTGGTGTGTGGGCTTCTCATTGTGGTGGCTTCTCTTGTTGCGGAACACGGGCTCTAGGAGCGCGGGCTTCAGTAGTTGTGGCACGTGGGCTCAGTAGCTGTGGCTCGCAGGCTCAGTAGTTGTGGTGCACGGGCTTCGTTGCTCTGTGGCATGTGGGATCTTCCCAGACCAGGGCTGGAATCTGTGTCCCCTGCATTGGCAGGCGGATTCTTAACCACTGCACCACCATGGAAGTCCCTTGATTTACTTGTTAATTGTTGGAATTTTATTAACTAGTTTTTATTTTCCATGAAAGGCTCATGGTCCCCATATTCTGAGTTCTTTTGTATATTTGACAATGCCTTTTCCCCCTCTTTCCATGTTTGTTATTACAAAGATTAAGTTTTTTTCTTCCAGTTTTATTGAGATATAATTGATATACAGCCCTGTGTTAAGTTTAAGATGTACAGCATAATGATTTGACTTACCTGCATCATGAAATGGTTATCACAATAAGTTTAGTGAACATGCATCATCTCATATAGATACAAAATTGAAGAAATAGAAAAAAATTTGTTCTTGTGATGGGAACTCTGAGGATTTACTCTTTTAACAACTTTCATATATAACATACAGCAGTATTAATTGTATTTATCATGCTGAACCTTACATCCCTAGTACTTATTTACCTTATAACTGGAAGTTTGTACCTTTTGACTTACTTCATCCAGTTTCCTCTCTCCCTTACCTCCCACCTCTGGTTACCACAAATCTGATCTCTTTTCTCTGAATTTGTTTGTTTTTGAAGTATAATAGACATACAACGCTATGTTAGTTCCTGGTATACAACATAGTGATTTGGTATTTCTATACATCTCAAAATGATCATCATGAGAAGTCTAGTTAGTCACCATACAAAGATACTACATAGTTATTGACCATATTCCCCACACTGTACATTTCATACAGGTGACTTATTTGCAACTGAAAGTTTGTAGCTTTTAATCTCCCTCACCTATTTCTTTCCTTCCCCAGCCCCTTCCCTCTGGCAACTACCTGTTTGTTCTCTGTATCTATAACTGTTTCTGTTTTGTTATGCTTGTTCATTTGTTTTTTAGATTTCACACATAAGTGAAATCATACAGCGTTTGTCTTTCTCTGTCTAACTTATTTCGCTTAGCATAACACCTGCTAGGTCTGTCCATGTTGTTGCAAATGGCAAGATTTCATTCTTTTTTATTCTTTTTTACATACAGGCCATCTGTATGTCTTTTTTGAAAAGATGTTTATTCAAATCCTCTGCCCATTTTTTAATTGGGTTTGGATTTTTTTGTTGTTGAATTGTATGAGTTCTTTGTATATTTTGTATATTAACCCCTTATCAGATATATCATTTGCAGTTATTTTCTGCCGTTCAGTAAGTGGCCTTTTTGCTTTGTTAATAATTTCCTTTGCTGTGCAAAAGCTTTTTAGTTTGATGAGTTCCATTCGTTTATTTTTGCTTTTGTTTCCCTTGCCTGAGGGGACACATCCAAAAAAATTATTATTAAGACCATTGTCAAAGAGCTTACAGCCTGTATTTTCTTCTAGAAGTTTTATGGTTTCAGGTCTTAACTTTTTTTTTTTTTTTTTTGTGGTATGTGGGCTTCTCACTGTTGTGGCCTCTCCCGTTGCAGAGTGCGGAGCACAGGCTCTGGACGCACAGGCTCAGCGGCCATGGCTCACGGGCCCAGCTGCTCCGCGGCATGTGGGATCCTCCCGGACCGGGGCACGAACTCGTGTCCCCTGCATCGGCAGGTGGACTCTCAACCACTGCGCCACCAGGGAAGCCCTTAATTTAACTTTTTAATCCATTTATATTTATTTTTATTGAAGTATAGTTGACATACAATACTATAATGGGTCTTTAATCCATTTTTTTTAAGATTTTTTTTTTTTTTTTTGGCTGCATCGCGTCTTAGTTGCGGCATGCGGGATCTTTGTTGAGGCATGTGGTATCTTCATTGTGGTGCACGGGCTTCTCTCTAGTTGTGGCATGCAGGTTTTCTCTTCTCTAGTTGTGGCATGCAGGCCAGAGCGCATGGGCTCTGTAGTTTGTGGCACGCAGGTTCCAGAGCACGTGGGCTCTGTAGTTTGTGGCATGTGGGCTCTAGTTGAGGCATGCAAGTTCAGTAGTTGTGGCGTGCGGGCTTAGTTGCCTCCTGCCATGTGGGATCTTAGTTCTCTTACCAGGGATCAAACCCACGTCCCCTGCATTGTAAGGCGGGTTCTTTACCACTGGACCACCAGGGAAGACCCTTTCCCATTGTATATTCTTGCCTCCCTTGTCATAGATTAATTGTCCATATAATTGTTCATATAATTAACCCATATACATGTGGGTTCATTTCTGGGCTTTCTATTCTGTTCCATTGATCTATGTGTCTGGTTTTGCACCAGTACCATATTGTTTTGATGACCATAGCTTTGAAATCGGAATGTGATACCTCCAGCTTTGTTCTTCATTCTTAAAATTTTTTTGGCTATTTGGGGACTTTCATGTTCCCATACAAATTTTAGAATTAATTGTTCTCGTTCTGTGAAGAATGCCATTGGCGTATCGATAGAGATTGCATTGAATCTGTAGATGGCTTTGAATAGTATGGTCATTTTATCAGTGTTAATTCTTCCAATCCATGAACATAATATATCTTTCCATATGTTTGTGTCGTCTTCAATTTCTTTCATCAGCCTCTTACAGTTTTCTGAGTACAGATCTTTCACCTCCTTAGTTAGATTTATTCCTAGGTATTTTATTCTTTTTGATTCAATTGTAAATGGGATTGTTTTCTTAATTTCTTTTTCGGATAATTTGTTCTAAGTGTATAGAAATGTAATAGACTCCTGGGCTGGGGAGCCCAAAGAGGGGTTCAGATCACTCGCTCCTTGGGCAGAACCTCTGTGATTATAATTGTCCTTCCATTTGTGGCTCTCCCATCTGGGGGTATGGGTCTTGACTATACCACATCTTTGTCCCTCCTACCCATCTCCTTGTGGTTCCTTGTTTATCTCCTTAGTTGTAGGTCTTTTCTGCTAGTCTTTTGGTTTTCCTCATCAGTAGTTGCTCTGTAGAGTTGTAATTTTCGTATGCCCGTGAGCTCAGGGTTTTCTTACTCCACTGTCCACTGTCCACTCCCCCCATGAAAGATTTCAAAGATTAGGTTTTATTAGTTTATTTTGCTCAATTTTAATACAATTTCTTCTTAATAAAAAGATCCCCTTGCTTCCGGTGATACTTCTCCCTTTTTATTATAAAAACTATATATATAAAAAAGTAGAATACCTCTATGAACCCATCCTTTTAGAATTATCAACTTTTCTGCCTAGTATTTTTTCATATATACCCCCATTCTTTTCCTCCCTCCCCTTCCAGAATTTTTTTTTTAATAAATTTATTTATTTAATTTTGGCTGCGCAGCCTTTCTCTAGTTGCAACGAGTGGGGACTACTCTTTATTGTGGAGCATAGGCTCTAGGTGCACGGGCTTCTGTAGTTGTGGCATGTGGGCTCAGTAGTTGTGGCTCGTGGGCTGTAGAGCACAGGCTCCGTGGCTGTGGCACATGGGCTTAATTGCTCTGCAGCATGTGGGATCTTCCCAGACCAGGGCTCAAACCCGTGTCCCCTGCATTGGCAGGCGGATTCTTAATCACTGTGCCACCAGGGAAGTTCCCAGAATTTTTAAAATGTAAATCAGGTATATTCTTATCCTTTTAATTAAAGCAATATACAACATTTATTGAGCATTTACTGTGTCCAAGAATCTATTATTGTATATATACATGTTATTATACATATTGTGCATAGGTTATTTCATTTTATCCAGTAGCTATATTAAGTACATTTTATTAATATACCCATTATACAGATGTGAAATAAATTTGTATTGAAAAATATACACAATTCATAGAGGTAAACCTCAGATTTTTTCACAAAGTGAGCATACTTTATAACCATAACTCAGATTAGTGATGGGGATGTTTGCCTCCTGACTTTTTACTTGAATAAAAGGTTGACTGGTTTTAATACTTTGGGGTCAGATTTCCTAGTTTTTACCTAATATCCTTTTCCTGCTCCAGGAGCTCATCCAGGACACCACATTATATTTAGTTCTTGAGTCTCCTTAGGCTCTGTTGGAGGAGGTCATCCAGAGAGGCAATCAGAGGCTCTTCACCCCCTCTCTGTCCTTGAAATGTATGTTCTGTCTGCCATTCCCATAGTGGGAGCTGTTTCAAGGATGCAACCTTGACAGAGTAATGTGTTGTTGAGAACATCTGGATGGTATACATGACGAAACCCCATTAAGGCCTCTCTATAAACTTTTAAGATTCTGGTGGGTGGGTGCAGAGATCTGCTTGTCTGCAGCTGCCCAGGACAGCCTTGCAAGTAAGTTCCCTTGCTTATTAAACCTGCCACATACTAATCTGGAGCGATCTGCCTCTTGCTTCGGTCCTTGCTGTCAGTGTACAGGGCCAATTTGTGAACCAACAGCCTCCTCTAAATAAAAAAAAAAAATTTATGTCCATTTTTCTCCAGTTTTATTGAGATATAATTGACATACATCACTATATAAGTTTAAGGTGTACAGCATAATGGTTTAACTTACATATATTGTGAAATGATTACCATAATAAGTTTAGTTAACATCCATCATCTCATATAGCTATAATAAAAAGAAAAATTTTTAAAAAGAAAAAAAATTTTTCCTTGTGATGAGAACTCTTCGGATCTGCTCTCTTAACAACCTTCATGTATATCATATAGCAGTGTCAACTATAGTCATCATGTTGTACATTACATCCCTAGTACTTATTTATCTTGTAACTGGAAGTTTGTACCTTTTTTTTTTTTTTTTTTTTTTTTGTGGTACGCGGGCCTCTCACTGTTGTGGCCTCTTACGTTGCAGAGCGCGGAGCACAGGCTCCGGACGCACAGGCTCAGCGGTCATGGCTCACGGGCCCAGCCGCTCCAGTGGCATGTGGGATCTTCCCGGACCGGGGCACGAACCTGTGTCCCCTGCATCGGCAGGCAGACTCTCAACCACTGCGCCACCAGGGAAGCCCGAAGTTTGTACCTTTTGACCACCTTCCTCATGGTCCACACTCTTTCCTTCAGAACTTGGTAGACATTTCTTCTAGCTTTGAGTGTTGGCTGTAGAAAAGTCTGATGCCTATCTGATTTTAAAACAAATATTGAGAAGTATTTTACATATATAAAATGCATAGATTTTTAAGGGTATAAGTCTGTGAATTTTGACAAATGTGTACATCCATGTAAACATCACTCAAATCTAAATTTCTCATTACTCCTGAAAGTTCCCTCAGGCCCCTTTCCAGTAACTACTGCCTCCTCCCAGAGACAACCAGTGTTCTGATTTTGATCATCATAGACTAGTTTTTGCCTGTTATGGAACTTTATATGAATGGAATCATACCATATATACTTTTGTGTCTGAATTTTCTCTCAATCTGTTTACCATCATGTTGTTCATGTTTTTGTGAGAATCAGGTCTTTGTTCCTTTTTATTGCTGAGTAGTATTCCATTGTACAAATATATCATAATTTGGTTATCCATTCTGCTGTTGATGTATATTTTGGATTGTGTTCAATTTTTAAAGCTTTGCATATATATACACTTATATATGCACATACATATATGCATATACATACACACACACACACACACACACACTCACATACACACTATGAACACTACTTCTGGTCAAATCTTTTTGTAGACATAGGTTTTCATTTCTCTCTAGTAAATGCCTCAGAGTGGAACAGCTGAGTCATAGGGTCAATGTTTTTTTAAAATCTTTATTAGAAATTCCAAATGGTTTTCTCAAATAAAATGACACAATTTCTCAATTGTGTCATTTTACAGCAGTGTATGAGAATTCCAGTTACTCTACCTCTTTGTCACCTGTGTGTAGTGGTATCTCACTGTGGTTTTAATTTGTATTTATCTAGTGATTAATTATATTAAAAATCTCATGTACTTTTTGGCTATTCGTAGATCTTCTTTTTTGAAGTATTTGTTCAAGTCTTTTGCCCATTTTTATTGGGTTATTTATCTTCTAATATTGATTTGTAGGAGTTCTTTGTATATTCAGGATGAGTCCTTTATCAGATAAATGTATTGTGAATCTTTTTCCTACTCTGTAACTTTGCTTTTAATTATCTTGCTCTGTTAATGACTTAAATTTGGCTGAAGTACAATTTATCAGTTTTTTTTTTAATGGTTAGTGCTTTTATGTCCTATTTGGAAATTCTATGCTTGCTCGAGGTTTATGAAAATTTCCCCTATTTTTTGTCTGTACTTTTTTTAATGAGGTAAAATTAACATAACATAAACTAATTTTTTTTTAATTTATTTAATTTATTTATTTTGGCTGCTCTGGGTCTTAGTTGCAGCATGCAGGATCTTCATTGCAGCATGCGGGTTTATAGTTGCAGCATGCAGGCTTCTTAGTTGTGGCATGCGGACTCTTAGTAGTGGCATGCATGTGGGATCTAGTTCCCCTACCAGGGATGGAACCCGGGCCTCCTGCATTGGCCCCCTGCATTGGGAGGGTGAAGTCTTACCCACTGGACCACCAGGAAAGTTCTTAAAGTAAATAATTTTAAAGTGAACAGTTAATTCAGTGGCATTTAGTAAATTCACAATGTTGCACAACCAACACCTCTATCTATTTCAAAACATTTTCATCACCTCCAAAAAAACCCTGTACCGTTAAGCAGTTACTCCCCATTCCTCCCTCCTTCAGCCCCTGGCAAAACCATCAGTCAGTCTGCTTTCTATCTCTGTTGATTTACTTATCCTGGATATTGCATATACATGGAATCATGCAATATGTGACTTTGTGTGTTTGGCTTCTTTCACTTAGCGTAATGTTTTTTATGTTCATCCATGTTTTACTAGTACTTCATTCCTTTTCATGGCTGAATGATATTCCATTGTATGTATATACCACATTTGCTTATCCATTCATCCACTGATGAACATTTGAGTTGTTTCCACCTTTTGTTTATTGCAAATAGTGCTGGTATAAACATTCATGTACAGATATTTATTTGAGTACCTGTTCTCAATTCTTGTGGGGTTTGGGCCTAGGATTGGAAATGCTGGATCATATGGAATTCTGTGTTTAACATTTTGAGGAACCACAGCTGAACCATTTTTACATTCCTACCAGCAACATATGAGAGTTCCAGTTTTTTCACATCCTCTCCAATACTTGTTTTGTTTTGTTTAGTCATCCTAATGGGTGTGAAGTGGTATCTCATTGTTTGTTTGTTTGTTTTTTAAATTTCTGGCCACACCGTGTGGCATGCGGGATCTTAGTTCCCTGACCAGGGGTTGAACCTGTGCCCCCCTGCAGTGGAAGCACAGAGTCTTAACCACTGGACCGCCAGGGAAGTCCCTGATTGTAGTTTTGATTTGCATTTCTGTAATGACTAATGGTATTGAGCATCTTTTCATGTGTTTGTTGGCCATTTGCATAACTTCTTTGGGGAAATGTCTGCTCAAGTCCTTTACCCATTTTAAAATTGGCTTGTTTGCATCTTTATTGTTGAGTTATGAGTCCTTTATATATTCTGGATACTAGACCCTTCTCAGATATATGATTTGCAAGTATTTTCCCCTATTTTGTAGGTTGTCTTTTTTGCTTTCTTTATTTTTGGCTGTGCTGTGCTGTGCTGCATGCAGGATCTTAGTTCCCCGACCAAGGATCGAGGCCACACCCCCAGCAGTGGAAGCGTGAAGTCTTAACCACTGGACTGCCAGGGAGGCCCCGGTCTTTTTGCTTTGTTGATAATATCCTTTGATGCACAAAAGTTTTTAATTTTAATGAAGTGATTTATCTGTTTTTTCTTTTGTTGCTCATGCTTTTGGTGTCATGTCTAGGAATCCATTTTGCCAAATCCAAGCTCATAAATATTTATCCCTTTGTCTTCTTGTAAGAATTTTATGGTTTCAGCTTTTATATTTAGGTCATTGATCCATTTTAATTTTTATATATGCTGGTAGGAGTCCAACCTCACTATTTACATATGGATATCCAGGTGTCCCAGCACTATGTCTATCTGTCTATCCTTATGCCAGTACCACAGTGTTTTCTTTTTTTTTTCGATTGAAGTATAGTTGATTTACATTGTCATGCCAGTCTCTGCTGTACAGCAGAGTGACTCAGTTATACACATATAGACATTCTTTTTTTAATTCTTTTTTAAATATTATTTTCCATTGTGTTTTATCACAGGATATTGAATATAGTTCCCTGTGCTATACCATAGGACCTTGTTTTTATCCATCCTGTATATAATAGTTTACATCTGCTAATCCCACACTCCCAGTCCTTCCCTCCCCCACTCCCCTCCGCCTTGGCAACCACAAGTCTGTTCTCTATGTCTATGAGTCTGTTTCTGTTTTGTAGAGAGGTTCATTTGTGCCATAGTCAAGATCCCACATATAAGTGATATCATATGGTATTTGTCTTTCTCTGTCTGACTTCATTTAGTATAATAATCTCTAGTTGCATCCATGTTGCTGCAAATGGCATTATTTCGTTCTTTTTTATGGCTGAGTAGTATTCCGTTGTGTTTATGTATCACATCTTCTTTAACCATTCATCTGTCAATGGACAGTTAGGTTGTTTCCATGGCTTGGCTCTTGTGAATAGTGCTGCTGTGAACATAGAAGTGCATGTTATCATTTTGTTTTTATTTATTTTTTTTGAATTTTATTTTATTTTATTTTTATACAGCAGGTTCTTATTAGTTATCTATTTATACATTATCTTTTTGAATTATAGTTTTGTCCAGGTATATGCCCAGGAGTGGGATTTCTGGATCATATGGTAATTCTGTTTTTAGTTTTCTGAGGAACCTCCACACTTTTCCGTAGTGGCTGCAGCAACTTACATTCCCACCAACAGTGTAGGAGGGTTCCCTTTTCTCTACACCCTCTCCAGCATTTATTATTTGCAGACTTAAAAGGAAAAAAAAATTATTTATTTATTTTTGTCTGCGTTGGGTCTTTGTTGCTGTGCGTGGGCTTTCTCTAGATGCAGCAAGCAGGGGCTACTCTTTGTTGCAGTGCACAGGCGTCTCACTGCAGTGGCTTCTCTTGTTGCAGAGCATAGGCTGTAGGCGCAGGGGCTTCAGTAGTTGCATCATGTGGGCTCAGTGGTTGTAGCATGTGGGCTCAGTAGCTGTGGTGCGCAGGCTTAATTTCTCTGTGGCATCTTCCCGGACCAGGGCTCGAACCTGTGTCCCCTGCATTGGCAGGTGGATTCTTAACCACTGCACCACCAGGGAAGTCCTGTAGACTTTTTAATGATGGCCATTCTGACCGGTGTGAGGTGGTACCTCACTGTAGTTTTGATTTGCATCTCTCTAATAATTAGTGATGTTGAGCATCTTTTCATGTGCCTACTGGTCATCTGTATGTCTTCTTTGGAGAAATGTCTATTAAGGTCTTCTGCCCATTTTTTGATTGGGTTGTTTATTTTTGTTGTTGAGTTGTATGAGCTGTTTGTATATTTTGGAGATTAAGCCCTTGTCTGTCACATCATTTGCAAGTATTTTCTCCCATTCCATAGATTGTCTTTTCATTTTTTTTTTTATGGTTTCCTTTGCTGTGCAAAGCTTGTAAGTTTGGTTAGGTCCCATTTGTTTGTTTTTGTTTTTATTTCTATTGCCTTGGGAGACTGACCTAAGAAAACGTTGGTACGATTTATGTCAGAATGTTTTGCCTATGCTCTCTTCTAGGAGTTTTATGGTGTCATGTCTTATGTTTAAGTCTTTAAGCCATTTTGAGTTTATTTTTGTGCATGGTAGTACCACACTATTTTTATTACTGTAGTTTTGTAGTAAATTTTGAAACCAGAAAATGTGAGCCTTCCAAATTTATTCTTATTTTTTTAAAGATTGTTTCGCTATTCAAGATTCATTGCAATTCCATAATAATTTGAAGATCTGCTTTTTCATTTCTGTAAATAAGATCATTGGAATTTTGATAGGAATTGCATTGGATGTGTAGATCACTTTGTGGAGTACAGTTGTCCCTTGGTATCTGTGGATGATTGGTTCCAGGACCTCCCTTGTATACCAAAATCCACAGATGCTCAAGTCCCTTATATAAGATGGCAAAGTATAGTGGATATGTAGTGTATCCATGGATATATCCTCTGTATCCATGGATGTGGAATCTGTGGATAGGGAGGGCCAACTGTATTGCCATCTTAACAAAAATGATTAAGTCCTCAAATCCATGAACACAAGATGTTTTCCCGTTTGTTTGGGTCTTGCATAATTTCTTTCAGCAATGTTTTGTAGTTTCCATGTACAAGTCTTTCACCTCCTTGAGTAAATTTATTCCTAGATGTATTATTCTTTTTGATAGTATTGTGAATTGTGGAATTGTTTTCTTAATTTCCTTTTCAGATTGTTCATTGCTGATGTACAATAACACAGCTGGTTTTGTGTGTTGATTTGGTATCTACAACTTTGCTGAATTCATTTATTAGCTCTAATAGTTAAAAGAATTATTTGGGATGTTCTTTTTTTTGGCCACACCACATGACATGCCAGATCTTAGTTCCCTGACCAGGGATTGAACCCATGCCCTCTTCAGTGGAAGCGTGGAGTTCTAACCACTGGACCACCAGGGAATTCCCTATTTGGGATGTTCTATCTGTAGGATCATGTCATCTGTGAACAGAGATAACTTTACTCTTTCCTTTCCAATTTGGATGCATTTAATTTATTTTTTCTTACCTAATTGCTGGTTAGAATTTCAGTACGGTGTTGAAAAACAGTGAAGTGGGCATTCTTGTCTTGTTCCTAATCTTGGTGGTGGGGGAACACCCTCAGTCTTTCACCTTTGAGTTTGATGTTAGCTGGGGTTTTTTTCATAAATGCTCTTTGTCGTGTTGAGGAGCTTCCATTTTTGTTTGTTTGTTTGTTTTCTGAGTGTTTTTCTCCTGAAAGGATGTTGGATTTTGTCATAAGCTTTCTCTGCATCAATTGAGAGGATCATGTGAATTTCCCCCCTTTGTTCTATTAATGTGTTCTATTACTTTGGATGGTTTTGTATGTTGAACCTTAAATCCTGGGGAAAAATCCCACTTGGTCGTGGTGTGCAATCCTTTTAACATGCTGTAGGATCTCCATTATTAATATTTTGTTGAGGATTTTTGCATCTATATTCATAAGGGATATTGATATGCAGTTTTCTTTTCCTGTAATGTCCCTCTCTGGATTTGCTATGACGATGGCCTCATAGAATGACTAAGAAGTATTCTCTCCTATTTTCTGGAAGAGTTTGAAAAGGATTGATATTAATTCTTTAAATATTCATTTAGAATTCAATAGCAGCGCCATCTGATCCTAAACTTTTTTGGTTGGGAAGTTTTTGATTAGTGATTCAGTCTCTTTGTTATAGGTCTATTCAGATTTCCTGTTTCTTCTTGGGTCAAGTTTCATAATTTGTGTGTTTCTAGGAATTTGTCCATTTCACCTATATTATCCATTTCATTAGAGTACAGTCGTTCCTAGTATTCTCTTATAATTCTTTTAAAAACCACTATATTGAGGCATGATTGACATACAAAAAGCTGTACATATTTAACATATACAACTTGATGAGTTTGGAGATAAATATACTCCCATAAGATCACCAGAATCAAGGCCATGAAGGTATTCATCAGATCCAAAAGATTCCTTCCATCCCTTTATTTATTTATTAAGTTAAATAATTTTTTCTTTTGTGGTAAGGGCCCTTAACATAAGATCTACCTTCTTAGCAAATTTTAAGTATACAATACAGTATTGTTTAATTAACATAGGCTCTATGTTTACAGTAGACCTCCAGAATTTACTCAGACACTTCTCCATTTCCCTCTCCTCCCAGCCCTGGTAATCATTATTCTACTCTCTGCGAGTTCGACTGTTTTAGATTCCTCATAAAGGTGGGATCATGCAGTATTTGTCCTTCTATGTCTTGCTTATTTCATGTGGCATAATGTCCTCCAGGTCCATCCATGTTGTTGCAAATGGAAGGATTTCACTCTTTTTCATGACTGAATAATATTCCAATGTATATATATATGTGTGTGTGTGTGTGCATACATCTTCTTTATATATATCATTTTCTTTTTTTTTATTTTATATTGGAGCATAGCTGACTGACAATGCTGTTATAGTTTCAGGTCCACAGCAAAGGGACTCAGCCATACATATACATGTATCCATTCTCCCCTAGACTCCCCTCCTATCCAGGCTGCCACATAACATTGAGCAGAGTTCCCTGTGCTGTAGGGAACAACAAGGACAGTAGGTCCTTGTTGGTTATCTATTTTATTTTATTTTATTTATTTATTTTAAAAACCAGTTTGCTGTTTATTTTTATTTATTTATTTATTTTTTGGCTGTGTTGGGTCTTCGTTGCTGCGTGCGGGCTTTCTCTAGTTGCGGCAGAGTGGGGGTTACTCTTCGTTGCGGTGTGCGGGCTTCTCATTGCGGTGGCTTCTCTTGTTGCAGAGCATGGGCTTCTAGGTGTGCGGGCTTCAGTAGTTGCAGCATGCGGGCTCAGTAGTTGTGGCTTGCCAGCTCTAGAGAACAGGCTCAGTACTTGTGGTGCAGGGGCTTAGTTGCTGTGTAGCATGTGGGATCTTCCCAGACCAAGGATCGAACCCATGTCCCCTGCATTGGCAGGCAGATTCTTAACCACTGCACCACCAGGGAAGTCTCTGGTTATCTAATACAGCAGTGTGTACATGTCGATCCCAACTCCGTAACTATCCCTTCCCGCATCCTTCCCCCCCTGGTAGCCATAAGTTCTGTCTCTAAGTCTGTGAGTCTGTTTTGTAAATAAGTTCATTTGTATCATTTCTTTGTAGATTCTACATGTAAGTGATATCATACGTGTATGTGTAATTTTCTTTATCCATTCATCTGTTAATGGATATTTAGGTTGTGTGTATATCTCAGTTATTGTGAATAATGCTGCAGTGAACATGGGAATGCAGATATCTCTTTGAGACCCTGGCTTCAGTTCCTTTAGATTATATACCCAGGAGTGGGATTTCTGGATCAAATGTTAATTCTATTTTTAATTCTTTGAGGAAACTTCATAGTGTTTTCCATAGTGGCTGCACCAATTTACATTCCCACCAGCAGTGCACAGGGGTTCCCTTTTCTTACATCTTTGCCAGAATTTATTATCTTGTGTTTTTGATAATAGCCACTCCAACAGATGTGAGGTGCTATCTCATCGTGGCTTTGACTTGAATTTACCTGCGAGCCATATGCAGCAATGTCCAGCACATCAGTATACTTCATCACTGGGCTTGTTGCCTTCATGGATGCTCTTGCTCTTTTTGTGTTTTTTTCTAGGCAGAGACAGAATTTCTTGCCACCCTTCTCAGCCCCAGGGTCTCTCTCTGGAACAACCTGGATTCTTCTTTTTAACAATCAGTCCTTGCTCAAAGTTAAGGGAAGTTAGCAGGACACTGACTTGGAGCCAGGACCCCTGAGTGGTAACCCCTCTCCAAGGACATATCACCTTGTTCTTTGAGTTTGGGCTTCCTGTTCTTTTTATTTTTTGTATGTTAGATCTGGAGGATGCCATATGAGTTTCAGGAATTTCCCTGTGCCAGCCTTCATAATTTCAGGTCACATCCCTTCCCTCTAGATTCCACCCATGTAGTGGCCCTCCTGCTCTTTTATGGCTAACCCTGCCAGTCCCACCCCAAGGCTTGTGGCTTCCTATATGCTGCCACCTCTTCACCCAGAAGACTTTGGGCCTTTCTTATCTTTTCTCCAACTTCTCTCTTCTTGATCCTCACCCGTTTACTCTTATTCCCTAACCATGTATTTCTAGTCCAGGTTTTCCATATACAGCTCTTTCTAATCCCTAGTCTTATCCTCCTCTCCCACTCCTTGTTAACACGTTGCTGATTCTTCTTCCCACCATTCATTCTCCATCTCTCATCCAGAAACTACCCTCCCCCTAGTCTGGAAAGGGGAGGATTAGAGGGAGCAAGAGAACAGTGTCAGGCTCTGGATATGGAAGACTCTGGATCCAACAAAAAGACCAGATTCTCTGCCCTGGGATACCAAGGGTTCATATTTACATAGTTAAGATTCTATTTATTCCTGTGGAGCTCCCATGTATCTTTTGCTTCTGTTTTAATAAATACACTTACCTACTCCTGCTGCCATAGGATTGTATCTTTGATGTCTTCAATTTTAATACATTGGCCACTTTTCTGTTCTTATTACGTGGATGAGTAGATGTGGCATTTTATTCCTTGTGGCTTCCTATCCTATCTCAGGACTTATGAAGGCACATGATACCCCAAGTCTTGTGGAAACCACCAGAGTGGATCTGGCCATGGCTCTGGATGACAGCCAATACTCATGTGGTTGCTGAGAGTCCTGGCACTGGTAGGAAGGGAGAGGTGAGTTACAAGATCATAATCATTACTGTGACATAGGGTTTTTTTTTTTTTTGTGTGTGTGTGTGTGTTACATGGGCCTCTCACTGTTGCGGCCTCTCCCGTTGCGGAGCACAGGCTCCGGACGCGCAGGCTCAGCGGCCATGGCTCACGGGCCCAGCCGCTCCGCGGCATGTGGGATCTTCCCGGACCGGGGCACGAACCCGCGTCCCCTGCATTGGCAGGCAGACTCTCAACCACTGCGCCACCAGGGAAGCCTGACATAGGGGGTTTTATACCTGCCACACAGCTGTGTCTTCTATAACAAGTGCCATGGAGCAGGTTGTGACAGCTGTCCACTCCACATCCATCAGAGATAGAGCAGAGCCCAGAATGGAAATATAGGGTCTCTGAGTCCCATCCACACCAGGATTCTCTTCTTTTGTAGCCTATCTATAATCCTTCCCTGTTACCAGCTACTTAGAAGAGCAGGGATATTGGTGCCACATATCCTCTCTCAGGCCTTATTAGGTTCAGGCCTTTTCTGTCTCCTCTTGCTCTGGGTTTCACAACTTTCATCTGTTCCTTCCTCCTTCTGTGGCTACCAGCACCCTCTAAGTCTGTGTCCTTGTATTTGTACAATAAATTAATGACTTTTGTTTTCTGGATTTTGTACACTGCTATGTTGGGGGTCCTCAGGAGCATCCCCAGGTTTAGTGATTCCCTAGGATTCATACGATTCCACATACAGATGTAACTGTGGCTAAGATTTATTCCAGTAAAATGATATAGGCAAAATCAGCAAAGGAAAAAGACAAAGTAGGTGAAGTCTAGAGGAAACCAGATGGAAGCTTCTAAGAGTGCTCTCCTATTAGAGTCAACACAGGAAGTGCTTGATTCCTCCAACAATGACTTATGACAACACATATGCCAGGGAGGATAACTTGAATCTAGGAGCCTAGGGTTTTATTGGGGTTCAGACACATAGGCACCCTCTGGATAGCATAGACCAAAATTCCAGAGCCCCATAAGAAAAGCAGGTATTCAGCATAAACTACATTGCCTGTACAAACAGTTTAGATGAAGTAAATGACCTTATCAGGTAGGGAATTGTAGGAATACTGTCAAAATCTGAATTCCTTGACACCAGTGAATGGCTGACTTTTCAAGCATGCCTTCCTAAGGATAAGATTCTCAGGCCTGCTATGTTAACTCTCTTCTGCACAACTGGGAATAAAAAGATAGCAACCTAGGGGACATGTCAAACTTATAGTGTTCATATAGCATATATCCCAAGACTTTGGGTTATTAGTCCCCTTGATATAGTAACAGGACCTAAGACTTCTACTTGCTTGTTTAATCACCTTATGGATGGTGCTTCCATTGCCTTCCAGAGGAAGTGAAACCATACCAAGATTATATGTAACTCAGCTAGTTCAGGTGGAGGGACAAGTCCTGCAAGGACTTCCTTGCTTACCATGTTCTCCTGGACTTTTATGTGCTCAGCATAAAAGTGGTGTTACATCATGGCAGTGATGAAGTAGTCATAGGAGGTTTTTACTGTTTCCATTAGTTTCAAGGAGTGTCACAAAAGGTAACATGCATGATGAGAGACCATTCCAGGGATCAAGGAGAGGGTAGATAAGTCCTGGGGATCAAAGTAATGGAATTGTAGAAAGACTGGCATCCCAGAAACCTGAACTGGATGGGATGCTTCTCCAGAACTCAGGACTTTGTGGACCTAACCTCTTGGGCTCCTGTGGTTTTCTCTGCTTCTGTTACCTTCTCCTCCTGTCAACTAACTAGTGTCCTCATCTTCTCTCTGTGGGCCTTCTCTATTTCATAGCTTTTGTTTTCTCCAAATGTTCATGTTCTGTTCTCTATCTCATCGACTCCAAGACATGTGAAGCCTCAGCACATGTTCAATGATTCGCTCCCTGTTTACTGTCAAATTCTAGCTCATGAGGCTCTGACTGATTCAGATCTTCCTTGTTGGGCAGATGTTTTTCATGCCATGCCATCTCGTAATGGATCAGGTTTTATGGACTCTGATTGACATGAGAAATATAGCACAGAATGTAGATGCTCTGGGATATTTCTATCTGCAGGGTCTATTGACCAAAATATATCTATTAAAAACAGTTATGGATCTGGCCAAATTGAGTTTAAAAATGATGTACATTAGGTTAATAGGTTTCCAGCAATCTAGTGGCCTAGGAATCCTGATCAGTCTCCATGCTGAAAACAATTTAAAATGTTGAATAAAATTTAAAAACTATATTTTAAAAGCATTGATAGTATGGCAAGATGTAAAAGAATACTGAAACTCAAAACCAAATCAAGATGGGAGTTCAGAGAGTAACTGGAGTTCTAAAGTTTCCTTTTTGTCTTGAGGACATTTGCTAAAGTATGTGAATTTGAGCTCTGGTTGTCACAGCATTACAGGGATCAGGGGACAAGAAGACATGCCCAAGGTGGGAAGTCAAATAGGAGATCCTCTTCCATATATCTGGGACCCCCCAAATACCATTCCTCTGCCTCCAGCTCTTGAACATGGCAGAGAACATTTCTTGAGTAGATTTTTGGGACTGTATAGAGGAAGAAAAATAGCTCCTGAGGATTTAAAACCAAAGACATCCCTCTTGTAGGTTTTCAGCCAACCTCTTGCAGGTTTTCAGCTAAAATTCACACTACATAGATTATCCAAAAACATGCAAGCTGAGATTTTAGTTTGCAGTCCTTCTGGACTAATTGTCTGCCCAACCATCTGAGAGGAAAACCAAAATCCTCTCTGTAGGAACCTATATTCATCCCAGGAATCAAGTAATTCTCACAGGTAAAATGAGTAGATCACATTTTAAAAACCCTACCAAACATACAAGGAAAGAAGGCACCATGAGAGTGAGAATTAGCAGGAATGGATCTGCAGAGACTTAAGATATTGATATGGTCAAGCACAGAAATGAAGTAACTATTGCAATATTTTGAAATAAGTGAAAAACAAATATAAAAAATTCATCAGGAAACAAGAAATTATGCATAATAATCAAGCAAATTTAGAAAAGCCAAATAAAACTTATAGAAATGAAATACAATAACTAGAATAAAAAATTAATGATAGGATTTATGGTTTCCAGTTCATCATGTGAGGACTTTAGAAGTCTTCACTCCATTCAAACAACAAGTAAAAAACTGAACAAACTAAAAAATCAAAAACTCTTCTTATTCTGTCAGAGAAGTAAGGTCACAGGGCAAACCATTGCCCACCAAATTGAAGATACAGATAGATGGATACAGAGAATCATAACTTATCAGAGCAGAAGCCTCCATGGGAACCAGTGTAAGTGTAGGAAAACCTGACATATAATTGAGGAATTGCTGGAGGTTCAGTGTGGACAAGCATGAGAGATAAAAACACCAGGGGGGCCTAGCCATAGTGGACCTCTCACATTTTGTGAGTTTAATCTCCAGAAACTCTACCAGGCCCTCACAGTGATTATCAGAGAAATATACCCTTGTGCTTCTGACAGGGGGAGGGGAAATAAATCATTTTGAAGTATGCAAGAGCATTCTGTTTCCTTAACAAGGCCTGTCCTCGGGAGAAACTATTTTTACCAGAGCCTAACCTGCTGGCATTACATCACAGTCTAACCTACAAGGGGGAAGAGAAACACACTCAACTCTAGTTGGCTCTGCTAACACATGTAGGAAGAGAAATACACAACTCCAGTCCCTCCAGCCAATCTGTTCCATGCAAGGAGGAAAAAACTTAGAAGCACTGGTGAACTTTACAGTCCAGGGACACAGCATCACCAAAAGACTGGGACATAATCACAGAACTATAGAATGCTTTACCTCCCTCCACACCTTACCACTACATTACTAAAGGCCTATTTACCACAATTGCTTTCACGTCTATCTTTCAAAAAAAAAATTACAAGGCATACTAAAAGGCAAAAACAAACAAAAGAAACAACAAAAAACAGTTTGAAGAGACTAAACAAGCATCAGAACCAGAGCCAGATATGGCAGGAATGTTGGAATTATCAGACCAAGAATTAAAAAAAATACATTATTAATATGCTGTTGGCTTTAATGAAAAAACATCCAAGACAGATGGATAATGTAAACAGAAAGATGGAAATTCTAAGAAAAAATTAAAAAAAGAAATTCTAGGCTTCTGGGCTGGTGAACACATTCTGAGAGAGTGGTACCTGAAGAGAAAGCTCCACCCTCCATCCCCCTACCTTACCCTGTGCATCTCTTCCATCTGACAGTTCCTGAATTATATCCTTTTATAATAAAGCAGTAATCTAATAAGTAAAAAAAGAAAGAAAGAAATTCTACACATAAAAAAAATTGTAACAGAAATGAAGAATGCCTTTGATGGATTCATCAGTAGAATAGACATGGCTGAGGAAAGAGTTTCTGAACTTAGGATATGATAATAGACTTTCCAAACTAAAAAGCAAAGAGAAAAAGTCTGAAAAGAAAAAAACCCAGAAAATTCAAAAATGGTGGGACAACTACAAAAAGTGTAAGATACGCATAATGGGAATGCCAGAAGGAGAAGGAACAGAAGCCATATTTGAAGGAATAATGTCTGATAATTGCCCCAAACTAATGTCAGATACCACATTAGTGTCATCATTACACATACTATGGTCATTAAAAACACAATAAAGGAATACTTTGGACAACTCTGTGCTCCAAGATTTGAACCTAGATGAAACAAACCAATTCCTTAAAAGACGCAATCTGCCAAAACACACAGAGGAAGAAACAGATAATCTGGTAGGTCCATATCTATTATTTAAATTGAGTCAATAATTAATAACTTTCT
Organism: Phocoena phocoena; assembly: GCF_963924675.1. Lineage (NCBI taxonomy): Eukaryota > Metazoa > Chordata > Mammalia > Artiodactyla > Phocoenidae > Phocoena > Phocoena phocoena. The sequence goes on along the minus strand of NC_089228.1, from coordinate 36,852,485 downwards.
AAAATATAAAGTACTAGGCTCAAATGGGTTCACTGATGAGTTCTACCAAACATTTAAAAAAGAAATTATATCAATACTCTATAATTTCTTCAGATAGAAACAGATGGAATACTTCCTAACTCATTCTATGAGACCAGCATTACCCTAATACCAAAGCCAAAGACATAAGAAATGAAAACTATAGGCCAACATTTCTCCCAAACATAGATGTAAAAATTCTCAACAAAATATTAACAAAATCAAATCTCACAGTGTAGGGGCTTCCCTGGTGGTTCAGTGATTAAGAATCCACCTGCCAATGAAGGGGACATGGGTTCAATCCCTGGTCTGGGAAGATCCCACGTGCTGCGGAGCATCTAAGCCCATGCACCACAACTACCAAGCCTGTTCTCTAGAGCCTGCAAGGCACAACTACTGAGCCTGCGTGCCACAGCTACTGAAGCCCGCGTGCCTAGAGCCTGTGCTCCGCAACAAGAGAAGCCACAACAATGAGAAGCCTGTGCTCTGCAACAAAGAGTAGACCCCGCTCACCGCAACTAGAGAAGGCCCATGCGCAGCAACGAAGACCCAACACAGCCAAAAATAAATAAATTAATTTTAAAAAATCTTACAGTGTATAAAAAGAATTGTACCACAATTAAGTGGAATGTATTTCAGCTATGTAAGGGTGGTTCAAATTCTAAAATCAGTTAATGTAATTCATAACTTCAACAGGCTAAGGAAAAAAATCACATGAACATATCAAGATGTAGAAAAATACTTTGACAAAACCCAACATCCATGATGAAAAACTCTCAGCAAAATAGAAATAGAGGGGAACTTCTTCAACTAGATAAAGAACAGATACAAAAAAACCACAGCTAACATCATACTTAATCAAACTCAAAGCTTTTCTGCTAAGATCAAGACCAAGATCACTGCTTTTCAACACCATTAGCTAAAGCAATAGGACAAGAAAAGGAAGGAAAAGGTATACATACTGGGAAGGAAGAAATAAAACCGTTTTTGTTCTCAGATGACATGATCATCTATGTAGAAAATCTGAAAGAATGAATACAACAGCTCCTGGAACTAAGTGATTATAGGAAGGTTGACAAATACAAAGTTAATATACAAAGGTCAATTGTTTTCCCACGTAAAAGCAATAAAAAAGGGGGATTTGACATTAAAAGAACATTACCGGGCTTCCCTGGTGGTGCAGTGGTTGAGAGTCTGCCGGCCGATGCAGGGGACACGGGTTCATGCCCCAATCCAGGAAGATCCCACATGCTGCAGAGCGGCTAGGCCCGTGAGCCATGGCCGCTGAGCCTGCATGTCCAGAGTCTGTGCTCCACAATGGGAGAGGCCACAACAGTGAGAGGCCCGCATACTGCAAAAACAAACAAACAAAACATTACCATTTACACAGCATCCCCCAAAGTGAAATACTTGATATAACTCTAACCAAATATGTACAAGATCTATATGAGGAAAACTGTAAATCCCTAATGAAGATACAAACTATAATAACTAAATAAATGGAGAGAATATGTGTAGGAATAGAAAGACACAATATTTCAAGATGTTAGCTCTTCCCAGCTTGATCTACAGATTCAACACAATTCCAAACAAAATCCCAGAAAGTTGTTTTGTGGATATCCACAAACTGATTTTAAGTTTGTATGTACAGTCGAAAGGCCCAAAATAGCCAAAACAATATTGTTTTTATTCATTCATCTGTCAATGGACACTTCAGTGGTTTCCATGTCTTGGCTGTTGTGAATAATGCTGCAATGAATATGGGGGTGCAGATATCTCTTTGAGATGAATATTTTATTTCCTTCCCAAATATATCCAAAAGTGGGACTGCTGGATCATACAGTAGTTCTCTTTTTAATTTTTTGAGGAAACTCCATACTGTTTTCCACTATGGCTGTAACAATTTACATTCCCACTAACAGTGCACAAGGGTTCCCTTTTTTCCACATCCTCACCACCACTTGTTATTTCTTGTCCTTTTTTTTTTTTTTTTTTTTTTTTTTGCAGTACGCGGGCCTCTCACTGTTGTGGCCTCTCCCGTTGCGGAGCACAGGCTCCGGACGCGCAGGCTCAGCGGCCATGGCTCATAGGCCCAGCCGCTCCGCGGCATGTGGGATCTTCCCAGACCGGGGCACGAACCCGTGTCCCCTGCATCGGCAGGCGGACTCTCAACCACTGCGCCACCAGGGAAGCCCATTGTCTTTTTGATAATAGGCATTTTAATAGGTTTGAGGTGGTATCACACTATGGTTTTGATTTGCATTTCCCTGATGACTAGTGATGTTGAACGCCTTTTCATGTACCTGATGGCCATTTGTATGTTTTCTTTGAAAAAATATCTATTAAGCCCTTGGTCCATTTTTAAATCAGGTTGCTTGGTTTTTATGCTATAGAGTTATGTGAGATCCATATATATATATATATTTTTTTTTTTTTTTTAAATAAGTTTATTTATTTATTCTATTTGGCTGTGTTGGGTCTTCGTTTCTGTGCAAGGGCTTTCTCCAGTTGCGGCGAGCGGGGGCCACTCTTCATCGCGGTGCACGGGCCTCTCACTGCCGCGGCCTCTCCTGCTGCAGAGCACAGGCTCCAGACGTGCAGGCTAGGTAGTTGTGGCTCACGGGCCCAGTTGCTCTGCGGCATGTGGGATCTTCCCGGACCAGGGCTCGAACTCCTGTCCTTCGCATTGGCAGGCAGACTACCAACCACTGTGCCACCAGGGAAGCCCCATATATATTTTTTATTGTTTGGATCCTTAGTATAGTTTCTTTTCTTTACACTTTACTAGTAATTTTTTTTAAAAATGAGAATGAGTGCTTAATTTTAATCATATGATTTTTTTCTCCTTTGAATTAATCAGTTACAATGATGGATTTTTCACTGTTGAACCATCATTGGTTTCCTGGCCTATTTTGTCATTATGTATATACATTTAAATGTTGATGTTTGCGGAATTCCCTGGTGGTCCTGTGGTTAGGACTCTGCTTTCACTAATGAGGGCCAGGGTTCAATCCCTGGTCGGGGAACAAAGATCCCACAATCCACATGGTGTGACAAAAAAATACAAACACAAACACAGACAAACAAATGAGGAAACAAAAATTGATGTTTGTAATTTGCTAATATTCTATTTAGGGTTTTAACAGTCCACCATTATGGACAGTGGTCTTAATTTACCTCTGGGTTTTTTTTAGGAGTTTTTTAAACTTTATTAAAATGTAATTGAGAAATAAAATTATACATTTTAATAATTTGATATGTAATTACATTATGAAAGGATTCTTCCCATCTGGTTAGTTAACATATCTATATATATGGTGAGAACATTTAGGTTCTACTCTCTAAGCAAATTTCAGTTTCAGTACAGTATTAGATCCTCAGAATACTTGTCTGGTTTTTTTTTTTTACATCTTTATTGGAGTATAATTGCTTTACAATGGTGTGTTAGTTTCTGCTTTACAACAAAGTGAATCAGTCATACATATACATATGTTCCCATATCTCTTCCCTCTTGCGTCTCCCTCCCTCCCACCCTCCCTATCCCACCCCTCCAGGCGGTCACAAAGCACCGAGCTGACCTCCCTGTGCTATGCAGCTGCTTCCCACTAGCTATCTACCTTACGTTTGGTAGTGTATATATGTCCATGCCTCTCTCTCGCTTTGTCACAGCTTACGCTTCCCCCTCCCCATATCCTCAAGTCCATTCTCTAGTAGGCCTGTGTCTTTATTCCTGTCTTACCCCTAGGTTCTTCATGACATTTTTTTTCTTAAATTCCATATATATGTGTTAGCATACGGTATTTGTCTTTCTCTTTCTGACTTACTTCACTCTGTATGACAGACTCTAGGTCTATCCACCTCATTACAAATAGCTCAATTTCGTTTCTTTTTATGGCTGAGTAGTAGTATTCTATTGTATATATGTGCCACATCTTCTTTATCCATTCATCTGATGATGGACACTTAGGTTGTTTCCATCTCCGGGCTATTGTAAATAGAGCTGCAAAGAACATTTTGGTACATGACTCTTTTTGAATTATGGTTTTCTCAGGGTATATGCCCAGTAGTGGGATTGCTGGGTCATATGGTAGTTCTATTTGTAGTTTTTTAAGGAACCTCCATACTGTTCTCCACAGTGGCTGTATCAATTTATATTCCCACCAACAGTGCAAGAGGGTTCCCTTTTCTCCACACCCTCTCCAGCATTTATTGTTTCTAGATTGTTTGATGATGGCCATTCTGACTGGTGTGAGATGATATCTCATTGTAGTTTTGATTTGCATTTCTCTAATGATTAATGAAGTTAAGCATTCTTTCATGTGTTTGTTGGCAGTCTGTATATCTGCTTTGGAGAAATGTCTATTTACGTCTTCTGCCCATTTTTGGATTGGGTTGTTTTTTGTTATTGAGCTGCATGAGCTGCTTGTAAATTTTGGAGATTAATCCTTTGTCAGTTGCTTCATTTGCAAATATTTTCTCCCATTCTGAGGGTTGTCTTTTGGTCTTGTTTATGGTTTCCTTTGCTTTGCAGAAGCTTTGAAGTTTCATTAGGTCCCATTTGTTTATTTTTGTTTTTATTTCCATTTCTTTAGGAGGTGGGTCAAAAAGGATCTTGCTGTGATTTATGTCATACAGTGTTCTGCCTATGTTTTCCTCTAAGAGTTTGATAGTTTCTGGCCTTACATTTAGGTCTTTAATCCATTTTGAGCTTATTTTTGTGTATGGTGTTAGAGAGTGATCTAATCTCACACTTTTACATGTACCTGTCCAGTTTTCCCAGCACCACTTATTGAAGAGGCTGTCCTTTCTCCACTGTACATTCCTGCCTCCTTTATCGAAGATAAGGTGACCATATGTGCGTGGGTTTATCTCCGGACTTTCTATCCTGTTCCATTCATCTATCTTTTCTTGTGCCAGTACCATACTGTCTTGACTACTGTAGCTTTGTAGTGTAGTCTGAATTCAGGGAGCCTGATTCCTCCAGCTCCGTTTTTCATTCTCAAGATTGCTTTGGCTATTCCGGGTCTTTTGTGTTTTCATACAAATTGTGAAATTTTTTGTTCTAGTTCTGTGAAAAATACCAGTGGTAGTTTGATAGGGATTGCATTGAATCTGTAGATTGCTTTGGGTAGTAGAGTCATTTTTTCACAATGTTGATTCTTCCAATCCAAGAACATGGTATATTTCTCCATCTATTTGTATCATCTTTAATTTCTTTCATCAGTGTCTTATAATTTTCTGCATACAGGTCTTTTGTCTCCTTAGGTAGGTTTATTCCTAGATATTTTATTCTTTTTGTTGCAATGGTAAATGGGAGTGTTTTCTTGACTTCACTTTCAGATTTTTCATCATTAGTGTATAGGAATGCAAGAGATTTCTGTGCATTAATTTTGTATCCTGCTACTTCACCAAATTCATTGATTAGCTCTGGTAGTTTTCTGGTAGCATCTTTAGGATTCTCTATGTATAGTATCATGTCATCTGCAAACAGTGACAGCTTTACTTCTTGTTTTCTGATTTGGATTCCTTTTATTTCCTTTTCTTCTCTGATTGCTGTGGCTAAAACTTCCAAAACTATGTTAAATAGTAGTGGTGAGAGTGGGCAACCTTGTCTTGTTCTTGATCTTAGTGGAAATGCTTTCAGTTTTTCACCATTGAAGACGACGTTGGCTGTGGGTTTGTCATATATGGCCTTTATTATGTTGAGGAAAGTTCCCTCTATGCCTACTGTCTGCAGGGTTTTTATCTGCATCTATTGAGATGATCATATGGTTTTTCTCCTTCAATTTGTTAATATGGTGTATCACATTGATTGTTTTGTGTATATTGAAGAATCTTTGCATTCCTGGAATAAACCCCACTTGATCATGGTGTATGATCCTTTTAATGTGCTGTTGGATTCTGTTTGCTAGTATTTTGTTGAGGATTTTTGCATCTATGTTCATCAGTGATATTGGCCTGTAGTTTTCTTTCTTTGTGACGTCCTTTTCTGGTTTTGGTATCAAGGTGATGGTGGCCTCGTAGAATGAGTTTGGGACTGTTCCTCCCTCTGCTATATTTTGGAAGAGTTTGAGAAGGATAGGTATTAGCTCTTCTCTAAATGTTTGATAGAATTCACCTGTGAAGCCATCTGGTCCTGGACTTTTGTTTGTTGGAAGATTTTTAATCACAGTTTCAATTTCAGTGCTTGTGATTGGTCTGTTCATATTTTCTATTTCTTCCTGATTCAGCCTTGGCAGGTTGTGCATTTCTAAGAATTTGTCCATTTCTTCCAGGTTGTCCATTTTATTGGCATAGAGTTGCTTGTAGTAATCTCTCATGATCTTTTGTATTTCTGCAGTGTCAGTTGTTACTTCTTTTTCATTTCTAATTCTATTGATTTGAGTCTTCTCCCTTTTTTTCTTGATGAGTCTGGCTAATAGTTTATCAATTTTGTTTATCTTCTCAAAGAACCAGCTTTTAGTTTTATTGATCTTTACTATCGTTTCTTTCATTTCTTTTTCATTTATTTCTGATCTGATTTTTATGATTTCTGTCCTTCTGCTAACTTTGGGGTTTTTTTGTTCTTCTTTCTCTAATTGCTTTAGGTGCAAGGTTAGGTTGTTTATTCGAGATGTTTCCTGTTTCTTAAGGTAGGATTGTATTGCTATAAGCTTCCCTCTTAGAACTGCTTTTGCTGCATCCCATAGATTTTGGGTCGTCGTGTTTCCATTGTCATTTGTTTCTAGGTATTTTTTGATTTCCTCTTTGATTTCTTCAGTGATCACTTCGTTATTAAGTAGTGTATTGTTTAGTCTCCATGTGTTTGTATTTTTTACAGATCTTTTCCTGTAATTGATATCTAGTCTCATAGCGTTGTGGTCGGAAAAGATACTTGAAACAATTTCAGTTTTCTTAAATTTACCAAGGCTTGACTTGTGACCCAAGATATGATCTATGCTGGAGAATGTTCCATGAGCACTTGAGAAGAATGTGTATTCTGTTGTTTTTGGATGGAATGTCCAATAAATATCAATTAAGTCCATCTTGTTTAGTGTATCATTTAATGCTTGTGTTTCCTTATTTATTTTCATTTTGGATGATCTGTCCATTGGTGAAAGTGGGGTGTTAAAGTCCCCTACTATGAATGTGTTACTGTCGATTTCCCCTTTTATGGCTGATAGTATTTGCCTTATGTATTGAGGTGCTCCTATGTTGGGGGCATAAATATTTACAATTGTTATATCTTCTTCTTGGATCGATCCCTTGATCATTATGTAGTGTCCTTCTTTGTCTCTTCTAATAGTCTTTATTTTAAAGTCTATTTTGTCTGATATGAGAATTGCTACTCCAGCTTTCTTTTGGTTTCCATTTGCATGAAATATCTTTTTCCATCCCCTTACTTTCAGTCTGTATGTGTCTCTAGGTCTGAAGTGGGTCTCTTGTAGACAGCAAATATATGGGTCTTGTTTTTGTATCCATTCAGCCAATCTGTGTCTGTTGGTGGGAGCATTTAGTCCATTTACATTTAAGGTAATTATCGATGTGTATGTTCCTATTCCCATTTTCTTAATTGTTTTGGGTTTGTTATTATAAGTCTTTTCCTTCTCTTGTGCTTCTTGCCTAGAGAAGTTCCTTTAGCAGTTGTTGTAAAGCTGGTTTGGTGGTGCTGAACTCTCTCAGCTTTTGCTTGTCTGTAAAGGTTTTAAATTCTCCATCAAATCTGAATGAGATCCTTGCTGGGTAGAGTAATCTTGGCTGCAGGTTTTTCTTCTTCATCGCTTTAAATATGTCCTGCCAGTCCCTTCTGGTTTGCAGAGTTTCTGCTGAAAGATCAGCTGTTAACCTTATGGGGATTCCCTTGTGTGTTATTTGTTGTTTTCCCCTTGCTGCTTTTAATATGTTTTCTTTGTATTTAATTTTTGACAGTTTGATTAATATGTGTCTTGGCGTATTTCTCCTTGGATTTATCCTGTATGGGACTCTCTGTGCTTCCTGGACTTGATTAATTATTTCCTTTCCCATATTAGGGAAGTTTTCAACTATAATCTCTTCAAATATTTTCTCAGTCCCTTTCTTTTTCTCTTCTTCTTCTGGAACCCCTATAATTCGAACGTTGGTGTGTTTAATGTTGTCCCAGAGGTCTCTGAGACTGTCCTCAGTTCTTTTCATTCTTTTTTCTTTATTCTGCTCTGCAGTAGTTATTTCCACTATTTTATCTTCCAGGTCACTTATCCGTTCTTCTTCCTCAGTTATTCTGCTATCGATCCCATCTAGAGTTTTTTTAATTTCATTTATTGTGTCGTTCATCGTTGTTTGTTTCATCTTTAGTTCTTCTAGGTCCTTGTTAAATGTTTCTTGCATTTTGTCCATTCTATATCCAAGATTTTGGATCATCTTTACTATCATTATTCTGAATTCTTTTTCAGGTAGACTGCCTATTTCCTCTTCATTTGTTAGGTCTGGTGAGTTTTTATCTTGCTCCTTCATCTGCTGTGTGTTTTTCTGTCTTCTCATTTTGCTTATCTTACTGTGTTTGGGGTCTCCTTTTTGCAGGCTGCAGGTTCGTAGTTCCCGTTGTTTTTGGTGTCTGTCCCCAGTGGCTAAGGTTGGTTTAGTGGGTTGTGTAGGCTTCCTGGTGGAGGGGACTAGTGCCTGTCTTCTGGTGGATGAGGCTGGATCTTGTCTTTCTGGTGGGCAAGTCCACGTCTGGTGGTGTGTTTTGGGGTGTCTGTGGACTTACTATTATTTTAGGCAGCCTCTCTGCTAATGGCTGGGGTTGTGTTCTTGTCTTGCTAGTTGTTTGGCATAGGGTGTCCAGCACTGTAGCTTGCTGGTCGTTGAGTGAAGCTGGGTGCTGGTGTTGAGATGGAGATCTCTGGGAGATTTTCGCCGTTTGATATTATTTGGAGCTGGGAGGTCTCTTGTGGACCAGTGTCCTGAAGTTGGCTCTCCCTCCTCAGAGGCACAGCACTGACTCCTGGCTGCAGCACCAAGAGCCTTTCATCCACATGGCTCAGAATAAAAGGGAGAAAAAGTAGAAAGAATTAGAAGAAAGAAAGAGAGAGAGAGAGAGAGAGAGAGAGGGAGAGAAAGAAGGAGGGAAAGAAAGAAAGAAAGGAGGGAGGAAGGAAGGAGGGAAGAAGGAAAAAAAGAAAGAAAAAGATAAAATAAAATAAAGTAAGATAAAATATAATAAAGTTATTAAAATAAAAAATAATTATTAAGAAAGAAAGAAAATAAAATGGACGGATAGAACCCTAGGACAAATGGTGGAAGCAAAGTTATACAGCATAAATCTTGCTCTCAAAGTCCACCTTCTCAATTTGGGCTGATTCATTGTCTGTTCATGTATTCCACAGACATCAAGTTGGTTGTGGAGCTTTAATCCGCTGCTTCTGAGGCTGCTGGGAGAGATTTCCCTTTCTCTTCTTTGTTCTCACAGCTCCCAGGGACTCAGCTTTGGATTGGGCCCCGCCCGTGCGTGTAGGTCGCTGGAGGGCGTTTGTTCTTCGCTCAGACAGGACGGGGTTAAAGGAGCCGCTGATTCAGGGGCTCTGGCTCACTAGGCCTGGCGGGAGGGGCACGGAGTGCGGGGCGATCCTGCAGCAGCAGAGGCCGGCGTGACGTTGCACCAGCCTGAGGCGCGCCGTGCGTTCTCCTGGGGACGTTGTCCCTGGATCCTGGGACCCTAGCAGTGGCGGGCTGGACAGGCTCCCCAGAAGAGGGGTGTGGATAGTAGTCTGTGCTCGCACACAGGCTTCTTGGTGGCGGCAGCAGCAGCCTTAGCGTCTCATGCCCGTCTCTGGGGTCCGCGCTTTTAGCCGCAGCTCGCGCCCGTCTCTGGAGCTCCTTTAAGCGGCGCTCTTAATCCCCTCTCCTCGCGCACCAGGAAACAAAGAGGGAAGAAAAGGTCTCTTGCCTCTTCGGCAGGTCCAGACTTTTACCCGGACTCCCTCCCGGCTAGCCATGGCGCACTAACCCCCTGCAGGCTGTGTTCACGCCGCCAACCCCAGTCCTCTCCGGGCGCTCCAACGGAAGCCGGAGCCTCAGCTCCCAGCCCCGCCCGCCCCGGCAGGTGGGCAGACAAGCCTCTCCGGCTGGTGAGTGCCGGTCGGCCTTGATCCTTTGTGCGGGAATCTCTCCGCTTTGCCCTCTGCACCCCTGTTGCTGTGCTCTCCTCTGCGGCTTCGAAGCTTTCCCTCTCCGCCACCTGCAGTCTCCGCCCGCAAAGGGTCTTCCTAGTGTGTGGAAACCTTTCCTCATTCACAGCTCCCTCCCACTGGTGCAGGTCCCGTCCCTATCCTTTTGTCTCTGTTTATTCTTTTTTCTTTTGCCCTACTCAGGTACGTGGGGAGTTTCTTGCCTTTTGGGAGGTCTGAGGTCTTCTGCCAGCGTTCAGTAGGTGTTCTGTAGGAGTTGTTCCACGTGTAGATGTATTTCTCCTTGTCTGGATTTGATAACAGTGCTATGCCAGCATCATAAAGATTGTTGGATAACTTACTGCTCTTTCTATACTTTGGAATAGTTTATATTACTTGGAATGATCTGTTGTTTTATATTTTGCAGAACTTCATGGTGGCAAGACTGCCCATTGCCCTCAATACTCATTTTATCTTTTAAATGTAGGAGTGTGAGTTCCATATTCTTTCATTCCATCTGGACTTTTTTTTTTTTTTTTTGGCCTCACCACACGGCTTGCAGGATCTTAGTTCTCCAATCTGAACCCGTGCCCCCTGCAGTGGAAGCACGGAGTCCTAACCACTGGGCCACCACGGAGTTCCCTATCAGGACTTTTTTACAGCCAGAGGCACAAATCTCCTGGAGGAGGCAGCTGGGAGAATGGTTAAGAGCCTGGGTCCTGGAGTCAGGTGCCTGTGTTTGAGTCTGGTTCCTTATCCTTTTGCCCCTCTGAGCATTTGTTCTTCAGCTTCCTCCTTCCTGCTTCATCTGGTACCCATCTCCTCTTACTTTCCCTTTTCCAGAATTGTGGTCCTCTTTATCCTCTGACGGCCCTTGTTTCACTCTGTTCCCAATTGTGAGCTTTTTTGGTGAAGTTAATTGCTTTCTTTTCATTTTCCTTAGATCTTAGGAGAGGAGAGTAAATGTGTTTTTAAACAGCTAAATGTTCTCTTCTGCTTTATGTTTTTCTGTTGTTTTAGTTTCATTCTCCAGCTTTCTTTTATTTTAGATGTGTCCATTATAAAACATCCTATGGTTGGATATTTTTAAAAACCTAATATGAGATTCTGTTAATAGATGAATTGTACCCATTTCCATTTAATACAGACTTATTCCCATCTTTGGGTTTTCTATCCTGCTTTCTTATTTTTTTCCGTTTCATACTTCGATTGAATTGATGGAGATTTCTTCTTCATATTTTTTCTCTAACGTTTTAGGAGTTGTGGCTGAGGCTGCTGGTTGCCTGCCCCCCACCCTCCATACCTACTCTCTCTTCTATCTTGTAAACGGCACCCTGACATGGGGCATACTGACTCGTTCACCAACATTCTTGTTCCCTCTCCTTTCAGGCATGTTGGAAGATTGTGTTTTCCTTCTCCTTGAAGTTAGACACAGCTGCATGGCTGTTGAGCCAATAAAAAGTGAGCAGAAGTGAAATAAGACACTTCCAAGTGGAAACCTACAACACTGGTGCTCTTCTCTCCAGTCCTTCCTTCCCCTACTTCGAGGAGTGCAATCACAGGAGCTCATATCCACATGGAGGTGGTGTAAGCATGGAGCAGCCTGGAAGACTGAGCAAGCACCCGGAGTGACACCGCATGGAGAATTGCCTGGAGCCCCGCAGATTTGTGTGAGTGAGAAATACATTTCCGTTAAGCCATTGAGATTTGGAAGTTTGCATCACAGCAGAATCTAGCCTCTTTGGTTACACCTGGCGGCAATGCGTGTCCTTGTAGCCGGGAAGGTCTGGTAACAGTTCTAGCCAATGAAATATAAGTGGAGGGGGCTGCGTGAGTGAGCCTTCTGGGAAAGGTCTTTAAAAGAAATGAAGTCAGCTGGCAGAAGTGTTTCTCTTTTTGCTCTTCATCTACTCTCCTGAAATGCAGACATGATGGCTAGAACTCTAGGAGTCATCCTAGAGTAAGAGGACTAGTCCCATCCTAGGAGTGCAGGGTGGAAACAGAGAAGATGGGACCTCCTGATATTATGCAGCTGCTGTACCTTGGCCTTGCCACTGCTGGGCTTTATTTATGGGAGAAGAAAACAAACTTTTGTTTAAGCCGCTGGTTTTCAGGTTTCTGTTCCTAAGAGCCCAGTACAATTCCCAACTGTTATGGAAGTTAAGTAATTTTCATTCTTCTATTATTTATACTAAAGTTTTTTTTTATGTTTTTATTGTGGAAATGTTCAAACACATCCAAAATGAGACAGAGTAGACATCATTCCAGCTTCAACAATTATCAACTCATAGCCAAACATCTTTCATTGATACCTCCCACTTTCCCCTCCTGGGTTGGGTCTTGTGGGTGGTCCTGCCTGCTCTCCTGGAAACCATGTTGTCTTTAGCCCGCCCCCAATAGATAATCCTACTGTGTCCCCCACCCACAGACCTAAATCCACCTTCTATGATGCCCATGGTCCCTGCCTTGGCCTCAGGTGGTGAGGTCGCCACAGTCTGTGGCTTCTTGTCTCTGTCCTAGGCCTCTTTGGGACCACCAGTCCTTTTGGCATGTCTTACTTGTCCCATCTTGGGGGTCTAGGGACTCTTGGCTACTTCCCAGCTCCATAGGGAGTATACTGGGCTCAATGAGGGCAGCCCTTAGACCCACTACTTTGGTACCTTCCTTGGCTTTTTTGTTTGTTTTTTGGCCACACCACATGGTTTGCAGGATCTCAGTTCCCTGACCAGGGATTGAACCCGAGCCATGGCAGTGAAAGCCCAGAATCCGAAACACTAGGCCACCAAGAAACTCCCTCTTCCTTGGCTTTTACTACTTTTTGCCTCTGAACCATGCAGCCTCCCCCAGATTCCCCTGTGCCTACTGGAGTGACCTGAGGGGAGGGGCTAAGGGCAGGATCTGGCAGCAGGCTGCAGCAGTACCTAATCCCCCTCACACTCCTCTGTCTCGGGGCAGTGAATGGGCTTTTGTCTCTTCCTGTGTGTCTGGAACTTTCTCTACCTGCCCTGTGCCCTACGCCCTTTTGCTGTCAGAATCTGTGGTCACCCTCTTTAAGGTCACACTCTATCCTAAGTTCTTTGTTCTGAAGATATGAAAGCCCAGTTTGGGAGTGCCCAGAAAACAAATTTTCTTCTCAACTCAGTCCAGCCCTTCTACATAATAAGCACTTATTTCCAGACTACTAATTTATGATGCACCTGAACAAATTTGATTTTTAGAAACAAAGCTGAACAAAGACCTCTTTACACCAGCAACATCCACCCGGCAAAATGGGAGTGGGTGGGGTAGTGGTCAGAACCAGTGTCCTTCGATAATGTGTGTGAGTGATCCAGCAGGATGTTGGTCAGCCCACTCAAGCTGCCAGACATGCATGGCAGTGGCTGTGGGCATCTCATTTAGGGTTTGACATGTGGGAAAGAGAAAGAAGACAAGGCAGGATGGAGACCTTGGAGCAGTGGGATCAGATCTGAGGTTGGTGATGCATGAGGTAAGGGGCTAGAGAGCATGGGGTGGGCGTCTTGTGGCAAAGAGACTAGATGTAACCTGGGGACCTTTTCCAGGTCTGAAGGGGACCTGTAGGAGATGAGCCTTCACTTACTGAACTACCTTCTTAGGGACCCAGGAGGCTAGGCCCATCTGAGGGTCAGTTTATTTCTTTGTTGAACAGGCCGGGGTCACATATCTCTTGGGGCCATGATGTCACCTGGGGGAGGAGCATGAATGGGGATACCAAGTCCCCCAGAGTTCTCTTAGGCTCACTTCTGACTCAAAGCTGCAAGCATGCTCCTCCCATCCCCACTTCAGTGTTTCAGTGTATTCTCAGGAAGAGTTCCTTATGCAGCTCAGTTCTCAGTGATGGTGGGGAACAGAAGAGAGGATCTATGAGGTTCTGAGAGGTCTACCTCTAAGAAATCCCACATGTGGCCTCATCCCTGCTAAGGAGAGAAAGATGGCTCCACAAATCTAGGCAACTAGCCACAGACCTTGCTGTTAAAAGAGCTTCTCTCCTGACTCCTGTTCTATGCTTCATTCCTCTGCCTGGGGCTCTCTGATGCCCAGCATCCATGGGGTTAGACCATCCCTGGCTTCTCAAGACCCCTGATCTTTGAAGGGACTCTTGCAGGTAGTGGTGAAGACTTTGGATGAAACTTGGCTTTCTTGGGCTGCCCCAGAGTCTCCATTGTTCACACCTATGTGGTGCCATCTTCCTGGGATCCCCTCTACCTGGGACAAGAGGCCCAGCCTACTTTCCCCCAACAGCCTCTCCCCATCTCAGGCCCAGCTCTCAGGAGGGGCTGCATCTTCCTGCTTCCAAAGGTTTTTGACCCAAAGCAGCTCTGCCTCTAGATCCCCATTTTACTTTGCATTCTTAGCTCATCAGAGAGCAGAAAGCCTTGATTACTTTGAGCCCACTGAGTGTTCAGCTTGGAATTCTGCACAACTGTCCCCAGGTGGGACCACACAGGCTGATTGGCAGGCATATAATCCAGGCTGGGAAGGACTTAACTCAGCGGTTTTCAAATTGTGGCTGCACATTGAACTTCAGTGCCTAGGCCACTTCCCAGCCAATTAAAGCAGAATCTCTGGGTGGGCCCAGGCATCAGTATTTTTTTGTGTGTGTTTTAGAGTATTCCAATGCCCAATGTAGGTTGTGAATCAGAGAGTTAAATTCTTGCCAGCACAGGTTTTAAACACCTCTCACTGCAGGGGTGGGCGCCTAATGGGCTAGTCACACAGAATTCCTGTCATGTTCAGTTTGCAGACCTAACCAGTTTCCCACCACTCACTGCTGCCAGTATGGGAGGAGAGAGCTGTGTTCAAAGCTCCTAAAAGGGATCCCTTGGAAGAGTGAGGAACCTAGCTGCATCATTGTCACCTGCAGCTACTGGAGGTGATGGATATTGAACTGAACCCTGAATCCTCACATCTGTCACAGCGCTTCTAGGGACACCCTGCCCTGAATCCCAAACACACACACACACACAATAGGCCCTGTGGTGAGGGAAAACCTTACCCAGTTGCAAGGCCCATGAAGACCTCTGACTTCTGTACACCTCCCCAGCTGGTCTTCCCATCCCTTGCAAGGCCACCCATCGCAAAATTCTGGGGAGGGCCATGGACCTCAGACTTCTGGGATGCAGGTTCAGACAAACATCATATCTGACACAGGGTGAGAGTGAGGGATCTTGGGCATGGATGACAAAGCAGAGAGTGAGAGATCATGTTCAGAGGTGGTTGAGACATAAATGCCAAGAGATAATGAGAGACTCAGCAAAGCAGAGTTCCATCAGTACCCACTCGAGGCAGGCCCAGCAGAGGGTGTGGTAGTTTGTGGGAGGGTTGGGGAAGAGAGGGAATCTTGAGGGGAGGCTGGCATAGCTGCTTCTGAGGATGTGGTAGGATTTAGAGGCTGCGTCCCCAAGCTAATGACCTCCAATGGCAGAGGGACAGCCCTCCCCCCCTGCCCACCCCTAATCCTCCTCTGCTTGTTTACCCACTCCAATCCCCAGGCTCTCTCTCCCCTCCTCAACCCCATGCGTGGTTCTCCTAGGAAGTGGCCAGCACAGGGAAGGGAAGCCTTGTCTCTCAGCCCCTGGGGAGGGAGGCAGCAGGCACAGCTGCAGCATCTCAGCTCCTGTGCTGGCCTTCCCCAGGGGCTGGCTTTGGCTGGCCATCCCCCATTGAGGCACAGTGCCTGTCTTGCTGTTGCTCAGCTGGGGTACCCTGTCCTCCTGGCTCCCTGGTAAGCTCTGTGCTGGCCCTGAGGGCCTTGCCAATCACAGACCTGTGGAATCCTGGCCTTCCCAGCTGGCTCTGACTGCAGCCAGTCCTACCCTGAATGGAGATGGCTGGGCAGGGGCTGCAGAAAAATAAAGCCCAATGCCTACCCAAACTTGTGGAGGAAGCTCTGATCAGGCTGGCTGAGGTGTCAGAGACTGACCTGGGCCCTGAGGTTTCTCTTGGGCACAGGATTGGTCAGGTTTGCATTAGGAGCAAGGGCCTAGTGTGAGTTGCCCCGGCATAGGCATTAAGACGATGCCAGGAAATCTTTTCTTTGGGTGGAAGGCAGGAAGGTAAGGGGCCGATCTCTCATCTATGGGTCTGATTTCCAGAGGGTAAGACCATGGTCAGTAAATGTCTTTATTGGAAGAGAGATCCAGTCTCCTTGGCTCTGCCAGCACCCTAGGTCATGAGGATTTCAATGTCGAGCTCCAGCCGGCTGGCTCTAACCTCATAGCGGCCCTGGATCAGGCCTCGGGTTTGGCTGGCATGCCAGCGCCAGTGAGACTGGATGATGCAGGCCGCTTGGTGCACCTGGAGAAACCGTCTGCGGGCTTGCCACATTCGAACCTGTGCCTGCACCTTCACCACTGCCCACTCCTGGCAGGTGTAGAGTCTTAGTGCCAGGCGCCGTCTTTGCTCCAGCATCTTGGCCTGCATCGACCTCCACCAGCACTGGATGACCCAGGCCCTGAGTGCTGCATGCAGTAACGTCCAGCGTACCATGTTGCCACGCCACCATGACTGAATCTTTATGGCTGCCTTCTCTAACTGATTGGGGGAAGGAAGAACATGGAGATGCTCAGTAGGGTACCCTCCCACTTCTAGACCCACCTCTGGTGCTGGGAGGAAAGGGGGCCTGGCCCAGGTAGCCCTGGCCTCTCATCTCTGGGCCCCATCCATTTTATTTCCTAACTCCTACTCACCTTTAGACACTGCTCATTATCCGCTGGGCAGATCCCTTCTATATGGGCCTCACTTACATTTTGTGTGCCCATGACTCTGGTCTTTAGGCTCCACTCATCTATCAGTTAGGCCACCCTAGTCTTTAGCCCCGCCCTCAACTGTTAGGCACCCCCATCACTAGACTCCGCCCACCTGCACACAAGGCTCCCCTCATCAGGTCCTGTCCATCCACATTTCGCCCACATTTCTTTCTCCTCTTCTTTTGTTTGTATTTCCTTAGGGATTGACCGGTCACCTTATTTATTGATTCCCATCATTTTTGGGGGCCTGCCGTTATCTCTTGCTTTCAGTTTATTTCTCAGACTTAACTGGTGTCTTAAGTCTTGCTCTTTCTACACCTTCCAGTCACTTATATCTGTTCCTGCTGGTGGCAGTGAAGAGAGAGATTCATGCAGCTTTCCTTCAAGTAAGGGATTTTACTTAGGACTACTCATCACCAGTGTGGATTTATGGAAGCTTAAGTGTCAGAGCCTTTGGGAGGGATCCAAGCAGTGTGTTCACGGGCTAGTATGTTTTTTGTTAAGTTTGTGAAAGCAAGATATTTTAGCTGCAATTGGAGAGGGCCTCTGTCTCCACCTCTCTGACCCCCTCTGTCACCCTTTTCTTGTCGGGTGCCATGGAATGGCTGCAGTTTCTTTTGGAATGTGACTAAGGGGAAGCTGAGTTGGGATATACTTAGTTTGGGTTAATGTGATAGGTTTATGTGGTTCACAGTCACCCCTGGGAATAGGTAAATTCTTGCTAGCCATTCTGCTAGCAATGGCTTCCAGGAGTTCTCCTTCCAGTTACGTCATCCATTCACCTGTATCATGGTATGAGGATATTGGGACAGAAGTGCTGCTGTGGTGGTATGGATACTCCCTACAGTGCCCGGCAGCAGAAGTATATGTACAGGGGAGGAAAAGCAAGATTTGAAAAGTATGGAGACAAAAACCGGTCTGTAGAAAATTCTTCCTTTTATCAGGCATGTTAAACTGTAAGAGGTATATTCTGTTCTCATTGATGCCTGATTAAAATTGAAGTTTTGTCTTTGTCAGGAATATGTTTGATAATGCAGTGACACAGTTATAAACATTCTAAGCTTTTTCTTCTTTTTTTGGTATAAATTTTGTGAAGTAGAATTTATCAGAATTCCAGTGATTATAGAGAACCAACCAGAACTGCTGTGAATGGTGCATATGTTGGCACAAGAAATCACATTTTATGCATCTCAAATGTCAATAATAAACAAGTTTCTATAGAAAATCATATTGTAAAATCATCATATGAAGAAGTAATCAAAGGTTATGCAGCAAAAAATGTAGGAAAAATATTATAGAGGTAGGACACTTAAGTAATATATACATTGTTATGTTTGTGACATAACAAACATAATAATGTTTGTTATGTTTGCCAACTTTTTAAAATGTGTAATTTTTTTTGTGTGTGGTACACGGGCCTCTCACTGTTGTGGCCTCTCCCGTTGCGGAGCACAGGCTCTGGACACGCAGGCCCAGTGGCCATGGCTCATGGGCCCAGCCGCTCCGTGGCATGTGGTATCTTCCCAGAGCGGGGCACAAACTCGTGTCCCCTGCATCGGCAGGCAGACTCTGAACCACTGCGCCACCAGGGCAGCCCTAAAATGTGTAATTTGATGTGATTTCTTTACTTGTCCTAAATATTCACTTGCCTAATTTTAAGTCTGTAATTTTGTATTCTTTTTCTTAAAGTAGGCCTTCCAAATTATATAAGTTTCAGTTCCCACAAAACCTAGGTCTGCCCTGCTGTGCTATAAGAATGCAACTGTGTGTCAGGGGCCCATGGGAGCTCACAGAGAGCTGTGTTTCTAGGATTCAGAGTTAGGACTGGAACTGCAGACGCAGGTGATGCAGAGATGCTGAGTCCTTTGGAATTTGGGAGGCCATTCTGGCTCTGCCTTTAGCATGCATGGTATTGCTCATTTTTCTGCATGAGGATTTGCTGGGTGCCCACTGCTCGTGGGGCCATGTGCTGTGGCTCCTGTTTATGTGTATTTGAGCCCTCTTACCATGACTCATACTAGTTGCCATGGTACTGTCCATTAGCATGTCTTACAGGTTCTGGCGCTATTGTCAAGCAAGCAACCTCTTTGCATCACATTAAAAGTCCTCAAGAGTGGACCCTGTTGCTTCCTTTAACATCTGCAATCTGGGTGAGTGGAGTGCTGGTATCAGCCATCTCAAAGGCCTCTATCACTGCATTGAACCTTTGGTCCTGGTGTCAGGTGTCTACTTCCAGCCCAATCTGCTGGATTCCGAAGAAGGAATCACTTAGAAGGGGGCTGTGGTTGTGGCCAGCACTCTGAGGCTCAGTCCATCCAGGCTGGGTTGCCATGGTCAGAACACTAGATCCCACTGTTCCTTGTGGATCTCTCCCCTGCCCCACTCTGGCCTGGCTGTTTGTTGCCAGAATATCCTGGCTTTGTCTCCTTCTAAAAGTCCCTGGAAAAACCTGCCAGCCCCTTTTATGTTCACGCTTTTGTAGTTATTCACAAAGTGGCAGCATATGGGGCCAAAGGGGAAGATGCATTCCCTGAATCCTACTAAGCATTCACAGACGACACTCCTTGGTCTCTGTTTCCTCACTGCTCCCCTCTCCAGCTTCTGCTTCTCTTTTTCTTGCTTAATTTTTTCCCCTGATTATAAATATAGTATGTCTGTTTCTAAAATTTCAAAAAATGCAGAGACATATAAGGTAGAAAGGGGATTTCCCTTGAAATTTACCCCCAGAGCTATTCTTTCAGACCTTATGCCATGCACAGACTTAAATTTTTTATTTAAAATTATTTTTTTATTGAAGTATAGTTGATTTACAATGTTGTGTTAGTTTTTGGTGTATAGCAAATCGATTCAGTTTTATCCATATATATACTCTTTCTAGAGTCTTTTCCATTATAGTTTATATAATTTATTTTTAATTCATACATTTTAAAATAAATTTTGCTTGGCAATCAGTGTTTTCTGCCTTACATTATTACTGTTCCCAGCTTGGAGGGTATCCTGGACAATTTGCTATGCATTTATGGACACAGAACATCCATGTACCTAAAGAAATAGAAAACCGTGTATGTTTCTGTGTATCTTGTTAAATTAATTGAGGTAAAAATCATATAATGTAAAATTAACCATTTTAACTATTTTAAAGTATACAATTTGGTTGCTTTTAGTGCATTCACAATGTTGTACTACCATCACTACTATCTAAGTCCAGTTTCTAATTTCATCTAATTTTAGTTCTAATTTCATCATCCCCAGAAGAAACCCTGTACCCATTAAGTAGTCATTTGCCATTTTCTTTCCCTTGCCCCACACCCTGGCAGCCACTAGTTTGCTTTTAGTCTCTATGGATTTGCCTATCCTGGACATTTTGTATAAATAGAATCATATATTATATGGCCTTTTGTGTCTGGCTTCTTTCACTTAGCATGTTTTCAAGGTTCATCCATGTTGTAGAATATATCAGTAACTTCATTCTTTTTTATGGCTAAATAATATTCCATTGTATAGATACATTTTGTTTATATATTTGTAAATTGACAGATATTTGAATTGTTTTCACTCTTTGGTGATTGTGAATAGTACTGTTGTGAGCATTTGAGTACAGGTATTTGTTTGAACACCTGTTTTCAATTCTTTTAGGTGTATACCTAGGAGTGGAATTGCTGGGTCACCTGGTAATTCTCTGTTTAACTTCTGGGGAACCACCAAACTGTTTTCCACAGTAGCTATACCATTTTACATTCCTACCAATCTCCACATCTCCACTTGTTGTTTTCCATTTATTTTTTATTATAGCCATACTAGTGTGAAGTGGTGTTTCATTGTGGTTCTGATTTGCATTTCTCTAAGACTAATGATGTTGAACGCCTTTTCATGTGCTTCTTGGGCATTTATGTATGTTTCTTTGGAGAAATGTCTATTCAAACCATTTTCCACTTTTTAATTGGCTTATTTTTAATTGGCTTACTTGTCTTTTTTGTTGTTGAATTGTGAGTCTTTTATATATTCTGGACACCATATCCTTACCAGATATATGATTTGAAAATATTTTCTCCCATTCTTCTGGTTGTCTTTTCACTTTCTTTGTAATGTTCTTTTATGCACAAAAGTTTTAAATTTTGATGAAGTCCCATTTAGGTATTTTTCTTTTGTTGCTTGTGCTTTGGTGTCATAGCTAAGAATCCATTGCTAAATCCAAGGTTATAAAGATTTACCCCTGTGGGTTTTTGTTGTTGTTTTTTTTTTTTGCTCCATGGCATGTGGGATCTTCCTGGACCGGGGCACGAACCCGCGTCCCCTGCATCGGCAGGCGGACTCTCAACCACTGTGCCACCAGGGAAGCCCCCACTGTGTTTTTTATTCTAAGAGTTTTTTAGTTTTATCTCTTACACTTAGGACTTCAGTCGATTATGTGTTAATATTTGTATATGTTGTGAGGTAACTAAGAGTTCACCTTCATTCTTTTGCATGGGCTTTTCCAGTTGTCCCAGCACCATTTGTTGAAGAGATTATTCTTTCCCTTGTCTTGGTACCCTTGTTGAAATGAACTGAACATAGATCTATAGGTTTACTTCTGGTTTCTCAATTCTCATCCATTGATTTATATATCTATCCTCCAACTTTATCTTTTTCAAGACTGTTTTATTCTGGGACCCTTGCAATTCCATATGAACGTCAAAATTAGCTTGTCCATTTCTGAAAAAAATGGGGGAGGCAGTGGGAATTTTAATAGGGTTGCATTGAATCTGTAGGTCAACTGGGGGAGTATTAAGTCTTCTGACCCATGAACAGAAAATATCTTTCCATATATTTAGGTCTCCTTTATTTCAACAGTGTTTTATAGTTTTAAGTGTCCAAGTCTTGCACCTGCTTGGTTAATTTTTTCCCTAAGTAATTCTTTTTGATGCTATTATAGAATTGTTTTCTTAATTTCATTTTTTAAATCTCCATTGCTATTGTATAGAATTACAAATGATTTTTAAAATTATTTATTTATTTATTTTGGCTGCACTGGGTCTTAGTTGCAGCATGCGGGATCTTTGCTGTGGCACGCAGGATCTTTTAGTTGCAGCATGCAGACTTCTTAGTTGCAGCATGCATGCAGGATCTAGTTCCCCAACCAGGGATTGAACCCAGGCCGCATGCATTGGGAGCGCAGAGTCTTAGCCACTGGACCACCAGGGAAGTCCCTAATTTTTTTTTTAAATGAAGAATTTTATTAAATGTTTTTCTTTTTGCAGCTGTAGAGAGGATTACATGGTTTTCCTCTTATATCTGTTAATATTGTAAATTACATCAATAGATTTTTTTTTTTTTACTGTAGAAATATCCTCACAGTGGTGGGCCTTGGCCATATTTAAGACTACCTGGCACCTGAGCCCCTTGCTTCTAATTATAGAGCTGTAAATGCCAATTTCTTGCTTTCCCAGCTTCCCTAGCTGCTGGGCAGACATGTGACAGGTTTGGCCAGTCAAATGTACCCACTAGGGATTTTCAACTTGTGGCTTGGGATCCAGAAAATCAAGAGAGCATCCTTTGTGCCCATGGTGGAATCTTCATCAGGCTGGTTCTAGGGTGAGGTGTTTTCTGTGGTTCTGGATATGTAGCTTTTCTTTGCTCTGTTTCTGAACCTACTCTTCAGGCTTCCTGAAAATCTGGTGAGCTAATAAGTATTGTTTCAGTACTTTTATTTTCTGCTTAAATGAATATGAAACAGCTTCTGTTGTTTGTAGTTAAAGACAGTGATCGGGCTGCCTTGGTGGCGCAGTGGCTAAGAGTCCACCTGCCAATGCAGGGGACACGGATTCGAGCCCTGGTCTGGGAGGATCCCACATTCTGCAGAGCAACTAAGTCCGTGTGCCACAACTGCTGAGCCTGCCCTCTGGAGCCCGCAAGCCATAACTACTGAAGCCCTCATGCCTAGAGCCTGTGCTCTGCAACAAGAGAAGCCACTGCAATGAGAAGCCCACGCACTGTGGCAAGGAGTGGCCCCCACTCGTGGCAACTAGAGAGGGCTCGTGCACAGCAGCAAAGACCCAATGCAGCCAAAAATAAATAAATAAAATAAATTTTTAAAAAAAGAACAATGATCAATACACTTGCATTCATGAGATAAATTCTACTCATTTAAGTATTATTTGAAATCATCACTGGATTCAGTTTTTTAATATTTGTCATGTGGGTTCATCAGTCAGATTGACCTATAGTTTTCTCTTCCTGTGCTGACCTAATCTGATTTTGATGTCAAGTGGATGCTAACTTTTGGAAGTATTTCTGTAGAAAAAACTTCCCAGAGTAGAATTGCTGGATCAAGGGGTCTGTGCATTTTTTTTTTTGATGGATTTTGTTAAATTGTTACTCAGAGAGGTTTTGCCAGTTTACATTCTAACCAACAACATATAATAGTTTCTCTTCACCCTTACCAACCTGGAGAACCTGTCATCAGCAATCAACTTTTTATTTCTTTTTTATGTGTGAGTTGAGCATCTTTGCATATGTTCAGAATCTGCGCGGGGCCCCCCCCCGGCTCCCGCCCCACTGTTTCTTTATCTATGAACTGTCTGTTCATGTCCTTTGCCAGGTGATTGGTTTTTCTTCTTATTTGGGCAAAGTCCTGGTTTAACCTTTTGTCCTACAGTGATATGCTGGTCTGGAATTTAAGCTCACTTCCCTCTGATGTTGATTTTAATGGCTGCTGAAACTGGAAAAGACTATCATAAAGCCCTGATGCTTGGAGGGAAGTTAGCATTCTTGTTTCTGCCTCCTAATTCAATACACTTTCCAGTTGTATCCAGCAATTATGCAAAGGTTTTATTAGCTTTAAAATGTCTATATTTCCTAATGACAAACAGCTATTCTACAAACAAATCAGAAGGTGTTGCATTTTTAACAAATAGATCCAAAACCAATACAGTTTGGTGGGGGAGGGGAGTATAAGTAAGTGACAAGTAGGTGAGGAAATTATATTTCCAAAGTTTTAAGTGTTAAAACTATGAGAACTTTTATGAGTGAACTACTTTCCTTTTTGCAACCAAATCACATGAAGAAGAAAACGTTTCAAAACAGGTATTTTAAAAGCATTTTCCAAGGCGTTGTATTTTGGCTGATGAGGAGCTCCCTCTAGAGGGAGGAAAAATATCAGCACCAGAGTTTTGGTTCCACTAAAATACTGTTATAACTAATAAATGAATTCAGCAAGGTAGCAGGATACAAAATTGAAGACAGGGCTTCCCTGGTGGCGCAGTGGTTGATAGTCCGCCTGCCGATGCAAGGGACACGGGTTCGTGTCCCGGTCCGGGAAGATCCCACATGCTGCGGAGTGGCTGGGCCCGTGAGCCATGGCCGCTGAGCCTGCGTGTCCGGAGCTATGCTCCGCAACGGGAGAGGACACAACAGTGAGAGGTCCGCGTACAGCAAAAAAAAAAAAAAAAATTGAAGACAAAAATCAGTTGCTAACAATGAACAATCCTAAAAGAAAATTATCCCCCCAAATGTATTTACAATAGCATCAAAAACAATAAAATACTTAGGAACAAACTTAGCCAAGAAAGTGAAAGACTTATACAATGAAAACTACAAAACATTGCTGAAAATAATTAAAGAAAACATAAAAATATAGAAATATATCCCTTGTTAATGGATTGAAAGACTTAACATTGTAAAGATGTCAGTACTACCCAAAGTAATCTATAGATTCAGTGCAGTCCCTATCAAAATCCTGATGACGTTTTTTGCAGAAATAGAAATTTCCTAAAATTCATATGGAATCTCTAGAAACTCTGAATAGCCAAAACAATCTTGAAAAAGAAGAATAAAGCTGAAGGACTCACACTTCATAATTTCAAAACTTACTGCAACGTTACAGTAATCAAAACAGTGTGGTACTGGCATAAAGACAGACATAGAGACCAATGGAATAGAAAAGAGAGCCCAGAGATGGGCTCTGTTCAAGTTATTTTTTACAAGGATGCCAAAAACATTCAGTGGGGGAAAGGACAGTGTTTTCAACAATTGGTATGGGGAAAACTGGATATCTACATGCATAAGTATGGAATTGGACCCATATCCAACACCATATAAAAAATAAATTCAAAGTGGATCAAAGACCTAAAACTCTTAGAGGAAAACATAGGGCAAAAATTGTACAGCATTGGATTTCACAATGATTTCTTGGATATGACTTCAAAGGCACAGGCAACAAAAGAAAAAATAGACAAATTGGACTACATGAAATTTAAAATTTTTTATGCATCAAAAGACACTGTTGGGCTTCCCTGGTGGCGCAGTGGTTGAGAGTCCGCCTGCCGATGCAGGGGACACGGGTTCGTGCCCCGGTCCGGGAAGATCCCACATACCGCAGAGCGGCTAGGCCTGTGATCCATGGCCGCTGAGCCTGTGCATCCGGAGCCTGTGCTCCGCAACGGGAGAGGCCACAGCAGTGGGAGGCCCGCGTACTGCAAAAAAAAAAAAAAGACACTGTTGACAGAGCAGAAAGGCAATCCACAGAATGGGACAAAATATTTGAAATAATATATCTGATAAGAAATAAATATCCAGAATACAGAGAAACTTCTAAATCTTGACGACAACAACAACAACAAAACAAAAAACGAGGAAAGGACTTGAATAGACATTTGTTCAAAGAAGATATACAAATGACCAATAAGTACATATAAAAATGCTCAGCATTACTGATCATTAGGGAAATTCAAATCAAAACTACAATGAGATACCACCTCACACCCATTAGGTTGGATACTATTTTTTTAAAAAAACCAGAAAATAACAAGTGTTGATGAGAATATGGAGAAATTGGAACGCTTGTACGCTGTTACTGGGAAAGTAAGATGTTATAGCTGCTGTAGAAAACAGCATGGTGGTTCCTCAAAAATTAAAGATAGAATTATTATATGGCAATTCCATTCCAGGTATATACTCAAAATAATTGAAAGCAGAGTCTTGAAGAGTATTTGTACACCTATGTTCATAGCATTATTCACAATAGCTAAAATATCAAAGCACACCCATGTGTCCATCGATGGATAAATGGATAAGCAAAATGTGGTATATACATACAATGGAATATTATCTAGCCTTAAAAAGGAAGGTAATTCTGATTTGTGCCACAACATTGATGAAACTTCAGGACATTATGCTGAGTGAAATAAGTCAGTCACAAAACAACAAATACTAAATGACTCCACTTATAGAAGGTACTTAGAGTAGTTAAAATCATAGAGGCAGAAAGTAGAATTGTGGTTGCCTGGAGCTGGAGGTGGAGGAATGGGTGGTTATTGTTTAATGGCACAGAGTTTCAGTTATACAAGAAGAAAAGAGTTATGGAGATGAATGATGGTGACAGTTGTACAACGTTATGAACATATTTAATAGCACTGAACTGTACATTTAAAAATGGTTAAGATGGTAAGTTTTATGTGTATCTTATGTCAATAAAAAAGTAAACGGTAACTAGAGTTAAAGCTGAGAAAGTTGAAGAAACATTTTAGGGAAGCAGAAGATAGACGGATGTTCTATATAAATGAGAGAAGCTAGATTATTGATGTCACAAGCATCCAGTGTTCTGGACACAGAATTAAAAAGGTCAACTCAACATTGGCATCTAATTATTCACCTCCCTGGTTAGTGGTAGAGGTGGTGCGAGGGATGGTGAAGAGGCAGTTGAAAAGTCAACAAGCTGAAATTTTGAGCAGAATTTTTGAGAGTTTCTTTGTGAGGAGGCACAGAATTTGGAGACCAGGACTGCCAAGAATGAGGGCATCCTGTAAATCCCCGATGTTTAGTGTTGGAAGGCAAGAGGGCTTACAATACTAAGAGAAAAATGAATTAGAAGTAGACTAGCATTTCCAATGATGGAAGGTCAGTTTCACATCATCTCAATCTCTGAAATTAGATTAAGGCAACCCAGGATTTCTAATGCTCCAGTCACCTACCAGAGCAAATGTAAATCATCTCTGAAGAAAGAGAACTTCATCTCAGACTTCAACTTATTTTGAAGAATCTTCTTATACAGCATCCATCACTCAATAAAAAATAGCCAAATGCAAGACCAAAGAAAAAAAAAAAACACCTTGAAAACAAGAGAAATAGCTGACAACAGAAATAGACTCACAGAGACTTCCCTGGTGGTCCAGTGGCTAAGACTTCATGCTCCCAATGCAGGGGGCCTGGGTTTGATCCCTGGTCACTAGATCTTACATGCTGCAGCTGAAAGATCCCACATGCCACCACTGAAGATCCCAAATGCCACAACTAAAGATCCTGCATGCCTCAACTGAAGATCCCACATGCAGCAATGAAGATCCAGCATGCCATAACTAAGACCCAGTGCAGCCAAATTAAAAACAAACAAAAAAAAGACAGTGGAGACAGATAATGAAGGTACAGATACAAATTTTAAAATAAATATTCTTAATATGTTAATGAAAATAGAAGACAAAATGAGAATTCAGCAGAAAACTGAAACTTATTTTAAAACTATCAAAGAGAATTTTAGAACAGAAAAACACAACAACCAATTAGAAATTCAATGCATAAGTTTAACGGAAGATTGTACAAGGATGAAGAGATAATTACTTAACTGAAAAATAAATCGAGAAATTATATACAGTGAGGCACAGAGGGACATAAAGATGGAAATACAAAAGAGAGGATTGGAAACACTCAGGATACAGTGAAAAGTCAAATATATAATTAGATTCCTATCCTAGTAGAAGAGGATAGAGAATGAGGTGAAAGCCACATATGAAGAGAGAACAGCTGAAAACTTTCCAAAAATGAGGAAAGATAGAAAACCACAGATTCAAGAAGCCCAATAGGAAAAAATAAAAAGAAAACCACACATAGGCACATAATTGGAAAACTGGTGAAAACCAAAGACAAAGAGAAAACTCTCAGAAAGGGAACAGGAGTACTTCAAAAGAGCAACAGTTGGGCTTCCCTGGTGGTGCAGTGGTTGAGAGTCTGCCTGCCGATGCAGGGGACTCGGGTTCGTGTCCTGGTCCGGGAAGATCCCACATACCGCAGAGCGGCTAGGCCCGTGAGCCATGGCCGCTGAGCCTGCGCCTCTGGAGCCTGTGCTCCACAGCGGGAGAGGTCACAACAGTGAGAGGCCCGCGTACTGAAAAAAAAAAAAAAAAAAAAGAGCAGCTGTTAGACTAACAGCTGACTCCTTAGCAGAAGGAATGGAAGACAGTAAAATTATATTATTAAAATACTGAAAGAAAATAAATAATAACTACTGACTTACCTGTTGAAACCATCCTTCAATAGTGAGGGAAATACAGAACTTTTTAGACAAAAACAGAAAATTGATCAACGGCAGACCAACACTAAAATAAATACTAAAGGGTATTCTATAGGCAGAAGGAAAATGAGCCTAGGTGGCAGGCAGAGATGCAACAGAAATGAAACTAGAGAATATTGGGGAAATTTAAATGAATGTGGACTGTGCAAAACAGTAATTATTTAACTTGCAAAGGGAGTTAACCAAAGTTAAAATGTTCTGAAGTCCTTGAATTGTCTGGTACTAAATTTATATTATACTTTGATAAGTTAAGGATACATATTGTATTCCCTAAGGTTGCTCTGTTCAATGTGGTAGCCAGTAACCACATGTGGCTGTTGATGCTTAGAAATATGACTAGTCCTAATTGAGAAGTGCTATAAATGTAAAATATACATCAGATTTCAAATCCTTAGTGCAAAGAAAGAAAATAATACCATTAATAAATACACAAAATGTCAGGCCACCCTGTGTGGATATCCTCCTCATTGTATTCAAATTCAGACTTGAATATATTACTAAGGATGCCCTCCTCATCCCACGAGTTATGATGCACATCACTGTCATGCCTTTGGATCCCTGTGTGGACTCTTCCTACCCCTGCCTGGGTTCCATGCTGGGTAGACCTTTCATGCCAACACCTTCCTCATCCTCTTGGGATCCATGTCTTGCTCTGTGCCATGGGGATTCTCTTCCCCACTTCCCCCAGTACACCTACGTCGCACTGCCCAGCCTAATGACTTTCAGACTGAAATGTTCAGGAGAGAAAGTGAGGAAATAGAAAGGAAGAACAAGAAGAAACTAAGTTTACATTTTTACTTAAAAAAAAATAGAGACATACCATCTGTAGAGGAAATTCTTCATCACTGGCTAAAATCTGCTTCAACATTTTTACCCCAAACTTAAAGGAAACATGACCACAAAGAAAACTCAGAAAATGTCCATAAGAAAATGGATTAAAATATTTGAGCACAGGTTCAGATCTTCCTGTCCCACTGCAAATTCCTGGGAATAACAGAAAAGGAGTGCTTTTTTTTTTTTTTGGCTGCTTTAGGTCTTTTGTTGCTGCGCCTGGGCTTTCTCTAGTTACAGCAAGCGGGAGCTACTCTGGTGCGATGCACGGGCTTCTCATTGCGGTGACTTCTCTTGTTGCAGAGCAAGAGAACAGGCTCTAGGCACACAGGCTCAGTAGTTGTGGCTCACAGGCTTAGTTGCTCCGCAGCATGTGGGATCTTCCCGGACCAGAGCTCAAACCTGTGTCCCCTGCACTGGCAGGTAGATTCTTAACCACTGAGCCACCAGGGAAGTCCAGGAATACATTTTTTAAAAATCTCTAATAGGGGCTTCCCTGGTGGCGCAGTGGTTGAGAGTCCGCCTGCCGATGCAGGGGACACGGGATCGTGCCCCGGTCTGGGAGGATCCCACATGACGCGGAGCGGCTGGGCCTGTGAGCCATGGCCACTGAGCCTGAGCGTCCGGAGCCTGTGCTCCGCAACGGGAGAGGCCACAACAGTGAGAGACCCGCGTACCGCAAAAAAAAAAAAAAAAAAAAAAATCTCTAATAGTATCTTAAAAAAATAGGAAGAGATCTTCAGTGGACAGAAATTATATGGACACTTTAAAGCAGGGGTCCCCGACCCCCAGGCCGCAGGCACACAGCAGGAGGTCAGTAGTGGGTGAGTGAGCGAAGCTTCATCTGCTGCTCCCCATCGCTTGCGTTACCTCCTGAACCATCCCTCCCCAACCCCCCCGTCTGTGGAAAAATTGTCTTCCACGAAACTGGTACCTGGTGCCAAAAAGGTTAGGGACTGCTGCTTTAAAGGACAGAGGCAGATATGAAAAGACTGAAAGAAAATGAATCAAAGCTCTAAAAAGGTCTCATACAAAAGTGCAGAGCTGTGCAGTCCCTTCAAGCTAGGAGGTACCTCGTGCAGGGGGCAGCAGAGGCTGTGGGCTACCACAGGGACTAGTTAGAATATATCTGTAGGAGGAGGAGCCACCTTTACAGTTGAGTCATGCGGTTGGCAAGAGAGGGCTTGTCTTCAGGGAGGAACTGTGACTGGCTTAGGGAGGAACTGTGACTGGCTTGGGAAGGAGAGGCAGGGCCTGCTACTGTGTGACTCTCTTGTACAGGAAGACTCCTGCCCAGGTGACCACCCACTGACACCTCATCCCAACAGTTTATCCCACACTGCCCATGTAATCTGTGGAGTCAGGGACTAAGCATTCATCGACAGGCTAAAGGGAATCTCAGAACAAAGATGAGTGCACAACCAGGAGTCATCAAGCTTTAGGGGAAGCCAGCAGCATGAAAAAGCCTCCCTAAATCCAACAAGCAGAAACACAATAGCTAAAGGGAAGATTTAAGAAGACAGTTTAAAGAAATAAAGTTAATATTTTTCACAGAAGACCACTTAGCCTTAAAAAAAGAACAACACATTATTTGAAAGAGCCACTTATGGATCTTAGAGAGGAACAATATAGTTATCAATATTAAAATCTGAGGAGTGGGTGGAGGCCAAGATAGCAGAATAGGAAGACCCTGAACTCACCTCCTACCACAGGCACATGAAAATTACAACTACTTACAGAGAAACTATCTATGAGAATGACCTAAAGACTAGCAGAAAAAAATTTCCACAACTAAAGACATAAAAGGGAAACCACAACAAAATGGGCAGGGGGCTAGAAATGCAGTGTAGTCAGAACCCAAACCCCTGGGAAGGTTACTCACAAATGGAAGAAATATCACAACTGTAGAGGTCCTCCCCAAGGATCAAGGAGTCTCAGCCCTACATTAGGCTCTGCAGACCAGGGACCCTGCACTGGGAAGATGAGCTCCCAGAACGTCTGGCTTTGAAAATCAGTGGGGCTTATTTTGGGGAGAGCCAGAGGTCTATAGGAAACAGAAACTTCACTCTTAAAAGGGTGAATGCAAAATCTCAAACATTCCAAGTCTAGGTACAGAAGCAGTAGTTTGAAAAGAGCCTGGTTCAGACCCACTTGCTGATTTTGTAGAGCCTCTTGGAGGGGCAGGTTGCAACTGGGGATCTTCTTGTGGATGGAGATGCTGGCAGCAGCCAATTTGGGGAGCTAATTCTACCACGATAATACCTGCATTGGTAAGTGTCATTTTGGAATCCTTTCTCTAGCCTGTTAGCACCAGGAACCCAGTCCCCTCGGACCATGTAGATAGGCACAGTTAGAATTTCAACAAAGAGTTAGAAAATATAAAGAAGAAACAAACAGAGCTGAAGAATACAGTAACTGAAATGAAAAATACACCAGAGGTATCAACAGTAGATTAATGATACAGAGGAATGGATCAGAAAACTGGAAACAGATTAGTGAAAATAATCCTTGTGAGACTAAAAAAAAAAAAAGGAATTTGTAAAAAATGAGGATACTTTTAAGAGACCTCTGGGACAACATTAAGCATACCAACATTCACATTATAGGGATCCTGGAAGGAGAAGAAAGAGAAAAGGGCAGAGAACTTATTTGAAGAAATACTAGCTGAAAATTCCCCTATCTTGTGAAAGGAAACAGACAGCCAGGTCCAAGAAGTACAGAGAGTCCCAAACAAGATGAACCCTAAAATGTTCACACCAAGACACATTATAATTAAAATGGCAAAAATTAAATATAAGGAGAGAATCTCAAAAGCAGCAAGAGAAAGCTACTAGTTATATACAAGGGAACTCCCATAAGACTATCAACTGACTTTTCAGCAGAAACTCTGCAGGACAGAAGGGAGTAGTAGCACAATATATTCAATGTGATGAAAGAAAGAAAGAAAAAATCTTACCACCAAGAATACTGTACCCAGCAAGGCTATCCTTCAGATTTGAAGGAGAGAAAAAGAGTTTTACAGATAAGCAAAAGCAAAAAGAATTCAGCACCACTAAACCGGCTTTACAAGAAATGTAAAAGGAACTTCTCAAAGTGGAAAAGAAAAGGCCACAACTAGAAATATGAAAATTACGAAAGAAAAATCTCATTGGTAAAGATAAACATATAGTAAAAGTAGTAGATCAACCACGTACAGAGCTAGTAGGAAGGTTAAAAGACAAAAGTAGTAAAACCATCTATATCCACAGTAGGTAGTTAAGGGATACACAAAACGTGTCCTCTGAGATCAGAGCAAGAAAAGGATGCCCACTCTCGCCACTTTTATTCAACAAAGTATTGGAAGTCCTAGCCATGGCAATCAGATAAGGAAAATAAAGGAATCCAAATTGGAAAGAAACCTAGACAGTAGTCACTCAAACAAATTAGAGAATTCTTTTTTTTTAATAAATTTACTTATTTATTTTTGGCTGAGTTGGGTCTTTGTTGCTGCGTGGCTTTCACTAGGTGCGGCAAGTAGGGACATTCAAACTTCGTTGCCGGTGTGCAGGAGGTCCTGTCTCATTGTGGTTGCTTCCTCATTGCGGAGCATGGGCTCTAGAGTGCAGCCAGACAGTGTGTGGCACACAGGGTTAGTTGCTCATGGCATGTTGGATCTGCTCAGGGTCCTCAACGGACCAGGGCTCGAACCGTTGTCACCTGCCTTGGCAGGTGGATTCTTAACCACTAGACACCAGGATCTATGGTCAAACTTTCTAATCCTGTGAGCTGACAGAGGGAGACAGCAGGTTGTGCGCTGGAGCTGGAGTCAGGCATGAAAGGAGAGCAAAGGATGCCCCTTTTCTAGCCTGTGGGTGAGGTCTGAAGGGAAGGTGGTCAGGCCCAGGCCAAACAGAATAACCCTTTGACCCATAGATCCTGGTGTTCTTGTTCTAGACTGGCCAACCAGGTCCAAGGAACCAGGTGACAGCTAGGGAAGGTGTGCCCCATGTTACAGTTGAGGACCCTGAGACTCAGAGTTCAACTGTGATGTGTCTATTAACCAAGAGTGGCAGAGACGGGACACCTGTCTGGTCTCTGGCTGCAGCCAGTGGTCTGCCCAGTGCTCACAAACTTCTGAGGAAGGTGCCATTGTTGATAAAGGATCAGGACCCCTTCCTGGCTACACCAGGGCTCAGGTGGGTCGGGAATGTTTCCTGAATGTCCCTTCTTTTTCCTTGCAGCCCCAACCCCTAGTGGAAGCGCCCCCCTCTGACAAAGAGTTGCAAGCAATAAAGATCCAGGCCTGGTGGCGGGGCACCCTGGTGCGCCAGATGCTGCTGCACGCGGCCCTCAGAGCATGTACTGGTGGAAACAGAAGCTGGCAGAGCTGCTGGAGAAGAAGCGGCGGGCTGTGCTGGATCATTATGCTCAGCAAAAATGGGCAGTGGTCAGGCTACAGTCTTGCGTCCGCATGTAGTGCATCCGCCTTCGTTATTGCCGTTTGCTCCATGCTGCCCACATTATCCAGGTCTATTGGCGCTGGCATAATTGCCATACCCGTGGCTTTTTCAGGGGCAGCTATGAACTGACAGCAAGCCAACTAGGACTTGAGCTTGAGATCTTTCTAGGGTCACAGGTCTGTTGGATGACAGACTGCATCCCCTTCCCAATAAAGAATTGATCGGGTGTGGTCCAACACTGTGTCACAAGATCTCAGACAATCTTCAGGAGGTCACTGTCTCAGTGAAGGGTCAAGGTAAATGATGACAGATATTGTGCATCTCACAGGTCAGCTCTGAGGTTGTCTGGGGTCGCATATAAAGGAGGATTCTAAGAGCCAGGTGCTGGATGACTGGGGTCTGTGGTTGATTAGTAATGTCTGCCATGGGTAGGAGACATGAAGTTGCCCAGCTGCCAAGTCAGCCAGCTCCAGGGAATCTCCTTCATAGTGTGGTGTATGGTTGTGTTTTCATTTTGCTCATCGTTTCCTTTGCTGTGCAAAAGCTTGTACGTTTGATTAGGTCCCATTTGTTTATTTTTGCTTTTATTTTTATTGCCTGGAGAAACTGACTTAAGAAAACACTGGTACAGAGAATGTTTTACCTATGTTCCATTCTAGGAGTTTTATGGTGTCGCATCTTATGTTTAAGTCTTTAAGCCATTTGGAGTTCATTTTTGTGTATGGTGTGAGGGTGTGTTCTAACTTCATTGATTTATGTTGTAGTTTATTTTATGACAGCGCCCAAAGTAAGCTTATCACATGAGATGAATTGTGTCGAAGTACAGTAGTAGAGAGCTGTCGTTTGCTCAGGCAAAACAGCGCTGTCTGTCTTGTTGTGGTAGTTTTTATTAAAGTATTATTTAGGTTTACATTTTAAGATTTGCTTTTTTAACATTTTAGAAATGTCAAAGCAGTAACCTGTGTTTTTATTAATTATACAAGTAATAATTGGCTTTTTTGAAAACATGTCGTGTTTTGTCCTTGAGTGCAAAAGCAGTATAAAGTTTTCACCATTATTTTGATTATACTGAAGTAGCACAAGGACATTTCCTTGTGATTTTATTATTTTGATTATACTGAAGACATTTTATGGATTAGTGTCCAAAGCACTTAATGTTTTTTTGTAGGCCCCCGGTTTGTCGGGGGGTGCTCAAAGCATTTAGGACTGTTTATAGCTCTGGCTTATTTGTTAACCCCCAGTTTGTTGGTGGGGGGACTCATGGGTTACGTTTTTTTTTTATGTCCTCAGTTATTTTATTACATTTCCTCCTTTTTGTTTTGTAATTTTTGTAGTATCAAGGAGAACATGGAAGCGTTACTCCCGGTGTTAAACTACATGGAATTATTTTGAAGTTTGTGTAGTATTAAGGAAAACACAGTAGTTTGTTGTAATGTTGTGTGGCGGGTAGTTTTTATTTGTCGTTGGACTATAATTAAATATATGATTATGATTATGATTATTATTATTATTATTGTAATGTTGTGTGGCAGGTAGTTTTTATTTGTCGTTGGACTATAATTAAATATATGATTATTATTATTATTATTATTGTAATGAGTATTAGTAATTTTGTAGTAGAACCGAATAAAACATGTAATTTAGACATGGGATTTAGATTATTAAGTTTTTGAATAATTTTAGTTCATACTTTTTGTGAATTAAGTCGTAATTTTTTTTGAAAAGTTTGTTGAATTTTTTCTTGTAAATTTACAATTTTTTTTGTTAAATTTTTGTGATGTAATAAATGTTTTTTTATTTTTGTCCAGGGGAATGTAGACTGATTACATGGAACCGAAGTGACACAAAAGGCACTTTGATTCTAGTTATAACGTAGCTTTATTTGTCTTTGTAAATTTACAAGTTGATCCCCCAACATAACCATAGCTTGTTGTAAGTCTGTTATTTTTGAATGTATTTTTGAATCAATTTGTCGTTGAGAAGACCAAAGTATTTTAGAATTTTTATGTCAATCAGTTATATAATTAACGGTCTGAATAGATTGTTTTAAAGCAACTCCAGCTACTGTAGCAGTAGCTGTTATGGCTATAATACCCATGACAGCTGTAATCAACATTTTTATAAATCTTTTAACTTTTTTTAATATATCAGCTAAATATTGTAAAACAGCCATAGGAAGAGATTTTTATCATTCCCTTCTAAGATTGACAGGAAGCCAAAGACCTGTCCGAGCTCGTAAGATATACATACTTTTAGTAGATTTGTGAAAAGATATACTAGAGTTAATGTAGGTATACAGAGAGTAATTTTTACATATTATAATATCTTGAGTCTCATTTTATATAGTTGGTTCTTTTAACAATATATAAGGTAGTTTTACATAACTATGAGTATATCGGGTAACATTTTTATGAAAAGTCAAACTATAATTTTTAGATTTGTTATCCATATGTTTTACCCAAGTATTAATCTTTTTTAAAGCTGTTATAAGCTTTTACAGATTTTTTTGGATAGGATATCCATTTAAATGAGGACCAGGAGGAGAAAACCCTCCTGTGTGTCATACTATGGTATCATTAATAGTATTGTTATAAATAGTGTTATCATCTCTGTGTCAGTGTAAATTTTTTAGACCCCTTTATTTTTGGGCGGAGCCAAAAGGGCTTTAATCAATGACGCTTTTCTAAGAAGTATTAACAAGAACCCGAGCCATTTCTCCTTGGCATAGAGTCCAATGGACCTAATCTGATAATCGATCTACAAGAGTCATCTGGCATGGAGGCAAGTAAGGTGTGGAAACATTTTTATTAAGAGTGGAATTAGAAAAAAAATATTAAAAAAAAAAGAGTGGAATTAGAACTTTTAAAACTAAGCATTTAAAAGATATAACCCATGATATCTGCTTTTATTTTTTTTTTTTTTTTAATTTTTTTTTTTTTTTTTTATGCGTTACGCGGGCCTCTCACTGTTGTGGCCTCTCCCGTTGCGGAGGACAGGCTCCGGACGCGCAGGCTCAGCGGCCATGGCTCACGGGCCCAGCCGCTCCGCGGCATGTGGGATCTTCCCAGACCGGGGCACGAACCCGTGTCCCCTGCATCGGCAGGCGGACTCTCAACCACTGCGCCACCAGGGAAGCCCATGCTTTTATTTTTGACAACATTTAACCATGCTTGATAATTTATTTTAAGGTAATGATCTCCCTTTTCCATATAAATAGGAGGTTTATTAACACCCACCGTGTAATTTATTATTATTATTATTATTATTATTACTTTTGGCTTTAAAGGGTCTCTATCATAAAAAGGACCAGGCAACCATCCAGACTCATTTACATATACAAGAATTGGGGCATCCCATCAGGTACCCCCCATATTAAGAGGAGGGTTAGGAATATAAGTCCAATAAGTATGGTTAGTACAGTTTATCTCATTGGCTGATATGTTTATTACCTGTGCAGACAGCATTGTCAACATGGCTACAAAAAGATTGGTGTTAGTGAGGGGTTTACCCTGTGAAATGACAAGATTTTTGGCAGTGTCTGTAAACTTTTTTATTTGCCCCCAGGTCAATGGAGGTGTCTTCTTCTTTTCACCAAGTAACAGTCTTGGTAAGCGCCTCCCAATCTTGAGGAATTAATATGTTTTTGGAAGCATACCTAGACAAAAGACCTTGAACATAATTAGAATGTATCCCATATGTATTAATGGCTTTTTTTAGTATTTTAAAAATCTTTACATCATGAGGGTTATACTCAACGTTTATATATCCATTTGGAAATTGATTATTAGTAGGCATAGCTTGTCTAACAATAGGGAAAGCAAAAAATGGTTCAGAATATTGGTTTTTTTTAATTTATCTCTTCTTTTAACAATATTTTATTAGATTCAGGTTTTAGAGGAAAGTGAAACTGACGAGAGGTTCCAACAGTATAAGCTGTTAATTCTAAAGGAGGAGCTGAAGGAATAGTAGGACATGGCTCCTGATATAAAGGAGTGGTAGCATTGTTTTTATTTTTTTTTGATTTAACCATCAAATTTTTTAACTTTGAAAGTATATCAGAAATTTCATTTTGTTGAGAAAGTGGCATCTCATTTTGTTTGTTAGTCTGTTCTTAACCTTTATCATCATCAGAAAAAGCCCCTTTATCATTGGAATCCGAAAAATCCTCTCCTGTCTCAGACACAAGGGGAGGAGGTGGAGGAAGGTCCTCTATAGGAGACTCATGAAACAGAGTACGAAAAGCAGCGCAGCAGAATGATCGGGAGCAGAATTCGGACGCTGAGGGCGTGCCCCATTGTCACTTTTAATTTTAGATTGTAATGGTTTTAGGGCAAGGGAAATTAATTTACAAAGAGACCAAATACGGACAGATACAGGGTTTCCATGTTGATGAGCTCTTTTTAAGGCTCGCATAACCTGTTTTTAAACTTTTAAACTCAACTGGTTATGACCAGTAGATTGAAACCAGTAACAATGTTTACGTACCAGCACAAACAATTTATCAAAAGATTTTGGTTTTACTTTTACTCCTGAACTCCTTAATAACTGTTTTAGGAGTCTAATGTATTGAAATTTTATTGAATGGGAATTCCCCATTACAGTTACTCTACTGTTGTCGAAGGTTTCGCTTACTCTGAGCAGACCAATTTTTCCTTCTGTCTCGCGATTATGCGATTACTTACCTTTAAGTCCCTGTTCGGGCGCCAAATGTTGTAGTTTATCTTATGACAGGGCCGAAAGTAAGCTCATCACACGAGATGAATTGTGCCGAAGCACAGCAGTAGAGGCCTGTCGTTCGCTCAAGCAAAACAGCGCCGTCTGTCCTATTGTGGTAGTTTTTATTAAAGTATTATTTAGGTTTACATTTTAAGACTTGTTTTTTTAAACATTTTAGAAATGCCAAAGCAGCAGCCTATGTTTTTATTAATTATACAAGCAATAATTGGCTTTCTTGAAAACATGCCATGTTTTGTCCTTGAGCGCAAAAGCAGCACAAAGTTTTCACCATTATTTTGATTATACTGAAGTAGCACAAGGACATTTCCTTGTGTTCTCACTATTTTGATTATACTGAAGACATTTTATGGATCAGTGTCCAAAGCACTCAATGCTTTTTTGTAGGCCCCCGGTTTGTTGGGGGGTGCTCAAAGCATTTAGGACTGTTTATAGCTCTGGCTTATTTGTTAGCCCCCAGTTTGTTGGGGGGGACTCATGGGTTAACTTTTTTTTTTATGTCCTCAGTTATTTTATTACAGATTTACATGGGGCTGCCCAACTTTTCCAGCACCACTTGCTGAAGAGACTGTCTTTTCCTCATTATATATTCTTGCCTCCTTTGTTGAAATTTAATTGACTATAGGTGTACAGGTTTCTTTCTGGGCTCTCTATTATGTTCCTATGATCCATATGTCTGTTTTTGTTCCTATACCATGGGGTTTTCGTGGGTTTAAGATTTTTTTTTTCCATATGTGAACCATTTTTAAAGTCTTTATTGAATTTGTTACAGTATTGCTTCTGTTTTATGTTTTGGTTTTTGGCTGCGAGGCACGTGGGATCTCCGCTCCCCGACCAGGGATCAAACCCACACTCTCAGCATTGGAAGCCAAGTCTTAACTACTGGACTGCCAAGGAAGTCCCCATGTTGTTTTGATTATTGTAGTTTTGTAGTATTATTTGAAGTGTAGCAGGGTTATGCTTCCTGCTTTGTTCTTTTTCCTCAGGATTGCTTTGGCAATCCTGGGTCTTTTATAGTTCCATATAAATTTTAGGATTATTTGCTCTAGTTCTGTGAAAAATGTCATGGGTAATTTGATAGGGATTGAGTTAAATCTGTAGATTGTTTTGGGTAGCATGGCCATTTTAACAATGTTAATTCTTCCAATCCAAGAGCATTCTCATTCAATTTAGACCAATTCCAAAGTGCCCCCACCCACCTGGGGACTACATAAGCCCACACAGTCTGGCCTTGGCCATCTCACTCTCTCAATGACCTCCCTGGTGGCTCTGCTAATATCAAAAAAACCCCAGCACCCTCCCATCGCAGTGCTTTGCTCTTGCTGCCACCTTTCCTTGGATTGTCTTCTTGCAGGTGGAGCCCTCACTCCATTCAGGTTTGTCTCTGCTCCATGTTCCTTCCAGGGAGGCCTCCTTTGATTTGACCACCTTATTGAAATAGCTTTCCCTCCCACTACTGTATACTCTAGCTCCTGACTCTGCTTTCCTATTTCAGTCCTCATCCCTACCAAGGTTATCTTACCTCTCTGTTTTCTGTTCCCCCCACCACGAGAGGTGAGCTCCAAAAGAGCAGGGACTCTGGGTTCAGTGCTGTGTTCCCAGGATCTAGAACAGTTGGTTCCCTCTCCCTCTCTCTTTCAGTATATTATTGGCTATATATTTTAACTTTCTGTATATTATGACATTTTGACATCATTTTTGAACATTCCTTTCTGGCTTGGGTAGACTACCCCTCCCAGGGCTGGCCAATTCTTTGAGATGGCAAAGGACTCATCCTGGAGCATGCCTATGATTTGCAAACCAACCAGTCCAGAGCCTTACCTCCTCTCTCGGGCCTGTGCACCCCAGAGGGCAATATTCCAATGCCTTAATCATCGCAAGTCTGGATTCCAGATCCAAGGTCCAGGTACCAGGCATCTGGGGACCACCCCTATAACGTAGAGCCCACCCGAATTACTCAAACAAGCCAATTCTGAACTGATTACCCTGCCCAACCTTGCCTTTCCTGCTTCAAGAAAGACCATGGCAAAAGTTCTTTTCTCACCCCTGTCTTCTGCCGCTTGCCCAGTACCTGATGCTTGTTCTCTGACCCTGTGTGACATGAGGTGGTGACCTCTTCTCTAGGATCTGTACGTACAGTAAACCTTGTTTCCTATGCCTCTCCTATTCTCATGTGGCCTCACCTGACCATCACATCGCACAAATAAGTGAAATCCACATAACCATTTTTATATTAACCACATAAAATTCAGTGGCATCTAGTACATTCAGAGTGTTAAGCAACCACTATTAGGTATATCAATTTCTAAAATATCTTTATTGTTCTAAAAGAAAACCCCATACCCAAAAAGCAATCACTCCCCAGCACCTCCTCCCAGCCACTGGCAGCCACCAATCTGCATTCTGTCTCCATAGATTTACCTAGTGTGGAATAATGCAATATTTTGTGTCTGGTTTCTTTCACTTAACATGATGTTTTCAAGGTTCATCCATGTTGTAACCATGTGTCAGTACTTCATTACTTTTTATAGTAGAGTATATGTCCATTGTATGCATACGCTACATTTTGTTTATCCACTCTTGATAGGTATTTGGACTGTCTGCACCTTTTGGCTGTTGTGAATAATGCCACTATAAATACTTAGTAGCTACCCCATTTTACAGCCCATCAGCAATATACAAGTAAGTGTTCCAATATTTCTATATCCTTGCCAACTCTTGTTATTTTCCTTTTAAAGAAAATTCTAGCCATCCTAATGAGCGTGAAGTGGTGTCTCGTGTTTTCTTTTGCATTTCTCTTATGATGAGTGATGTTGGGCATCTCAATGTGCTTGTTGGTCATTTGTGTATCTTCTCTAGGAGAAACATCTATTCAAGTTTTGAAAAAAATTTTTAATTGGGTTGTGGTTGTCTTTTTGTTGTTTCAGTAAATATTTAGGTAATGAATGAATACACAGTTCTATCCACGCCCTGGATTTGTGGCTTTACCATGACTCAAATCTTTCTCCCTAGAAACAATTGTCCCACCATCCCTGAATGAATGGTTCTCTCATCAACCACCCCAAATCCCTCATACCCAAAAGACATGTCTTTCTCAGACTCTTTGAATTTTTATTTCTCTCTGGCAGTGTGTGTGTGTGTGTGTGTGTGTGTGTGTGTGTGTGTGTGTGTGTGTGTATGCTGGGTGGTGGAAGGAGGAGCTGTTATTGTGTCTCCATTCATCTGGGCATACTGTTCTCTAGCTTTGTTGGTCTTCATTGCTGTCTCTGTGTCTCCCTCTCTGTCTATCCTTCATAATCTTGTCTTTCACTCTAATTATAATTATCTCTTTATGTTCCCCAGTATCTTTCTCCTTCAGTCTCTGCCTTCCTCTGTCAACTCTTATAATGTCATGTCTCCTTGTAGCGGTTTCTCTGACGCACAGGATTTTCTGATCTGTAAATTGCTGGCAGAGATCATTTTCTTTAACCTGTCCATCCTCAGACACAGCTCTGCTCTTCTGAGCCCTGATTACCCCTCATCCCTAGAAGCTCCACAAGGATGGGTGGAGAATTCCCATGCAGAGCACCCACATGATTGCTCCTGGGTGATGGAGGCACCAGCCTAGGATGTACAACTACTTAGAAGAATGTTGGAATAATTTATGTATATGGCCACAGTGATTGGTTCAGGGATATGCATATGATGCAAGCCAGGCCACTGGGACTTAGTTCTGGTGCCATGGTAGAACTACTAGGATTGATGGCTGTAAGAATTAGGAAACCAGAGCTGCTGGGGTACACCACATGGAAATAGCTTGCTGAGAATGGAGCCAACACAGAGGAAAGTAGAACCAAAAGATGGAAAGAGAGGGACTAAGTCCTAAGGATTCCTTTGGGCCTCTGGACCCAGCCATGCCTGAGGCTACCACCCACTATACTATGGGAATTCTTACTTTTGTGAGCCAATAAACCTCCATTTTCACTGAAGTTGGGTTGCTAATAAGACAGGTAGCAAAGGAGTAGGAGATCTCAGCAAA
Source organism: Phocoena phocoena (assembly GCF_963924675.1). NCBI lineage: Eukaryota > Metazoa > Chordata > Mammalia > Artiodactyla > Phocoenidae > Phocoena > Phocoena phocoena. Next base: position 36,810,237 of record NC_089228.1, on the reverse strand, counting down.
TTAAGAAACACTTGAAGGAGACTGAATTTTATGTAAGTTGCTTTTCAGGAAGGGGTTTTCAAAAATTGTTTTTTGAGTTAGAAACTTGGCAGAAGGTATGCCTAGGAAATTCTTACAATAAACATGGGATTATCTCTCACTTAATGCACCCAGAAGACCAGAACATTCTTGTAATGCTGTGTAGTGTGGTAAAAAAGAGAAGTGCTGTGGAGTAATGAATAAATCAGCTAATCATCTATAATTAGAATGGCCTGAGTGTGAATCTAACATGGATTGGTCACCTGTGAGCCAATGTGGCATTTTATCATTTGCCTAGTTCAACAAGTCAGCAGGAGGAAACCATGGGCAATCATCAGCCATTCATGAAACAACTGCATGAGGAGAATAGATGAACTAGTCAGGTCCTTCCCTTGCTCTCTACTCCACTTATGCAAAGCATGTCTGTGGTAGCCTTCACTCCAAGATAACCTCTTAGCTCTGCCCCCTGAAGAAAGTGGTCAGTCTTCTCATAAAGAGATCCTATCATGGGTGTTGAACGTAAGAGGGAAATAGGGCAATGTTTTTCGAACTTTATCAACAGTCCCAGTGATGTGAAGGATCTCATTAAAGCAGATTGCTGGGCCCCACTCACCATTTCTTTTTTTTTTTTTTTTTTTATTTATTTATTTTTGGCTGCATTGTGTCTTCGTTGCTGCGCGTGGGCTTTCTCTAGTTGCGGTGAGCGGGGGCTACTCTTCATTGCTGTGCATGGGCTTCTCATTGCAGTGGCTTCTCTCGTTGTGGAGCATGGGCTCTACGCGCATGGGTTTCAGTAGTTGTGGCACGCGGGCTCTAGAGCGCAGGCTCAGTAGTGTGGTGCACAGGCTTAGTTGCTCCGTGGCATGTGGGATCTTCCCGGACCAGGGCTCGAACCTGTATCCCCCGCATTGGGAGGCAGATTCTCAACCACTGCGCCACCAGGGAAGCCCCCACTCACCATTTCTGATTCAGTGTATCATGTTCCCAAGAATGAGTATTTCTAACAAGTTTCCAGGTGATACTGTGGCAACTCTTCTAGGGAATACCACTACGTTAGAAAAATCTACAATTCTTCCCCTTCTGAGTGGGAAACGGTCAGTTTTGCCTCCTATGAGTCTTTCTCCTGTGTGTCTCCTTTACTACTCATACAAAACACTTAATTTTTGACACTTTTGGAAAACCCTATTTCAGTCCTTTCCCTTCTCAAGAAAAGGGGGTGTAAAGCTGAAAATTCCACACTCTGATTATATATTGATCTTTTCAATGACCAGCCTTCATTGTTAGTCCATCCAGGAGCTCTCTCAGAATCACCTCATTAGAACAAAGGACACACGCCTATCATCCAGGAAATTATAAGAATTTCAGAAGCTCTGTGTCATGATCCAGTTCAAAGACCAAATATTAGAACAAAAGATGCTCCTAGTGCTGTTATCACTTAAGAAAATACAAGGGTGCTTCCTGGGACTCTCTAGGCTTCCACCGTTTCTCTGTAGTTCTTCCGGTTTCTCTGCTGGCGCGATTCCCACCTCTTCCCCTTTGCCTCTCGGATTTAACGAGCTCTCCTGAGACCTAGGCCTCCAAATGTGGGGGTGGGTGAGGAACAAATGTTAGTTAGCCTCATTGGCAAGGTCAAGGCCATGTTCCGTTCCAGTGCCAAGGTCATGAAGCCCAATTGTGAGAAGCTGGGAGTTCAAGTCTGGAATCTTCCAGGCCCTCGTGGAGCTGGAGATGAACTCGGACCTCAAGGCCCAGCTGTGAGAGCTGAACATCAAAATTGCCAAGGACATTGAAGTTAGTGGTGGTCGGAAAGCTATTATAACCTTTGTTCTCATTCCTCAATTGAAATCTTTCCAGAAACTCCAGGTCCGGCTATTGTGTGAGTTGGAGAAGAAGTTCAGCAGGAGACATGTTGTCTTTGTCACTCAGAGGAGAATTCTGCCTAAGCCAACTCGAAAAAGCCATACAAAAAATAAGCAAACATCCCAGGAGCTGCACTCTGACAGCCGTGCATGATGTGATCCTGGAGGACTTGGTTTTCCCAAGTGAGATTGTGGGCAAGAGAATCCGCAAGAAACTGGATGGCAGCTGGCTCATAAAGGTTCATTTGGATAAAGCACAGCAGAACAATGTGGAATACAAAGTTGAAACATTTTCTGGTGTCTATAAGAAGTTCATGGGTAAGTATATTAATTTTGAATTCCCATAGTTTCAGTTGTAAACAAAAATGACTAAATAAAATATTATTCACAATTTAAAAAAAAGAAAGAAATTACAAGGTTTTCAGGAGCTCTGTGCCAGGGTCTAGGGGCAAAGACCAATATATATTTTCTATTTCTTCCAAGTCTGTAATATCTTGGTGTAAGAAATAATCAAAAGTGAGGGGGACATGTCAAAAGAATGCAGAAGCCAGGCTGAAGGGCTCCCATTGGCCAAATCTGGGTCAATTTGAGCACCAAAATTATGATGATAGCAGATTATAACCTATAGAATTAAATAGGAACCCATCAGTTCACACTGATATAAATTAATAAATGAAAAATTTAATGAGAAGAGAAGTATCTTCCTTAGAAAGCAACTAATATATGTAGGAAGAATTAAGGTATTAGAAAGTCACTGCTCAGTCACAATGGCCGAGGGATAGGAAGTAGAGTTCACCTCCCTCCACAGAAACATTGAAAATAGATCTACAAGCAGAATGATTCACACAGAACAGCTACTGAATGCCGACAGAAGACCTCAGATGTCCGAAAAGACAAGAAAACCTCCACCTAACTGGGTAGGACAAAAGGAAAAAGAAAAAGAAGGAATCAGGACAGGGCTGCACCCTGGGGAGGGAGCTGTGAAGGAGGAAAGTTTCCTGCACCGTGGGAAGGTTTCTCACAAGTGGAGAAATTAAGACGGAGGGGGAGTTTTGGAGCCTAAAAGGGGAAGCAGCAACTGGTTTGTGAAAGGCAAAATGGAGACTAACCTGCACAGAGGGTCAGCATCCCCACCCTGCACTCTCAAACCTGAGTTACTCCTCTGTTAGTGAGGTTGAATGTCAGGTACTAAAGCTCAGACTCCTAAGCTCAGGCCCAGAGAGAGGACCAGGGTTAGGTGCAGAAAGATCCTGAAGAGGTTGGGCCACAGCAACTGAGGGTGTACTAGGAAGAAGCCTGGGCCCACCAGAGAGGCAAGGAACCATTATTGGGAGGCGCATGAGAAGAGGAGAGGGAACACCGTAAGAACTTCTATCCCTGTGAGCGCTCCCAGGCAACAGGACACCGCCTACAGGAGTTCTGGGGGCAGGTGCTAGTAGCCACCACCATCTTGGGCTCCAGAGGTGGGCACTGGCTGCCTCTTCCAGACCCACAGGCAGACACCAGGCCCCACCCCTACTGACCCAGGAGGGCGTGGACAGCTCCTAAAACTAGGAATTCTGCCAGCAGGTCACAGAACCTGCCCCTGCTGACCTGGAAGGGTGTGGACAGCTCCCGAAACTAGGAATTCTGCCAGCCGGCCACAGGACCTACCCCGCTGTCCCAGCAGGGCACGAATAGCTCTCACTACTAGAAAATTCACCAGTGGGTGTCAGGACTGCTCTGCTGTCCCAGGAGGATGTGGATAACTACCCCCACTAGGAAATCTGCCCAGAGGAGGGGCTGAAACCACAGCTGATCCCCAGGGGCTGTGTGACTAAGGAAGAAGAGCTGAAATTTCTCCTTGCAGCTGCACAAACTGCGGAGTTACACCTCCACTGATGCCTTCCCTAATTCAGCGCCTGTGAAACATCCGAAAGGACAAGTGCTCTTGCAGCTGCAACAAGTCTGGCTTTAGCAGCTGTGGGCTCTGTGGGCATGTACTCATGGGGGTTGGGCCAGACCAGAGTTTGCGCTGCCTCTTTAGCTCCCCACAGTGGGTACAGGTGTACAACTACTGCAGTCCTGGGACCTGACCTCAGTGGAACTGCGCCGGTGGCCGGGTGAAAACAACACGTGAGAGTCAACAGGGCTGATCGCCAGCATACCCACAGTTAAGGTGGGACTGAGAGCAGTGCCAACAATATACTTTGTGAGCCCTCACAATGGGCAGAAGGGGATACAACAGAGCATATTCACAGTTAAACAGCTTCAGAGGAGGAATACACAGTGGCTTCTCTCCCAGTGGGAGTGCTCCAATCCCACATATCTCACACTGCAGATCAGAATCACAGCTAAGAAACAGATCTTTGGGCCTCTACCCCAACAGCTAGGGAGCTGACCCCACCCCTGACAGGTCAGTGACAACCACAGAGCAAAGGGGAGGCCCTGCTCAATTTCTAGGGCAGACTCTGATCACTATAACACCAATCAAACCCCCTATCAAGGGGAAAATGGCACAAGCCTCTGGACCAACCTCACCCATCAAGGGGGCAGACTCTTATCACTATAACACCAATCAAACCCCCTATCAAGGGGAAAATGGCACAAGCCTCTGGACCAACCTCACCCATCAAGGGGGCAGACACCAGAGGAAGTACAATTCTGCAGCCTGTGGAAGGGAGACCACAAACACAGTAAGTCTGACAAAATGAGATGACAAAGAAATATGTTGCAGACGAAGGAGCAAGATAAAAACCTACAAAAACAACTAAGTGAAGAGAAGATAAGCAATCTACATGAAAAAGAATTCAGAGTGATGATAGTCAAGATGATCCAAGATCTCAGAAAAAAAATGGAGGCGGATCGAGAAGATACAAGAAAATTTTAACAAAGACCTAGAAGAACTAAAGAACAAACAGAGATGAGCAATAACTGAAATGAAAAATACACTAGAAGGAATCAATAGCAGAATAACTGAAGCAAAAGAATGGATAAGTGACCTGGAGGCAGAATGGTGGAAATCTCTGCCATGGAACAGGGTAAAGACAAAAGAGGGAATTCCCTGGCAGTTGAGTGGTTAGGATGCCACACTTTCATTGCTGAGGGTCTGGTTTGGGAACTAAGATCCCACAAGCTGTGCAGTGCAGCCAAAATTTTTTTTAAAAGCATAAAAAATGAAAAGAAATGTCTCAGAGACCTCTGGGACAACATTAAATGCACCAACATTCAAATTATAGGGGTCCCAGAAGAAGAAGAAAAAGAGAAACGGCCTGAGAAAGTATTTGAAGAGATTATAGTCAAAAATTTCCCTAACATGGGAAAGGAAATTGTCATCAAAGTCCAGGAAATGCAGACTCCCATACAGGATAAACCCAAGGAGGAATGCTCTGAGACACATATCAATAAAACTAACAAAAATTAAATACAGGGGCTTCCCTGGTGGCGCAGTGGTTCAGAGTCTGCCTGCCAATGCAGGGAATGCGGGTTCATGCCCCGGTCCGGGAGGATCCCACATGCCGCAGAACGGCTGGGCCCGTGAGCCACGGCCTCTGGGCCTGTGCGTCTGGAGCCTGTGCTCCGCAACAGGAGAGGCCACAGCAGTGAGAGGCCCGCGTACCGCAAAAAAAAAAAAAAAAAACAAAAACTATTAAAAGCAACAAGGGAAAAGCAACAAATAATATACAAGGGAATCCCCATAAGGTTATCAGTTGATTTTTCAGCAGAAACTCTTCAAGCCAGAAGGGAGTGGCAGGATATATTTAAAACGATGAAAGGGAAAAACCTACAACCAAGAATACTCTACCCACCAAGGCTCTCATTCATATTTGAAGGAGAAATCAAAAGCTTTCCAGACAAGCAAAAGTTAAAAGAATGCAGCACCACCAAACCAGCTTTACAACAAATGCTAAAGGAACTTCTCTAGACAAGAAACACAAGAGAAGAGAACAAAAGAGGAAGGGAAAAAAAAAAGACCTACAAAAACAAACCCAAAACAATTAAGAAAATGGCACTAGGAACATACATATCAATAACTACCTTAAATGTAAATGGATTAAATGCTCCAACCAAAAGACATAGACCAGCTGAATGCATACAGAAACAAGAGCCATATATATGCTGTCTACAATAGACCCATTTCAGACCTAGGGCCACATACAGACTGAAAGTGAGGGTATGGAAAAAGGTATTCCATGCAAATGGAAATCAAAACAAAGCAAGAGTAGCAATACTCATATAAGACAAAATAGACTTTAAAGTAAAGACTCTTATGAGGAACAAAGAAGGACACTCCACAATGATCAAGGATCAATCCAAGAAGATATAACAATTGTAAATATATATGCACCCAGCATAGGAGCACCTCAATATATAAGACAAATACTAACAGCCATAAAGGAGAAATCGAGAGTAGCACAATAATAGTGGGGGACTTTAACACCCCACTTTCATCAGTGGACAGATCATCCAGACATAAAATTAATAGAGGGGGCTTCCCTGGTGGCACAGGGGTTGAGAGTCCGCCTGCTGATGCAGGGGACACGGGTTCGTGCCCCGGTCCGGGAGGATCCCACGTGCCGCGGAGCAGCTGGGCCCGTGAGCCATGGCCGCTGAGCCTGTGTGTCCGGAGCCTGTGCTCCACAATGGGAGAGGCCACAACAGTGAGAGGCCCGCATACCGCAAAAAAAAAAAAAAATTAGGAACACAGGCCTTAAATGACACATTAGACCAGATAGACATTTTTTTAACAACTTTATTGGCATATAAATGCTTTACAATGGTGTATTAGTTTCTGCTTTATAACATAGTGAATCAGCTATACATATACATATATCCCCATATCTCCTCACTCTTATGTCTCCCTCTCACCATCCCTATCCCACCCCTCTAGGTGGTCACAAAGCACTGAGTTAATCTCCCTGTGCTATGTGGCTGCTTCCCACTAGCTATCTGTTTTACATTTGGTAGTGTATATCTGTCCACGCCACTCTCTCACTTGGTCCCAGCTTACCCTTCCCCCTCCCCGTGTCCTCAAGCCCATTCTCTACATCTGCGTCTTTATTCCCATCCTGCCCCTAGGTTCATCAGAACCATTTTTTTTTTTAGATTCCATATATATTAGCATATAATATTTGTTTTTCTCTTTCTGACTTACTTCACTCTGTATGACCGACTCTAGGTCCATCCACCTCACTACAAATAACTCAATTTCATTTCCTTTTATGGCAGAGTAATATCCCATTGTATATATGTGCCACATCTTCTTTATCCATTCACCTGTTGATAGACACTTAGGCTGCTTCCATGTCCTGGCTATTGTAAATAGTGCTGCAGTGAACATTGTGGTACATGTCTCTCTTGGAACTATGGTTTTCTCAGGGTATATGCCCAGTAGTGGGATTGCTGGGTCATATGGCAGTTCTATTTTTAGTTTTTTAAGGAAACTCCATACTGTTCTCCATAGTGGCTGTATCAATTTACATTCCCACCAATAGTGCAAGAGGGTTCCCTTTTCTCCATACCCTCTCCAGCATTTATTGTTTGTAGATTGTCTTATAGGTTTTTTTTTTGAATTTATGTTAATTGCTTTTTTATACAACAGGTTCTTATTACTTATCCATTTTATACATATTAGTGTATACATGTCAATCCCAATCTCCCAATTCATCACACCACCACCACCACCACCCCGCACCGCTTTCCCCACTTGGTGTCCATACATTTGTCCTCTACATCTGTGTCTCAATTTCTGCCCTGTAAACCGGTTCATCTGTACCATTTTTCTATGTTCCACATATATGCATTAATATACGATATTTGTTTTTCTCTTTCTGACTTACTCTGTATGACAGTCTCTAGATTCAACCACATCTCTACAAATGACCCAATTTCATTCTTTTTATGGCTGAGTAATATTCCATTGTATATATGTACCACATCTTTATCCATTCATCTGTCGATGGGCATTTAGGTTGCTTCCATGACCTGGCTATTGTAAATGGTGCTGCAATGAACATTGGGGTGCATGTGTCTTTCTGAATTATGGTTTTCTCTTGGTATATGTCCAGTAGTGGGATTGCTGTGTCATATGGTAATTCTATTTCTAGTTTTTTAAGGAACCTCCATACTGTTCTCCATAGTGGCTGTATCAATTTACATTCCCACCAACAGTGCAAGAGGGTTCCCTTTTCTCCACCCCCTCTCCAACATTTGTTGTTTGTAGATTTTCTGATGATGTCCACTCTAACTGGTGTGAGTTGATATCTCATTGTAGTTTTAATTTGCATTTCTCTAATAATTAGTGATGGTGAGCAGCTTTTCATGTGCTTCTTGGCCATCTGTATGTTTTCTTGGAGAAATGTCTATTTAGATCTTCTGCCCATTTTTGGATTGGGTTGTTTGTTTTTTTAATATTGAGCTGCATGAGCTGTTTATATATTTTGGAGATTAATCCTTTGTTCGTTGATTCATTTGCACATATTTTCTCCCATTCTGAGGGTTGTCCTTTTGTCGTGTTTGTACTTTCCTTTGCTTTGCAGAAGGTTTTAAGTTCTATTAGGTCCCATTTGTTTATTTTTGTTTTTATTTCCATTTCTCTAGGAGGTGGATCAAAAAAGTTCTTGCTGTGATTTATGTCAGAGTGTTCTTCCTATGTTTTCCTCTAAGAGTTTTATAGTGTCCGGTCTCATATTTAGGTCTCTAATCCATTTTGAGTTTATTTTTGTGTATGGTGTTAGGGAGTGTTCTAATTTCATTATTTTACATGTAGCTGTCCAGTTTTCCCAGCACCACTTATTGAAGAGACAGTCTTTTCTCTATTATATATGCTTGCCTCCTTTGTCATAGATTAGTTGACCATAGGTCTGTGGGTTTATCTCTGGGCTTTCTATCTATCTATCTCTATTTCTCTTTTTGTGCCAGTACCATATTGTCTTGATTACTGTAGTTTTGTAGTATAGTCTGAAGTCAGGGAGTCTGATTCCTCCAGCTCCATTTTTTTCCCCTCAAGACTGCTTTGTCTATTCGGGGTCTTTTGTGTCTCCATACAGATTTTAAGATTTTTTGTTCTAGTTCTGTGAAAAAAATGCCATTGCTAATTTGATAGGGATTGCATTGAATCTGTAGATTGCTTTGGGTAGTATAGTCATTTTCACAATATTGATTCTTCCAGTCCAAGAACATGGTATACCTGTTTGTTTGTATCATCTTTGATATCTTTCATCAGTGTCTTATAGTTTTTTGCATACAGGTCTTTTGTCTCCCTAGGTAGGTTTATTCCTAGGTATTTTATTCTTTTTGTTGCAATGGTAAATGGGAGTGTTTCCTTAATTTCTCTTTCAGATTTTTCATCATTAGTGTATAGGAATGCAAGAGATTTCTGTGCATTAATTTTGTATCCTGCAACTTTACCAAATTCATTGATTAGCTCTAGTTGTTTCCTGGTGGCATTTTCAGGATTCTCTATGTATAGTATCATGTCATCTGCAAACAGTAACAGTTTTACTTCTTCTTTTCCAATTTGTATTCCTTTTATTTCTTTTTCTTCTCTGATTGCTGTGGCTAGGACTTCCAAAACTATGTTGAATAATAGTGGTGAGAGTGAACATCCTTGTCTTGTTCCTGATCTTAGAGGAAATGCTTTCAGTTTTTCACCATTGAGAATGATGTTTGCTGTGGGTTTGTCATATATGGCCTTAATTATGTTGAGGTAGGTTTCCTCTATGCCCACTTTCTGGAGAGTTTTTATCATATATGGGTGTTGAATTTTGTCAAAAGCATTTTCTGCATCTATGGAGATGATCATATGGTTTTTATTCTTCAATTTGTTAATATGGTGTATCACATCAATTGATTTGCATATATTGAAGAATCCTTGCATCCCTGGGATAAATCCCACTTGATCATGGTGTATGATCCTTTTAATTTGTTGCTGGATTCTGTTTGCTAGTATTTTATTGAGGATTTTTGCGTCTATGTTCATCAGTGATATTGGTCTGTAATTTTCTTTTTTTGTAGTATCTTTGACTGGTTTTGGTATCAGGGTGATGGTGGCCTCATAGAATGAGTTTGGGAGTGTTCCTTCCTCTGCCGTTTTTTGGAAGAGTTTGAGAAGGATGGGTGTTAACTCTTCTGTAAATGTCTGATAGAATTCACCTGTGAAGCCATCTGGTCCTGGACTTTTGTTTGTTGGAAGATTTTTAATCACAGTTTCAATTTCAGTGCTTGTGATTGGTCTGTTCATATTTTCTGTTTCTTCCTGATTCAGTCTTAGAAGGTTATACCTTTCTAAGAATTTGCCCATTTTTTCCACGTTGTCCATGTTATTGTCATAGAGTTGCTTGTAGTAGTCTCTTAGGATGCTTTGTATTTCTGCGGTGTCTGTTGTAACTTCTCCTTTTTCATTTCTAATTTTATTGATTTGGGTCCTCTCCCTCTTTTTCTTGATGAGTTTGGCTAATGGTTTATCAATTTTGTTTATCTTCTCAAAGAACCAGCTTTTAGTTTTATTGATCTTTGCTATTGTTTTCTTTGTTTCTGTTTCGTTTATTTCTGCTCTGATCCTCATGATTTTCCTTCTGCTAACTTTGGGTTTTGTTTGTTCTTCTTTCTCTAGTTCCTTTTGGTGTAAGGTTAGATTGTTTGAGATTTCTCTTGTTTCTAGAGGTAAGATTGTATTGCTATAAACTTCCCTCTTAGAACTGTTTTTGCTGCATCGCATAGGTTTTGGATCGTCGTGTTTTCTTTGTCATTTGTCTCTAGGTATTTTTTGATTTCCTCAGTGATCTCTTGGTTATTTAGTAACATATTGTTTAGCTTCCGTGTGTTTGTGTTTTTTATGTTTTTTTCCCCTGTAATTGATTTCTAATCTCATAGCATTGTGGTCATGAAAGATGCTTGATATGATTTCAATTTTTGTAAATTTACTGAGACTTGATTTATGACCCAGGATGTGATCTATCGTGGAGAATGTTCCGTGCGCACTTGAGAAGAAAGTGTAATCTGCTGTTTGGGGATGGGATGTCCTATAAATATCAATTAAATCTATCTGGTCTATTGTATCATTTAAAGCTTGTGTTTCCTTATGAATTTTCTGTTTGGATGATCTGTCCATTGGTGTAAGTGAGGTGTTAAAGTCCCCCACTATTATTGTGTTACTGTCGATTGCCTCTTTTATAGCTGTTAGCAGTTGCCTTATGTATTGAGGTGTTCCTGTTGGGTACATATATATTTATAATTGTTATATCTTCTTCTTGGATTGATCCCTTGATCATTATGTAGTGTCCCTCTTTGTCTCTTGAAACGTTCTGTATTTTAAAGTCTACTTTATCTGATATGAGTATTGCTACTCCAGCTTTCTTTTGATTTCCATTTGCATGGAATATCTTCTTCCATCCCCTCACTTTCAGTCTGAATGTGTCCCTAGGTCTGAGTTGGGTATCTTGTAGACAGCATATATATGGGCCTTGTTTTTGTATCCATTCAGCGAGCCTGTCTTTTGTTTGGAGCATTTAATACTTTCACGTTTAAGGTAATTTTTGATACGTATGTTCCTATTACCATTTTCTTAATTGTTTTGGGTTTGTTTTTGTTGGTCCTTTCCTTCTCTTATGCTTCCCACTTAGAGAAGTTCCTTTAGCATTTGTTGTAGAGCTGGTTTGGTGGTGCTGAATTCTCTTAGCTTTTGCTTGTCTGGAAAGCTTTTGATTTCTCCATCGAATCTGAATGAGATCCTTGCAGGGTAGAGTAATCTTGGTTTTAGGTTCTTCCCTTTCATCACTTTAAATATGTCATGCCACTCTCTTCTGGCTTGTAGAGTTTCTGCTGAGAAATCAGCTGTTAACCTTATGGGAGTTCCCTTGTATGTTATTTATCGTTTTTCCCTTGCTGCTTTCAATAATTTTTCTTTGTCTTTAATTTTTACCAATTTAATTACTATGTGTCTTGGTGTGTTTCTCCTTGGGTTTTTCCTGCGTGGGACTCTGTGCTTCCTGGACTTGGGTGGCTGTTTCCTTTCCCATGTTAGGGAAGTTTTTGACTATAATCTCTTCAAATATTTTCTCTGGCCCTTTCTCTCTCTCTTCTCCTTCTGAGACCCCTATAATGCAAATGTTGTTGTGTTTAATGTTGTCCCAGAGGTCTCTGAGGCTGTCTTCATTTCTTTTCATTCTTTTTTCTTTATTCTGTTCCGTGGCATTGAATTCCACCATTCTGTCTTCCAGGGCACTTATCCCTTCTTCTGCCTCAGTTATTCTGCTATAGATTCTCTCTAGTGTATTTTTCATTTCAGTTATTTGTATTGTTCATCTGTTTGTTTGTTCTTTAATTTTTCTAGGTCTTTGTTAAACATTTCTTGCATCTTCTCAATCTTTTCCTCCATTCTTTTTCCAAGGTCCTGGATCATCTTCACTATCATTATTCTGAATTCTTTTTCTGGAAGGTTGCCTATCTCAACTTCATTTAGGTGTTTTTCTGGGGGTTTATCTTGTTCCTTATCTGGTACATAGCCCTCTGCCTTTTCATCTTGTCTATCTTTCTGTGAATGTGGTTTTTGTTCCGCTGCAGGATTGTATTGTTTGTAGATTTTTTGATGATGGCCATTCTGACTGGAGTGAGGTGATAACCTCATTGTAGTTTTTTTTTTTTTTTTTTTTAAATATTTATTTATTTATTTTTGGCTGCGTTGGGTGTTTGTTGCTGCGCGCAGGCTTTCTCTCTAGTTGCGGCGAGCGGGGGCTACTCTTCATTGTGGCGCGCAGGCTTCTCACTGCAGTGGCCTCTCTTGTTGTGGAGCACGGGCTCTAGAGCACAGGCTCAGTAGTTGTGGCACACGGACCCAGTTGCTCTGCGGCATGTGGGATCTTCCTGAATCAGGGCTCGAACCCGTGTCCCCTGCATTGGCAGGCGGACTCTTAACCACTGCGCCACCAGGGAAGTCCCCTCATTGTAGTTTTGATTTGCATTTCTCTAATGATTAGTGATGTTGAGTATCCTTTCGTGTATTTGTTGGCAATCTGTATATCTTCTCTGGAGAAATGTCTATTTATCCAACCCATTTTTGGATTGGGTTGTTTGTTTTTTGATATTGAGCTGCATGAGCTGCTTGTAACTTGTGGAGATTAATCCTTTGCCAGTTGCTTCAATTGCAAATATTTTCTCCCATTCTGAGGGCTGTCTTTTTGTCTTATGTTTTCCTTTGCTTTGCAAAAGATTTTAAGTTTCACTAGGTCCCATTTGTTTACTTTTGTTTTTATTTCCATTTCTCTAGGAAGTGGGTCAAAAAGGATCTTCCTGTGATTTATGTCATAGAGTGTTCTGCCTATGTTTTCATCTAAGAGTTTTATAGTGTATGGCCTTACATTTTTTAGACCAGATAGACTTAACTGATATTTATAGGGCATTCCACCCGAAAGCAGCAGAATACAGTTTCTTCTCAAGTACACACAGAACATTCTCCAGGATAGATCACATCTAGGGTCACAAGTCAAGTCTCAGTAAATTTAAGAAAATTGAAATCATAACATGCATCTCTTCCAACCACAACGCTATGAGGTTAGAAATCAATTACAGGGAAAAAAAACTGTAAAAAGCACAAACACATGGAAGCTAAACAATATGGTACTAGATAACCAATGGATCACTGAAGAAATCAAGGAGGAAATAAAAAATACCTAGAAACACATGACAACGAAAACACGTTGACCCAAAACCTATGGGATGCAGCAAAAGCAGTTCTAAGAGGGAACTTTATAGCAATACAATCTTACCTCTAGAAACAAGAAAAATGTCAAATAAACAACCTAACCTTACACCTAAAGGAACTAGAGAAAGAAAAACAAGCAAAACCCAAAGTTAGTAGAAGGAAAGAAATGATAAAGGTCAGAGCAGAAATAAATGAAATAGACAAAGAAAACAATAAAAAAAAAAGATTAGTGAAACTAAAAGCTTGTTCTTTCATAAGATAAACAAAAGTGATAAACCCTTAGCCATACTCATCAAGAAAAAAACGGAGAGGACTCAAATCAATAAAATTAGAAATGCAAAAGAAGTTACAACTGACACCACAGAAATACAAAGGCTCATAAGAGACTACTACAAGCAATTATATGCCAATAAAATGGACAACCTGGAAGAAATGGACAAATTCTTAGAAAGGTACAGCCTTCCAAGACTGAACCAGGAAGAAATAGAAAATAGGAATAGACCAATCACAAGTAATGAAATTGAAACTGTTATTAAAAATCTTCCAACAACAAAAGTCCAGGACCAGATGGCTTCACACGTGAATTCTGTCAAACATTTAGAGAAGAGTTAGCACCTATCCTTCTCAAACTCTTCCAAAAAAATTGCAGAGAAAGGAATACTCCCAAGCTCATTCTACGAGGCCACTATCACCCTATACCAAAACCAGACAAAAATATCACAAAAAAAGAAAATGATAGTCCAATATCACTGAAGAACATAGGCACAAAAATCCTTAAGAAAATACTAGCAAACAGAATCCAGCAACACATTAAAAGGATCAGACACCATGATCAAGTGTGATTTATCCCAGGGATGCAAGGATTCTTCAATATACGCAAATCAATCAATGTGATACACCATATTAACAAATTGAAGAATAAAAACCATATGATCATCTCCATAAATGCAGAAAATGCTTTTGACAAAATTCAACACCCATATATGATAAAAACTCTCCAGAAAGTGGGCATAGAGGGAACCTACCTCAACATAATTAAGGCCATATATGACAAACCCACAGCAAACATCATTCTCAATGGTGAAAAACTGAAAGCATTTCCTCTAAGATCAGGAACAAGACAAGGATGTTCACTCTCACCACTATTATTCAACATAGTTTTGGAAGTCCTAGCCATGGCAATCAGAGAAGAACAAGAAATAAAAGAATCCAAATTGGAAAAGAAGAAGTAAAACTGTCACTGTTTGCAGATGACATGATTCTATACATAGATAATCCTAAAGACCCTACCAGAAAACTACTAGAGCTGATCAATGAATTTGGTAAAGTTGCAGGATACAAAATTAATGCACAGAAATCTCTTGCATTCCTATACACTAACAGTGAAAAATTAGAAAAAATAGTTAAAGAAACACTCCCATTTACCATCACAACAAAAGGAATAAAATACCTAGGAATAAACCTACCTAAGGAGGCCAAAGACCTGTACTCAGAAAAGTGTAAGACACTGATGAAAGATATCAAAGATGACACAAACAGAGGGAGAGATATACCATGTTCTTGGATTGGAAGAATCAATATTGTGAAAATGACTATACTATCTAAAGCAATCTACAGATTCAGTGCAACCCCTGTCAAATTACCAATGGCATTTATCACAGAATTAGAATAAAAAATTTTACAATTTGTATGGAAACAAAAAAGACCCCGAATAGACAAAGCAATCTTGAGAAAGAAAAATGGAGCTGGAGGAATCAGGCTCCCTGACTTCAGAGTATACTATGAAGCTACAGTAATCAAAACAGTATGGTACAGGCACAAAAACAAATATAGATCAATGGATCAGGATAGAAAGCCCAGAGATAAACCCATACACTTTTGGTCACCTAATCTCTGACAATGGAGGCAAGAATATACAGTGGAGAAAAGACGGTCTCTTCAATAAGTGGTGCTGGGAAAATAAGACAGCTACATGTAAAAGAATGAAATTAGAACACTCCCTACACCATACACAAAAATAAACTCAAAATGTAAGACCGGACACTATAATACTCTTAGAGGAAAACATAGGTAGAACACTCTATGACATAAATTGCAGCAAGATCTTTTTTGATCCACCTCCTAGAGTGATGAAAATAAAAAACAAAAATAATAAATGGCATCTAATTAAACTTAAAATCTTTTGCACAGCAAAGGAAAGCATAAACAAAACAAAAAGACAACCTTCAGAATGGGAGAAAATATTTGCAAACGAAGCAAGCAACAAGGGATTAATCTCCAAAATATACAAACGACTTGTGCAGCTTAATGTCAAAAAAACAAGTAACCCAATCAAAAAATGGGCAGAAGATCTAAATAGACATTTCCACAAAGAAGACATATGGATGGCCGAAAAGCACATGAAAAGGTGCTCAACATCACTAATTATTAGAGGAATGCAAATCAAAACTACAATGAGGTATCACCTCACACCAGTCAGAATGGCCATCATCAAAAAATCTACAAACAATAAATGCTGGAGAGGGTGTGGAGAAAAGGGAACCCTCCTACACTTTTGGTGGCACTGTAAATTGGTGCAGCCACTGTGGAGAACATTATGGATTTTCCTTAAAAAACTAGAAATAGAACTACCATATGACCCAGCAATCCCACACCTAGGCATATACCTGGAGAAAACCATAGTTCAAAAAGATACATGCGGGGACTTCCCTGGTGGTTGAGTGGCTAAGACTTTGCCTTCCAATGTAGGGGGTGTGGGTTTGATTCCTGGTGGGGGAGCTAAGATCCCACATGCCTTGCAGCCAAAAAACCAAAACATAAAACAGAAGCAATATTGTAACAAATTCAGTAAAGACTTTAACAATGGTCCACATCAAGAAAATCTTTAAAAAAAAAAAAAAGATACATGTACGCAAATGTTCATTGCAGTACTATTTACAATAGCCAGGACATGGAAGCAACCTAAATGTCCATCAACAGAGAAATGGATAAAGAAGATATAGTACATATATACAATGGAATATTACTGAGCCATAGAAAAGAACAAAATAATGCCATTTGCAGCAACATGGATGGACCTAGAGATTGTCATACTGAGTGAAGTAAGTCAGACACAGAAAGACAAATATCATATGAAATCGCATATATGTGGAATCTTAAAAAAAAAGAGGTAAAAGTCACGGATGTAGAAAACAAACTTATGGTTACCAGGGGATAAGGGGGAGGGGAGGATAAATTGGGAGATTGGGATTGACATATACACACTACTATATATAAAATAGATAATAAGCACCTACCGTGTAGCACAGGGAACTCTACTCAATACTCTGTGATGGCCTATATGGGCAAAGAATCTTAAAAAAAAAAAAGGAGTGCGTATATATATATATATATATAAAACTGATTCACTTTGCTGTACACCTGAAAGTAAGACAACATTGTAAATCAACTATACTCCAATAAAAAATTTTTTAAAAAGAAATTCTCTGCTTAGAAATAATCATAGTAATAAATAACTCAGGCAATAAACATTAAGAAATGCTAATATGAAGTTGTGACGAAGATGGTGAAGTAGGTAGACCCTGAGCTCACCTCCTCCCACAAGAATACCAAAATTAAAACTACTTACAAAGCGACTATCTATGAGAATGACCTAAAGACTAGCAGAAACGATTTTCCACAGCTAAAGGTATAAAGAAGGAACCACAACGAGATGGGTGGGAGGAATGGAGTCAGTATAGTCAAGACCCAAACTCCAGGGTGACAACCCACAAACAAAACGGTAATAATCATTACAGAGGTTCTCCTCAAGGAGTGAGGGGTCTGAGCCCCACACAGGGCTCCTTCGCCTGGGGATCCTGCACCGGGATGATGAGCCCCCAGAATTTCTGGCTTTGAAGTCCAGCGGGGCTTGTGTGGGGGAAAGCTGGAGGGCTGTGGGAAACAGAGACTGTTCTTAAAGCGCTCATGAAAAATCTCACACGCTCTGAGACCCACCCAGCACAGAGGCAGTAATTTGAAAAATATCAGCTTTTAAATTTATCTTCCACCACTCATTTTTGTTTTCTATTTAATTAATTTTAAGCTTTTTTTAAAATTTTACTGCTTTCTAGATTCATCTAGTCTCTCTAGTTTCCTATGGCGCACTGAGGTTACTGAAACTTGAATCCAGGGAAGACAGGAAGTGCTAAGTCTGAGAGACAGTAGAGAGCTGTATGGAGCTATCCTGCCATGGTCCCTCCTGCCCTCCTGTGTGACTGATAATGAGAAAGGATGTGGATGGGCCTCACTGGAGGAACGGCACCCAAGTGCCCTATCTTTCCACTCTGAGTTCGGATACATCTCTGACAGAAGGGAAGTGGACAGGTAATACAAGTTCCCATGGAGCTTGTTTGTGAGGAAGACTCAACTTATGTGGCATATATCCTAATCCTGATGTCATAAAGCAATTGTTAACTCATAGCTCTCCCACTCATATTACTCATCAGACCTTGAGAAGTAGAGAAATAAAGGAACCATCTAGAGACAAGCCATGGGGGTTCAATTTTGTGTAAGAGACATGGCCAGATCCACTCGGCAGGCTTGAGGGTGGGTGGGAATCACTCTGGACTTCACAACTTTTGGGAAAAAAGAGGATGCTGAGGCAGGGGGTATCTTTGTGCAGAGCCATAGAGAGAAACAGTACTCTTAGCTCATCCATTCATTTCCTGTTTAATTCTCATGACAGACAGACAGCAATTTAATTTTAATTGTGATTGAGGATTCCGAAGACGAAATTAGGTTGAAGCAGAAGAAGAAGCAGAAGCAGAAGGAGCAGCAGAAAAAAGAGGTAGGTAAAATCTCCATATAATTAACAGATATCCAGAACATTTATGTCAGTGTCATGAGGGTGTGGAATTGTGCCTCTTAGGGATCCAGAGTTTAAAGTAATCAGGAGTCAATTCAATACTGGCTTATTTTTCCTTCACTTCCTTCTCAGCATGAACTCTCTGGCTCTGGGTTTGACTGTGACACAAAGAGTGAATGGCGAGAAGGAAAGCCATCAAGAAATGCATGAGCTGGGAGATGAGGATGTGAGGACTCTGAATTAGAAAGTAGAATGTTCACAGTATGGGGAGTCTGGGAGTAGAATATGTGATGACGGTGTTAAAAACTCACCGCCATATTGAAATACACTGTTGTGGCAGAAAGAAATCAGCCAATGGTACTAGAATTAGCAGAGAATACCAGGCAAAAACATTATGAGGCCAAGCCTCCCAAACCCTATAAATACTGAAGAGGTAGAGTACAACTAAGTCCCTCACATTCTTAATGCACCCTCCTAGTTACTAATGGTTTTTCTCTTGATCCATGCACCTGTGAGGTAGTCAAGAGGAGGATGCTATGACTCTGAGGGTAAGGTGATGTGTCCATGTTGGCAGAGGAGGACTCACCACCCAGGACTTCTGCCTCTCAGTGTCCTGCTAACTCCCCTGAAGTCTCCAAAGAAGGGCTGACTATTAAAAGAATCAAGGCCCTTTCCAGGAATATCCTAGAAGTTGGTGGCAGGAAGTTCCGTGAGTGGTCTCTCTTATCTCTGCCTAGAAAAATATAAAAGAAAGAATAAAAGCAGCCAAGAAGATCCAGGCCTGGTTGCGTGGAACCCTGGTATGCCAGACATTGTTACACACAGCCCTCAAGGCCTGGATCATTCAGTGCTGGTGGAGACTGACAATGGACAGGCTGCGGCAGAAGAAGCGGAGGGCAGCCCTGATTTCCTGCGCACACACAGAGAGGGCAGTGGTCAAGCTCCAGTCTTCGGTCCGTATGTGGCACATCCACTGGTGATACTGCCAGGTGCTCAATGCCATCTACATGATCCAGTACCACTGGCAAGGCTACAACTACCTGACCTGTGCTCTTCTCCGGGGCCACTGTGTAGTCACAGCCACTCACCTGAAGTTCCACATTGAAATCATCAACCCCTAAGGGATGGCAAGAAGCGGCACTGTCTCCTGTCCTCAGTAAAGGTCTAACCTGATCTGGTATGTCTCATGGTCTCCCCACCAGCTAATGGAAATTTTAGGACTTAAGCCATGTGCCTCCTCTTCTCCCTGGGAAAGAACTTTAGTGAGGTTTTTCCCTTGTGCCCATGAACCCTGTTCTGGACTGACAATTCCATAGGCTACTTACTTAGTTGTCAAAACAGAAACCAAGGTCCTAGTTTAATATAACAGAGCCAGAAATCCCAGCTCCCATCCCCAGCCCCATTCCTTTCTTCTTGCCAGGAATCTGCGAGACAGGTGAGCTACATCTTCCTGAAGACTTTGGGTACCTCTGCACATGAGAACAGACAGTGAGGGTCTTCTCTGTCCGCCTGCAGTTGGGGATTGACTGGGATCTCAGATGCCTCAGACAAGGTATCTTTGGCAATCACCTAGTGAAAAGGTCAGCATGTGGCTGACTCTTCTGCTAGAAGTGCAGTGCAGCCCCAGGTAAAGGACAGGAGGCTGGCCTTAGTGATAGATGTGACTGGGCATGCTGACGAGCAGGTGATGACCCTGGGGACTGGTAGAAAACAGGAGTTCATGGCACTTCAACTCCATCTTCACAATTCCCTTACCAGAACTCCTCTCCCTGAGGGCTGTGTAGCAAACAGGGCTCCCCCTGATATTACCCCCATCCCTACTCTTGTCTCCATTCTCACTCCCATGGTCATACTAAAGCAGTGCTATACTCAGTAGCAATTTCTGTGATGATGGAAATGTTCTGTATCAGTGCTGTCCAGTGTGGTAGCCACTAGCCACACATGGTTGTGGAGCACTTGAAATGTCCCTGGTGCAACTAAAGAATTGACTTTTAAATTTTATTTAAATTAATTTATGTTTAAATAGCCACATACGGCTAGTGGCTATTCTATTGAATAGTGTGGCTCTGGACCTTACCATTACCAATCAGTGTACTGTTGCCCAAATTGCTTTTTCTGGAGTTTCATTCTCTTTTTACTTCATTCTCTCCTTCCAGTTCACCTTTCAAATACCCCTAATAGAATGTTTCTTCAGATGTGATAAAGTCTTCCAATCTATTGACCCTACCAATTTTTTTTACAGCCATCACCCTGACAAACCCTTGTATCTCTCTTTACCCAGTTCAGATTCTATACTTAATTATTGTAATCTCTCCCCTGAACAACTTGACTTCCCTTGGCCCTCTCTCTGCAAACGTATGTGGGATGAACTTAATTATCTACCTGCTCTGTGCCTGCAGAAGAGTGGCATGGCTAGAGCAAAACACCCATGAGGCATGGTCTCGGTTCATATTCATGACTGCAAATCTCCATTGGACAAATTTCCCAATAAATTTGTTTGGTGTGTTTGCATTTCTTTTTTCTGAATTGAATAATTCATACCACCTCCTCTCCAAATGCCCAATTCTACTTCTCCCCTTGAACTCCATAATGATGATATATGTCACCACACACTTAACGGAAGAAATAGGAGCAGACTGGACCTCCATCTTCCTACCACCTCATTCTCCATCCCAGCTCCATCTGGACCACACTTGCTGCCTTCCCTCCAAGTGAAATAAATGAAGGGTCTTTGATCCCATCAAAGGTTAACTCCTCCATTATCCTGCTGCCATCTCAAGGTGTTTGATCCTGCATTCATAACCCCACTATCCAAATTATCAATGTCTACCTCTTCCACCTTTAAAAAATATGATCTTAATCAGTTTCTTTTCCAGTTCTCTGTTTCTCCTCATAGCAAATCATGCCATCACTGTTTCCACTTCTGTTCCTACTATTTTCTCTTCAGCCCATTCCAATCAGGCTTCTACCCCTCTTACTTCACGGACACTGCACTCATCAACATCACCAACATTGCAGCTGACCAAATCCAATGGTTATTTCTCTGTTCTTATGCATTCTCTCTACATTAGGCTACAGAGTTTATTACTCCCTTCTTATTGAAATACATAATTTTTTAAAGGCAAACAACAAAAATCATACCACTTAATCCACAATACTTTAATATATATCTTTAATAGATGAGACCTTTGTAAAAATATAACCTCAATATTATCATATCTATCAACAGTCACAATAATTCATAGAATATATATGTAATATCATATATCTTAATATCATAGAATATATATGTACCTAATAACTGAGCTTCAAGATACATAAAGTAGAATTCCCCTGTGCCCCTTTGTGGTCACCCACTACTCTCCACCAAACCCTAGCAACCACTGGTGTGTAATATGTACGAATTGTTTTCCCTTTTCCAGAATGTTATGTAGAAGGAATAATAATTTGTAACCTTTTGAATCTGGCGGCTTTCATTTAGCATAATGTGTCTGAGACCTGTGGTGGTGTGGGTACTCATTTGTTTTAATTGCTGAGTGGTATTCCATTGTATGGATGTTATCAGAAATTTTTACCAGTTGAAGGGTCTTGGAGTTGTTTCCAGTTTGGGGTGATTACAAATTAATCTGCTATGTTTATGTGTGTTTTTTTGTGTGAACCTAAGTTTTGCACTTTATTTGGTTAAAAACCTAGGAGTGAGAGCTTCCAATTTTGGTACAAGGTGGTGTCAACTAATTTTCCCTTCTCCTCCCCTCTAAATACAAAGTAAATACTCTGAAAATAATTCAGCAATCATAAAAGGACTCTGAAATATGGAGAGATGGCAGATCATCTAGGAGTCTCAAGATTTTAAAAGGTACACCTAGGGCTTCCCTGGTGGCTCAGTGGTTGAGAGTCCACCTGCCGATGCAGGGGACTTGGGTTCGTGCCCTGGTCCGGGAAGATCCCACATGCCGCGGAGCGGCTGGGCCCGTGAGCCATGGCCGCTGAGCCTGCGCGTCCGGAGCCTGTGCTCTGCGGCGGGAGAGGCCACAATGGTGAGAGGCCCGTGTACCGCAAAAAAAAAAAAGGTACACCTAGATGAATTCTTGTTTTATCTGTCATACATCTCAGACTGGACACCAGATATGTCTGCAACCTAAAACCAACAACAGGCATAGGGAAAGCTAAACAAAACAAACAAAACAAGAAAAGCATGTTCTCTCTGGTCAAAAGAAGGGGAAGCCCAGCAGAGACTAAGCAGGGAGACCCACGCCTAGTGGCAACAGCAGACTGAATTGCCTACGGTACCCTTATAAGCCAACCCATCCCATGCCCCACATGCACTGGCAGCAACAGGCATGATCTGCTCACAACAGCAGCAACAGTGGAACCCAGGCTTATCCACCCACTCCACACCCCACATCCATTAGCAGTGGTGACCCAGTCTATCCTCAGCAGCAGTAAAAGCAGAACGCATGTGGGCCAACACACTTCATTTATCATCTGCTAACAGAAGCAGGCTTGATCTACCCACAGCAGCAACAGCAGAACCTGAGCAGATCAACCCATCTCCTACCCCAAACTAAATGGGAGGAGAGAGGGGACCCTCCTGTACCTCAGCTCCAACAAGCCTAGTATCTCCTGGCCTTCCAGTCAGTGGCAGAGGCAATCCAGACCTAGCAACCCCTGGCCATCCAGCCAGCCACAGAAGAAGATCCAGAACAGGAACTTCCTGTCCCTCCACCCAACAGCAAAATGCAGTCCAGGTAGCCCTTCTCTCCTCCAGTGGCACCAGCAGAGACAGAGTGGGAAATCCACTGACACCAGGTGGCCAGTGAACAGGCCAGGATATTGCTCTCTACCTCAGAAGTCCAACATCCTAAACCCTCCATCTAATGGCAAGAGGGAACCCAGGAAAATGGCTTCTACCTTGTAGGTGGCACCAGAAGGGATCCAGTGGAACCAAAAGAATAAAGCAGACCAGAATTGCATTGAAAGAGCCCAGAAAAGAAAATTTTCATTGGAAACAGGGCCCACAAAAGTAGGCCAGCATCTACATACTAAACCTAAATAGGATGCTGCCTTCTAGAATAGAAGATTTAAATGGCATTGAGAGCCTCCGAATATAATATCCAAAATGTCCAGCATACAATAGAAAATCACTCATCATACCAAGAACCAATAAAAGTATGATGTTAGATGTGGATTCTCTTTATCAAGTTAAAGTTAGGTAGTTCCCTCTACTCCTAACTTGCTAAGAGTTTCGTTTTTATCATGAATGGGTGTTGGATTTTGTCAAATGGTTTTTCT
The DNA here is from genome assembly GCF_963924675.1 of Phocoena phocoena. Classification (NCBI taxonomy): domain Eukaryota; kingdom Metazoa; phylum Chordata; class Mammalia; order Artiodactyla; family Phocoenidae; genus Phocoena; species Phocoena phocoena. The sequence continues at coordinate 36,786,542 of NC_089228.1, read as the reverse complement.
GTTTCTGACTATATATAGTCATATGATTTTTCTTCTTTAGCCTGTTGATATGGTGGATTGATTAATTTTTGAATGTTTGAAGTAGCCTTGCTTACCTGGGATAAATTTATACTTGGTGCTGGTGTATAATTTCTTTTGTACCTTGCTGGGTTTGATTTTTACCTCTACGTTCCTGAGAGATACTAATGTACACTTTTTAAAAAATTCCCTTTGTCTGATTTTGATATCAAGGTAATACTGACCTTATAAAAATTGGGAGCATTCTCTCCTTTTCTGTTTCCTGGAAGATATTATGTAAAATTGGTGTGAAAATTCTTCTTTAAATATTTTGTAAAAATTCTTTAGTGAAGCCATCTGGGCCTGGAGATCTCTTTTTAGAGAACTTTTAAATTACAAATTCAATTTCTTTAATGGCCAAGGGACTATTCAGGTATCTGTTTCATCTGATTGGGTTGGTATTGTGTAACATTCAAACAGTTGATCAATTTCTTTTAAGTTGTTGAATTTATGAGAATAAGGTTACTCATAGTGTGTTTCTTTATGCTTTTTTAAAATATTTTATTTTTTTTTAATACAGCAGGTTTTTATTAGTTATCCATTTTATACATTTTAGTGTATATATGTCAATCCCAATCTCCCAGTTCATCCCACCACCACCACCACCACCACCCCAATTTCCCCCCTTGGTTCCGTACATTTGTTCTGTACATCTTTGTCTCTATTTCTGCCTTGCAAACCAGTTCATCTGTAACATTTTTCTAGATTCCACATATATGCGTTAATATACGATATTTGTTTTTCTCTTCCTGACTTACTTCACTCTGTATGACAGTCTCTATGTCCATCAACGTCTCTACAAATGACCCAGTTTCGTTCCTTTTTATGGCTGAGTAATATTCCATTGTATATATGTACCACATCTTCTTTATCCATTCGTCTGTTGATGGGCATTTAGGTTGCTTCCATGGCCTGGCTATTGTAAATAGTGCTGCAATGAACATTGTGTACATGACTCTTTTTGAATTATGGTTTTCTCTGGGTATATGCCCAGTAGTGGGATTACTGGGTCATATGGTAATTCTATTTTTAGTTTTTTAAGGAACCTCCATACTGTTCTCCATCGTGGCTGTATCAATTTACATTCCCACCAACAGTGCAAGAGGGTTCCCTTTTCTCCACACCCTCTGCAGCGTTTGTTGTTTGTAGATTTTCTGATGATGGCCATTCTGATTGGTGTGAGGTGATACCTCCTTGTAGTTTTGATTTGCATTTCTCTGTTCCCTTATGCTTTTAATGGCTGCCAGATCTATAGTGGGGGGAATGGGAGAAAGTCTAGGCAAAAAGTTCTTAGACTTGACTGCAAACATACAATCCATAAAAGGAAAATTGATACATTAGACTTGGTCAAATTTAAAACTTTTGCTCTATGAAAGACGCTGTTAACAGAATGAAAAGACAAGTTGGGTGACAGGAGAAAATATTTGCAAACCACATATTTGATGGACTTGTATCTAGAATATATTTTTATCATTTTTCCAGTTTTATTGAGGTATAATTACAAATGAAAATTGTATATATTTAAGATGTACAACACGATGGTTTGATATATGTATACATTGTGAAATGATTACCACAATCAAGTTAACGCATCCATTACCTCACAGTTACCTTTTCTTTAAAACAAGAACCCTTAAAAACCACTCTCAGCAAATTTCAAGTATACAGTTCAATATTATTATTATATTCACCATGCTGTCCATTAGATCCCCAAACTTACCATAAAACTGAAAGTTTTTACCATTTAATAAACAGCCCCCCATTTTCCCCACCTCCCAGCCCCAAGTAACCACTGTTCAACTCTGTTAGATTCCACTTTGTGAGATTGTACAGTATTTGTCTTTCTCTGTTGGGCTTATTTTACTTATGTCCTCCATAAGGTCCTCCAGGTTCATCTATGTTGTCACAAATGTAAGGATTTCTTTCTCTTTTTATGGCTGAAAAATATTTCATTTTATATGTGTATCCATTCGTCCTTTGATAGAAAGAGGGTATTTCCATAGCTTGGCTATTATGAATAATGCTACAGTAAACATGAGAATGCAGATATCTCTTTGATAAAGTGATTTTCTTTCCTTTGGATATATACCCAGAAGTAGGATTGCTAGATCATATGGTAGTTTTATTTTGAATGTATTGAGGAACCTCCATACTGATTAATGATTAACATAATGATTGTACCAACTTATATCCCACCAGCAGTGTATACAAGGACTCCCCTATCTCCACACCCTCGCCGACACTTATCATTTGTCTTTTGATAATAGCCATTCTAACAGGTGTGAGGTAATATCACATGTGGTTTTGACTTGCATTTCCATTATTAGTGGTGTTGAGTAATTTTTTCATCTACCTGTTGGCCATTTGTATGTATTCTTTGGAAAAATGTCTATTCAGGTCACTGGCCATTTTTTAATTAGGTTTGGTTTTGTTTTTGTTGTTATTGTTTGTTTTTGTTTTTCTTCATTATTGGATTATATGAGTTCCTGGTATATTTTGGCAATTAACCCCTTATCAGACACACATTTTACAAATATTTTCTCTTGTGCCATAGGGTGCTTTTTTATATTGCTGATTGTTTCCTTTGCTGTGCAGAAGTTTTTAATTTGCTGTAGTCTCGCTTGTTTATTTTTGCTTTCGTTGCTTGTGCTTTTGAGGTCATATCCAAAAAAATCATTGCCAAGACCATTGTCAAGCAGTATTTCCCCTGTTTTCTTCTAGAAGTTTTGTGGTTTTAGGTCTTGCACTTAAGTCTTTGATCCACTTTGAGTTGATTTTTGCATATGGTGTAAGGGAAGGGTCCAATTTCATTCTTTTGCATGTGGATATACTGTTTTCCCACCAGTTATTGAAGAGACCATTCTTTACCAATTGTATATTCTTGGCTCCCTTGTCAAATATTACTTCACCCTACATATATGTATGTGTTTATTACTGGGCTTTCAATTCTGTCCAGTTGGTCTGTGTCTGTTTTTATGTCAGTTCCATACCGTTCTGATTACTATAGCTTTGTAATATATTTTGTAACCAGGAAGTGTGATTCCTCCAGCTTTGTTCTTTTTTTCTCAAGAATACTTTGGATATTTAGGGTCTTTTACAGTTATATACAAATTTTAGGAATTTTTCTATTTCTGTGAAAAATGCCATTGGAATTATGATAGGGATTACACTGAATCTATAGATTGCTTTGGCTGGTAAGGATATTTTAACAGTGTTAACTCTTCTGAACCCTGAACATGGGATATCTTTCCATTTATTTGTATCTTCTTCAATTTCTTTAGTTTTCAATGTATAGATCTTTCACCTCCTTGGTTAAATTTATTCCTAGGTATTTTATTGTTTTTGAAGCTGTTGTAAATGAGACTTTTTAAAATATCTTTTTTCAGATAGGTTATTTTTATTGTATAGAAATGCAACTGATTTTTGTATGTTGATTTTGTATCCTGCAACTTTACTGAATTTGTTTATTAGTTCAAACAGTTTATTGGTAGAGTCTTTAGGGTCTAATTGAAGGCATCATTCCAGAAACTTGGACAGTAAACTGTCATTAATTTTGGTTAATTTCAGCTTTTATGGTACTGGCTATCCATCCCTGACACCCTAGCCCCCAGCGCTATTCCAGGCATCCGTGAATGAGTTCTGGAGAAATTTGTATGAAGCTTGCAGAATCCAAGGTGAGCAATAAAGAATCTGTCCTTCAAATATTAGGGATCTGTGCTCATTTTGCTGATGACTACTTGTGATCACAGAGGTGCAGAAACAGAGGCAGGAGCCATTGTTGCAATCCCCACCACAGTTGTTGCAACACCCTCCCCTTCCAGCTGAAGTGGCTTACAGGGGATTTAAAGAGATGGGACCTCTCCTTCCTCCCCCACCCCTTTTCTCTTTTTCCCTTTTTGGGAGCCAGACCCTTAAGGACTAGGACACTTAAAAGTAACCACATAGGGCTTCCCTGGTGGCGCAGTGGTTGAGAGTCCACCTGCCAATGCAGGGGACACAGGTTCGTGCCCCGGTCCAGGAAGATCCCACATGCCACGGAGCGGCTGGGCCCGTGAGCCATGGCCTCTGAGCCTGTGCGTCCGGAGCCTGTGCTCTGCAGTGGGAGAGGCCACAACAGTGAGAGGCCTGCGTACCGCAAAAAAAAAAAAAAAAAAAGTAACCACATATACAAGGAAATTTTAAAAGTCACCATGTATGCCCAGGGAAAGGTGGAGGCCCAGAAAAGACCAGAGAAGACCTTAAGTTTACACCTATACTGATCCCCAGCACAGAGACACCCTACAACGAACCAACAACAGCAAAATCAGGGAAAGAGTGAAAATTTGACCTCTAGAATAACCACATTATGAGATTCAAATGTCCAATCTTCAACAACAACAAAAAAATATAAAGCATACAAAGAAAGAGGAAAATTATGGCCCATTCAAAGGAAAAAAGTAAATCAACAGAAACTGTCCCTGAGAAAGACAAGGTGGTGGACTTAATGTAAAAATACTCTAAAACAACTAAACCTTGAAGACCTTATGTTAAGTGAAATAAGTCAGTCATAAAAGGACAAATATTGTATGATTCCACTCATATAAGGCATTTAGAGTAATCGAATTCATAGAGACAGAAAATAGAATAGTGGTTGCCAGAGGCTGGGGAAGGGGAGAATGAAGAATTATTGTTCAATGTGTACAGTTTCAATTTTGCAAGATAAATGAAGTTCTGGAGATGGATGGAGGTGATAGCTGCACAACAATTTGAATATGCTTAATTTTACTGAGCTGTTTACTCAAAAATGGTTAAAATGGTAAATTTTATGTTATGTGTATTTACCACAATTTTTAAATAGTATTTTTTAAAGACTTTGGGGGAAAGAGCAAAAGATGACACAGGACTTCACGTTGCACAACTACATCGGGGCACCATTTACATAGACCACACTGTGAAAGAATCTCCCTGGAGTTGGAAGACTTGGTGGCCTTGCAACCCCAACTCTCCTACCCATGGCAGACATTGCTAATCAATTACAGGCCCTGCTCATAGAGCACCAGGCTCTCAGAATCCTCCACACTGGACCCCAGGCAACCCCTGCCACTTCCTTAGAGCTGATTTATGAGATGCCAAGTATTTGCCATCATTAGCTCAATGACCTCCTTGAAGTATGTCTGACAAAGAGCTGAGGACACATATAGCAGACCTGGTCATTCCTTTATTGGAAGGGGTATGCACTGTTGTACTCCACAAGCTTGCGAGCCCAAAGAGATTTCAAGTTGAAGATTCAGTTGGTTTTCTTTGAGGTCGTAATGGCCCTGAATAAAGCCACGGGTATGGCAACTATGCCAGCGCCAGTAGACCTGAATGATGCGGACAGCGTGGAGCAAACGGCAGTAACGAAGGCGGATGCACCACATGCGGAACCAGGATTGTAGCTTGACAGCTGCCCATTCTTGCCGCGCGTAGAATTCTAGAGACGTCCGCCGCCTCTTCTCCTGCAGCTTCACCAGCTTCTGTTTCCACCAGCATTGAATGATCCACACTCTGAGAGCCATGTGCAGCAAAGTCCTGCGCACCAGGGTGCCCCGCCACCAGGCTTGGATGAAAACAGCCGCTTTCTGTTCTCCCATCGTCATGAGTCTTACTTTGGGGCCTTGCAAGAGAAAACAGGGGACACTTAAACTTATACAGGGACTTCGCTGGTGGCTCAGTAGTTAAGAATCCGCCTGCCAATGCAGGAGACATGGGTTTGAGCCCTGCTCTGGGAAGATCTCACATGCCGTGGAGCAACTAAGCCCCTGCACCACAACTACTGAGACTGCGTTCTAGAGCCCGCGAGCCACAACTACTGAGCCCGAGTGCCACAACTACTGAAGCCCACGTGCCTATAGCCCGTGCTCCACAAAATGAGAAGCCACCACAATGAGAAGCCCGCGCACCACAACAAAGAGTAACCCCCACTCACTGCAACTAGAGAAAGCCTGCAGACAGCAGCGAAGACCCAGTGCAGCCAAAAATAAATAAATAAATAGATTTATTTTTAAAAAAAGAAACATACATTTCGGCCCTAAGGTGTGGCAGGAGAGCTGTTGTGGGCAGCAGCTGGACCTCAGAGATCAAGTAAATGTCCTGCTTCCGCACACATGCATGCACACACAAAGATACATGTGCACATATGCGCGCACGCACAAAGATGTATGCGCATGCACAAAGATACATGTGCACACATGCGCACACGCGCACACGATCCAGTCTTCCTGTACCTTGGCCTTTGCATTCCCCAAACACAATCCCCACTTTGTAGCTCTCAACCATGTGTGGTCTGGGTTCAAACTCTTTGCGCTCCTCCTTGGCACACACCTTGGCTGGACTCACAGCTCTTAGCCTAAGGAGAAAATAGGGGGAAAGGACAGCCAAGGAGGAGTGGATCCCTGTTCATTTCCTGCTCTGTGTATGGTGGCCATTCATCCCAGTTTGCCTGGCACACCCTGGGTTTATGCCTATTGTCCTGGTATAATTTTGATAAGTGTCTCTTTAACTCCCTGAAGCATCTCTCTTTAGACAATAAGTTGCATGGTCACAGACCTTTGGGTCACTCCACTGGACCGCAAGGGTCAGAGATGTCACAAGTCAAGGCTCTCTCCAACACAGTACAGCCTGGATCCATCTACGCAGGGAGGGGTGGGAAGGCAGAGGCAGTGGTGTGTGTAGGCAGTTGGAGGTGGAGTCCCTTGCTCTCCTCTCCTTTGCTCCTTCAAGCTCTCTTCTATCAATGCGACTTCATCATTATCTTTGATTATAAGTTGGAAGGTTTGCTGTCCTTATCAGAGTTTAGAGAGAAAAACATGAAAGTAAGGGTGCTCTTCCCACCACTAAGTGCCAAGTCACCCACACACTAGGCTTCCTGAACTTCCCTGGGATCTCAAACATGAGAAGGGATCCCCTCCTGAGGAAACTATGGGAAATGTACTGCCCTCCAGAAAGCTTGGGTAAATCTGACTGTCTCTTATAAAACATTAAATGCCGGTGGCTTTGGGGGATGGTCAAATCCCCTCAGATCTACACTCAATTACCCATGGTTAGGGTCTAGATGTTCCCATCGCTCTCAAGTCTGTTCTCCAGCCACTGCTCTGGCAAGAAGAGAAGAGGACGGGAGAGAGCCGTGATGTCATAAGGGCACCTATGACTCAGGCACCAGGGTGGCTCCCAATAGCTGAGCCCCTTCTAAGGAAAACCTAGAGGACCTGTCCTTTCTTTCCTTTGTAAATGGCTACAAAGAAGAATACCTCAAATACTGACCCTTTGACACAAATGTGTATAGTGATACTCATTAAAGCCTGGCTGGTATTCATTAAATGGATTTCAATTCATTTATCTTTTTACATTTATTTTATTGAAGTATAATTGATTTACAATGTTGTGTTAATTTCTGCTGTACAGCAAAGTGATTCAGATATATATATATGTATATTCTTTTTCATATTCTTTTCCATTATGGTTTATCACAGGTTATAGAATATCCTGTGCTATACAATAGGACCTTGTTGTTTATCCATTCTATATATATAGTAGTTTGCATCTGCTGATCCCAAACTCGCAGTCCATCTCTCCCCCTGCCCCCTCTTGACAACCACAAGTCTGTTATCTATGTGAGTCTGTTTCTGTTTCATCATTAAGTTCATTTTTGTCATATTTTAGATTCCACATATAAGTGATATCATATGGTGCTTGTCTTTCTCTTTCTGACTTACATTACTTAGTATGATGGATTTCAATTCATTTAAATAATGGTATACCAAATAACAATTAGAAGAATGGGTGTGTTCTCTATCTACTAATATAGAAGCATGTACAAGATTTAGCAAGATTAGCAAGTTCATCAAATCAAGATCAACTAAATATAAGCATAGATTTACACACATGTCTTATAAAGTCATTCTTTTAAAAGGTGGTGGAAATTAGGAAGATATCCACAAAAATTAACAATGAGCATCTCTGATGAGGATATCAGGGTTGGGAGAACAGAGTAAACTCCCTTGCTGTGGCTAAACCTCCTATGTCTTGCCTATCTGTAAGTCGTCTAGTTATCAGGCCCCTGGGAGAGCAAGACCCACACAGGCCAGAAAGCCCATAAGCCCCCAGGACCAGCCCAGGACCCCCATCTCAGGCTCAAGTGGACTCACGCACTCTCCTATCTTCTTCCCCTGAAGCCTCAAGGTCACAGTGAGGAGATGGGTGAAGGTCAGCCACTGCACAAGCAGGACCCCACCTCTTGCCTGCTCCTGGCCTCTGAAAACCTACCGGGCTATCGTGAGGCCCTGGTGCCCTCTCAAGGTCGCAGCCCCAGGGGTCACTGAGAAATGCATTTGCAATGTGTAGAGTGAGTATGGAGGAAGTCAGTGTGGGGCTAGGGGAAGAGCAGATGTAGAGAAGAGGAGGAGGCCATTTAAGGCTGGAGGGGGGTGTCAATGTGAAGTTAATGGGATGGGAGAGTGGAAGGGATAAGAGTAAATTGGAGAATGGGGAAATAGTAGAGTACAATGCATGGGACAGTGAAGGTACAAGAAGCACCTGTTTGAAGATAAAGGTGTTTGGCCATGCCCCTGGGAGACCCACATCTGTTTAATGCCCCCATTAGTCTGGCTCCAGAGTCTAGTCCCTAGTCACCATTGTCCCTGCTGTCCCTGTTAATAATCATGGAGCGAGGACATTCATCCCACTTCACAGATGAGGAGACTGAGGTGCAGAGACCTTACATGGCTTAGTCTGGTCTCACAACAGATTAGGGAAGTTGCCAGGGACTGGGGTGTTGGTGGATGTGGTGACCCTAGGGGCAGGGAGGGTGCTGAGGCTTTGAATGTCACCAGGACCTGCTCGGACTGAAGCCAGTGGGAAGGGAGGAACCTCCCTGGGGGTTAAGGAACAGAGGGGTGACACCATCCAAGGGAATTTTTTGTGGGTATGCTGGCCAAGGGGCCTGAGGCGAGCATGATGGGGGTGCATCTCCTGGGGCTAGAGTAAGGGACACAGGGAACAAAATACAAGCACCCCTCATGACCACTGTGGGTGACCCACAGAAGTACCAGCATTCTGGGGTCTCCCTATTCTTCCACCACACCCCCACCATTCTCTGCCACCTCTACCAGAATTTCCCCCTAGAGGTTCTCAGTAGACCCCTTCAGGGAGGGGCGGAAAGAAGAAAGGAGGGGTCAGTGAGGGTGTCAATGGGATCAGCCCTCTGAATATGCTCCCAGCCCCAGAGCCTGCAGGGGAAGGAAAGCAGGTCTGCTGGGAGTGGCCTGTGCTAAGAGAGCCCTTCCCTATCAGCCCCTGCCTGGGTCGTTTCTTTGGCCTCCACCCCCACACTACAGCTAGGTTACCCTTGAATGCAGGCCCCGCCGCAGCTGTCTTCCTGGCAGCCCCTAACGGAGTGACTTCGTAGGTCTGCACCCTGAGAAATCCCAAACCCCCTTATAGATCTCCACTGTGGTCCTCATTGGATCCTACTGTAGTCACCTGTTTACTGATCAGCCTCCTCCCTCACTAGTTCCTAGAGGACAGAGCCTGAGCCGCTTTCATATTTGTGACCCCAGAGGCTGCACAATATCAAGATATAGTAGGTTAAAAATAATTGTTCATTGAATGTGTAATAAATGGATGAATGAATGGACTCCACCCCTAGCCCACTCCTCTGGAGACCCAAAGGCCTCAGGGCCTGCAACCCTTCTCTCCATGACTAGGGACAGATCCTGCCATGCCCTGCCTTGTCTGCTCTGCTTGGGGTGCGCTGAAAATCCCCAGGTCTGAGATGAGGAGTCTAGAGCATTTTGGGGCTAGGAGAGAAGGGTAACACTGGGAAAACCTGGAAGAGAGAAAGGGAGAAAACTGGAGGCGGGGCAGGGGGCACATGGGGACTTGGAGTCTGAGAGAGAAATGTAGAGAGAACGGCAGAAGAAAGTGAGACAGAATGTGACTTTTCAGGTGATACCCAGTGGCAGCCCTGAATCCTCAGGCTCTCCCCACTAAACAGTCTTGTTGCTGCTCTCTTCTGTCCACGAATGTCCACTGTCCCTGTGAGGAGGTCCTGACAGGTGGATTCTGAGAATGAATACAAGACCCCTTAGTGGCCCAGCTTGGATTCTTGCTCCAGGACTGTGGGTGGGATGGTTGCCCACAAAAGACTCGTCTTCTTCCTAGTGGTCCCCAGCCCAACTCTGACCTCACCATGGGCATTTAAGACCTGGAGCCACAACAGAACCCCTGAGTGTACCTCAGTGAGAGAGAAGCCCTGGCCCAAGAGACACATTTGCTTTCACCCTGGGCCTCAGATCTGGGAGTTCTGTAGGGTCTCCGTATTGCTTGTTTAGGGTGTTGTGGGGTTGGGGAAGTTCAAGACTGGTTAATCCTGTGTGGCTGGCATAATTCAACTCATAACACCAATGATAAGTCACTAGCTACAGGCTTCCCCTTAGGAAAGGACATGCCTTGGTCAAATCCCTTCCCTATGGCCAAAGGCAATTCCTAGTACGGGACATAGCAGTGACCCAGCAGTAGCCAGTATTCCCAGTAGCTGTGGGATGAGTCATCAGCTAAGAAGAGTGGATCTACTACGTCCACATATTCACTACAGCCCACCCCTTCATGTCACTCACATATACTTGCTTCCTATAGCAAGTTTTTACCATTTAAAAATAGCTTCTTCAGGATTCTTGTAGGTCTTTTCTCCTGGGAAAACTTAGAAGGGTCAGAGAGACAAACTTCAGTCCCTACTGCTACAGTTTATTTTGAGGCCATTAGTCACACTCCTCTACCCCTTCCTCTACCACCCTTTCTAAACTCCTTTCACCTTTGACTAGCATTTCTGCTGGTCTAGGCAGTTTGCCTGAAGGGAAGCAGCAATTCAGACCCTCATCCTTGAGGCACCTGGTTCTCTGGTTAGCATGTACTTCTCAAGCCGTGTTTGTGTTCATCTACCATTATACCTGGGCAGCAAAGCAACAAGACATCTTCCAATGACTCACCCAAGCAGCACTCATAGTCTTCCCTGCTCCCATAGTGTAGCAGCAGGCCCTTCACCTTCTCCTCATGATATCAGGGTTAATTATCCCTGCCAGAGTGGTGACACCTTTCATCGCCTGCTTAACTCTTGGCAAAAGGAGTCTGAAGTGACCAGGTCACAGCTGTAGCTTTAAGTTTAATGGGACTCTTACAGTGATCCCTGACGTGTGCCTTCCAACTCTAGAAACTAGAACCTCCAGTGACATGGAGCCTGAAGGTGCAGGGACAGAAAGCACAAACACCCAAGCATATAACTAGAAGGGGTGGTCACAGGTGCAGTACCATTTCCAGACATTGGTTCTGAGACATGTACATTGTACCTACTGGGGACTCAGAACCATGTAATGGACATTGATTTAGGGCTTGGGTTGGCAAACTACAGCCTGTGGGCTACACCCAGCCCACTGTTTTTGTACATCCTGTAAAGAATGGTTTCTACATTTTTCAGTGGTTGAAAAAACTCAATAATATTTCATGACACATGAAAATTATATAAAATTCAAATTTCAGTGTTCATAAATAAAATTTTATTGGAACACAGCCATGTTTATTTGTTGATATGTTGGCTATAGCCACATGTACACTACAATGACAGATTTGAATAGTTGTGACAGACTATATGTGGCACTCATTTCCCACTGCTGCTCAGCACACAATAAATTGCAGTGGTACAGTTATAACTGAACAGTGTTTTGGGTACCACACATATTGCTGTTCTGTGACTTATTTTTTATTAACAGTACATATCCATCATGTCAAAACAATGGAAAAAGGAGAAAAGTGGACTTTAAGTATCGCACTTTTAAGAAAATGGCAAAGCATTCTGCTAATTATGCAATGACGCTATATAGCTGTGCTAAAAGAATACAATATTGGGACTTCCCTGGTGGTGCAGTGGTTAAGAATCTGCCTGCCAATGCAGGGGACATTTAAATTTAAAAAGGTTTAAATGGAGTATCTCATCACAGCAGAATTTCTCCACAAAAATAAGAAAAGTGAAAATGAGGCTGCAAACAAAGTACGTTTCCAACTTGCTCATTTGTTAGCCAAGCAAGAAAAGATGTTTACTAATGATGAATTAATTAAATCAAGTTTAATTGCAGCTTCTGAAAAAAATGTGTCCAGAGAAAGTAAATTTAACTGTTAGCCTTTCAATGAGAATAGCTGCTCCAAGAGTTGAAGACATTGGGAACAAAATCAAAAGTCAATTAAAGACAGGGCAAATGACTTCAAGTGGATTTCCTTGGCTCTTAATGAGTTGACAGATGTTACCAATACAGTTCAACTGTTGTTCATTTAAGGGGTAAATGCCAAGTTTGAAGACTGAAGAATTGAGTTCTATGAATAGTCTGCATGAAACAAATACAGTTGAGAGTATTTTTTAAAGTTGAGAAAACATTAATTCAGTACAACCTGAAGTGGAATCTGCTAAGATGTGATAAAAATGATAGTGGTGGGGCTTCCCTGGTGGCGCAGTGGTTGAGAGTCCGCCTGCCGATGCAGGGGACGCGGGTTCGTGCCCCGGTCCGGGAAGATCCCACATGCCGCGGAGCGGCTGGACCCGTGGGCCATGGCCGCTGGGCCTGCGCGTCCGGGGCCTGTGCTCCGCAACGGGAGAGGCCACAACAGTGAGAGGCCCGCGTACCGCAAAAAAAAAAAAAAAAAATGATAGTGGTGAAAATATGTGTGGAGCAGGGGGAAAAAAGGCTTAGTTGAACAAATTTACAAAGTTTATGAAAATATAAAGTGCTTAAAGCCTGTGTTTATTCATTGTATTATTCATCACTAGGTACTCTGTGGAAAATATTTGAATCTATCGTGTTACTGAACCAGTAATGTCAGTGATAAATTTCACTTGCCACTTATTGACAACCATCATTGGTTCCATGAATTTTGATCAGAAATAGAAGCTGGGGCTTCCCTGGTGGTGCAGTGGTTGAGAGTCTGCCTGCTGATGCAGGGGACACGGGTTCGTGCCCCGGTCCAGGAAGATCCCACATGCCGTGGAGCGGCTGGGCCCGTGAGCCATGGCCGCTGAGCCTGCGCGTCTGGAGCCTGTGCTCCGCAACGCCACAGCAGTGAGAGGCCTGCGTACAGCAAAAAAATAAAAAATAAATTTAAAAAAAGAAATAGAAGCTGAATATTCTGACTTATCAACCACACAGCAGTTCTGTGTCTTCGCAGTGATAAAGTTTTATTGAGGACTTTTAAGCTCAGGGTCAAGATTGAAATTTTTCTGAGCAAGAAAAACTGCCTTAAACTACTATAATCAAACACTGAATGGCAGGGACTTCGCTGGTGGTGCAGTGGTTAGGAATCCGCCTGCCAATGCAGGGGAAATGGGTTCGAGCCCTGGTCTGGGAAGGTCCCACATGCCATGGAGCAGCTCAGCCCGTGCACCACAACTACTGAGCCCACGTGCCACAACTGCTGAAGCCTGTGCGCCTAGAGCCCATGCTCCACAACAAGAGAAGCCACCGCAGTGAGAAGGCCGTGCACCACAACAAAGAGGAGCCCCCTGCTCGCCACAATTAGAGAAAGCCCACGTGCAGCAATGAAGAACTAATGCAGCCAAAAATAAATAAAATTTTTAAAAAAACCTGAATGGCATTGGAAATAAGCTTTTGCTGCAGTCTTCATGTTTTTTTAATGAATTAAACCTGAAATTAATGAGCAAAGCAATGTTTTATGTGAAACTTATACTGAAGTAGAGTCATTTTGGCAAATTATTTTTTTAAGATTTTTTTTTTATTAAAAAATATTTAAATTTATTTATTTTTGGCTGCATTGGGTCTTCATTGCTGTGCTCGGGCTTTCTCTAGTTGCGGCGAGCAGGGGGCTACTCTTTGTTGCGGTGCACGGGCTTCTCACTGCAGTGTCTTCTTTTGTGGAGCACAGCGTTTGGGCGTGCAGGCTTCAGCAGTTGTGGCACGTGGGCTCAGCAGTTGTGGCGCACGGGCTGAGCTGCTCCACAGCATGTTAGATCTTCCCAGACCAGGGCTCGAACCCGTTTCCCCTGCATTGGCAGGCGGATTCCTAACTACTGCACCACCAAGGAAGCCCCTTGACAAATAATTTTAAATAAGTAATGTCAAGCTGCTTTATGCACTTCCTGAGCTGTCAACAGTTAAAACAAGAAGCAAGATAACCATTCTTATGCAGATTTTCAGTGGATATATTCTCTGAGTTCAAACTAGAGTTCCAGCAACAAGCACTTTTCAGACTTCCATGTAAGTACAAGAGGAGTTTCCATATTTCTAAACTTTTTTATCTAAGCAATTGAGGAACAACCACCTGAACTTCAGTTGGAAGTAATTGATCTGCAATGTAATGACATGCTTAGAGGCAAATATCAAGAAAAGAACCTCATAGAAGTCTACAGATATCTTCCAAGTGATGACTAGTCTCGATTATAATCCTATGCTCAGGAATTTATATCACTATTTGGCGGTGCCAGATATTTCACTTCATACCTATGTGAATGAAAAGACATTTTCAGAGATGACATATGTAAATTTTCATTACAGACAAGCATTAACAGATAAACATTTGCAATTGATTTTGATGGTAGGGAACACTAACTTTTGGTCTTCTTAATTGGGCTAAACATTATTTCCCTCCCACCCTGACGGCCAGTTTTTAAGGTTTGTGGGTGCGACCCCTCTTTCCTTGTTTTGTTGCTGAGGCTGAATTTTTATGCTACTTGACATTCACACTGAAAGATGAGGATCATTAGCCCCACTTCACAGCTCAGGAAACTGGGGCTCTGAGAGGGAAAATGACATATCTGCAGCCACACAGCAGTGAGTGGGGAAGCCAGGGTTGGTGTGACCTAGCTTGGTCTGGCTGCAAAGTCCTTGCCCTTTACTCTGAGACACTGAACACAGTAGAGAGAAGCAAGGAGAGAGGAGATAGAAGTCCTTCAGAGCAAGAGCGAGAGACTAGGACCTGAGTGAGACAGGGCAGGACACAAAAGGACAAAGCAAGAAAGACAGAGCTCAAGCCCTAGAGCAAGACAGAGAGCTGGAGCATGAGATTTCTGGGCAATGTGAGCTGAAGGACCAACTTGCCAGGGCAGAGGAGATGGAGCTGGGCTGGACATAGGGCTTCTGAGTTTGCAGGTTTAATGGCGAATAACCCAAGACCTTAGACCCCTCCCTCTGCAGGAACCCACGGAACAGCAGTGCCCAGATGGGCAAAAGGACAGCCTAACCTTGACCTCTTAACTGGCCCTTTATCATCACTTAGGCGCCAGTCTCACCCCAGGTGGCAGCTTTTCACAAGAAGGGGCTGTCAGAGGTCTGAGCTCCACCTGGATCAATTCTTGCAGAGACTGGGGAGAGGGAGAGGCAGACACAGCTGATGGCTTCTCAGCTCTAGGTCTGTGATAGCCTAGGGGATGACACTCACCAGAAGGTTTGGCTAGAAGTGGGTTGCCTTCTTTCCCCACCTCCACACCTGTGGAACTTCCCACACCAACCAGGTCTGGAGGGGAATGAGTCCTAGCCTGCATTCGGGATCACAGAGTGAGGGACAGAGTTTGAGGTAGGAGTGAGGACAGGGGCTATGCAGTCTAACCATTTTCAGTTTGGAGCTCAGACTCTGACTTGGAGGTCAAGTATGAAGATACAGCAGGGAGCTGTTGGAGGTCACTGAAAGGATGTGACCGCCAGCTGTACTCACAAGCTAGACCCAGGCAATTAGATGCCCCTCACCCCCTCCCCTGTCCTTGGAATGTATGTTCTGCCTGCCATTCCCACAGTGGGAGGCATTTTCAGGGATTCAGCCTTGAGAGAGTAATGTGTTCTCAAGAACATCTGGGTGGTATATGTGGCTGAACCTCATTAAGGCCTCTATATAAACTTGCAAGCGTCTGGCAAGCAAGTACGGAGATCTACTTGTCTGTGGCCGCCCAAAACAAGTCTTGTAAATAAGTTCCCTTGCTTACTAAACCTGCCACCTACTAATCTGGGGTAATCTGCCTCTTTCTTCGGTCTTTTCTTGCCCTCCATGTACAGGGGCCAGTTTACAAACCAACAGGAGCCAGGATCAAGAGCTTGGGGTGGGTGTGCTTCTCTCAGCCATGGGGGTGGCTGGGAGATCACACCCAGAGCAACTAGACCTGGTGAGTGAATTCCTGGCAAAAGTGCTGCTGTGCGCAACAACCCCACCCCTGCCCCAGGCTTCCATTATACACAGCCTTAGGGAGAGGCACCATTTCCATAGACTGAACATGAGTGATGCTCCCTGAGTTGGCAGCATGGCAGATCTGTACCCCCAACTTTCCTACCTATGTCAGACGTTGCTAAACAATCACAGTCTCTGCTCAGTCTGGACAGTGGCTCAAAATCATCCTCCTCAGACAACCCCTGCCAATTCCTCAGAGCTAGCATATGAGATGCTAACTATTTGCCATCATTGGCCCTGACCTCCTGGAGCTTATCAAGCAGAGAGAAGCTGGGGAAAGACCGCTTCACTGCTTTATTGGAAGGGGAATACACTCCGTCACAATGCAAGGCCCTGAGCCCAGCAAGATCTCGAGTTCGAGATGCAGCTGGTTGGCCGTGACTCTGTAGTGGCCCTTGATGAAACCCTGGGAAGCGCAGGAGTGGCATCTCCAGTAGGCCTGGATGATGCGGGCAGCGTTGAGCAAATGGCAGTAGCGCCAACAGATGCGCCACATGCGGACCCAGGACTGCAGCCTGACTGCACCCACTCCTTCCGTGTAAAGTTCTCCAGAGCTGTCCGCTGCCTGTTCTCATGCAGCTTCACCAGCTTATGCCTCCACCAGCCCTGAATGATCCACACTCTGAGAGCCACGTGCAGCAGTGTACTGCACACCAGGGTGCCCCGCCACCAGGCCTGGATCTTTACTACTTCTGGATTACTGATGGGAGGCCTGTTTTGGGTTCTTGGGATCTAACAAGAAAAAAGACGAGACATTTGGAGGATATTCCCCACCCACTTCAGCCCCAGGGTGTGCCAGGAAGGGATCCTGATGCCCTATCAACAATCACCCCTTCTTCTGAACCTCAAGAGCACTGGACAAGGCACTGGCTGGAACCAGAAGACCAGGTAGGTAGGTGTCCTTTCTTTGCCGCACTCTGGTTAATGGACATGGATACATCACATTGACCTCTGAATCTCAGAGCTCCCATCGGTAAAATGGTAGTATATCTGTCCTGGCTACCCAGTTTTACATGGGTCAAGTTGGCCAGCCTAGAGCAAGAATACCATGATCAAAGGGTTATCATAGTCCACCTGAGCCTGACCAGGATCCATGATCCTTCCCTTCAGACCCCACTCACCTACTGGAGAAGTGGCTTCCTCTTCTAATCCTGCTCTTTCATCCTTGACTGCAGCTCCAATCCACAACCTGCTCTCTTCCTCTGTGATAACATAGTATTAAAAGTTCCCACATCCTATAAAATTCTACCTCTCTTATCTCTTCCCCATCTTCACTTCTCTTGACTTTCAAACTTTAAATCTTAATTAGCAAGCAAACATACATGCACACGCTCAAACACACACACACACACACACCATTGATTAAGCCCAGCTTCCCATATGTTGGCCATTCCATTCCACAAACACAACTGCCACATTCCCACCCCCAGCCCCGTGTCATCTGGGTGGGGGGATCATACTGCTCTGAGTCTCTTATTAGCATCATCTACTCCCTTTGTTGCAGCTATATTCTCTTGTGTAGCCTAGAAAAATATGGGGAAAGAGGACAGACAAGAATGAGTTTATTCCTGTTCTTAGCTCTGGAACATACAAAAGACACTAGCCACAAGCATTAGGACACAAAGACCAGAGACATCCAAGTCCAGGCTCCTCCTGCCTCTGCCTTCTCTAAGTTCGGTGATGGTGCTGGCGGTAAAGATTTCAAGATCGGCTCATTCTGCTGAGGCTCATTTTTGGTGTGTTCATTAATTGTTTTGGGCTGGTCCTTCTCCTGCAATCAGCAATTAGGGGAAAGGCAAGAGGGAGGCTGCTCTCCCTCCCTCTCCATTAAGTAACCCACACATCCCCAGCGTACAGGGCTTCCCAGAGTATTCAGATGTCAGGGAGATCCCCTCATCCCGAGAGATTTATGGGGCCATCCCTAAAAAAGCCTAGTGTGTCAGTCTCTCTCTTACTCACTATTGGTCCCACATGGATTGGGTGTAGATGGTTCAAATCCCCTCAGGTCTGTGTTCCTCTAGTCATGGCATGGAGAGAAAGTGGGGGAGGGAGACCTATGATGTCATAAGGGCAGTTATGACTCAAGCACCAGGCTGGCTCCCGACAGTTAAGCCCCCTCCAAAGAAAAGACAGAAGTGCTGTCCATTCTTTTCTGCTGGAAATGGCCAAAGCCCTAGCTACAACAGCAAGATACCAGAAATAGTGGCCCATTGATGTAAAGGTGTATAAAGGTAGTTATTGGTGATATCCCCAATTGGTAAAATTGGGCGTTGATTTAATGGTTTATAGTCCATTCAAACTATAGAATACAACATAACTGTTGAAAAATAATGAATTTGATCTGTGTGTACTGATGAGAAGGTATACCCAAGATATATTTGTAAGTGAAAAAGCTGAACATCATTATGATCCCATTGGATGGGATATAAAACCGTCATTGGATGGGATGGTAAAAAACTGTCAAGATATATAATTATACACGTATGCTATAAACGCAGATAAAGAGGGAGAAAGGTATATAGACCAAACTGCTACCAATGATTACCTTAGAAGAGTTGAATTGCTGACCCATTCATACAATACCAGGGAAATCTGTGACGCCCCCAGGACGAGCAGTACTGCTTTCCTTCCCCAGAAGGCTCTGGGGCTGGGAGCATATTCAGAGGGCTGATCCCATTGACACCCTCACTGACCCCTCCTTTCTTCTCTCCTTCCCACTCTTCCCTGAGGGGGTCTACTGAGAGCCTCTGGGGTGAAACTCTGGTAGAGGGTGAGAAGAATGGTGGAGAAGAATGGGGTTGGAGAAGGAGGCTCACCCCCATCATGCTCACCCCAGGCCACTTGCCCAGCACACCCTCAAAACCTTCACTTGGATGGTGTCACCCCTCTGCTCCTCAGCCCCTGGGGCAGCTCCTCCCTGCCCACTGGATTGAGTCTGAGCAGGTCCTGGTGGCATTCAAAGCCCCAGCACCCTCCCTGCCCCTAGGGTCACCACATTCACCAACACCCCAGTCTCTGGCCTCTTTCCTGTCTGAGTCTGCCTCCATCTTGGGACCCAGCCCCCTCGTTTACCCAGGCTCCATATGTGGGATCTTTCCTGTGCCCTTAGAGCGCAGGGACTTTAATTTCTCCCTTCAGTCCTCAAATGCTCATGGATCCAATTATGAGGAGCATGTGTTTAGTGGCCATTCATATATCTTCTTTTATGAAGTATTGGTTTAAGCCTTTTGTCCACTTTTATTGGATTGTTTGTCTTTATTACTGAGTTCTAGAAGTTCTTATACTCGATATGAGTCCTTTGTCAGATACATGTATTGTAAATATTCTTTTCCCTAGCCTGTGACTTTTTAAAATGCTGTCTTTTGATGAACAGATGGTTTTAATTTGGATGAAGTCCAGTCTATCAATATTTTATACTTAGCACTTTCTCTGTCCTAGGAAATGTTTGTCAACTCCAGGGTCACAAAATAATTCTCATGGGTTTTCTTCTAGAATCTTTATATAGGTTTAGCCTTAGTTTTTGTTTAGGTCTGTGATCCATCTTGAATTAATTTTTTTTTTTTGGCTATTATGTTAGATAGGGGTCAAGATTTTTTTTTCCAGTGAAAAATGTATTTCCTTTCTGCATTGAATTATCTTGGTACATTAAAAAAATCAATAGACTGTGTAAATGTGAGTCTATTTCTGGCTTCTCTATTCTGTATCATTGATCTGTTTGTTCTTACTCTAATACCACCTGTTCTGATTATTGTAACTTTATAGTTTTTCAAGACAGTAAGTCTTGAAATCAGATAATGTAAATCCTTCAACTTTGCACTTCTATATCAGGAATTCCCCAACTGCTCATACAGTTGATTTTTGTATATTGCCCTTGAATCTTTCAGTTTCGAGGGTGCTTTTTTTTTTTTTTTTTTTTTGGTACGTGGGCCTCTCACTGTTGTGGCCTCTCCCGTTGCGGAGCACAGGCTCTGGATGCGCAGGCTTAGCGGCCATGGGTCACGGGCCCAGCCGCTCCGCGGCATGTGGGATCTTCTCAGACCAGGGCACGAACCCGTGTCCCCCTGCATCGGCAGGCGGACTCTCAACCACTGTGCCACCAGGGAAGCCCTCGGGGGTGCTTTTGATTTTTATTTATAAACAGCTTTGTTGGAATATAATTCACATGTCATACAATTCACCCCCTTAAAGTGCACAGTTCAGTGTTTTTTAGTATATTCACAGATATTTGCACACAATACCATAGGTATCTTGCCTGCTTGCTAAATTTTCTTATTCCAGTAGTTTTCTGGGTAGATTGGGGGTGCCTGTATGCCACTTGCGGGATCTGGAGGTGAGGTATCCTCAGTGGCTTGTGGAGGGCTTCCTGATGGGGTCCACAAAGTGGTTAGTAGGACCTGCATCCCTTTGATGTTTTGAACCCTACCTGCTGTTCTCTCAGTTCCTCCCCACCCCTCAGTCATGCTGCTCACCTCAGTGTTTTGAAAGGAGTAAGAAATGCACACCTCAGTGACCCCTGGGGCTGTGACTCTGAGAGGGTACCAAGGCCTCATGATGACCAGGGGGGTGTTCAGAGGACAGGAACAGGCAGAGATGGGGAGGGCCCCACCTAGTGTCTTTTGCATGGTTCAGAGCTACGAACAGAGCTAAGAGCTTCTACAGTGGCTGCCCCTCACCCATCTAATTGTAGCCTTGAGTCCATCAGGGGAGAAGACAGGAGAGCACTTGAGACCACTGGAGTGTGAGGTGGGAGGTGTAATTCTGCACCTCAGAATCACATGGCTTCATATGTTATAAAACATATAGCAGTGAGCTCATTGCCTACTCAACTTCCCTACATCTACTAGACACTGCAAACTAAACTGCTGATCCTTCTCATCCTGCTTTCTCCACCTGGTCTTTCTCATCTTGGTAAATGTCACACTGTCTATGGTGCCACATTCATCTCATCCCACAATTAACAGATCAGCAAGATCTGTTGGCGTCACCTCCAAACACAACCCAACCATAGCTCTGCCTCCCCACTTCTGCTGGCCCTCTCACACCACCATCACCTCTTACCTGCTATTTACTATAGCTTCCTAAGTGGATGCCCTTCTTTCCCCAAACATTTACTAATTAATTCTCCACGGAGCAGTGACTTGTTTTTTCTTTTTATTGTGAACCAGATCCTATTACTTTTCTGCTTTCAACCCTCTCATGGCTTCCCATTGCTTGGGAGGAAGGAAGAGCCCAACTACAGCAGAAGTCTCACCTGACCAAGGCTGAGACTAGAAGCTGTAAGAGGGATTATTTTCAGTCAATTCCAAAAGCATTCATTTTCAAACTTTCCTTTCTCCCTGGGAATGTGCTAATGGAAAAGGGGTTTGTGTATTAAGGGGCATTTCCATGTTACTTGCAGTATTATTCAAGAGGTATGTGTATGCTGTCGTTGAGCTCAATTTAAGGCGGGACATAAGGAGTGAATTCTAGTAACATCCTCTGATCCACAACAGGGTTTTCAGGGGTTCAATCTGAACCTGACCCTTCTGGCCCCAGGAGAATGAAGGTAGGAGCAGGTCTGTCCAAGGGGGAGGCCTCACGAGCAGGGGAGCAGGAGGGAAGCCCTGTAGCTTCCTCCCCCAAGGGGACCACGCTGCCGCTTGAGAACCGTAGGCTCAGCTGTTGGGCCCAAGGCATTAAGGGAAAGTTCAGAGCCGATCCTTAACACATCTTGCTCATTTTCCATTGAAGAGGACACTTCCCTGCACTGCTGCCTCTCCAATCAGCCTCTCCATCTCCTCTTTACTTCACTCCATAGCAGAAGCTGAATTATCCAGTTGGTGGAATCAGGAGAACACATTAACCTGGCAGAGTCACTGCTGTGAGGAATCATGCAGCCTGGCTGTAATTTAGACCAAGGGCAGAGCTATTCCCACCTCTGACACTGTCCCCAAGCAGTGAGCAATGCAGGGTCCCACCTCCACCCGGACCCCCACCCCAAGGGCAGTCTAGCTCCTAAAGCTTCCTAACCTGGCCTGGGTGGTGCAGATCAGCCTAACTTGTAGGTCTGTCTTTCTTTCAGTCCTCAGACCTCACAGCCAGCCCTTACACACACTGAACAGCCACAGCTTAGCTGAGGGATCAGCAGCTTCTGACCCCAACCAGCCCAGAGCAGTGGGTGGAAAGCTGGCCTAACAAAGTCGTAGAGGATACTCAGGGTCTAGGAGCCAGAAGCCAGCTGAGGGCTCCATCCCCAAATTTGCTGGAAAGAATAAAGCCCCGAGGCCTTTACTAAGCCATCCCCTGCCATCCCCCTGCCCTCCCCAGTCAAGAAGCTAGAGGAGACAAGGCCCAGAAGAGGAGGCTTTTAATACAAAGAAGGCAGGGGATGGCCTGGGAAGAACTTAAATACAGGGGATGAGAGAGTCAGGAGCCAGCAGTAGGGGGCCTGGGGGCCCTGTGGAGAGGGATGATGCAGACAGAGTTCCGGGCCTCTTTGATCCGCCACCACCGGCCAAGCCTACAGGGGCAAGAGGAGCAGCTGAGGGCGGGCCCAGCCCCACCCGGTATCCACCCCATTCCCACCCAGCCACCCACCCTATGCCATTTGCCTCACCCGCACCCCTCAAGAAGTGCCTCATACCTGTGCTCCTGCCCTACCCCGGCCACCAGGAAGTCCCCAGCACTGGAGAACTTGAGGCTATTGATAAAGCCCACCTGAGAAGAGGGAGGGACAAGGCAGTAAGATGTGAGAACAGATCCCTCACCACAGCCCCAGCCAGCATCACAGTCAAAGGCCCAGCCTGGGTTAAATCCCTGCTCTGCGTCCTGCCACCTGGGCCAGCCCTCTACCCCTCAGGGCCTCAGCATCCACCTCTGTGAGATGGGGAAAGTAGAGCGCAGGCCTCGCAGAGAGTTTGTGGGGATGAAGGAGACGGTGTACACTAAGTAGGGCCTGGCTCCTGGTCCTGGCTCTGGAGACTCCATGACCATCACCATTGACCCAAGCCCTGAACTATCACTAGAAGTCACTGACAGATCCTGCCACTCTGCCCTAGGTTGCACTGAGTCCACACACCCTAGCCTGGCATTCAGTCTGGCACCAGTCATGCAGAACCCATCACAGGGCCAGGCCCTCCATGCCTTTGCCCACACTTCCCTACCTTGTACCCCAGTAACCAGGACAGGGCCTAGGACAAGGAGGGGAGTGGAGGCCGGGAAAGGAGAGGAAGAAGGGAGGGTTCCTGCAGGCCCTGTGCTAGGAGCTGGGGCTAGAGAGAGAAGTCATAGCTGGCCCTGCTCTGAGGAACCGCCCTTCTGGCAGGAAAACACTGTAACGGGCCTTGGGAGTGTGGTAAAGACAGGCTGGGTATTCAAGCCTCACTCACCAGGGGGATGTCGCAGAGAAGGTCAAGCTGCCGGAAGCCCTCCCCGCATTGCCAGAGCCGCACAGAGTTGCTGTGAGAGCCTGGGGGACAGGGAGACAGTGAGCACCCCCCTCACCAGCCCACCCTGAGATCCCCTCCTTTCTGCCACACAGGGCACCCACCTGTGGCCACGAGGTCTGTGTTGAGCAGGGCTGCCACCGATGACACCCAGAAGGGCTGCTCCAAGCCCAGCTCCCCCCGCAGCCCATGGGCCTCACGCTGCAGGGCAAGTGGCCGCTTCTTAGAGAGGCCCCACAAGGCTACAGAACTGTGGACAGGGAGCAGGGTCAGTGAGGGGGCCAGGGGCAGGGCAGAAGGGCCACACGGCAGGAAGGGACCAAGTGCACACCAGCCACAGGAAGCAGACAAGGTCCCCTGCACTCTTTGCCTCAATGTCCTCATCTATGGAAAGGGGTTACTACAGCTCCCGAGCAGGAGGATTCTACGCAGCAAGTCCAGGGGCAGTGGCAGTGGTAGAAGGCAGCTCATACCCATCGTCTGCACCCGACACCATGTGCTCCTCGTTGATGAGCTGGATGCTGTCAATGGAGCCCCTGGAGAAAGGCACCATGAGGGGCGTGGCCCAACCTCACCCCCAGCCCATGCGGGTGGCCCCCTCAATGCCCGGTGCAGCAGGCCGCCTTACTGGTGGCCGTAGAAGACAAGCTGGGACTCCTCGGGGATCTTCCACACACGCACGGTCCCGTCCCGGCCCCCGGCAGTCACGCAGCACTCCCTGCTCAGAGCATCCAGTGCAGCCACAGCATCCTGGTGCCCGAAGCTGGAGAGGGGGACAGAGGGAGGATGGGGTCACCCGTGAACCTGCACGCACACATCCGCGTGCCCTCTGCCTACGCATACTCACAGCGTCTCCACGTAGGAGTTCTCCGCCACATTCCACACCTTCACAGAGCGGTCGTGGGACGTGCTGTAGAGCTGGTGGGTGCCTCTGCGGAATGCCAGCCCCTAAGGGTGCATGGAAAGAGGGCAAAAGGAACCTGGACTACAGCAGGAGAGACAGAGGTCAGGCCCAGGGAGGACGTCCTGAAAAGCAGGTCACGTGGCACAGGAAGCCAGCCCCCATCAAGAGCGCTGTGGGGCTCTATGTGGAGCCAGGGGCACACTTGCCTGCCCTCAAGCAAGTACAGACTTCTCAGGCCTCCCTCTTCCTAGGCAAGCTTGACTCAGTCTCCCCCAGCTCTTCCCTATTGCTTCACCCTGTTTCTGTCCTGTTCACCAAAGTGCAGGTTCCCTGAGGATGGGGACCCGCTGCCTCTTTCACACCATTCCCTGGATCCCAGTACCATGCCTGGCCCACTCGGGTGCTCGAGAAACGTCCACTAAAGGAGGCCCAGCTTCTCACCGACACGGCGTCCCGGTGTCCCGTGAAGGTGTACAGGTGCTGGCAGCTCTGGGCCTCCCAAATGAGAATGAGCTTGCTGCGGTCACCCGAGGCCTATGGAGACAAGGGCAATGGCCATGGGCACATTGGCCATGGGCACCCACCACGTGCCCACACCTCTCACCTACTCCCGGGGCCAATCCTGCCTTACCAGGTACTTGCCATCGGAGGAGATGGCCATGCAGAGGACATGGCTACTATGGCCGGAGGGCTGCCCCTCGGCACCCTTCTTGGCTCGAGGGATCACATGAAGCTTCCGTCCACTTTCCACACTCCCTGACACCAAGGGGGAAGAGAGATGGTACTGGGACACAAGGCAGGACTGTCTGGCAACCCCCCTCAAGGGCAGCGTGGCACCATGGAAAAACTCCTGGCCTCAGGTCAGAAGATCTGGTTTAGCCACTGTGAGCCCCTGGACAAGTCACCTCAGTTTCCTCATCTGTTAAGTGGTGACAATAATCCCAAAGGGCAGCCATGAAGCCCAGAAGAAAAGGGACAGGAAAGTGCTTGGGACTGATGGTACGAGCTCTTCCTGTTACTACTATGGGTGGATGAGGACAGCCCTCAGTGGTCAAAGGCCAGGAACCCAGGAGGACCAGGAACTCAATCCCAGGACTGTGTAGAGCCTCAGCTGTCCTCTAGTCCAACTGCCCAACTGAAGCATCAACTCCCATTAAATCATCATCCTGCCTCCACTCCATCATCTCCAATGACATTGACAGGGAGCTCATAAGTCCCACTCCTGGGCAGAAGCTTCCACTGTCATCCAGAGAACACCTCTTTGGAAGCAAACCTGTCTCCGGAAGCTTCCCCCGTCGGGTCTCAGTTTTCCCTGATTATTTCTTCCTCCCCAGACCAGCTGGTCCAGATGATCCCTCATGGCTGCACTCCCACCCAGGCACTCACTCACACTTAATAATGGTGCAGTCTTTGGCGGCAGAAAAGATGGCCAGGTCGTCAGGGGTGATAACCAAACATGTGATGGACAGCTGGTGGCCCCGTAAGATTCGAATGTCAGCAGGGTCTGGGGCCTGGATCTAGGCAGGCAGGGACCAGGTCACTGCAACTGGGGGCAGGAATGCCCCCCTCCACACACACACATGCCATCCTTTCCCACCACACTGCCCAGAAGGAAAACCGGACCCAGGGCTGCCAAGACCAGACCATTACCTGACCCTGTCTGCCCAAGTGCCCACTATGTTCCAGAGCAAACACCCCACAGCCTGAGTCCCCAGTTGGGCCATCTGCCCACCAACCCAGGTGATTCCCTCCAATCTGACACCAAAGTGCCCTGTCTGCTCACCTCCTTTGCCACCGACTTCTGCAGCCGGCCTCTCTGCTCGAGCTGCATGGAGAGGAGAGGGGTGAGATCCCAGGAGCAGGACCAGCCCCATCCCTTCCCTCCCACCACCCTCCCTCCACACTCACCACGTCCTCCTTCAGCCTCCCTGCCACCTGGTCCTCCTCAAATTCACGGGCCTCAGCCTTCTCCTCCTCTGTGTAGGACAGACCAAGCCAAGTAAACCCAGGCCAACAACACCCCACTTTTCCCTTCCCATCCCCACCCACCACCTCAGTCCTGGGCCCTGAACATTTGGGCTGTGTCCCATGGAAGTTCAGGCCACCTCAGCCAAAGAGGAGGGAGGGCTGGATGGTCTCCTGCCCAACCCCTGCCTTTACTTATCAGATCAGTCTGAAGCCCCCTGAAGGCCCGGCCCACCCCAGAAGATCCATTAGAGCTCCTAGCCACCCTCCCACAGGGCCGCCAGCAGCAGCAGCCCCAGCAGCCCACCGGCTACCTGCATCAGTCACCCACCAGGTGGCTGGGGCCACAGCAGGCAGACTCAGGCATAGGCCCCGCCCCTCACCTGCCCAGTCCACAGGCTCACCTTGCTGCTTGAGCTGCTCAAGGTAGAGCTTGGCCAAGCGCAGCTTCTTCTCCTGTGCGGTCTCCTCCAGCTCCTCCGCCTCCTCCTCCTCATTCCTCCTGGGAACTAGGCTGTGAGCAGGAGGAACTAGGCTGTGAGCAGGAGGGCTCGGCCCGCTCCTCTGGCCACTAGGACTGTGCTCCTCGCTGCTTCCCCAGCCACTTGACACCCCCATCCCTGCCAGCCCTCATGGCCAATGGTCTCACAGAAAACTGAAAGATGTGACTTACCAAACTGAAAGGGCCCACCCAGGGCCCAACGTAAAGGTGAAAACAGACCCCAAACCCAAAGAGATCACTGGGAAATCTCTCAACTCTGGAGGGAAAGAGAAGGTTCTACAGGCTTCCAAGAAAAATCAGACCATATACAAAGGGTCAGGAATCAAAGTGACCCCAGAAGCCTCAACAGCAACACTGAGAGCAGAAAACAAAGGAGCTGCACATACAAAATTCGGAATAAAACGCTAACCACTGGAATGGCATGCCAGTTAAACCATTAATGATAAATGAAGACATTATCAGATGTACAGGGTGCCACAAAAGTGGTCCTTTCTCCTTCTTTTAAGGATGGAGGATGTGCTCCCTGAACAAGAGAGTGAGCTAAGAATGGGGAAGGCACGGGAGACAGGAAACAGAAGATCCAACATGGAAAGCAGAAACGGTAGATCTCAGAACAACAACGACCCCCCAGACACAGGGGAGCAGCCAGCCCAGATCTGATGCAAGGAACCAAGAGGCAGACGTGTTGGGACTATCAACGCCCCATCCTCACTGCCAAGGCGCCATCCTCTACCCTGAGGATGGGATTCCAGGTGAAGCTTAACTGGGCCTGGCTTGACCTTGTGCTAGTGAAGTCCTTGCTTTCCCCTCCATGCCCCTCACTCAAGATGAGTCCTACTTTGACTTGCTCCTGGGAGCTGGAGGTAAGTCACGGGAACTCAGAAGCAGAAAACCCAGAGCAGCCCGTTCCCTCTGATCAAGTGCCTGCAGATACCTAGTCCCTGTCAGGTAGCCCAGTTGTTTCCTAGACTCATCCATGACCTTGCCCACAACTTCCCCAGAAACGACCTTGGAAATTCTCAAGGAAGCCAAGGCCTGACCATGCTCCTGAGACCGGTTAGTACCCAGTGCCCAGCAAGTCTTCAGCCAACAGGGTTGGTGCTGCCCTTCCCTCGTACACCAGGGTCTTAACTTCTACTCAGTTTACCCAAAGAATCAATCTATTGTTTCGGGTTCACACATAGAAGACAGAACTCTAAAGAAAATCAAAGCAAGTATACAACCATTGTAATTCCACTCAAATAACATTCTGGAAAAGGCAAAATTCTAGGGACAGCAGTTACTGGTTGGAGGCGGGTGGGAATTGACTGCAAAGGAGCCATGGGGGATTTTGGTGGGTGGTAAAACCCTTCTATATCTTTACAGTGGTGGTAGTTACACGACTATATGCGACTGTCATAACTCACAGAACAGTACACTAAGAAAGGTAAAAACCTACTGTATGTAGGTTATACCTGAATCAGAAAAGGGAAAAGAAAAAAAAGAAGAAGAAGGAAGGAAACCAAAGAAATGATTAACTTAAGTCAGGAATGGCAGTTGGGGCTTCTAAGTTTCTACGAATGGTCTAGTTCTGGTGGGTGCACAGAGGTTCATTTCATCATTACTCTCTATGGTACAATTACATTTCATTAACTCTTCTGTAGCTAATACATTTCACAACACATTTTAAAAATATTTAAAAGTGCTTAGCACAGGGCCTGGCACACACCCACAGTAACCTTAAGACTACAAAAAGTATTATATTAAGTCTTTCTGTGAGCAGGTTAAGGCCAACATGTACTCAACTTTTAGAATTAGAATTTCTAAAGCCAACTCTTAAGGAAGGCACCGGGATTCTCTGATATGACAGCTTCCATGCCACAGGGTCAGGCCTGATACCTTGCTAGCCCCCTCTGAACTCTGCAACATACTCCACCCCCATCACCTGCAGAATGGAGGAGGTACGCAAAGCCCTCCACAGTCCAGATGCACCCACTGCCTACCCTCCCATCCTCTTCATCTCCCATCTAGCCCACTTAGCCCCCAGACTTTTCTCTGGTCCCTGAATGCCTTCCCTACCTCTCCATGAGGAACCCCTCCTCATCTCTCCAGGCCCCATTTAAACTCCCCTTCTCTGTTCCGACAACACGCAGCTCTAAGATACACATCCCACCACAACACATTCTGTCTTCACCTGCCTGCTCCTGCCTGCTCATCTCTGTTCTCTCAACAGTGAAACTAGTGCCCGGCACTCTCAATAACTGTGAAATTGTGGGAGAACAGAGTGAAGAACTAGCAAGCATTTCTTGCATCCCTCTCCCCTTGCCTGGAGTTCAGCTCCCTGTCATGAAGGAAGGCCTCACTGGTCTCCCATTAGGACTGGGGGTCCTCCCCACACAGAGACCCTGCCCCAGCAGCGAAGGAAATGACAGTTCTCAGGGTCAAAAAGTGGAGGAAAGAATCAAGATCTGAGAATCAAGGGCCAGAGTCCTGGGTTCTAGGCCCAGCTCTAGCCCCCGTCATTGAGTACTTCTATACACAATGGGCCCCAGTGTTCTTTTCTACTAGGTGGAAAAAAAGAGCTCACCTCTCAGTCTCCGAGTCGCTGGAGATCTCCTCATTCATCTTGCCGCCACCCTTGGACTTGCCCTTGTCCCCAGAAGAGTCGCCCTAGGAATTATATAATACTTTCTTTGGTCAGGGGTCCCGACCACCCCGGCTCGACCAAGGGCCCCTTAGAGTCCCTCGAGAGTCACTGGGAAAGGCGGTAGCCCCCGGCTCAAGTGAAAGGCTTTTTCAGTATTTGGCGCGCGGAGAACGGGACGAAGCTGACTCCAGCTGGGGTCCCGGGGTCGAGGGGACCGGTGCCGGGGCTCCCGGATGGGGATAATGGTCCAGTAACATAGGATGGACCCCAGCCCGCCAAAGCGCCGTGCTCACCTTTCGCCGCAACTTGCCGGCCCCCGCACCAGCCCCGGCCCCCGAGGCCGGCTTTCCCCTCTTGCGAGCCGCCCCAGTCGCCGACATGCTGCCCCCCGTGTGTGTTGCGGCGGCTCCTGGCGAACTCACGTGGCGGCTAAACCCGGGCCGTCCCACAAGACTCCAAGCCAAGATAGGCTCCCACCGCCCGGTAGGCCCCGCCTCCCACAGCTCCATTGGGCCCTTGGGTAGGTTCTGTCTCGCCCCCAAGCGCCCATAGGATAAATGTCTGTGGCCACGCCTCCTAGAACTCCTATAGGCTCCCGCGCCCGGCTGCCGTAGGAAGCAAGCCTCTCCCTGGCGCTTCCGGCCAACGGCTGCGGCGCGTGCGCCCTGCCGCTGACTGACGTATGAAGAGGTGTCGGACCCCGACACCGTCTTTGTGTTTGCTCTCCTTGGACGTTGGGGGGCGCCAGAGACGCGGGATTCCTTTTCCTGGAAAGTGACTCCTCCCCGTCAGGGGCGGGGGCCAGGGTGAGAGAGTCTGACTCTAAATAACCGGGGCGGGGGAGAGGGATCCGGCAGCCCCCGGGAGAAGGCAATGCCCGCACCTGGGGCCAAGGTCACTGGACAACCGGTGGATACGTATTGCATGCCTCAGGCCAGATGAGCAGCTCTAAGGGCGCGTCAGTCCCCTGGGCCTTGGCGTGTCCGGATCAAGTGTCCACCCATCCACGGGACAGGCTGCCTGCCCGCCTCGGCCTGCCCAGCCTCTGACTCACCAGACTGGTGGCCAAATAGCTGGAATCCTACCCACACCCACTTCTTCCCCTCTCCCCTAAGGCTTACGGGAGGTTGTTAGAACTAGGACTGCCTGGGAGTTACTGACCTGGTGACCACCACCTCTCCCAGGTCCCTGCTTCTCTTAGGTGAGTGCCCTATGGCCTCTCCCACAGCCCTCCACAGGGCAGGGCAGGGTGGGTGTGACTGACTCTTGCCCTCTGGCCACTGGTCTGGGACGGAGGCTGGCACCCCAGAACTCTTGAACCTGCTGGGAAGGGTTTC
This sequence comes from Phocoena phocoena, assembly GCF_963924675.1. Classification (NCBI taxonomy): domain Eukaryota; kingdom Metazoa; phylum Chordata; class Mammalia; order Artiodactyla; family Phocoenidae; genus Phocoena; species Phocoena phocoena. The sequence goes on along the minus strand of NC_089228.1, from coordinate 36,755,500 downwards.
TGCGCTATTGGGTCCCAAGCTTTGGAAAGACAGATCTGGCCTTAGGGGTGCTAGCCCCTCGGGAGCCACTGCCCACTCTCCTCCATAGCTGGGGTGACTCAGCCCAGCAACCATGCCAGATCCAAGTTAGCTGAGATGGGGGAGGAGCAGAGAGTGCTCTGGGGAGAGGAGCCCAGAAATGGGAGGGGGGAGATTCTCCTTTCACTTTCCCTTCAACCTCAGAACACACAAAAGAGCCATAGAGGGTGGAGAGCCCCTCTTCCTTGGCCAGACTGGGCAGACTGGACAGGGGCCTGGCCTGGCCCTGGTGACTGGAGAAAGGGGTGTATCTGGGGTGCAGAGAGCCGGTTTTGGTCAGGGACCGGGAGTGGGGAAATGGAGGCAGAGGGAGGTTACCAAAGGGCAATCTCAGGGTGGGGCAAGTTAGTGCTGTGCCAGCCAGGTGGGACGCAAAGGTCACGGATACCTGAGGGCCCCCTCTGTGCCCTAGAACAGCCATGGCCCAAAGCGCAAGCCCCAGGTACAGCATGAGGGTTCTGAGAAGAAGAAGGGGCGTCAGGGTGCGCAAGAGGAGGACAGTTTCCACTCCACTGCCAAGGCCCTCCACCCACAGAGAAGCGCATAGCCTAAGTGGACCCCCTGTGCACACTCAGCTGCAACTCTGGGACCCAGGTAAGCTGTAGTCCCCAGCCAGTCCCAGTGCCTGCTCCCTCTTGGGTACAAATACACTCAGACCTCCTCCCCTCCCCCTTGGCTCTGGCCAAATAGCTCAAGGCTCCCAAGTAAACTGTGTTCTTCCAAGACCCCAAAGTTCAGGCAGGGCTATATTCCATCAGATCCAGGTGGGTCATGTCTGCTCTTCAGACCCCAGGACAGGCCCCTGAGCTTCTCGGTCTTCCCCCAACGACACTTAAGGCAGAGTTCCCAGACAGGGCCTCCTCTGACACCCCAGTGCAGTGTGATTCCTGTCAGTGTGCAGCCAGATACCCCATCCCACCCAGGGGCGGCCGTAGCCAGCCTGCCCTCCGCACACCCACTCTGGCCACAGGTGCATGAAGACTACGACTGTACCCTGAACCAGACCAACACTGGGAGCAACAACAAGTTCTACATCATCCAGCTGCTGGAAGAAGGTGACTGCTTTATCTGCTGGAACCGCTGGGGGCGCGTGGTGAGTACCACCCACCCACCCTGTGCCCGCATCCTCCCCACCTCTCCCTGCTCAACACATGGCCCCTGCTTCCCGGGGTCCCCACAGCTTACTCAGGCCAAAAGGCCACAGCCTCTGACTGTGCCCTGCCCCACCTCTGACATCCAGGGGCGCTCGGCACAGGGCCTGCACAGTAGAGGCCAGCAAACATTTACGGTGGGCACTGTGGTAGGCACACCTCTGAAAGCTGTTGCTTGCCGGGAGAGGTGGGCCAGTCAAAACTCAGCCGCTTCATGTCACTGGAGGATGCACAGAAGGACTTTGAAAAGAAGTTTCGGGACAAGACCAAGAACAGCTGGGCAGAGCGGGACCACTTTGTGGCCCACCCCAGCAAGTATACACTTATGAAGTACAGAGAGAGGATGAGGCCCAGGAAGCCGTGGTGAAGGTGAAGTGGCCAGAGAGGGAGGGTGGGCCTGGGCTGAGGGAAGGGACAGCCACTGCCCAGCTGTATACCCTCAGGCACAGGCCTTCCTCTCTGGCCTCGGTCTGGCCAGGCCCTGCTCTAGGTGCAGGTGCCCTGCCCAGCTGCTCCTGCCCACGTGGGCCCTCTACCCCTTGGTAGACGGAGGCCCAGTGAGGACCGTGGTTCGTGGTTCAGCAAGTGCAGCCCTGCTCCCTGGACGCAGCCACACAGAAGCTCATCACCAACATCTTCAGCAAGGACATGTTCAAGAATGCCATGGCTGGGCTTCCCTGGTGGCGCAGTGATTGAGAGTCCGCCTGCCTATGCAGGGGACACGGGTTTGTGCCCCGGTCCGGGAAGATCCCACATGCCGCGGAGCAGCTGAGCCCGTGAGCCATGGCCACTGAGCCTGCGCGTCCGGAGCCTGTGCCCCGCAACAGGAGAGACCACAACAGTGAGAGGCCTGCGTACCGCAAAAAAAAAAAAAAAAAAAGAATGCCATGGCTATCATGAACCTGGGGGAGGGGGGAGGAGCCAGGAAGGGTAGCAGGGGTCTGGGGGTGGCAGGGCTGTGGGCCTGACTCCCCACTATCCCCATCTCCCCAGATGTGAAGAAGATGCCCCTGGGGAAGTTGAGCAAGCAGCAGATTTCCCGGGGTTTGGAGGCCTTGGAAGCAGTGGAGGCGGCCCTGAAAGCCCCCGCAGATCGTGGTCTCAGCCTGGAGGAGCTGTCCTCCCACTTCTACACCATCATTCCCCACAACTTCGGCCGTAGCCAGCCCCCACCCATCAACTCCCCGGAACTTCTGCAGGCCAAGAAGTATATGCTGCTGGTGAGGGTTGGCAGGTTGCAGGCAGTGGGGTTACCAAACAGATAGATGGGGCAAGGGAGATGGGGGACAGATAGATTGACTGCGATGGGCCGGCCGAAGGACAGGGGAGGGGAAGGACAGACAGATAGATGGGGTGGGGCTGAATAAGGTGGGGTGGCCATGGTCCTATTTATGTGGGAGGGGGAGGGGAGGCCCAGGGTCAAGGGGACACACAAGCTGCCAGTGCCCATCCCCTTAGGTGCTGGCAGACATCGAGCTGGCCCAGACCCTGTAGGCAGCCCCCGAGGAGACAAAGAAAGTGGAGGAGGTGCCACACCCACTGGACCGAGATTACCAGCTCCTCAAGTGCCAGCTCCAGCTGCTGGACCCAAAGGCGCCTGAGTACAAGGTGGGCCGGTCCCCACAGAGGAGCCGAGCTAGCAGTGGGCACTGGCCCTTTGCCTGTCTGCCCTCCAGGTGCCCAGAAGAATCCCTTTCCTAGGGCCTTCTCTCGCTGTGTCTCCAGGGCCTGAGGAGAGCTCTGGGACTGCAGGGGACAAGTGGAGGTTAGTCGATACATTTCTTGCTCTTGGCACCCAGTTTTTTCTCTCCCCGCAGGTGATACATCCCTGCTTGGAAAAGACTGGCAGCAAGTACAGTTGCCCTGCACTTCAACATAGTTGGACAGTGAACCGAGAAGGGGAGGTGAGGAAGATTCCCTCCCCACCATCACTACCTTGTCCCTTAGGGAGATGACCTTGGCTTATCTTCCCTTTAGTGAGTTGGCTGAGAAACTCTGACCAGTTTCCACCAGGCCTAGGTCTTGTGCATGTGTGCATGAGTATGTGAGTGACTAGGGAACCCTTGGCCTTGGTCATACCCTCTGATGGCAGACAGAAACACCTGAGCTTGGGTGGCATGACTCTCCCGGTTCCCATCTCCCCCGCTAGGGAGATCAGTTCCAGGCCCACGACAAGCTGGGTAATCGGAAGCTACTGTGACACGGCACCAACATGGCTGTGGTGGCCGCCATCCTCACCAGAGGGCTTCGCATCATGCCACATTCTGGTGGCCGTGTTGGCAAAGGCATCTACTTTGCCTTGGAGAACAGCAAGTCAGATGGCAATGGTGAGGTATCCCTCAGAGCCAAGCCCTGAGTGGGTATGGGGACACTAAGGAGCTTGGGGCCCATTACTTGTCCCACCTGCAGTGGATCCAGAGAGGACCCCTCGGATAGTTACTGACTAGAGAGCTCTGTGGGGCATCCTGGGGGTTGGGGGACTCAAAGGAGGCATCTGCTGGTCAGCGACAGCTTCCTGGAGAAGGTGATGCAGATGGGATGAGTGTGCGAACCTGACCTGGGAGGGGGTGAAAGAGGAGCCTTCAAGGTAAAGCAGCCAGGGAGTGGCACAAAGCCTGGGAGGCTGCGGCAGGTCACCACCTCCAGGCACGGCCTGATGACAAAGCTTAGAGCAAATGCCTAGTGTGGGTGTGGGGCTTGGGGGCCCAGGAGGATCAAGGGAGCCTTATTCAGAAAGTGATGGGGAGTACAGTTGAACGTGGCTGCAGCCGTTGGGAGGGTGGCAAAGGCCAGAGGCTGCAGGGAGGCTGTGTTCCCATCCAGGCCAAATGTGATGGGCCCCCAGCCCAGGGCGATGGAGGTGGAGGAGAGAATCCATGAGAGGAGTATGTGGGAGGTGGGATGGGCAGCATTGTGGGAAAGGGTCGAGGGTGTCTCTAATGACCCCCAAGTTTCTGTCCAGGGGTGTCCTCACTGAGGTGACCTGCCCCTACTGGCTTCTCAGCCCAGGTTGACCTCATTATTGGAGACCACTGCCCTCCACCACTCAAGAGACCAAGGTCGGAGGATTCATCCAAGTGCAGATGGAGCTGAAGGTTGCTCAAGGCCAAGGAGGGAAGAGGAGCCTAAGAAGAAGTGGAGGGTGGCCTCAGGAGAGCACTGCAAGGGGGTCTCAGGGTAGAGGGTGAAGGATGCCATGGCAAAATCAGTAGAGCAGGCCTGAAAACCCCCCACCCCAGATATGGTCACTGGAAGGCCATTACTGACCTTGGTGAGGGTGGCAGACGCCTGGACTCTGGGAGTTGAGCAATGGAGGAGAGAGGGAGGAGGGAGCACAGCCAGGACAAGGGGCCTGGAGAAATGGTTGGAGGAAGGATGGAAGAAAGATGGGTACTTTTCTGGGCCAGGGCAGCAAAGCCAAAGGAGATAACAATGCAGCAGAGAGGAGCCCAGGGAGTCAGGCAGAGAGCCGGCCTGCCTACCCTGAGCCTCCCTGTGTCCCCCAGTTACTGGCATGTCCTGCGGGGCCCATGACATTGGCTACATGTTCCTGGGTGAGGTGGCAGTGGGCAGAGAGTACCGCATCGCCGTCTATGAGCCCAGCTTGAAGCAGCCACCCCCTGGCTTCGACAGTGTCATTACCCGTGGCCACACAGAGCCTGGTGAGTCCTATGAAGCTGGACAGGCCTAAGGATAGAGGTGAGGCTGAGATGGAGCACGATGCTTTCAGGGAGGAGGTGAGCAAGGAAGGGGCTTGTGAGGAAGGACGAAAAGAAGTAGGATTCTTCAATGCAGTCATTCACTTTATCATTCAACAAACATTCACTGATTCAACAAATCTTTCCTGGGCAGCCAGGAGAGCTTCAAAGAAGAGGTGTCGTTGACTGAGCATTGAAAGATGAGCAGGCATTTCCCAGGCAGAGAAATGGGGGAGGAGATTCCAGGCAGAAGGCCCAGCCTATGCAGCAGTTTGGAGTTTGGCAAGGTGGGAATGAGTGGGTACTCCCTGTGGTAGAAGTAGAGAGCACAGGGGGTAGGACTTACCAGTAAAGCCAAGGACCAGTGACCCTTGGGTCATTCATAGCCCTTGCTGTGCCCTGCAGTTCCAACCCAGGACACCAAGCTAGAGCTGGATGGCCAGCGAGTGGTGGTGCCCCAGGGCCAGCCCATGCCCTGCCCAGAGTTCAGCAGCTCCAGCTTCTTCCAGAGCGAGTATCTCATCTACCAGGAGAGTCAGTGCCGCCTATGCTACCTGCTGGAGGTTCGCCTCTGAGCTGTCTGCCCGACCCGCCTCCCGTCCACCTCCAGGAGCTAGACCATCATCCTCAATCTTCCTCCCATCCCTGGTGGCCCCATATCACCCCTTCTTGCTCTCAAATCTCCCTCCTGTGTCCAGACAGTGATCCCCTCTCCCTCTAATCCTTGTTGGTCCTGGCATGGCTGTGGCCTCAGTCTCACCTCCTAAGGTGATGAGTGTGATGGATTGGCATTATTACTGGGACACGGATACAGCAGCCTATTCAAGCCTGTGTAGTTAGAGGGGCACAGGCTGAGAGTGGGTGGGTCCCACAACCACCCGGGCCATCCACCCTGGCCCAGACTGTCCATCCAAGAGAGGTGTGATCACCGAGGTGGGGTGAACTTCAGACATGCACAGGCAAGTGCACATTGTATTGGCTCACCCCCCTGACCTCTGCTTGTCTGTGCCAAAGCTGCACCAGGCCTGGGCCTCCTTGCTCTCCACAGTGACCCACCACACCACATAGCAGTTCCAGCCTCACTCCAGGGAGTGACCACTCACACGGAGGACGTGGGTTGTACACACACTCCCACCCACCCTGGTCAGTCTACATTGGTCACTGCAACGACTGGCCTCCTCTGATCATTGAGCCTCCAAAAGGGACCCTCTCCATCAACTCAGAACTGTTGGTCATGTGGGGACCCACCTGGTGATTCTGTCCTTTAGCCCAGACGTGGCCAGGCAAATCAAGCATTCCTTGTGTCTTGGCACCAAACACCCATGTGTGTCTTCTATGTGAATATCATAAATGAATTGAGAATATCTGCAAAGGGTGCAGCTCTGCTGTCATGAAAGGAATGCTAGTTATCATCCCAGGCTACTCTGTCCACAAACAAGGGGTGCAGATGCTAGACAGCAGGTCAGGGTCCAGTGCAGTGTCACACACCATATTTAGTTGTCATGTCTCTTTGGTCTCCTTTCATCTGAAACCATTCTTCAGCCTTTTTTTTTTTTCCTTCATAACTTTGACACTCTTGACACTACTGAAGAGTACAGGCCAGTTGTTTTATAGACTGTCTCTCAGTTCGGGTTTGTCTGATGTTTTGCAGTGATTAGATTCAGGCATTGCAGTTTGGGCAGGAACATTACATGAATGCTGTGTCCTCGGTGCACTGTTTGAGGAGGGACATGTCCTATTCTTGGTAATGTAAATTTGGTTGCTCAAGGTCGTGTCCACCAGGTTTCTCCACTGGGAAGTTCCCATTTCCCCCATTTTTAATTAATCAGTAATCTGTAGGGAAATAGTTTGCGGTGTAAATGTTCCATTCCTCACAACTTTCACCCACTAGCTTTAAAATCCAATGATGATTTTTACCTGAAATCGATGACTTGAATCGATTTTTGCTAAGATGGTTGCAAATGATAGTTAAATAATTTAATTCCATCATTTCTTCTATATTTATTAATAATAGCCCCCTTTGTTTATTATCAGTATGGATTTGTGGGTTCCTATTTTATGCAATGGGTTATAATCCATTACTGTTATTATTTTGATCCTCAAATTGTCCCAGCTTTGGCCAGCAGAAGATCCTTTAAGCTGACTCCTGTGTCTACATCATTTTATGAGCACTTCCTTATGTTCTGGTATCACACGATGTTCCAGGCTCATCTTGCACAAACCTAGAATCAGCCATTTCTCCAAGGAGCCCTGGTTCCCTAGAGCAGGAAATGGTATTTAGAATCCAAGATCTGGGCAGTAGGTATGCTCTTTGGTACTGGGTGTCATTGCTTTTCAGTCCCAGTAGCAAAGAGGGCTAGGAAATATGTATATGTAAATAAACACATCTATCTGTGTCTGTTTCTCCAATTCCAATCCAACACCATATGGTCTTTCCATTCTTCCCCATATCCATAATTTTACTCCCTTCTCCAACTGTCAGAACTTTGGTTCTCATCAACATCAGTATATTTACTTATTTGCTCAATCCCACACAAAAAGCAGTTTCAGAATTGCTACACCCAATACCATTGTGAAAAACAAACTTTCTAATTAGAGCTCAAGATTTACTGAATCATTCAAGATTATCTTTTTGTCTTTAGACTGAGGGTCAATGGTCAAAGCAACAATTTGAACACAGGTTCAAATGTTACTTGGATTAGTTTTTTATTTCCCTTCAGTGTGGTTATACTATTCATTTGAAATGCTGGTAGGTTCATTTGCTTCTATTTATATTCACTTTTAGGGTTTTTCTCATCTTTGTTGATTTATTTTTTTCAACATGTAGAGCATTAACATGGTCCTCAAAAGTCCAATCTATCCAAATCTATGCTCAGAAGAGTGTTCTCCTAGCCCTCTCACTCCATGCCCACCCACCTGCTGTAGTTTCTGGTTTATCCTTCCTGCATTTCTTTGGAAAAAAACCAAAAAAAAAAAACAGATGAACTACAAAATGCTTTGTGTGTGTGTGGTTTTTTTTTTTTGGCCGCGCAGCATGCAGGATCTTCCCCAGCCAGGGATCAAACCCGCACCCCCTGCAGTGGAAGCAGGTAGTCTTAACCACTGGACCGCCAGGGAGGTCGCAAAGTATTTTTTTTGTTTTTAATAAATTTGTTTATTTTATTTATTTATTTTTGGCTGCATTGGGTCTTCATTGCTGCACGCGGGCTTTCTTTAGTTGCGGTGAGCGGGGGCTACTTTTTGTTGTGGTGAGCGGCCTTCTCATTGCGGTGGCTTCTCTTGTTGTGGAGCACGGGCTCTAGGCGCGCGGGCTTCGGTAGTTTTGGCACACAGGCTCAGTAGTTGTGGTGTGCGGACTCAGTAGTTGTGGCACATGGGCTTAGTTGCTCCACAGCATGTGGGATCTTCCTGGACCAGGGCTTGAACCCATATCCCCTGCAATGGCAGGCGGATTCTCAACCACTGCACCACCAGAGAAGCCCTTGTTTTGTTTTTAATTTATTTATTTAATTAATTTATTTTTGGCTGCATTGGGTCTTTGTTGCTGCACGCAGGCTTTCTTTGGTTGCAGCGAGTGGGGGCTACTCTTCGTTGCAGCATGCATGCCCCTCACTGTGGTGGCTTCTCTTGTTGCGAAGTATGGGCTGTAGGCGCGCGGGCTTCAGTAGTTGTGGCATGCGGGGTCAGTAGTTAGTTGTTGTGGCTCATGGGCTCTAGAGCGCAGGCTCAGTATTTGTGGGCGCATGGGCTTTGTTGCTTCACGGCATGTGGGATCTTCCCAGACCAGGGCTCGAACCCGTGTCCCCTGCATTGGCAGGCAGATTCCTAACCACTGCACCACCAGGGAAGTCCCTCCCAAAGTGTTTTAATTGCTAATTTAGTTGAATGATTTTGCAGGGAGCATGCACTCTCCAACCCACCATAGTCCCCATCCCTCCCTATTGCCTTCCCCAGTCCCCTGTTCTCATTTGCTTTCCCACCTGGCCCTCCCCAGACCTTGGTGGCTTGGAGGCTGCCCCAGGCCTGCAGGCCTAACTGGGCAGTGAGAAAGCCAATGCTCTCTCCTTCTTCTGAACCAAGACCTCAAGAATCCAGCTTCACCTCCTGGAGGCAAATGCCCACATTCAAGTTGTGGTCAAGTACAGGAAGTGGTGCCTGTGTGGACAGAACTTAGGAAGCAGGCGACCTGGTTTCCAGGTATAACTTGGCTGTGTAATCCAGAACACATTCCTTCCCTTTCTGAGCACCAGTTTTCTCATCTGAATAATAGAGAATTGGACCGGGGCCCTTCGAATTCCAGCAACAGGTGACTCAAATCCAGAGGTTCATGCCCTGTTGTCTGCCACCCAGATCTGTGCTGATGCGGACTGCGTGCCTATGAGGGGTTCTAGGGGCACAGGCACAAGCAAGACACAGACAAGGTCCCTGCTCTCAAGGGGCTTGCATTCTAATAAAACAGGATCTAAACAAGTATGTGCATAGATATGAAATACAATATCAGGTAGGAAAAGTACCAGGAAGAAAAATAAAGCAGGGTTAAAGGAGTAGCGATGGGAAAGTGGAACAATTCTAGAAAAGATGGTCATTGAAGGCAGAGACCTGAATTAGGTGAGGAAGCAAGCCATGGAGAGATCTGGGGCAAGGGTGTTCTGACAGAGGAAACAGCACATGCAAAGATCCTGAGGTGGAAACCAGTTTGACATGTGGGAGGACAAGCATGAAGACTGTACGGCTGGAAGTATGGGAGGCAAGGAGAAGGCAGGTGAGGTCAGAGAGGTGGGGAGAAGGCCATCTCAGCAAAGAGGAAGTGAGATTCTATTTTGATGATGGGAAGTTCGTGGAAGGATGAGTGCAGGATCATGACCTAATCTCATTTGTCTTTAGAGGGATCCACTTCAGCCAGCTGTGTAGAGAGTGGATCTATGGTGTCAGTCAAGATCCAATCAACAAAAGAGAAATCACTCTATGTATTCCAGACAAGAGGAATTTGATACAGGGAAGGAATTGAACTACCAAAGGGGCTGGTAAGTCAACCCTGGGATTAGCAACAGCAGGAAGTTGCTACCACTCTTAGCCTGGAAGAATGATGGTATTCCAATGCCCAGAGGCCAGGGTCACCCAGCAGGCACCAGAACCCCAGAGGGGACTGCCTGAAGGGAGCCAGGGCTATGGAGAGAGAATGTCCTCCACAGAGGCAGATCCAGAGGTAGATCCAGGCTGAGCATGAAAGGGAAAATACCCTGGCTTCTTCCCTCCTGCCACCCTCCAGCCTTCTGCTGGTAACTTCCATTGGCTGAATTTACCCAAAAACCAAATGACAAAGGAGCCTGGGAAATCAGTTTCTTAGAAGGCAGAGCAGTGCTGTGGAAGATGGGAATGGATCTAAGGGCAAAGAGACAAATGACCAGCACAAGGTGCAGAAGCGGAGGCCAGGACGGATCTGAAATGGTCCAGGTGAGGGGTGATAGTGGCTGGGAGCATGGTAGTGGTGGTGAGAAATGGCTGGATTCAGACACATTGATGGATTGGATGTGGTGCGTGGAGGAAAGGGAAGTGTCAATGGAAACTTCTGAGATGGCATTTACTAAGGGGGGAAGACTCTGTGGAGCAGATTGGGGTGGGGGGGTCATAAGTCAAGTCCTGTTTTGGGGCATAGGACTTTTGAGATGCCCAGTTGACCCTGTACTGGGGGTGATGTTGAAGAACCCCCAAGACTGGGGTTCAAGGGAGAGGAAGGAGCTTCAGACACAAAGGCAAGCCATCAGGGTATACATGGGGTTTTGCCATGGGACTGGGTGACACCACCTGGGGGGCATATGCCCCATTGGAGTCACATGGCTTTCCCTGAGCCAATACCTTGGTGGTGGGGGGTGCAACACTGACTGGCCAGGACTGGGTTTCATGCCTAGTCAGGAATGTGATATGAAAGGTGAGGGTCTTGCTCACCCAAACCACATGTCCTGAGTTGCGGAGAGGTGGCTTCCTAAAGAAAACTCAGAGTGTGCTTAGCAGAAGGGGACTTGTTTCCTAACAGCAAAAACAAAACAAAACAAACAGCAGTTGTTCCCTAAGGGTTCCTCTCATTAATTCCACAGTGTCTTGAAGCACCTATTCTGTGCCAAGCTAATACCAGCTAAGCAACCTACTATGTGCCAAGTCCTGTGCTTTTCCCCTCACTTTACCTAGAGAACTAGCCCTCCTGAGGACCAGAGGGTACCTAGGGGTCTCCCAGCTCCAGCTTTTGTCTCACTGGTACCTCAGTTTCCCCTCAGTACAAAGGCTGAATGATCCGATTAACCCCACTGATAGGGATGGCGGAAGACAGCAGATGTGGGGGGAGGCACTTCCCACCCCTGGAAAAGGCAGAATAGGACGTGGCTGACTCCAAAGCCCACACTCTAATGTCCTGAATCTCACTCCAGCCTGTGCCTGCTCTGGGCCCCCCTCCCGAAGCACCCACAGCACTTCCACAGCACAGCCTTCAGCCTCCAGCTGGCAGCTGCTAGGACCCAGGGGGCCGGTGCCAGGCCCTGCCCCTCCCTTGCCAGCTCTGTGTATCTCCAAAGGGCAGCATCAAAGTGACAGCCAGTACCATCTCCAGCAGGGGCTGAGTTGCTGGGGTGGAGGAGAGAACCACAGTCCCAGCCTTGCACACTTCCATGGGGCCGGCCAAGCCCCCAAGAGAATGGCAGCCTGGGTGTCTGAGCCAGCACCTGGGCAGCCTGTGAGGTGAGAGGCTAGAGGAGCAACGGACGGGTGATGGGAATGGGGCCGGGGGTGGCGAGGGGCAGGCGGGGGAAGCTCCATTTCGCTCTCTGCATCCCAGCACAGGGTGAAGCCTGAGCGCTCGAATGGCCAACGCCACAGGGCTGAACGCACCAGAAGTCGCAGCCTCGATGGGGTTGATCCTGGCGGCTGTCGTGGAGGCGGCAGCACTGCTGGGCAACGGCGCACTGCTGGTTGTGGTGCTGCGCACGCCGGGACTACGCGACGCGCTCTACCTCGTGCACCTGTGCGTAGTGGACCTGCTGGCTGCCGGCTCCATCATGCCGCTGGGCCTGCTGGCCGCTCCGCCGCCGGGGCTGGGCCGCGTGCGCCTGGGCCCCGCGCCCTGCCGCGCGGCACGCTTCCTCTCGGCGGCGCTGCTGCCCGCCTGTACGCTCGGCGTGGCGGCGCTCGGCCTGGCGCGCTACCGCCTCATAGTGCACCCGCTGCGGCCCGGCGCGCGGCCTCCGCCCACCCTTGTGCTCACCGCCGTGTGGGCGGCGGCGGGGCTGCTGGGCGCGCTCTCCTTGCTCGGGCCGCCGCCCGCACCGCCCCCTGCCCCGGCTCGCTGCTCTGTCCTGGCAGGGGGCCTCGAGCCCTTCCGGCCGCTCTGGGCGCTGCTGGCCTTCGCGCTGCCCGCCCTCCTGCTGCTCGGAGCGTACGGCGGCATCTTCCTCGTGGCGCGCCGCGCTGCCCTGCGGCCCCCGCGGCCCGCGCGCGGGTCCCGGCCGCGCTCCGACTCTCTGGACAGCCGCCTCTCCATTTTGCCGCCCCTTCGGCCTCGCCCGCCCTGGGGCAAAGCAGCCCTGGCCCCGGCGCTGGCCGTGGGCCAGTTCGCAGCCTGCTGGCTGCCTTACGGCTGTGCGTGCTTAGCGCCCGCTGCCCAGGCCGCCGCGGTGGAGGGGGCCGTCACCTGGGTAGCCTACTCGGCCTTCGCAGCTCACCCCTTCCTGTACGGCCTGCTGCAGCGCCCTGTACGCCGGACGCTGGGCCGTCTCGCCCGACGAGCGCTACCCCGGCCCCCGCGGGCCTGCACTTCGCGGGCCTGGCACCCGCGGGCCCTCCTGCAGCACCTCCATAGACCTCCAGAGGGCCCTGTCCTAGGCCCTTCTGAGGTACCAGAACAAGCCCGGGATTTGGCAGGAAGGGAGAGCCTGAGCATGCCAGAGGCCACGTGAGAGATGTCTCCCAAGGTGAGCCGGGACTGGAGAAAGCAGGGTGGTATCACAAAGGGCCCATCCAGCCTCCAGCACAGCTTATGGCAGGTAGCCTGCCTGCACTTCTGGCTCTGGAATGGGAGAAAGGGAACCTGCAGCCAAGTGAGGCCCAGAGGCTTCTGGGAGCTAGGAATCCTGAGTTCTGGGCCCAACTCTGCATGGCCTTGTACACAGACCTACCCTTCACTAGGTATCAGTTTTCCCATCTGTACCCTGGACCATCTCTAAGGGCTCCTCCAGCTTGGGTGATCAGGACACTCATGGATGATCCCCAGGCCAAGGAAGAAGCAGAGGTGGGCAGGATCACAGAGGGCCCTAATGGCTCACAGCCAAAGGGAATGGGCCAAGTAGGGCAGGGTCTGGGTTACAGCCACAGCAGGAGGAACCAGTGAAGGGACATTCAGAAAGACGTCCTGCACATCTGCACCAAGGAGAGGCTGGACAAAACTACTGGAACTCCTCCATCAGCTTCTAAAAATGCCCAGAAAACAACTGGATCGCTTTGGTGCCAGAGGCAGGAGGCTGGACAACATGACCCCCCAAAGAGCCCTGAAGCCCCAGAACTGGCATGTGGAAGGGGCGAGGCCCAGCTGGGGCTGATGGAGTCACAGATGGGGGTCCTCTGGGGTCTCAGCTATACCCGTTTTCTGGAGGTTTTGCCAATACCCACAGTGTTTCACAGCTTCCTGGTCTCTCAGAATATTTATTCAAAAACAGGAATTGAAAAAACTGTACAGAGTGTCTGCTGCTGAGAACTCGGCCCCTGCCCCCATGCCACTCCCCCAGCTGCCTGGCAGTGCCCCCTCTTCGGGCTGCCCTCTGCCAAGCCCAGCCAGTCCATTCCAGTCAAAATGGTATCAGTGGAAGCAGCAGGAATCTGCAGGGAGGTGGGGAGAGAAGCATGGCCCCCAGCCGCTCCCAGGCCTCCTCCCTGATCCCCACAGGGGGACAGGAGGCAAGGAAGCCCTGAGGGATGGGGAGTGCATGAGTGACCCCCGCAAAGTGGGGGCACTTAGGATGCTCCCTGCATCCAAGCACAGAGCTAGAGGGGATCAAGACCCCTACCCTGGGGCTGCTGCAGCTCCCAGAACTCTGGGCCAAAAACAGCCCCCACTCCGAGAGCAGGAACTCCCACAGACCGGGGCAGGGTCGGGGGGTGCATCCATGCGTCTGGGCATTAGCGGCGTTTGGGACCCCCCCGCCCGGGGTGGAGTCTCCTTGGGCAGATAGTGGAGGCAGCCCCCTGCCGGCAGTCCTGCCTGCTCCCGTGCCTGTGCCTCAGCTGGCCTCAGTAGGGGGAGAATTTCTGCCGCTCAGCTTTCTTGCTCCCATTGGCCGCTGCCATCTTGGCAGTGTAGGCCGCCAAGCCCGGCGGTGGCCCTGGGGAGGCAGGTGGTAGAGCCAAGAAGGGTACAGGCTTGAGGCCGATGAAGTTGGAGAGGGAGATGGCATAGGGCGTGCCCAGCAGGCCTGGGGGAGCGGTGGGCAGGGCCGTCAGGGGTGGCGAGAAGGGGGCAGGCAGGTCTGTGGGGGCCGAGCCGGGTGTCCCCCCAGAGGTAGACTTGGCCGTTTCTAGACTGGAAAGAGGGATAGAGAGGGAAGATGAAAGGGAAGGTCAGAGGTGAGAAAGGAGGCAATGAGGGCAAATATAAGGGGTGAGATTAGATGAAAAATAGAGAGGACTTGAGAACAATGACCTGGGGTGGGTGTGTTTGAGGAGAAGATGGGAAAGGTTGGAAGAGCGTGGACGGGAAGAAAGGACAAGTAAATATAGCATTGGGTAAGGTGAGAAATGGGGAGGCTGAAGACCCAGGGAAAAGAGCCAGGGTTGGAGAAACAGGACATGGGGGACAGATGTATGGGGAAGATGGGGCAACACTGAACAAGTGTGGCAAGGTTAGGGGAGGCAGAGGACAGGCCCAGGAGAAGGGAGGTCAGCTCTCCCCACCCGACCTGTGCCTTTCTCAGGCACAAAAGTCCCATGACCTGTGATACCCCACCCCACACTCACCAGGCAGTGATGAGGTACTGGGCCAGGGCGATGGACACTGGTGAACCAGTGATGGTCACGTGCCGCTCACCAGCGCCCTCTGCTTGGTTCCCGATCTTGATATGTGCCCCTGACATCTGCCGGATCTCACTGATCTTGCTGCCCTGGCGCCCAATCACGCAGCCAATCAGCTGGAGAGAGGGTGGAATTCAACCCTAGGTGAGGCCCAGACGCCCCAGGCCCCCCTACCCACCCTCAAACTACCCCATCCCGTGCTCACGTCGTTGGGAACCAAGAACTCCTGTGAGCTGGTCTGTGTGCCAGGATCCAGTCCTGCTGGGGGGAGAAGAGGGATTGGGTGTGAGTCTGGACCTTTGCTGCCTCCCCATGTCCTTTCCAGAGGGGCTACCTGGCCCCTTGGGATCTGCCCCTGCTTCCTTCTGCAGGGACTGCTCACCTGGCACCATGCTGGGTGAGGCGAAGGGGACTGCGTGGCCCGAGAGCTGCTGGAGCTTGGTGACCTGTGCCAAGAAGAGGGGTCAGGAGTCAGAGGAGGCTCAGTTCGGGAAGGGGTGCCTTGGGCTGCGGTCACTCACCTCAGCTGAGGTCACAGCCCCATACTGACCCTGGACGGAGAAGCCCTGTGGGGACAAAGTGGGTAAAAGGGGGTTACTGTGATCAGGGCAGTTTGGCCAGAGTCACCCCTCCCCACCTCTCCCTGGACCCCCAATTCCTTCTTCCATCCCCTTCCCCAGTAACACATCCCACCCCTCCTGCTGTTCCCCCTCACCTGGTTGGTGGAGAGAAGGACAGTACCTAAGGAGAGGCTTGGATGATATGGGATAGTGGCTCCTTTGGGTGGGGACTGGAAGGCACAAAAGGGGAGGCTCTATCAGGACCTTCTCAGGCCCTCCCTGACCTCCCCAAGGGCCCTGTGTTCTCAAGGCCCTCTCTATAACCCCCAGGTAAATGCAGGCCGACATCCTGGAGCTTCTCACATCCATCCCTGCAGCCCCACTCTATCTCCACCTGGTGTCACGTGGGACTTGAGGGCCTGACAAGGCAGGCCCAGGGCCCATCCCCTGCCCTCTCTCCCTGCCCCAGGGCAGCACCTCCAGGATGACAGCACAGATCTGGCGCACACACAAGATGATGGCATCAGGCACCCCAGAGACGGTGACAGCACGCTCTGTGGAGTTGGGGAGCAGGTCCCCTGCCACCTGCACCTGGGCACCTGTAGTCTGCAAGCAGAGAACGGGGGCCACTTTCAGCTACTCCCATAACCCAGAGCATGCCTAGGCTCAGAGCTCCCCACAGGACAGGAAGCTGTAAGCCCAGGTCTCCCCTCGAAATTGAAGGGTAAGACTCTCTTGGGGTGGTACCTCTTCCCCTCACCTCTCGGATCTCCTTGATCTTGGTGCCAGCCTTCCCAATCAGCGAGCCACACTGGCTTGCAGGGATGACAAGGCGCAGGGTCACTGGAGGTCTGGAGACATTCCCCCCGTTTGCAGGAGCAGCGCAGAGGTCCTGGGCAGGAAGACTGGGTTGGCCGTGCATGCCCCTACTGCTCTCCCTCCCCTGGAGCACCTTCTTGCTGGGGGATGAAGGAGGGAAGCCTGCCCGCGTCCCACTCCAATGAGAGAACCCTGCCCTCAGCTTGGCCTTCTGTCCCACCCGTAGCCACTCTGTGGAGTCAGAGTCCTGTTCCTCCCGGGGAACCACCTGTGGCCCCCAGCCCCTCAGACAGCCACAGACCTCATCCAGCTTGAAGGCAATCATGGAGACTGCATGGAAGACGGCTGCTGTAGATCCGGTGATGGTGGTGATGCGCTCAGGGCAGGAGCCCTCAGAGATGGTGATCCGGGCGCTGCTCTGTGGGTGCAGGACAAGCGGGGCTCCTTCTCTGCTTCCTGGCCAAGAACTTGCCTGCCCCTCCACTCACCAGGCCCCAGCCAAGGCTGGAAACGGCCACCTTCTAGGGGCACTCACTGGTCATCCCAGATGGTGGATTCAGGGACAAGGTGAGGCAGGCATCTCCCCTCCCCTCCAAACCAGGTGCCCTGGGCTCCTCTCCCAAACTCCGTCCTCACCTGTTCCCGGATTCGCTTTACAGTCTCTCCTTTCTGCAGGAGACAAAATAGGAGGCAAAATAGAGAATGGCTCTTAGGCCAAGCAGCCGTTGATTCCTTTCCTGGACTGAGGTCTCAGGTTGAAGGGGACATACAGAACAGAACGAGGTACCTACCTTCCCAATTATGCTGCCCACTTCCTGCAAACAAGACAAGAGTGGAGTCAGCAGGGTACCAATACCCCAGGCCCAGCGCTTGCCCCTACTTTAGGCAGGGGCTCTGCAGGAGACAGGATACCCAAGATCAAACTCCCTCCTGGAGGACCAGGTCTTGCCTCGCCTTGCACTTTGCCCCCTCCTGAGCCACAGCGAAGCACTCCCCCACAAGCACGTACTTTCCCATGCATCAGCATCCGCAGTGTGAGGGTGATGCTGAGCTCTGGCTCCTCCTCCAGCCCCGCATCTGAGCCGCTCATCCTGTCAGGCGGGGCTGGGGCCGAGGCCGCCTGGGAGTGCGTCCACGCTGTGGCCTGGCCGGCTCTGCGGGGGGCAGTGGGAGATGGGTTAGAGAAGAGCTCAGCTTTCTTTCAGGTCCCTTGCCCTTACATGGGAACCCCAGAGCCAAGCTAGATAAACTTCCAGAGCAGAGAGACAGCGTGGACCACAAGTTTCAAGTGTCACATTGACCAGTGTGCTGTATGCAGCTCACTAGCTGTGTAAACCTGGCTGACATATTTAACCCTTCTGAGCCTCAGCTTCCCATCTGTAAGAAGGGGATACCCAATCCAGTCCCCAGAGTCATGAGAATTAAAATGAGATAGGTGCATATGTGATAGGCACCCAGTTCCCACAAGTATTCTTCCCTTCCCCTCGTACGTCAGGAGAATTAACTATGGGAGTCCAGAGAGGGAGCCTCCTACCTGACCTCTTGGAAGAGGGGACCCTTGTCGATTGGCCCTTGAAGGTTGGGTTAAAATCGAAACGTTACTTCAAATGGGAGGCACTTGTGTCCAGGGACCAGAGCCCCTGCTGGCTAGAGCCTGGAGGAGCAGCTGGAGAGGGAGCCGGAGCAGCCACGGGAGCCATGGGAGGTCTTGAAAGGTGGGCAGAAGTGAAGGTAGTGAGGCTCCAGGAAGGTGGGCTGCATCTGTCCACTAGAAGTCACTAAAGCAGAGGCTCCTGCGGACAGCTGTGAGCGAGGTTCATTCAGCACTGGGGGTGGGGGTGGCGGTGGGGTCTGGGGACCAGCCGTGTGCACGGTGGTTTTCTGAGCCCTCTCCTATGTGCTGAGGAGGTTAGAAGTGTCCGGGCTGGCCATGTTCCCAGCTTGGAGCACTTTCTACTGTACCAGAAACAAATCACTTGGACTCTTGAGTCTCAGTGTTCTCACCCATAAAATGGAGGGACTGCTTCCCCCTTGGAACTGGGTGATGGGTAAGAAAGGGATTGGGGGGCTGGGGAATGTCAAGGCCGTTAACTGATGGAAGAAGGAGGAGCTGGAGATTAGCTGCTGGGATTAGCCCAGCCGCCAGCCCTCCCCACCCGACCCCTTTTCATGCCCCAACTTAATCCTGAACCTTAATCCTGCTTGGAAATCCCTCTCCTCCAGCGGCTGTCTTCCGCCCGCCAAGGCTCTGCCTTGATGGGAAGCTCACTGGGGAACCAGAACCCGAGCAGGAAAACAGGGAGGGGACCAACTGGTGCCAAGTCTGAGCCAAGAACAAGCCCTAACCCTATGAATTCCTACTGCCTGGGAAGGGTGGGGGGGATGAGTGTGCTGAGCTCGAGCACCCCAGAGACCCCTGGGCACCTTCCTCCTCAGCCCCCTGCCCTATCCTGACTCGAGGTTCAAGGGTGTGGAGCTCTGTTCAGTGCCCTCTTCAGAACCCCCTTGCTAGCCTGAGCGTGGGCATGGAGGAGGCGGGGTGGGGCTCCCAGCCTGGCTGTCTCTGGAAGCCACTGTATGGCCTGAGATCTTTATTTCTTCATCTGTACCACGGGGGTGACAACCCTGATTCCCCAAACACCCAGTAACTGTTGCCTCCCCAGCACCTGCTCCTTCCTCCGCTTGAGTTCTGTCCATCGGCTCTCCAGAGGTCAGAGGTCAACAGTGGATGCAGGGCCTGTGCTCTGTGAGCATCCTGGCCAGACTCATGCTGGCTGCCCTTGCTAACATTCCCCCAGCTGCCGGCAGTTCCCCCAGCAAAGCACTCGTGATGACGTGCTTATTTTCTGTTGCCCTGGCCAGCCCGGGAGCCCCTTAGAGCAGGAGCCAAGGCTGCCACCCTCTCCTTGTGTTCCCAGAGCCAGGCTGGAGAAGTTACTTAGAACACGCTGGTTATCTGAACAGATGAATTCACCAAACAGAAGGGGAGCCTGGTGCCTAGAGAGGGTCTGTAACCTGCCCAAGGTCACAGAGGGGTGGGGCCTGGTGGGACTAGCAGGGCCCTGCCTGCTAGTGTGAGGGCCTGTCTGCTTCCTCTGTCTGGCTGTCCTGTTTGGGTCTGTCTGTCCTCTTCCAGGGGGGACAGGGGCAGCTCTTCAAAGGTGGGGAGCAGGCTTTAGTAGTCTCTCAGACCCCTGCTTGGTTGGTAGACATGGGTTGGGAAAGGACTGTACTTGTCCAGAGCCACATCTTAAGCTCTGGAACTTTCTGGGGCTCAGGGACCTCTTTGGGGTGGTAACCGATGGGATACCCGACATTGTCCCCATACCATTTGCACATCAACTTTTGTGGGCAAAGGCTCCTGGGAAAATAGGGCAGAAGGGTTGGGATGTGGCCAGAACTAGGGCTCCTGCCCTGAAAAAGATACCTGGGTTTACAACAGAGCCCCACTGCCCCAATTCAATGGGTGACCTTGGCCAGGCCTGCACCTGACCTAGACCTCAGTTTACCTACCTGTGCTATGTGTGTGTGTGTTTGCAGGAAGGGGGTGGGGGAGGGGAGTGGCTGGTCTCTCTGTGTCCTTCCTGTTTTGATAGACCCTCAAGGTCTTTCCTCTCTTTAGGGGAGAACAAGGGGTCTTGATACAGGTCTCTCTAATTATTCTCCTAGGAGCCCTAAGGACAAGCAGCCCTACTTGGCTCCCCTTCTACCCTTACAGGGGCTCTAGGGAGTTGCTTGCTGCTCCAGCTTGGTGGGCCCTAGGTCCCTGCTGGGCCACCCACATGGCAGCCACGCGTCATGCCACACTGACCTCCAGCTCACCTCTGGGGGTACCCAGCTCCCTCTGGTCAGCAGGGCTCCCTGGCAGGACATACCAAGCTCAGACCAGGCCTCTGACCTCGGGCGTTCCCTTCTTCTCCCCAGACCCCCTCCCCAGATCCAGTGCCCACTCCTTCTGTCTCTGGCTTCCTGCCACTCAGGCTGGAGGGGGCGGGGGGGGGGGGGGGTGACAGCTGTGTAAGCAATGGCGGCTGCCCCTTCCTGCCCCTCCCCCCCAGCTGTCTCTCTCTCATGACAGCTGCCCAATCAAAGGGCTGGGGGCTTAGCCAGCTCCCCCCCACACGCAGGGATCAAGTGTCCACCCTGGCTTTGTTCTGGAGCAAGAACAATCCGGGGGAGGGGAAGGCTCCTGGGGCCAAGCAACTCAAGTGGACTGGCCCGCCCCTTGGGGGATTCCCTTGGCTCTAATAGCTAGAGTGTCTGGACCAACTAGGGCTTGTAGACCCACCTGGGCTGGGAAGAGAGAGAAGGGTCCAGTCTCCAAGTTCATTCCCCACCTTACATCCCCCAACGGTCCCCAAGCTAACAGCCTCCTTCTATTCCTCTCCAAAAGCAGCCATGCTGGCCACACCCAGTGATGCTGGAGAATGGCTCAGGGCATCAGGCGAAGCAGGGCATGGTGGGGATGGGGTGGGGGGAGTGGACCCTGGGGCCGGAGGGGATCAGCACTGAGGGATCCTGACTCCCCTGCCCATTTCTCTGGGCATGCTCACCCTTTCTGATTAACTAGGCCTCCAGAAGAATTGCCCCAGCATCCTTGGATCCATATGCCCAGCCTCTCAGCCTTACAGCCTCCCAGGATGGCCATTCATACCTACTTTATGGGAGAGTTGGGGGAGGAGGGGCCTGGAGGGGAGCAGTCTGGGGTCTGTGAGCTCCAGCCTCTGGTTCCTTGACCTAGAACTGTCCTGTAGACTCAGTACTAGGCAGAGACGGGAAGCTCTGACAAGCTGGCTGGTGCCAGAAATGCTACAGCCTCCTTAGAGCATCATTAGGCAACCCCTCAAGAGTCCTCACAGCCTAGGGAAACCAAGGCAGGCCCAGGCCCAGACTGGAGTCCAGGAGAAAGGGTGCAACTTCATGGTACAGCCCCATGCACTGGTACACATCCCCTCACTGTCTCACCCAAATTGAGAAAGGTCTCTAGCTTCCATTCTCCATGCTATAGACTGGGTCACTCTGCTGCTCAACAGCCATCCTTGGCTCCCCAATGCCCAATGAATAAAGCCTGATCTCCATAGATGGGCACTCAAGGCCCTTCATGATCTGGTCTCTGCCAACTTCTCTTGTCTCATCTCTACCCCATCCCCCACACACACCAGACTGCAAAACACGCCTAGCACCACCAGGCCTCTGGGCCTTTGCCCAGGCTTATCCTAGCTTGAAATGCCCATCCTCCCCACTCTGTCCAAATCCTTCTCAGATGCTGCCTCCTCTATGAAGCCCTCCCCAACCTTCCAAGTCATATGTTATCACTCAGGCCTCTCTGCCCCTCCAAGATGCCTACAACTCAAAAAAGCCCCATTTGGGCATTTCAGAGCCTGCCTTTCCACTACACAGAGTTCCAGGAGGGCAGAAGCTCCTCCAGGAGGGCAGGAGCCAGTACCAGGCTCAGTGTGCAGGGAGAAGAAAGGGCTCACAGGGCCCAGAGGCATTAGAGACCAGCGATGGGGCTAAGAATCCCAGAGAAGCAGTGACAGTGGGGTGAGAAGACCCAGGGCTCAGGGGACCAGCCCCATGCGAGAGTCAGGATCTGCCTGGACAGGGTTCCCAGTTCCCATTCCTTAGCACCCCCAGCCCCTGCTCCTGCTGTGTCTCTGGGTCTAGGGGCTCCCCAGGCATTATCACTGGGGTGGGGGATTTGCACTTTGAGACTTCTGGAGGCCCTGAGTGGGTTTCCCCATGGCAAAGGGGGGGCTGAAGGAAGAACTGTGGTGTGGCATAGGTTTCACAAAATCGGGCTCGGACTGTCATAGCTGGAAGGGCCTCATCAGAGGGGAACCTGAGGCCCAGAGAGGAAGGGGCTTGTCTGTAAGGCTACATGAGAATGAGAGGCAACTGGCAGAGCTGGCAGAATCCCAGGGTCCACCTGTACAGCTCAGAGCTCTTTCCTCAAGAGGTCAGCGCCACTAGGCAATGGGGATGGAGGCTGGAGGGGGGCAGTGATGGGAGTAGGGAGGGTGGGCAGAGCCTGTCTGGGGACACAGGGCGGGGCAAAGCCAGCCTCCCTGTGGCCTGGGCCTGCCAGGGTGTGTGGGCCGCCTGCTCCCAGCCCCCCACCCTGAGCATGCAAGAAGAACAATCCCCTTGTGTTTGGGCAGCCTGAGCCTGCATGCTGATGAAGGCTGGGGGGTGGGGGCTGGGATGGGGGCGCCTTGGAGGTTGAGGGGGTTCCAGGGCCCGGAGGGGCTAGGGGACCTTCAGATGGGAAAAGGATAGGGTCCCAGGTGCTGGCTCTGAAGCAGTGAGGGTAA
Organism: Phocoena phocoena; assembly: GCF_963924675.1. Classification (NCBI taxonomy): domain Eukaryota; kingdom Metazoa; phylum Chordata; class Mammalia; order Artiodactyla; family Phocoenidae; genus Phocoena; species Phocoena phocoena. The sequence continues at coordinate 36,732,833 of NC_089228.1, read as the reverse complement.
CCCCAGGAAAGAGTGAAGGCTGCAGTTGAGGTTTAAGGTCCTGGGGAGTCACCGGGGGTCTAAAAACTCTTTGTAGGAGAAGAGGAACCCCTGGAGACACATGCTCTATTGGTCCAGCGTGAAGGTGATCATCCTGCGCTTGGTGGGAACTAAGAGCCCACATTCTGGAAGGAGGGAACGCACCTGGCCCTGGGTGCATCCCCTTGAAGACCACTCCCCAGGGTGCTGGAGTCGGGCGGGGCACTGGGTGCTACAGGTCCCAAGATGGCGGGCCTGGGATATGGGACTGAGGAGGCGGGCACCTCCCTCTCCTGGTGAAGCAGGCTCCAGGGCCAGGCTGAAGTGACTAGCCAGAGCCCCCGCACCTCCCAGGACTCCAGCTAAGAAGCTAGGTCAGAGCTGAGGGGCTAAAGAGCCACAGGGCACAAGGGACCACTCCGAGCCCCCAACTGTCATTTCCACACACCCCTGGCCTGGAGGTCTGTGTCTGGCGCCCTCAAGGACTGCAGAGAATGGGAAGGGGTGTGTGCTGAGCCAGGAACTGCAGGGGAATGGCAGATGGGGACAGAGATGGAGCAGAACCAGAACCCAGGGCAGGAGGTCGAGAGAAGAGCAGGTCCAAAGGACAGAAAGAGCAGGTGGGATGAGGGCCTCAAATCTGGGGTCTCAGGTCCAGGAAACCCCTCCCTGGTACTGGGGGCTCCTCTAGCAGACCAGCGCCCCCCACCTGTGCAGGCCTGGGCCCGTGTGGGACAGGGAACGTGTTCCTCGCAGTCTCCCAGTCTCCCAAACCCGCGACCCCAGTCTGTGGACTCAGGCGCGGGCTCCCCGCCCCTGGCCGAACCCCCAAACTTCGCGGCCCGCGGTGCCCCGCCCGGCCCGCGCCCTACCTCGCTGGGGCTGTCCTGCGGCGGTGGCGGCGCGGCGGCTGGGCCGCTCAGTCCCACATTGTCCCCGGGAGAGGCGGCCGCTCACAACTGCGAGTGACATCAGCTGCGAACAATGAGGGGTTTGACAGGCGCGGAGCCCGGCCGGCCCGGAGCCCGGCTCCGCGCCCCCCCCCACCCCCGGCCCGCCCGGCCCGGCCCCTCCCCGCCCCCTCCCCGGATCCGATTACAGCGCGGCGGGCCCGCCCCAGCCGCCCCAGTGCCGCAGCCGCCCGCCCCGCCCCGCGCGCCGCGGTGCGCCCCGAGCGGCGGCCGCTTCCGGGAGGGCTGGGGCGACCCTACCCGGGCGGCTCCTCCAGCCCCCGGGAGTGGGGGGCGAGGGGGTTGGTCCGGCCTGAAGCGCGGTCCCAGCCACGGTCCTTCCCGCGCCACCCGCGCCTGCGCCCCGCTCCCAGTCCCTTCGCTATCGGCCAGCCGGTCCTTCCGTCCCGGGCCGCCCGCCCGGTGACTCTGCCGAGCTCTCTGCACCCTCATCTCGGCCTCGGCCCCGCCGCCAGCGCCCGCGCTGCCCCGCTCCGGCTCGGGTCCCTCGGAGCTCAAGTTTCGACCCTCCGCCGGGTTGGGTTCCCGGCGCTCCTCGCTTCTGCGCCATCCATCCCCGCGCGGGGCTCTCGCCCACCAAGCCCCGCACCCCTCAGCCACCCCCAGCTTGCGCGAGGCCAAGCCCTCGTCCGTCCAGGACAGGTTACCGGACCAGCTGGAGGAGGCGCCTGTGAGCGGTGTGACCCTGTGCACCCGCCCCGTGATTCTCCCAGAGCTACCCCCAGAATTCCTTTTTGGGCTAGGGTCGCGAGGGACGCGGCGCAGTTGAGTACTCGACTAGGGAAGGGGTAAGAGTAGGGGGAGGAGCTGGGCGGTTCCCAAGCTCTCGCTTTCCCGCACCGCACCCCCGGCTGCCGCGCCCCCTGGGGCGCAAATCTACCTCCCCCTCTCCTCCGTAATCGGCTCAGCCTGGTCCCACTGACCTCCACGTCCCCCTACAGCTGAGTCTCTTGGCACCTGGGTGTGTGGGGGTGGGGAGGGGAATCCAATCTCCCTTCCCCTCCATCTGGCCCGGTGGACAAAGGGCAGGGGGACCATCTGGTCCTGCCAGGGTGGGGGAGGGGCCTGCAGTGGCGGTCCCAAGGGGCGGGGGAGGGGCGGCGCTCTGGAGACAGCGAGAGTCTGCGGGGTCTAATTGCATCACTTTATTTCACAGACCTCCAATCTCTCTCTCCCCACCCCCCAAAACTCAGAGCAGGAAACTAGCTTGGCTGAGAAAACCCAGGCCTAATAACCTGGGGAGCTGTGGAGCACCCAGAAGAAAGTGGAAAAGCTGGGAGATCTGAGGGTCGAAGTGATGGCCCTTCCCTTTTGTGGGCATTTCTGATCTGGAGGCCAGCTGCAACCTGTGGGTGAGTGAAGTTCAAAGCTGGCCACACCCTAAGCCTGGTAGAGGGTCTCCTGCAAGGGCTGGCCTCATGGTGTCCCCACCCTCCCAGCCATGGGGTGCTGAATGGTTGGGGAGGGCAGCATGTGCCTGTGCAGGTGCTTGTGTGGGGACAGAGTATGTGTGTGTGTGCCTGTGCATGCAATGCAAAGCTGCTGTGAGAGTGTGCGTATCAGCCCAGAGTTGCATGTACCTGTGTGGTTGCCCCCAAGTGAAGGATCATATTTGGGAACATAGATGACTGTAATGTGTATGCATGCATATGGTCATGTATGTATTTGTGGCCTCAGAGGTGAAGGTAGGGGGTGTTTGTGCCCAGCAGGGCAGCCAAAGGAGGAGCTGGGAGGTGGGGGGAGGCTGGGCGGAGCAGAGGAAGGAATGCAAGCCGAGCAGGAAAGCCTATAGGAGAAGCTCATCTAATGGATTACCCTCCACCAGATTATGTCCCTTGATTCCTGAATTTTTTTCTCTTGATTTCACCTCTTCAGTCTGTCACTGCAAGAGAAAGAAGAGAAAAAGACAGACCCTAAAAGAACTCAGATAGAAAGACACACCTGTTGGATGTGCAGGATGAGCAGGAGCCCACGAAGGGAAGGAGAGAGAATGAGTGAGAGAGAGCCCAAGGCAGGCAAGTGGCCCACCCCCATCAGCAGGGCTGCGCCTCATGCTAGCTCCTGCAGGAAATCCAGCAGCCCTGTATGCCACTCCTCGGGTTTGTCAAGGTAACAGGGGTGCCCCGCCCCCTCCATGACTAACACCCGGTGGTTGGGCAGCTGCTTCAGGTGCTCAAAGCTGGTCTGACCCATGGGGTCCTGGTCTCCATATACGATAAGAACCGAGGTCTAGAGAAAGCAATGGGAGGCAGAGTTAACAGGGACCTGCCCCACCAGCCCCAGCCTCCTAGAGATCAATTCCAGCCCTCCCCATCACTTTGGTCTCTCCCCGGGGTCACTGCAAATGACAGAGAGAGACAAGTTGGCCCAGTGCAGGGATGGTTTGGAGAGGTATGAATTTGTGTATGCCCCAGCACACAGTTTAGCACAGGGCTTGCCACAGTAATCTTCTGCCTAGTACACCAAAAGGGCAGAGTTTGGTGGTTCAACTCCTCCCAGAAGCTACCCCTTTGGTTACCCAGTACCCAGGGATGGACTGTTCCTTGCTCCTGGCAGGGACATCTCAGCCTCCCACATAGGGGTACCTTCACTCTGGCATAGTCGGCAGCATTGATTTTGTCAGTGCAGATGGGGGCCACTGGCACATAGCCCCGGATCTGGGAGCCTGGGGTCACGAGGAAGGGCAGGGAGTACATGCCACTCAACGATGGGCTGATCACGACTGGGGGGCCCATATCCAAGGCATCCACCACAGTTGCCAGAAAGCTGCTGGGGACCAGCTCCCCAACAGGGGCAGGGGCTGTTGCTTCCTTGGATCGCCCCAGACCTGCAGGGATTCAGGTGTGAGAGAGACAAAGGTGGTGAGTAGGAAAACAGGGGAGAGAGGGTCCCTTCCTCCAGGAAGCCCTCCTAGGTCAACCTCTGTGCCAGGTTCCTGCAACAGGCAGTGTTGCATGCTGTAGTTATTCCTACAGCAACCTAGGTCTGTCGTATCTGTAGCAAGCATAAGGCATTTCCTTCCATGTTTGTGCCCATCTCCCCCAGTACAGCGTCCTCAAAGAATCAGGCTCTGAAGCCCAGCTTGGCCAGATCCAAGTCCCAATTGTCCACTATAGATTATGTAAGCTTGGGAAAGTCCCCTCAGCCCTCACTCTACTGCTCAGTTTCCCCATCTGTTAAAAGGAGGTAACAAAAGTGTTTGCCATTTGAGATTGTTGTGAAAATTGATTTAACTGCTTCAAGGCACCTGTCCCAGGGCTGGCAGGGTAGATGCCTCCAGGACAGTGGATGAGAGACTGGCTCTGCACACATCCCTCCCCTCCAATTAGTCAGTCCCTACCTTCTGCAGGATTAGTTCAAGGCCTTGGCCTTGAAGCTCAGCCCAGTCCACTGTCAGAACCAATCCTGTCCCAGCCTGGAGGCCTGCCCTTGGGCACTGAGACCATACCAGCCATGGCCAGTGAGGGGAGCAGGTTGGCCATGCTGCCACCTTCACACATGGCACCATGGGCTGGGGCCCGCCAGTTGAGGTTATGACTGGCAGTCTTGTGCTGCTCCTCCCTCCCTCAGGACCTAAATTAGGGCTTTGTATGTGGGATCATGACTGGGGGCTTAGCCACCCCCAAAGGTGCCAGGGGACTCAGTGTCACTCCTCAGGGCTTCCAACAGAGCCTGTGGTTTCGGCTCTTTCAAAATATTTTACTTCCAATCGACTGAGCACCGATTATTATGTGTTAGGTACTGGCCACATACTCACATGGATAATCTCATTCCATTCTCATTAGAGCCAAACCCCAGAATGAGTGTGGTTATCTCCCATTACAGATGAGGAAACAGAAGCAGAGACACTGAGACATTGCCCCGGGCAACACAGTTAGAAGCAGCTGGGCAGTGTCCAGACCACACCCGGCTGGACTAGAGAAGCTCAAAGGCCCTTGTAGTGTGCACTGCGCCCTGTCTAGCTCAGGAGTCAGCCTGGCTAGGTCCTCCCAGTCCCCCAGCCCCCAGCCCTGGGTCCCCAGTGAGGATCCCACAACCCCTGTCCAGAAGCCTTCCCTGGAGTTACCTGGCAGGTCAATGGCCACAGCCCAGTAGCCAGCCTGGGCCAGCCTGTGCAGCGTGCCCAGGTTCTGCCAGGTCTCGGAGGAGAAGCGTATGCCATGCAACAGCAGCACGGAGAAGCAGGTGGCCTGCCCACTGCCCGGGTGAGCCTCTCGGAAAAAGAGGCTCTGGCCCTGCACCTGGATGGTGCCCTCGTGCTGCTCCACGCCCGCCATACCTCCTGCTGTGCTGGTGAAGCACCTGTGGTTCAAGGCCAGGCTGATGAGAAGCCACAGAACACCTTGCCCAGGTGGAGCAGGGAGGCTGCCACAGACAGGGCAGGGGTCCCTCCTGGAGCATCAAGGAGGCTCCCAAAACTCTAGGAACATGCTTTGGGGTGAGGAAGACATAGGTGTTATTCCTGCATCTGCCACTACCTAATTGCCTTGGTTTCCTCATCTGAAATATGGGACATTAAAGCCTATCTCAAGAATTTATGAGTTAAAAAAAAAAAGAATTGATAATTGATGGTGCCTGCCTTTGGAAAGAACTTAATACATGGGTCTCCCATTACAATTATTGTTCCCATTGTTATTATCCTTTTCTACGAATGGGGATAATACAATAGTACTAGCTCCTAGGTGGTTGATAGGATTAAATGAGGCCAGGCATGTAAAACACTCGCCAGTGCCTAGCACATAGTAAGCATAGTAAATGGATCAACAGCGATCAACAGTAAGTAGCTGACTATTTTGCTTTTCAACATTTTCCTCTTCCAGGCACTGTTATAGGTCGTAGGTTGGCATCGCAGGCCGAAGAGGATAGGGGTTAGAGTAAAAAATTCTGTTTTCCGGAGCCGGAAACCGGAGCGCTGAGCAGGGAAAGGCTTTGAAGTTCCGGCCGGCGAGGGAAGCGAGGTCCTCAGCGCGCTGCCCGCTGGGGCCCAACGCACTGACGCCGCGGCCAGGGGCGCGGACACCGGCGCCGCCACCGCTCGCTGTGTCCCCTCCGAGGACCTCGGTTGTGGATCGCAGGGTCTGGTAGGGTGCATGCAGAGGGGGTGGGGGCAGACCCGAGGAAGGGGGCTTGGGGAACCGAGATGGGCAGAGGAGAAACTTGGGGTAGGTGGGGGTGGGTTGTAATTGGAGAGAGGAAGAGAGGGTTGGGGGGCGCAGGGCAGGTACCTGGGGAGCTGCGTGGGCTCTCGCAAATAGGAGGCAGGCGAGTGCAGGCGGCGACTGGGGCCCGGGGCGGGGAAGCAGGGATGTGGCCCGCCGGAGGGCGTGGGCCGGGCCGTGCTCCGGGGCGCCCGCTTGTGGCCACAAGCCGTCCCAGGGCCGACGGGTGCTGCTAGACCCATCCTTCTTCTCACAGATGTCTCAGTTTCCCCACGCCCCTCGGCCCCACGTGCCCCAAGCACCGGACAGGGTCCGGCCCCGAGACCCTCAGCGACCTGCTCCACATGCATATGGTGTGGCTTGAGAAGGAGGGTTCCTTTGGGGTCTCATCCTTCCTGTTCCCTCGCCCTTCCTCCCCACCCCCTCGTCCCCAGCCTGGGCTGCCCAAACCCAGAGTCGTCAGTCTGTCTGGCATATGGCTGGGGCCCGGCAGGTTTGAATGCGAAGCTCTGCCAATGCCCAGCCATGATCGTTTTCCCAACGCCTCCGAGCCTATTTCCTTGCCTGTAGAATGGCTGTGATGTTGCCTACCTCACAGAGTGCTAACAAGGAGTGAATGCTGCGTGTTCCGTGCAGCCTCCGTTTTCCAGGTCTGCCCACACAGGTCAGGGACAGATCAGATGTTGGTCGCATGTCACCAACCAGGATAGGTGACATATAGAGACATAGAAGCCTAGAGGCCACCCCGGGCCCTGACCGAGTGCTCGAGCGCGTGTGTATTTGCAGGGGTCAGGGAAGTGGATGGCTGGAGACCTGGGGCTGCTGCATAACAATACTAATATCTGGCAGTTACGCAGCGAGGCTTCCGCGCCAGACACTGTTCTAAGGCTTGACCTATCCCTCAGTCCTTAAGACAGGCCTCTGTGGCGGTGACAACCCTATGTGATCCTTATCCTTAACCCTGCTGTACAGACCGGAGACTGAGCAAGGGTGGAGCCGTGCTGGTGGGAAGAAGTCGACTGTCCCTCCCCCGGCTTTCAGGCCAAAAACAATCCGGAAAATCTGAACGGGGGGACGGGGGTGCCGAGTCTCTGTGCTTCGGGGTGCCGACCCCAGTGCCCCCTCCAGTTCGGCTACTAGGCGTGGACCCGAGACCGCGGACTGCGCAGGCGCGCGGAGGCTCGCAGCCGCCCGCAGAGAGGCGGAGGCTGAGGTAGCGCCAACGTCTAGGGCTGTTTGGCGCTGGTTGCACCTGAGCGGAGCCCGCCCCACGGTGGCAGACCCGGTCATCCCTGTCGGCCCGGTGAGTGTCCCCGGGGAGTGAGGCCAGCAGGGTGCCCGGGGGCGGGCCATCCTTGCCCCGCCCCTTGCCCCCGGAGCCCTGGGACAGAGTCCTGCTTGGAGGGGCCCCCCGCGCTGGGGCAGCGAGTATGTTTGTGTTCGTGTGTCGAGTGTGCGCGCCCGCGCGTTTGTCAGCGTGTGTTCTTAGGGGTCTGGGTGTACGTGTATGTGTGTGTGGTGTATGTGTGTGTGGTGTATCGGTGTTTCTGTGTGCCTGTGTTGGGGGGGTTATGTCAGCCTGTCTGCCCGCTTGTGTCTGTATGTCTACTGTGTGCGTGATTTTAAGGGTGTATATCTACCTGTGTGTCTGTGTGTGTATTTCTGAGGGTCTGTGTTTGGGTGTCCGTCTTTCTGCCTGTGCCTGTGTATTTCTTGTGTGCGTGTGTAGTTCTGGGGTTGTGTGTATGACTGGGTGCTTGAAATATGAGGGTCTGCATATGGTTTTGAAAGCGTGTGTGTGTCTACCTGTCCCTCTGCCTTCCTGATAGCTGAATGTGTGCGTGACTTTGAGGGTGTTTCAAGGTATCGATTGTGCAGAGACCCGTGCGTGTGCAAGGAGGCTGCCTGTACGTGCAGGGAATAGCTTGTACAAAGGAAAAGCGTTTGGGGACAAGAGTTTGTGTGCACGTCTGTACACCTGTGTGTCATTGTCGACGCGTAGGCCAAGGACCTAACGCGGGTACAGCGCCTCCCTCCCCTCCCCCCATATCTGTAGCCTACTGTGGTCTAGTGCTCCAGCTGCCAGGGTTGCCATAGCAACGGCTGAAGTCCCGTCCCTCCCTACCAGGAGAGGTGCCCCAGGGCACCAGGCCCACCAGAGGAGAGGTTCAGCGCGGATGCTCTGCCTGGTGGGAACCTAGGCTGCCGCGCGTTGCAGGCTTGCGTCCGAGGCTGGTCGTGGTCAGAAAGAAGAGAGGAGCGTGCTTTTCCTCCACTCAGCATCTGGTCCTCCATCAGCCCCAGAGGGGCTGCCACTGCCCAGTCACCACCTGACCCTTGAGCCTGGGGGTGGGGGCTTGGGAAACAAGCCTTCTCGTTCCGGGAGGGGTGGTGGGGTGGGGGGATCCGAGGTGATTCCCCAGCCCTGAACTCCAGCCAGCGCTCAGCTGACACTCAATAAAGACCTGTTTACTGGAATCTGGGAACAAGGCAGGCCTGCTCACCCTAGACCCAAGAAATGATAAGACAGCTCCTGGTCAGGTCCACTGTATTACCGAAATCTCACAGGAGTCTTGGGAGGGCAGCTGCCAGGTTATCCTCCCCATTTTACTGACAAGGCACACAGCCAGGAATTGGTAGAGCAGAGTCTCAAAGGCAGGGCTAACTGCTCTCTCTGGGTCCTGGATACCGAGGTCTGTTTTCTGGGCTGGCAAAGGACTCAGACTAGAGCAGTCCATGAAGCAGGTCATTTGGCGTGAAGCTGGGGGGTGGGAGGCATTTGTCTCTCCAGCCTCCATGGCTCCCTTTCCACTTCTAGATGTGCCATGCTTCTCCCTAGCCACATACCCCCTCATGCCTAGGCATTTCCTCCATAAAGGATATTCTCCATGAGCTCTCTTCCCACTTAATATCAGCTGGGGTAGAGCATTAAATATTCCCATCAGTGGTAAAACACATTCTGATTTTAGCATTATTATATGCAGTGTGATAAAAAGAACCATTTCAAAACATGCCCTCAGTGGGACATCGCTTTACTCTTTGATGTCTTTCACCTTTGATGACTCTCAGCACTCTGTCCACGAGTTCATCCGTCACCTCACAGCCTTGGTTTCCTCCTTGGCAAACTGAGTGTGGCCTGGTGGTTAGGAGCCCAGCCCTGGGCTCAAGTCCCAGTTCCCCTGCTTGCTACTCTGCACTTTGGGTAAGAGAATTTACCTCTCTGAGCTTCAGTTTCCTCATCTATAAGAGACCTATAATACCTGCTCCCTAGTGTTTTTGTGTGGGTTCATGAGTCGTTATTGTGAAGGGCCAAGCACAGGGCCTGGCTATCATAAGCACTTGATGAATGGAAGTGGTTTTAGCTGGCACAAGGATGATGGTGGCCACTGATGCCAAGAGGACATCTCAGATGCTCCTCACGCTTTAGGGTATCTGAGCCCTTGCCCTGGCATGTGGAGTAGTTGGGTGTGAACCCTCAGATCCTTGCCTGGAGCAGAGGAGAGGGCAAGGGCTGAGCTTTTCCTCTGCTGGGCGCTCCTGGGTGGGATTTGAGAATGGGGTCCAGGGGACCTTGCAGGGGCTCAGCCCTACCCTCTTCTCCCTCTCCTCTCCTCCTCCAGACTGTGGTACAGACCTCCATGACCCGGTCCCAGGTCGCCCTGCTGGGCCTGGGCCTGCTGTTCATGCTGCTACTGTATGTGGGGCTGCCAGGACCCCCTGAGCAGACCTCCTGGCTCTGGGGAGACCCCAATGTCACAATCCTGGCTGGTCTCACCCCTGGCAGCTCCCCCATTTTTTACCGCGAGGTGCTCCCACTTCACCAGGCCCGCAGGTGGGTGCTGACCCCAGGGTGTAGTGGAAGGACTAGGTCCGCGGGGAGTCCCTGTGTGGGTCCCTCAGCTCAGCTCAAAGTGCTCAGGGCCTGGGAGGGCAGTGGGAGAAGCCTGGGAAGAAAGAACCCCCAGAACACACACTCCCCTGTGTGCCCACAGGGTGGATGTGGTGCTGCTCCACGGAAAGGCCTTTAACTCCCGGACATGGGAGCAGCTGGGCACACTGCAGCTGCTGGCACAGAGGGGCTACCGGGCCGTGGCCCTTGACCTCCCAGGTGAGAGCCCCCACCCCTGGGTCTAAGGAGGTAACGTGCAGCAGGGACATGGGGACAGCATGCCAGAGGGGAGAACTGGAGGGATAGGAAAGCCCTAAGTTGTGGCTGGGGAGCATCTGGACCCCAGTGTCTGAACAAGCAGTGGCAAGTCACAACACAAAGTGTCAACACGAAAAGCTCTGTGTTTTTTATTTTCTACCTTGAAAACTACGGTGTGGATTGTTGCATGTCACAGAGCAGTTAGCAACATGACCTGCCTCACAAGCGATTGCATGGGGAGATCTCATTGTCCTTTTTATGACAAACTAGGTAGCTTTTTGTTTTTTCAGCTATACAAATGATTTTTGCTATTATTCTTGTCATTAAAAAATCAACCAAGAGTGATGCCCTCAGAGACCCATGCCATGTTTCTCTCCCTCTCACTTCTCTAAGCAGTTTGAGGGTGCCAGGCCCTCTTTGGGCGTTTCCATGCCTAGAGATACAGGGTTGTTTGGTGGGGGCTGTAAACATGACTGGTGTCCTGCCAGCTTAGTGAATCTATCTGCAGCCTAGTTTTCTTCTCCTCTACCATGTCTCATGGGTCATGCCAGGCACTGTGACCCTCCCTCTCCATAGTGTGTGCCATCAGAGGGATGAACAGGTTTTATCTGGCCACTCCTCGACTGGTGGCTGTGTAGCCTGCTTTAGAGTTTTCAGTGTCAGTTGAAATGCTCAAGTAAGGAAGCTGAAGCATCTTTGGACATGCTTCTTTGAGCATGTGGGCAATAATTTCTGTAGGGTAGCCATCAAGGCCAGTTGATGGGTCGAAGGACACACATTTAAAGTTTTTTGACGAATATTATCTTACCCTCCAAAAATGCTGTGTGGATTTACCCTCCAGTCATGTACAAAAGTGTCCACATCTTCCTTAACACTGTGTATTATCAGTCTTTTTAGTTTTGCCAACATGATGAATGAAAGATGGTTTTCTAGCAGCCCTATCACAATACAAAAATAACGTCTAGGAAGTTTGGGGTAGCAGATGCTATATGCCACTGCCCCCCATCTCTTTCCCTCACTCTGGTGGGCAGGAAGTCCTGACCTCCTTCCCAGCCTCCCTCAGCTGGTGCCTTCTGCTGTTCCCAGGTTTTGGGAACTCGGCACCTTCGAAGGAGGCAAGCACAGAGGCAGGGCGGGCACAGCTGTTGGAGCGAGTGCTGCAGGACCTAGAGGTGCAGAATGTCGTGCTGGTGAGCCCTTCACTGAGTGGCTGCTATGCCCTGCCCTTCCTGATGCAAGGCCACCACCAGCTGCATGGATTCGTGCCCATTGCACCTGCGTCCACCCAGAACTACACCCAAGAACAATTCCAGGCCGTGAAGGTACTGGGAGGAGGGTCTCCAAAAGTCCTGGCTTCCTGTCCCTGGCTCAAGTCATAGGGGGAAAGGCCTCAGGTCTTACTTGGAGGACACATGGCCCCATCCTTGATCTGGATGGGAGAGATGGGGTGTATAGGGAAGATTTCCTAAGGAGGTGGCTTGAGGGCCAGTCCCCATCAGGCCCCAGGATCACAGCCCCTTGCCTTGCCCTGCAGACCCCGACTCTCATCCTGTATGGGGAGCTGGACCGCGTCCTGGCTTGGGAGTCACTGCGGCAGCTCCGCCACCTGCCTAACCACTCTGTGGTGAAGCTGCGCGATGCAGGCCATGCCTGCTACCTCCACAAACCACAAGACTTCCACCTCGTCCTTCTTGCCTTCCTTGACCATCTGCCTTGAGCTCACCCACTGTCCAGGCCCCAGGCCTGGCCTGAGCTTGGAGGATCTGGACCAGTCTCCACCAGGGAGGCAGCCCCTGGGGTTGGAGGGTAGAGGCCAGAGGGCCAGGCCCAGTCAGGACCTCTCATTTCATCTCAGAGGCACAATAAAAGAAAGCATTTTTGTTATGCCTAGGGAGTGACAGGTTCTGTTTCCTGGCGTTGCTGCAGGTGGGGTTAGAGTTGGAGGCAAGTCTGGGACTGCTTTGGGACTGAGAGCTGGAGGGATTGCTCCAGCAGCCTGGGAAGGCTAAGGACATGCGCTACTTACTAGATGGCTGCTGAGTGGCTACTCTGACTCAGTTTCCTCATCTGTAAAATGGGCATGATGGTAACACCTAGCTCAGAAAGTGGTTTTAGGATTGAGTCTGGTTAAGCAGAGCACTTGGCCATACTGGGCTGGCGACGTGGGAGTGTCATGGAGAGGGGATGTTACTACTGCTGAATGACCACTGGGATTGGTGGGAAATCCAGGGTCTAGCGGCTGAGTTGAGTGAGTCAGGAATAGAGGACCTATGGCCGAAGGGAGCAAGATTTGTAAAGGTGGGGTGGAGAATGTGGTTTAATAAGTAACACAGTATTGGGAGGAGGGAAATTTCCCCCTCTACCCCTCTTGAGTTCTTGGCTGGACTAACAATAAAATTGACACAAAACAGATTAATAGGAGAAAAAGAAATTTTAATCATGTGCAAGGAGGTCTCGTAGATATGGGACCTAAGAAGTGGCCAGAGCAGGCAGCTTTTATACTTTTTAGACAAAGAATAAATTTGTGAGGACTTGACAGGACAAAGAAGCATATTTTGGCTGCTCAATTAGTAAAGAATCTAAACAGAGTGGGCTTGGGGGTAGTAAATTAAAGAATTAACAAGGTTTGTTTATACAGGCTTCTCAGCCTGAATTCCCTATCTCCGGAAATCAGAGTGTCCTACCTCCAGATGCAGGGAGTGTACCTTTTGTATAGAGATTTATTGTTTTCAGGGAGACAGAAAGGAGGGTCAGAATGTCTCTTTTGCATTGGACATTTCTCAAGTGACTTTAATTCAAAATAATCAACATGCCACTGAGGCACATTTTGGGATGGCCTGCCCTGGGCCCCAACAATAGCCTGCTTGCCCCTGGGAATCTGTGGGTCAGCAGTCTGACTTAAACCTCACGAGGGCTGGATGGACCCTACCCTACCCTGCCAGCCTGCCTCCTCTGTGCCCAGAGGTTGAAGTCTTCAACCCCCACCCCTCCCCAAGCTGATTCAGCCCCTGGAACTGAGGGCAGAACTGGCTGAGAGTACAAAGGACAGCCGGATGCACAGATGGGCAGCTACAACTGTGTGCAGCCTGTGGGTGGCCAGTGGGACACCTGTGCCTCTTTATCTTCCCTCTCCAGTGGCTGCAGAAGAGCCAGGGAGCCTGGCACAGGGTCAGCCAAGAAGGTGCCACACGTATGCTTTTGTGCAGTTTCCCACCTCTCATTCTCTCATACAGCGTCACGATTACATCCTCTCATCGTGCCATCCTCTGTCACACCCAACCACCATCTCACATTGTCATACACACAGTCACCCACTGATACACAGATTTGCCTACACAGTGGTGCGATCACACATGCGCCCATCCGTTCATTTATCCTTCATTCCTGGCACGCTGTCCGTCTGTTCTGTGCCCTGCCAGGGACAGAATCCTGCGGGTACATGGACCAGCATCTTGGAGCTCACAGATATTAACCAATAACCTCTCCACACAGGGAGCATTGAGGCAGTCAGGGAGGCCGCCCCTGAGGAGCTGAGGCGTGAGGAGGGGAGAAGTCCAAGACTCGCGGGAGGGGGTGGTGGAGCAGGCCGGGGCCAGACCCAGCAGGACTTTTCAAAGCTGTACTCTGAGAGCGAGGGGGCGCTCAAGGGGGCAGCTGCGAAGTTTCCGGTCAGTGCCCGCCTTCCTCCCTTCTGGCCCAATCGGGAGGTTGCGGGAGGTGGGGCCCGCTGCCCAGGGCCAAGGGCGGGGCCTGAGGGGGCGGGGCCAGCCTGTAGCTCGCTGTCGGCTGCAGGGCGGAGCCGGCGGCGGAGGCAGCTGCCCCGGGGTGGGCCCCTGAATCCCAGCCTCATGTAAGTGGCGGAGGCTGGAACCACTGGCTGGCGGAGACGCCCACGGTCACTGGGCCTTAGAGATTGGGACGGCCCTGATTCGCATTCTTCGGTCCCGCCCTGCGGGGTCCGGCCACGTGGTGGGCGGACCGCGGCAGTTCTGATCCGGAGACCTCGCAGGACCTGGAGTCCCGCCCACAGTCCAGGGCGGACGCCGAGAGGGGAGCGTGGGCCCAAGACCAGCAGAGAGTGAGGTGGGGGGCCGTGGAGAGGGGTAGAGGGATCTGGGGCTCCCTGACCTGAAATCCGGGCAACTGGGAGAATTTTTTTGAGGAGGGCGGGGGGAGTCAATGTCTGGTTTCAAACGTGGCTCAGCTACTTTCTAGGTGTCTCTGAATATGTCTTAGCTTTTTCCTCTGTAATGTGGGCTTTCAGAGGCACGAACTTCATGGGGTTCCTTGGGGGATTAAATAAGGAAATGTGTTGAAAGTGGCCAGCACAGCGCCTGAAACAGAATGGGGCCTCTGTAACTGGGGGCTCCGAAACAAGGTATTATCTCCCTGCGGGGCGGCCGGGGAACCGCCCTGGGGAGGGACTGCGTGTAAATGGAGCCCACCAGCCCCAGCGGCGGGGAGGGGTAGGTAGCCACTCGTTTTGCCCCTAGCTCACCACGGCAGGGCAGCGCCATGGCCAGCAAGCGTCGTGAGGGCGAGCACCCATCCGTGACGCTCTTCCGTCAGTACCTGCGCATCCGCACCGTCCAACCCGAGCCCGACTACGGTGAGAACGCGGCGGTTCCAGGAGGACCTGTGGTGGGGCATCAGGGGCGGGGACTGTGCTCTAAACCAGGCGCCAACCCCTGTCACCCAGCTGAGCCTAATCTGCTGCCTCAAATGGCGCCTCCATTCCTCTAAGCCGTTCCCTAGGTCAGCAGACAGCTCAGCACCCCCTCCAGGCTGTGCTGCTCCAAAAGTTACAACTGGCAGTTAAATAGGGAACAACTTCACCTACTCTCCAGCACTTGGGGTTGGGGAAGGGAAGAAGAGGCCCCCGGAAGCCTACTGGGGCTGAACAAAGGCCACAGACCTTCGGGGAATCAGGCTTGGTGGCTGGGAACTGTGTACTGGGGTCCAATCCAAATGCCTGCTCTGTGATTTACCAGCTGGGAGACAGTGGGTGAGACTTATGTCTCCGTACCAGTTTCCCCATCATTAAGGAAGGTAACAATGACACCTGCTTCTCACTCTGGACTTCCCACCTGGCCTTCTACAAAGGGTCACTGGCCAAAAATGTCTTCTTCCTTGGGGACAGCGATGCAGATGTCTCTGACGGATGTGGAATTGTGTTGAGGCAGGGGTCTGCTCCCTTCTCTGGATGTACCCCCATCTCTGCCTGGGCCCGTGGGAGGTGTGGGGAGGCAGAAGCAGCAGCAAGGCTGTCTGTGTTCCCAGGGGCTGCCGTGGCCTTCCTTGAGGAGAGAGCCTGCCAACTGGGCCTGGGCTGTCAGAAAGTGGAGGTGAGCCTGTGGCCCTGCATGGGTAGGGGAGGTGGGCCTGGGGCAGCTCCTCACCGTGCACTGACGACCCCTCCTCCTGGCCCTCTCCAGGTGGCAGCTGGCCGTGTGGTGACTGTGCTGACCTGGCCAGGCACCAACCCCAGACTCTCTTCCCTCTTGCTCAACTCCCACACCGATGTGGTGCCTGTCTTCAAGGTGCGGGGGGTGTAGGGAGTGGAACACCCTTGGGGACAAAGATGGTACAGATCCCCCATTCGACTGCAGGGATCCCACGATGCTGGTCCTGGCACTGATTCGACCTCATAGAGCATTACTCTACTCAATCAAGCAGCCTCTGCCCAGTAGCTATTCCATGTCAGAGGTGGGGTATGCCAGAGGCAGGGTTGGTGGTGGGAGGCAGAGATGAGGGATGGCTGTCAGCTGCCCTCTTCAGCCCTACGTGGGCTCCTAGGGCACCCGCTCCCTGGGCAGGGCCACAGTTGAGCAGAGTGGATTAACGACTACATTTGGTGCTTGGGTCCCTCTTCCTGCCCCTGCCCCCAGGAACATTGGAGTCATGACCCCTTTGAAGCCTTCAAGGATGCTGACGGCTACATCTATGGCAGGGGCGCCCAGGACATGAAGTGTGTCGGCATCCAGTGAGTGTCCTTCATTCCCAGTTTCCCCACTGGCCCATTGGATTGACCCAGGACCCAGGTGTGATTGGAGAACATCAAGGCCAAGGAACATCTTGACCCCTTACCTTGGGCGGGAATTCCCGCTATGACCATTGCATGGATGGGGAGACAGGGACAGACTTTCTGGAGTCACCTGCTAGGCTGTGGCAGAGCACGGCCCAAGGCTGCAGCCTGCCTGCTCTGATGGCTCCCCCCCAGCACCTGGCTTACACCCTCTTACTGCCCCTCAGGTACCTGGAGGCTGTGAGGAGGCTGAAGGTTGAGGGCCACCATTTCCCCAGAACCATCCACATGACCTTTGTGCCAGGTAGGAGTGACTCGAGGAGGGGCACCTTCAGGGGTGGGGAGAGTGTTGGGGCACCCCCTATCTCACATTCCTGCTTCTTTTATAGATGAGGAGATTGGGGGTCACCAAGGCATGGAGCTGTTTGTGAAGCGGCCCGAGTTCCAGGCCCTGAGGGCTGGCTTCGCCCTGGATGAGGGTGAGCAGGGTGGCAGGACACTGACTGGCCAGCAGGAGATAGGGAGGCTGCTAGTGGGGGCTGGGCCGCTCCACCCTCTCAGGCCTGGCCAACCTTTTCCTCCTCAGGCCTGGCCAACCCCACTGACGCCTTCACTGTCTTTTACAGTGAGCGGAGCCCCTGGTGTGAGTATGCACTTGGACGTTGGGGGTCACTGTGCAGATGGGAGACTGGGCCAGAAGGGGCAGGGGCCCGCCAAGGGTTCCACAGCAAGTTGGGGCCTAAGTAGGCCTTGAACCCAGGGCCTCTGCCTCCCAGCCCCTTCCTACCTGGGCATCTCTTTCCTGAGCTTCTGAAGGGAGGCCCTAACCATGGGCAGAAACCAGCTCTACACTGTGCATTCTGAGGCGGGCAGAGACCTGGCAGAGGAGCCTGGAATGAGGGGAAGACCCCGGGCCCATCCCAGGGCTGGTTGCTTTTCCAGCCTCTCCCATACTGAAGACACCCCCTTCCCCCTGCGTCTCCCAGGGGTGCAGGTCACAAGCACCGGGAAGCCAGGCCACGGCTCACGATTCATTGAGGACACGGCAGCAGAGAAGCTGGTGTGTGGCATACGGGGAGTGAGTTTGGGAGTTCCCGAGGCTGTCCTGGGGCCACTCTCACATCTAACCTCACTCTCCTAGCACAAGGTTGTGAGCTCCATCCTGGCTTTTCGGGAGAAGGAGAGGCAGAGGTGAGGCAGCCTGGGAAAGGGCACGGGGCTCTGGGAGGCTACGCAGGAGAGGAGGGGGGCTGAGCCCCCTTTCTATCTGTTCTTCCCCCTTGCTGCTGCTGCCCCTGCCCCCCACCACAGGCTCCAGTCAGACCCTCAACTGAAGCAGGGGGCCGTAACCTCCGTGAACCTGACTAAGCTAGAGGGTGGTGTAGCCTATAATGTGGTACCTGCCACTATGAGCGCCAGCTTTGACTTCCGCGTGGCACCAGATGTGGACCTGAAGGTGCCATCTCCACCTGGGTTTGGAGGAGGGAGCCTGGGTCCTCAGCCCTGTCCTAGAGGCTCAGGGAGAGCCTGAGGGGTCAACTCATCTCCCTTCTCACAGGCTTTCGAGGAGCAGCTGCAGGGCTGGTGCCAGGCGGCTGGCGAAGGGGTCACCTTCGAGTTTGCTCAGGTGTGGACTGGGGAACCTACAACAGGGGAGTTGTAGGAGCTGGGGAGGCTGGGCTTGCCGCATGTGTCACTGCAGGAGTGTATGTTTGGTGTGCCTGCATACATCCTGGCTTTAGCTGTGAGAGACATGTTTTGTTCACCAACAAGCGTTAGTTGTGTAGGCCACTGTTGGGTGCTGGGGAATACTAGGGAGTGAAATTAGACAAGTTTTTGCCCTCATAGTCTTTACACAATGAAGGGAGGAATAGACATGAATCAAAAAATTACGTATTACTTTTATGTAAGTGTAAACACATGTGGTCCAGGAAAGGGTGGGACCTCATAACTGTGAACCTGTAACTGGAGTATTTGACCAGTCTGAGGGGTCTGGGAGTGCCATCTTGAGCAAGGGGCACTTAGGAAGGATCTGAGGATGGACAGGAAGTGGAGGGCACACAGAAGGTCCCAGACCTGTGACCTTTGAGAGACTGAAAGAGGGCCTGTTGCTGGACTGGCCAGCTGGATGTCTGAGTAGGCGGGTGTGTGCCCTGTGCCAGGCACAGCCTACCCTATGAAGAATAGGGCAAGATGCCCAGGCCTTGTCCTGATCCTGCTATCCTTCTCCCCACAGAAATGGACAGAGCCCCGAGTGACATCTACTGATGATTCAGACCCCTGGTGGGCAGCTTTTAGTGGGGTCTGCAAGGACATGTGAGCACACTGGCCAGCCCCCCTCTCCCCTTCCCTCCCTCCCACCTTCCTTTGCTCCTTCAACCCTTCCCTTGCCCTCTCCCCTCTCTGCCTCCACATTCACCAGGTTCTTCCCTCTACAGGAACCTCACCCTGGAGCCGGAGATCTTCCCCGCTGCCACAGACAGCCGCTATCTTCGTGCGGTGAGCTGCTTGCAGTAGGGTGGGCAGTGGAATGGTCCTGGGTGCTGGCCTTCCCCCTAACGGCTCCTGTTGCCCCCTGCAGGTGGGGGTCCCAGCTCTGGGCTTCTCACCCATGAACCACACACCCGTGCTGCTCCACGACCACGATGAACGGCTGCATGAGGCCATGTTCCTCCGTGGGATCGACATATACACTCGGCTGCTGCCTGCCCTGGCCAGCGTGCCCACCCTGCCCAGCGAAAGCTGAGCCCCGGGCTCTCCAACCTCCACCCTGATCAGTGCCAAGGACCCTTCTTCCCCCCTGCCCAACAATAAAGTCTGTGTGGACAGGGACCACTTCTGAAGTACTAACAGCAAGGATGTTCACGGAGCAGGGTTTCAAAGATAATAGTAACACCTACATCAGAGATGAGGGATCATACACCATGGGTCACACCTATTGCCCCAGCATAACAACAACTCTTTGAGCCTCCCCAGTGCCCAAAGTTGGACTACAGATGAAGATCTAGTGTGACCAGAAACAGTGCTTCATTGGCTGTTCAGAGGGCTAAGACTGCTGTTGAAGCACCTGATCAGGGGGCAAAGAATACAGCACAGTCATGCAAGTAAGGCAGTGCCACCATTGCTTGGCCTCCCAGGAGCCCTAGAACTTGGGGGACTGTACAACTCAGAGCAGTGAATGCTGGCCAGGCACGCTAGGAACCTAGAACTCCCCAGGCCAGTGTGCAGAATTCTTCTGGGTCCTCCCTTTTCTTCTGGGTAAGTTTTAAGACCTGACAGGGATGTTTGGGGTTTTTCTCTGTCCTTACCAGCCTGCCCAGTCCAGCAAGCTATGTGCCCCAGTGTCCCTAAGGCACCCAACCACTCCTCATTTACTAGGTCCCTTTCTGGCACTCCAAGGCCCTATTTCCCCTGACTCCCACCCACACCCTGCCATCCAAGGAAGGCTAAACTCTTTTCCCACACAAAATGTAGGTACCGACCCCACGTGACTGAAAGATCCTGCCTCAGGTTTATTTGTACAAATAGCACAGGAGGACACCAGCCCCATGCAGACAGCAGCCCAGGGGTCACACCAGTCCTTCTGTCCTCACATTGGCAGACAAAGGTCTCTACTCTGGAGCCTTTGTGGGGGCCTGGGCACCTTTGGGAGCTGGAGCTGGAGCTGGAGCCGGAGCCGCAGCCGCAGCCGCAGCCGCAGCCGCAGCCGGAGCCGCAGCCGCAGCTGGAGCCGGAGCCGCAGCCGCAGCGGCACCTGCAGCCTTTGCCTTGGTTTGAGCCTTAGCCTGGGACTTTGGCCGGCAGAGCCTGAGACCCTTGGCGATGCGGGCACGAGCACGTTTCCCAAGCCTGGGGTGAGCAATGTAGGCAAGTCGACTGAGCTTGCGGCTGCCGCCCGTTGGGATCCTGGGCTTGACCTCCTTGGGCTTTACGAGAGTCTTGATAGCCTCAGCACGTGCACTTACGGCCTTGGCGTTGTTGGCCTGCATCTTCTTCAGGCCCCTCTTGTTGTGCTTCTTGGCAAAACGCATGTTCCTCAGGAACTTGGGGTCCACCTGGAAGACAAAAAATGTACAGGTGGCTGTTAAGTGCAGAATGTAGGGGCCCCCAAGTCACCCATGGTGCCCCTCTCCACAGCAGCACCCACGAGACTATCAGGCGCCAGCCGAGGCCTGCTGGGAGCTGAGACAGCCTTAAGTCAACCTTAAATGCAGAAATATCTGGCCCTTAGAGCCCAATAGAGCTCAGAAAGGAAGAACAAATTCCTACAGCAGGATTTTGGTTGAGTTTTTCCTGAAACCCCCTCACGGACACCCCACCCCCTCACCCTTAAAAGGTGCCAAATACTAAGGTTAGTACAACAGATTCACAGCAAACAAGGCAGAATAAGGACCAACGGAGGGAAGGGAAAGGGGCGGGGAGAGACCAACAGTACAGTGGAGTAGCAAAGTGGAGACGAGACTCAGTTGTGCTCAGACCCTACAGCCTCAGCCTTCTTGGCTAATCCTTAGAACTCCCTAGCACAGGAAGGGAAGCTGCCCCCTCCATGCCTAGTACTGCATCAGATCAAGGTCATATGGGTGGTCAAAGTGGAATGGAAGGCTCACAAGGTACTGGGTACACAGGCAAGACCACCCCTTCCCTTGAAAAGCTCTGAGTGAGCAAGGGAGATGATCAGACAAACTGCTCTCAGGAGGCAGGTTACAACTCGGGCCAGTAAAGGCCAAGTAAAGCTTTATTACAGGTCTGGCACAGCATGAAGTCCAGGCAAAACGAAGGACAGTTAAGCTACATGAAAGACCCTGACCATGCAACTGGAGCCAAACACACACTTTTTTCTGATTCGGCGCACACACTCACCCCCTTAAGAGATTCATATCGTTGTGATCGGGGTT
Source organism: Phocoena phocoena (assembly GCF_963924675.1). Lineage (NCBI taxonomy): Eukaryota > Metazoa > Chordata > Mammalia > Artiodactyla > Phocoenidae > Phocoena > Phocoena phocoena. The sequence continues at coordinate 36,711,618 of NC_089228.1, read as the reverse complement.
TCTTGATGCCATTTCTGTGCCATTTTCGGGCTGTGGGGAAAAAAGGAATTAGACCAAAAAAGAGATTTCCTCTAATAAGACCACCATCACAGCTGCAAGCCCGGGAGAACCATAATTTCTCCTTACTTGGGATCCATCTAAGAAACCCCTTACCCCTGAATGCAAAGCACTGTGGGTTATCCCAAGCAGATCCCTGGCTTCTAAATCTACAGCCCCATAGGTAATGCTGGCTGAAAGTAAAATCAGCCCCAGGCCCACTGTAGGAATGTGCCTCCTTTCCCTGCCCAGTATCCCTAATCTTTGCCAGGGTCTGGGGCATTAGATGAAGGCTGGGCCAGGGGAACTTACACTGGTTGTGCGTGGTGTGGTTCTTGGACTTGGCCATGTCTGCAACTGGAGGATGAGAGTGGAGATCAGAGCTGGGGGCTCGCGGGGCCGGGCCTACCTCTTCGCCTTGATCTAGAAGAACGTTAGGCCAGAAGCCTGAATGAGGCTTCAGCACAGATGCCTTGCATTTGCGCCCTCCACCAGCCCGGATTCATTCTGCACGACCCAACGCCAGTCTCCCCTTCCCAAACTCAGGTAGTGGTGCCTCGAAACTACCCCCCAGCCGCAAGGCTGCGCTCTCCCCCCAAATCCGAATTCTCCCCCTCCCATCCATCCATTGAGAACCCACGAGCAACGTCCCCGCCCCGCGGCTTCCGCTCCCCACAGCCAGGCAGCCGGTCTCTCCGTCCTCCCTAAGGCCACGCGCCCCGCCGCCGTCCGGGAGTCACGGATGGCTCCGGATACCACGCGGCTAGCACTCACCGGGGCCCGCAGATCCCGAAACGCCTGGGACCGGAAGAGGAAGAGGAACGCCGTGGTGCATCACGGGAAATAGGCTTGTCGCGGCAGGAAGGGACTACTGGAAACGCTTCCCCCAGCGCCGTGAAGATAGGTTCCTAAGCCCGGAGGACACAAGCCAGATGGGAAGGTGGTGCTACGGGCCTGGCCTCGCTCCTTCAGGTTTACCGACCCCTCTCCTTTCTCCTCATATTCCTCCTGACTTGGGTCCCAGGTCTCATTAAAGGTCTTGAAGGCGAAGGGAGTCATTGAGGAATACATGTTAGGCAGTGGGTAACAGGAGATTCGTGTTCCTAAAAAAGTATTTCTGGCTACTGCGCGGAAAATGGACTGTAGCGGGCAGAGGAGGGAGAGCCAGCCGTCAGGAGTCTGGTGCAGGATGGGACAGGATGGTGCCTGGAGCTGAGTGGGGGCACGGGGGATGGATAGGAGTGGGTAAGGAAAGAGGGTAGACTGGGCTTGGGACGCAGAAGATTGGCGAGAGCAAGAAGGCCTGTGTAGCCCCTAAGTTTTTGGCTTGAACAAGTGCGTGAAGATGGTGCTTTTTACAGAAATGGGCAAGATTGGGGGAGGGACAGGGGTCTTGTTGCTTTATTTTGAGGGGGCCAGTGATCCAGATGTTTCTTTTTATTAAGATTTTTTTTGATGTGGACCATTTTTAAGGTCTTTATTGAATTTGTTACAATATCTTTTATGTTTTGGTTATTTGGTCACAAGGCATGGTGGGATCTTAGCTCCCCCCACCAGGGATGGAACCTGCACCCCCCTCCAGCCCCCCACCCCCCCACATGAGAAGGCGAAGTCTTTAACATCAGGGAAGTCTCCAGATGTTTCTTTTTAGATGCATTAAATGTGATATGCCTGTTGTCATCCAAAATAAGTAAATGTTGCCTCCTAATAACTCTATTGCCTTCCCCACCTCTTACCCCTATAGTTCATTTCCACACAGCAGTGGGGCCTGAGGGCACTTTTTTTTTTTTTTTTTGAGGGCACTTTTTAAGATACAAATCAGATCTTGTCACTTAAAGTCTGCAAGGACTTCACCTTGCATTAGAGATAAACTCTTTACCTCCCCTAATCTTGGCAATGCTTTCCTCATCATTCACTTTTCTCCACACCCATGGACTTCTTTCTTTCCTGCCAAGCACAAATACCTGTTCCTGCTTCAGGGCCTTTACACTTGCTATCCCCTCCACCTGTACCACGTTTTCCCAGCTCTTTGGATAGCATGCTTGCTTGGAGAAGCCTCCCTGGCCTGCCCTATCTAAAACAGAGACCCTCTGCCCCATCTCCCCAGTTACTCTGCGTCCTCTCATCCTGTTTGCTTCCTTCATAGAACTTTCCCACACTCTACGTTTTCTATTTACTTGTATATGTATTCATTGGTTCAAGCACCAAGAGTTCAGAACTGGTTTGGTCACCTTCATTTTCCCATTGCCTGACACAGCACTTGATGTAGAACAGGAACTTGAGAAACACCTACTGAATGGACGTTCCTTGGCAGGCACGGACTCTCAACCACTGCGCCACCAGGGAAGCCCCTTCTGACCATTTTTGATTGGGTTGTTTTGTTTTGCTTTGTTTGATATTGAGTTGTATGAACTGTGTGTATATTTTGGAAATGAATCCCTTGTTGGCAGGACTGACCAAAGCATTTTGCAGAGAGTTGGGGAGTGAAAGGGAAAGGAGGATGTGGAGGCAGGACACACAGGTGACTCCTTACTGAAGCATTCCTGAGGAGAGGGAGAGAAATCTGTCAGGTGTGAGTTAGGAGAATCAAGAGCAGGCTCAGATGCTCAAGGGGTAACCTAGTGCCAACAAAGAAACAATTGAACACGGGTTCGTGCCCCGGTCCGGGAGGATCCCACATGCCGCGGAGCGGCTGGGCCCGTGAGCCATGGCCACTGGGCCTGCGCGTCCGGAGCCTGTGCTCCGCAATGGGAGAGGCCGCAGCAGTGAGAGGCCCGTGTACCGCAGAAAAAAAAAGAAAAGAAGAAACAATTGAGGCCAGAAAGGTGTCTCTGCAGGAGCAAAGTCCTTGAGGGGTGCTGAGAACAGGTGGAGGAGCTGGTAGGCAGAGGTGGGGACTGTAGGAGGTGGGCGTGGCACGAGGCCCCAGGGTATATGGGAGAGGTGGCGCTGGAAGTTTGGACAAAGAGGAGAAGGCTTTTTGTTCTGGGGTTTTTTTTTTGGCCATGCCACATGGCCTGTGGGATTTTAGTTCCGTGATCAGGGATTGAACCCACACCCTCGGCAGTGAAAGCGCAGAGTCCTAACCACTAGACCACCAGAGAATTCCCAGGGGAGAAAGTTTGACTGCCACACCTTGAGAAAGGGAAGCAAATGTTAGGGGTCGGCAAAAAAGGCCGTGACAGCTTTAAAGGAACCAGGCTGCCCCATTGTGTGGCCTTCCAACTAAGCAGTAGCTCTCACAGATCCTAAAAAGTGAGCAATGACATGTGCTGAGGACTTGGTGTTACCAGGTTGTTTTGACAGTGGCAGAGTAAGCAACGAGCAGAGAGCCATAGTCCGACAGGGAGGCAGATCCAGAGATGATGGCCATGCAGTACTGTTGGAGCTGCTATAGGGATAGGCCCAGGGTGAAATCCCAGCTGTCAGGCAAGGGAGGAGGCAGTGACAAGAATGAGGAGCTTTGGCTGTGACCTGAGGGGACCATTTGGGGGGCTAAAGGGAACCATGATCTGGAGCCATTGGCCTGCCATACTTTTCATTTTTTTCTTCTTTTAATGAATTAATTTGTTTATTTATTTATTTTTGGCTGTGTTGGGTCTTCGTTGCTGCGCACGGGCTTTCCCTAGTTGTGGCGAGCAGGAGCTACTCCGTTTCAGTGTGCGGGCTTCTCAGGACTTCTCATTGCGGTGGCTTCTCTTGTTGCGGAGCACGGGTTCTAGGCATGCAGGCTTCAGTAGTTGTGGCTCGTGGGCTCTAGAGCACAGGCTCAGCAGTTGTGGTGCACGGGCTTAGTTGCCCCATGGCATGTGGGATCTTCCTGGACCAGGGCTTGAACCCATGTCCCCTGCATTGGCAGGTGGATTCTTAACCACTGAGGCACCAGGGAAAGATGGTAGGGCCAGCCATATGTATAAGGAGATAGTTTTCCTACTTTCCTTCCTTTCTTTCTCTCTCCTTCTGTCCTTTCTCCCTTCCTTTCTTCCTTCCTCCCTCTTTCTTCCTCCCTTCCTTCCTTTCTTCCTCTATTTCTCTCTTTCTTTCTTCCCTCCCTCTCCTCTCTCCTCCTCCTTTTCACTCTCTCTTGCTCCTCTCCCAATCTCTCTCTCTTTTTCTCTTCATAAATGTGTAAAGAGCTTATACAAGCTCTTCTGTAACTTGATTTTATTCATTCAGTAGTAACTCATGGACATCTTTCCCTTTTCATAAAAATCTTTTGTAATCCTATTTTATTTTACACATTTAAAAATCTTATTCTGAGGAGATGTCAGTAAACATCACCAGATGTCAAAGGAGTTTCTAACACAAAAAAGGTAAAGAACTTAGCCCTTCCTCCAGGGCTTCCTCCAGCCCTTCCTCCTCACCCTCTGTGTGTCAGCAGTTCTTGCCCCATCTCTGTCTGTGCAGAGGCCTGGGTCCACTTGCTGACCTCTGTGGCATAGCCTTGGGCAGAACTACTACCTGGACTCAGCAGAACGTCTATCACCAAGGCCCCTTGTAAATGCCTTGGGCATAAGACACAGAGAGATGTGAGGCCTCGGTGACCAGACGGACCTTAGACTCGGCGGGGCTGGATGTGATCTGCCTGAGCCATGTGGCCTGCAGTGGTATTGTCTTGTCCAGGCCTTGTCTAGAGCTACAGCCCAACTCACAGCTCGAGTAGGATCCACTGGGGCTTACTCATTGAAATTATAGGGTCAGAGATATCTGGGGTGATTTTTTCTCTGCCTGGCACAGTGCCAAGTACATGTGGGGACCTGATAAATGTTTGAGGAATTAAATGTACGTACTTCACCAATCCAGGCAGATGGCAGAATCAGGAGGCAAGAGGTCAGTCGGCCTGGAGCGATTTCACAGAGACAAAAGTCAGCTTTTCTACTTGGTCCAGATCTCTGCTCTCTAAGCCTCAGTTCTGAGTGTAACCTGCAGATGAAAATAGTAATTGTCTTGTGGGGTTAAACCGGATAATTCTTTTTAAATCGAAGTATAATTGATTTACAATCTTGCATTAATTTCTCATGTACAGCAAAGTGATTCATGTATATATATTCTTTTTCATATTCTTCATATGGTTAATTACAGGAAATTGAATATAGTTCCCTGTGCTATATAGTAGAACCCTGTTGTTTATCTATTTTATATATAGTAGTTTGTATCTGCTAATCCCAAACTCCTAATTTATCCCTCCCCCACCCTTTCCCTTTGGTAACCAAAAGTTTGCTTTCTGTGTCTGTGAGTCTGTTTCTGTTTCATAAATAAGCTCATTTGTGTCATATTTTAGATTTCACATATAAGTGATATCATAGGTGATTTCTCTTTATGACTTGCTTCACTTAGGATGATAATCTCTAGGTCCATCTATATTGCTGCAAATTGCATTATTTCATTCGTTTTATGGCTGAGTAGTATTCCACTGTGTGTATTCCATATATATGCGCATGCACAGACACACACATGCACGCGCACGCACACACACACACACACACACACACCACATCTTCTTCATCCATTCATCTGTCAATGGACATTTAGGTTGCTTCCATGTCTTAGCTATTGTAAATAGTGCTGCTATGAACACTGGGGTGCATGTATCTTTTTGAATTAGAGTTTTCTCCAGATATATGCCCAGGAGTAGGATTGCTGGGTCATATGGTAACTATATTTTTCGTTTTTTAAGGAACCTCCCTACTGTTTTCCATAGTGGCTGCACCAATTTACATTCCCGCCAACAGTGCAGAAGTGTTCATTTTTCTCCACATCCTTTCCCGCATGTATTATTTGTAGACTTTTTGGTGATGGCCATTCTGACCAGTGTGAGGTGATACCTCATGGTTTTGATTTGCATTTCTCTAATAATTGGCAATGTTGAGCATCTTTTCATGTGCCTGTTGGCATCTGTATGTCGTTTTTGGAGAAATGTCTATTTAGGTCTTCTGCCCTTTTTTTTTTTTTGCGGTACACGGGCCTCTCACTGTTGTGGCGTCTCCTGTTGCGGAGCACAGACTCTGGACGCGCAGGCTCAGCGGCAATGGCTCACGGGCCCAGCTGCTCCGCGGCATGTGGGATCTTCCCAGACCGGGGCACGAACCCGTGTCCCCTGCATCGGCAGGCGGACTCTCAACCACTGCGCCACCAGGGAAACCCCTTCTGACCATTTTTGATTGGGTTGCTTTGTTTTGCTTTGTTTGATATTGAGTTGTATGAACTGTGTGTATATTTTGGAAATGAATCCCTTGTCAGTTGCATTGTTTGCAAATATTTTCTCCCAATCCGTAGGTTGTCTTTTCATTTTGTTTATGGTTTCCTTTGCTGTGCAAAAGTTTATGTTTGATTAGGTCCCATTTGTTTACTTTTGCTTTTATTTCTATTGCCTTGGGAGACCGACCTAATAAAACATTGCTGCAATTTACGTCAGAGAATATTTTGCCTATGTTCCTTTCTAGGAGTTTTATAGTATCATGTTTTACATTTAAGTCTTTAAGCCATTTGGAGTTTATTTTTGTGTATAGTATGAGGGTGTGTTCTAACTTCATTCATTTACATGGGGTGTCCCACTTTCCCACCACCACTTGCTGAAGAGACTGTCTTTTCTCCATCGCATATTCTTGCCTCCTTTGTTGAAGATTAATTGATCATAGGTGTATGGGTTTATTTCTGGGCACTCTATTTGTTCCATTGATCCATATATCTGTTTTTGTGCTGATACCACTCTGTTTTGATTACTGTAGCTTTGTAGTATTGTCTGAGGTCTGGAAGGGTTTTACCTTCAGCTTTGTTCTCTTTCCTCAGGATTGCTTTGGCAATTCTCAGTGTTGTATGATTCCATGTACATTTTAGGATTATTTGTTCTTGTTCTGTGGAAAATGGCATGGGAAATATGATAGGGATCACATTAAATCTGTAGATTGCTTTGGGTAGTGTGGCTGCTTTAACAATATTAATTTCTCCAATCCAAGAGCATGAGATATCTCTTCATTTCTTTGAATCGTCTTCAATTTCCTTTATCAGGTAAACTGGATAATTTGAGTAAAGCACTGAACACTGTGCTGGGTATATATTAGGTGTTCAATCATTGTTCGTCCCAGCCATGCTGTTCCCCACAACGGCTCTGGGGAGGCAGAAATGGCTTAGGGGAAATGTCAGTATCAAGTGAATGCTAAAAATGAGCACAGGGGGCTTCCCTGGTGGCGCAGTGGTTGGGAGTCCACCTGCCGATGCAGGGGACACGGGTTCGTGCCCTGGTCTGGGAGGATCCCACATGCCGTGGAGCAGCTGGGCCCATGGGCCATGGCTGCTGGGCCTGTGCGTCCGGAGCCTGTGCTCCGCGTCGGGAGAGGCCACGGCAGTGAGAGGCCCGTGTACCACAAAAAAAGTAAAATGAGCACAGGATCCAAAGAAGGGCCAGGATGGAAGGACATGACAGTCCTTAGGGGTGCTGGGGTCCCCTCAGTCCTGAAGTTCCAGAGGACAGGGACTACCAGTGTGCCCAGATAGGAGCAACCAGAGTGGCTTATCAGAAGCAGGATGTTTTACCTGTGGGAGAGAAGACTGGGGGTCAGAGAGGAGGCCCCTAAGCACTGGGTTAAGCTTTGGATCTGCTTAGAAATTCCTGTGAGAGGCCACTTGGTTCTTGTGGCCCCAGAGGGCAGAGCTATGATTGAGGGAGGCAAATACCATGGGCAAGGGTCATTTTTGCAGTCAGATTTTCTTCCAAACCATGGGCTGCTCCCAGAGGTAGTAAGCTCTCAGATACGAGGAATTCCTGGGGATGGAGGTTGAAATATGGGATGGAGGGTTGGAAAATACAACTCTCAAGTTCACTTTCCTCCAAAAGTCTGGGATTCGTAGCTCCTGGGAGAACGAAAGGTGGTGGGCAGCTTGCAATGCCAGGGTGGGGTCCAGGATCTGTCGGGAAGAGAGAAGACAGGTCCCGCAGAGGCTTGGGGGTACAGCGCATTCCTCCAGTCACTGGGGATACCTTCATAGCCCCAGGCCACTGATTTTCCCTCTGGGGGGCTCCTGGCCCAGAAGTAATGTGTCTCCGCTGGGGAATGTGAGCTTGTCTTCCACATGGGGGCAGCACAGGACCACAGATGGAGTGGGGCCACCGCAGGCCACCTGGAGCTCCCCTCCTTTGGGAAGAAGTCCTTTGAGCCTCCCAGACCTCTCACACCCCTGCTTCTGGCATCCATTCCCCAACCCCCCACAAGCCCCTGTCTGCCCATTCTTGACAGGTTCTCTGGGTAGGTTGTCTCCCCTGGCTTCAAGCTCCTGGTAGTGGTGGTATAGGGTGTCTTTCCCCAGAGAGGGAACAGGGCAGAGAAAGTGGAGCCTGTGGGTATCCCTGGGCACAGCCCCTGCTGGTCCACATCAGAGTTACTAGAGGCTGTGTCTGTTGGGGGTTAAAGGAACGGGTTGTTTTTTTTTTAATTAATTAATTTAATTTGGTTTCTTTTTGGCTGTGTTGGGTCTTCATTGCTGCACACAGGCTTTCTCCAGTTGCGGCAAGCGGGGGCTACTCTGCCTTGTGGTGCGCGGGCTTCTCATTGCGGTGGCTTCTCTTGTTGCAGAGCATGGACTTTAGAGTGCAGGCTCAGTAGTTGTGGTGCACGGGCTCTAGAGCGCAGGCTCAATAGTTGTGGCACACGGGCTTAGTTGTTCCGCGGCATGTGGGATCTTCCCGGACAAGGGATCGAACCCATGTCCCCTGCATTGGCAGGTGGATTCTTAACCACTGCGCCACCAGGGAAGCCCAAGGAACGGGTTTTGACATCAGACTGACTCGGATTCAAATTCCTTCCTCCTTCCCTCCCTCTCTCCCTTCCTCCCTCCCTCCCTGCATCAGGTCTTAGCTGCTGCACGTGGGATCTTCATTGAGGTACGTGGGATCTTTTGTTGTGGTGCACGGGCTCTTCATTGCGGCGCTGTGCTTCTCTCTAGTTGTGGCATGCGGGTTTTTCTTTCTAGTTGTGGCACGTGGGCTCCAGGGCGCATGGGCTCTGTAGTTTGTGGCACGCGGGGTCTCTTGTTGAGGTGCACAGGCTCAGTACTTGTGGTGCACGGGCTTAGTTGCCCTGTGGCATGTGGGATCTTAGTTCCCTGACCAGGGATCGAACCCGCATCCCCTGTGTTGGAAGGCGGATTCTTTACCACTGGACCACCAGGGAAGTCCCTCGGGTTCAAATTCTGACCACTGCTCACCAGTGGAGTGACTTCATCTCTCTGAGCCTCAGTCTCTTCGCTTGTGGCAGTGGAGGGAGTGCCGAGCAGGCAGGAAGCCTCCTGGGGCCTGGCTGAGCATTCCCGAGATCACACAGCAGCATTGGGAGCTGGCAGGGTTCCCATCACCCTATTTCACAGATGGGGAGATGGAGTCCTCGGGCATGACTTGCTAGAGGTCCCACAGCCAAATGGAGAGTTACTGTGGTCCAGATGCCCCCCAGGACCAGAGGAGCATGGGATGGTGTGTGCCCAGTGAGGTCATGGAGGAAGCCCTGTGACACTGACCGGTGACCTGGAAGAAGCCCTGGCCTCTATGGCCAACAGATGCTCAGAGTGGGGGAGGGTCCGTTGTGCTGGCTCTGCCTCCACTCAGACTCACTGGGCCCTCCCAGAACACGCCTAGAAAGGAGGGGGTTTTGGTGTTGGTGGCAGTGTCCCTGGGAGGAGGGTAGGCTCCTGCCAGTTTTGGGTGGGGCTGGGGTCTGTGAGCCTCAGGCAGGCAGGGACTGGCCAGGCTTGAAGGAGGGGGCGCTCAGCAGTACAGAGGACTGACCTGCCAGGAAGGGAGGGATGGAGTAGGTGGGCAGGAGAGGGGGCTGGACAGAGCAGGACTGCACCTCTAAGGGGCTCCCCCAGCTCTCACCCCTGCTTCCAAGGTGAAAAAAGAGCATGTGAAAAAGAACAATGAAGCTGAGGATTGGGAGGCACCCCCTCTCTTCCCCCCAGCAGCCTCCAGTAGAGCCAGCAGTGTCACTGCCATGGCAACCGCAGCCCCTCCAGCTTCCCTTTCTCCTTTAGCCCCATCCTGCTTGGATGCCCCTATGGCCTGTGTGTGCCTTCCTAGCCCAGGGAAAGAGAGGCTGGGGGTAGGGGAGGGCTCCTTTCTCAGCCCCCGTTATGGCCCAGGGGCTGGATCCCAGGACCACCCCTGCCTCAGGATCAGGTGGAAGATGCTTTAAGTGTGGGAGAGGGAAGGGTGTAGTAGCTTTTGCAATAATTATTCTGAATGAACAAGGTGGCTATCACCTCCCTCAGGTTTCAAGCCCCCAGCTCTCAAAGTCCCTATTCTCTCCCAGGACACAGAGGCTGCGACCCAGGAGCCCCTGGCAGAGTTGAGAAAACCAGCATTGGGGCAGGGGCCTTGAAGATCATCTGGTTCCCGTCTCCAAGCCTATAGGTGGGGAAGCTGAGGTCTGGAGAGGAGCAGGGACTTGCCCAAAGCACACAGAGAGTATGTGGCAAAGTCAGGCAGGGAACCAGGGTGGTCAGACCAGGGGGATTTGGGGCAGGCAGTGAGGGCCAGGAGGGCTGTGTCCCACAGTGGGGGGCCAGGTCTGGGGAAGGCTCTGGGCCTGCCCTTGCCTGTTCCTCATTTAGTGCTTCAGTAAACCCCCTCCCAGCCTCAGTGCATAATGGACTGAGTGAGAGGGAGGAGGCCTGGCCCTGTTTAGGGAGGAACAAGGGACACCAAAAAGAGCAGAAAGGAGCTGGGGATCTGAAGAGGGGCACAGTCAGGAGAGCTAGGGACCCTAAAGGTCCCATTGAGTGCCCCTCAGCGAGAAGGGCTTGTGGTCCTAGACAACAGGCTTTGGCCCAAGCACCGCTCTTTCTAAGCTGTGGGTGCCTGGGCAAATCACTCAGATTCCCAGTGTCTCACTCTCACTCACCTCACTCTCCTGCTGCCCCTGCCCCATGTAAAATGGGGTCAGCCACACAGGCTGGGGGGAGATTCTCCGTGATGGAGCAAACAAACAGAAAGGATGATTCCTGGCTCCACTTAGGAGATCGGTGGATGGGCCCTGTGAGGCTCTGAGCTCGAAACCCTTATGTCTGCTGGGCCAGGGCTACTGCCACGGTCACCTGGAGCATCTATTATGTGCAGAGCCTGAGGGGCTGGGACAGGAGGAAGCTGTGGGCACAGGACCCCAAGATGTAGAACAGAGAGGGGTCCATCTAGGCAGGAGCCTCTGGGGTTTGGAAGAGGGACTCTGCAGCCTTCCTGGGAGAGGAGGGATGCTGCTGGGGCTCAAACGCAGGTCGTGTAAGGTCAGGGAGAGGTGGGAGGGGCTGAGTGGGCACAAGCGGGCATTTGCTCCCTATGACTCCCTGGCACCGGACCCCAGCTGATCAGGGCCTCCCTGAGCTGTCACTGCACCCCCAAAGCCCCAGAGGCCTGGCCCACAGTGGGTTTCCTCACCTTCCAGCACACAGTCCTAAATCCAGGGCCTGGGCAGGAAAGGGGCATCCTGCTAGGGCCAGGAGCCAGGAGCTGTGCATCAGCTGTTGCCAGTGCTCGCCACACCCGCAGAGTGGCTTCTCTTGTTAATCCCATGTTGCTGATGAGGAAACAGAGGCCCAGAAAGGTAAAGTGTCTTGCCCAGGGTCACCCAGCTCTTTCTCCTCTGTCAAGGCCACTCCTGGAAGCTCTTCTGGGCTTGGATGCTGCCTGAGACGCACACTGATGACAGCTTGGGAAAAGGAGGGCCACGGCCTAGTTGAGAAGCGCGCGTCTGCGAGAGTGTGCTGTGGCATCCACAGCAGGTGGGAACCCCGTACAGCATTGCCAGTCCTTCCTTTCTGTGTCCCCCCACACCTGTTCATTAGTTGGTCGTCACATTCTCAGGCCTCACGGTCTGTCCACTGGTAAAGGTTGGAGGGCATGACCTAGATGCTGCCTTGACACTTAGCAGCTGGGTGACCTTGAGCAAACACTCTGTCCTCCTGTGGCTCTGTGACCTCCCTTTGAGATGGGGATGAGGGCACCACCTACTACACTAGGGGTTGTGGGGAGGCTCCAGGGACCCTTTCGTGCCAAGTGCTTACGGGGCCTGGCCCACGGTCTCTGTTCCTCTTTTTTGTTTTTGTTTTGTTTTGCCACACCACGCGGCACGTGGGATCCTAGTTCCCCAACCAGGGATTGAAGGCGCACCCCCTGCAGTGGGAGCGTGGAGTCTTAACCACTGGACCGCCAGGGAAGTCCCTCTCTGTCCCATTTGATAGCCCCTCTGGGACAAGGCTTGAATCAGCCAGAAGGCCAGGTAAGTGATAAAGGGGTCCCTCCGTGACCCCCAAATTCCCCTGGAAACACGTAGGCTGCCCACCCCCAAGGCACCCCACCTAGAGCGGGATGGGAGAGTAGGGATGGCTCCCCCTGACGCCCTCTTCACCACCCACGGGGATGACGGAGATGGGGCCAGGAGAGGGCGGGCTGAGGACAGCTGCTGAGTGGTGGCAGTGAAAGGCATGTGGGGGACCCCGGCCACCCCTAACAACCGGGTCCCAGCACGGGGAGCCTGCAGGTGAGAGACCCAGGGTCCTCACTCTGTCTCAGAGCTGGCCCGCCTGCCTGGCACGAGCCCTCCAAGCACTGGTTTTAATCTATCTTTTTTTGCAAGCAGCTCCTGGAGGTGCGGGGGCGGTTTCCCCTTGACTCGAGTCTCTAGGAGGATGCGGCTTGGCTAAAAATAACTCGAATTACTGTGCTCCCGCCTGGAGGCCAGAGGAGGGGCTTGGGGGGGGGCGGGGGGGGGGCGGGAGCCCGGAGGGAATGTTGCAGCAGCAGTGGGGAGGGGGTTCCCTGAAAGGAGCTGGAGAAACGCGGGTATTGGCAGGTGGGAAGGGGTGCAGGACATTCAAGGGAACGGCCCTTTCTCACCCACTTCTCTCCAGGGAGGCCAGTGCTTCTGGAGCAGAGCTGGGGGTGAAGGCTGGCCCTGATCCCTGACCCCACACCATGGAGGGGGCCAGCCTTGCTGGGTGGTAGCAGTGGGCTCCTTCCAGCAGGAAGTCTGTGTTTGGAGGAGACCGCCCCCCTTCAGCTCAGCCCTGTTGAATGCAAGCAGTGACAGCAGGGGGCGCAAATCTGGGCTTCTGGTCCCCAACTCTCCTTCCCTGCGGCCTGACACTGAGCCCCAAATCCTCATCCAAAAACGGTGCGACTGCAAAATTAAGCACCTGACTCCTGGGCACTCCAAGGCCTCCTCTCCCAGCCCCACCTGCTCCTTCTGTCTGGAGAGGCAGCATTAGGCTCCCTGTCACACCCTTGGTATAGGGCTGAGAGAGCCCATCCGTGTGACCACCCCTCAGAGCAGGGTGGAGGCTGTGTCAGGGTCCGGGAGGCCCTAAGCCAGGCAGGATCTGGGGTCCTCCGCACAAAGCGGGGCTGGTCAAGGAGGGTGGGGACTCCAGGTGCCCATGGGATGGGGGAGGTAATGGTAGGGCCCAGACAGGAGGCTGGGGACAGGCTGCATGATGGGCTGCTGGCCTTGGTGGCCTTCTGGTGGTGCCCTCTCTGCCATCCCCAGCTTCACACCACAGGGCTGAGACAGTGCAAGAAGGAGCACAAGAGGCTCAGTGACAGGGCATGGATCATGTGGTGGAGAGGGGACAGCATGGCTGCCCTTTGCACACACACAGACCCCGCAGAGGCAGTGGGAAATGCGCTGGAGGGGGGCCAATCAGCCCTGCAGCAGGGAATGGGCTGGGACATACAGGTCCCTGGGTAGGGGCCCTCCATGCGCCATGCCTCAGCTTCCTCATCCTTAGGGGTGGCCATGGGATGCCTTGGAAAGCGCCTTAGATGGAGAGCAGAAGAAGCCGAAGCAGGAGTAGGGAAAAGGGCAACGGCAACGAAGTCAGCTACCCCTGCCCGCCACTGAGCACTCATGGGGCTCCCTGTGAGGGCGGTCCTAAGATTACCCCCACTTTACACATGAGGAAACTGAGGCTCAGAAAGAAGAATTGACTCACCCAAGGTTGTAGAGCTTGTGCAAGATGAACTGGGCCTTTGAACCCAGGACCATCCGACTACACAGTCTGTTTCTCCATTTCATCTTGAACATGGAGCCAGATGTACTTATGAGGTTGACTCAAGGTGAGGTGCACGGGTATTCATCCAGATATGAGATACACAGAGTCGCTTCAGCTGGACCCCTACCCAGACCTACCCATCCCCTGCCCCTCCAGGGTTGGCTCAGGTCACAGGGAGCCTCGTTCTGGGGCACCAGTGTGCCTGGGAAGTACCTGTGTGTGCAGGAGGGTCGGGGAGAAGAGGGAGTGTGTACTCTGCCGGGATGGGAACAAGACAGGTGATAACAATAATGATAATAAAATCCCCCCAAAATAATGATGTTTTTAGCAGCACTGTTCCTGAGGAGAAACTAAGAGCAACACAAACATCCAGTAAGAGGAGAACTGAGAAATCAACCACAGCTCCCACAGCAGCAGGGGTGAGTCCTAAACCATAACGTAGAATGAAGAACACAAATTGCAAGAAACTACGTTCAGTTCAAAGCCATTTTTATAAAGTCCCCCACCAGAGTAAAACTACACAATACTGTTTTAGGCATTCATATGTGGATGGTAAAGCTCTTACAAAAGAGCAGAAGTGATAAACCAAGATTCTTGGTACACTGGGGGAGGCAGGAGTTGGGTAGGGGTGGCACACACAGGGAGATTCCACCAATGAACGTCTGTTACTGGCCCACGGGGTGCCAGGCACTATTTGTGGTGCTGGGGGCGGGGCATGCGGGTACAAGCAAGACAGACGTGAACCCCGGGCCTCATGGCCCTTACAGTCTCACGAGACACACTTCCTTCCTGTTCTTGTGCTGTGGAATAGGTCACCAGTGTCCATTATGTTATTATGTATTGTCACAGATATTCCTTTACATTAATCAAATACTGTATTTAAAGAGATAAATAAGGAATAAACACAAATGTAATTGACCTCCCCCTTAAAAAAATCCCCCCCAAGTTGGTGAGCTCTGGAGGCTGAACTCCTCTCCCTGCCTCCTCTCATTGATACTCCATCACATTGATCCAGGAGTCGTAACCCCTGGGCCCCATCCCCCCTCCAATCTCCAGTTGCAGCTGAATGTCCCACAAGGTTATTCCCTCAGGCAAAGGTAAAAATGGCTTGGAGTGCAAGATTGGTAGACAGGGCAGGGTACTCAACCTCTGGGAGAGCCAGAGCCAGCTGGGGAGATAAAATGCAATGGAGGGAGGTGCAGAGCCTGGGAAAGATCCCTCCTCCTTCTGGCCCAGGGCTCTTGCACAACATTAGTAGAGGTGGAGGGTGCAGTAGGTGGGAAGTAACAGGTCTGCTCTGTCTCAAGCTCTTCATCTTCACCTGGGGGGCTCCGTCTGCCATCCGTCTGTCCATCCATCCAGCCAACTATACACCATATAATGGATATAGGTGACCTACCATACAACACAAGACCAGGAACAAAATGTGCCTTGTGAGACTGTAAGCTGCATGAGGCCTGGGGTTCATGTCTGTCTGGCTTGTGCCTACATCCCTGCCCCCCATCCCAGCTCCCCTGCACAGCCCTCCTGGGGCAGGGCCAGTCTAGCCACCCTCACCCGATGGCCTGGTACATGGTAGATACTTGCTGAGGGGTACCCGGCCTCACTGTCACTGCTTTCAGCAAAAGCAGAAAAGGATGCACCTCCAGGCCCTCACATGTGCTGTTCCCTCTGCCTGGAACAGTGCACCCTCCAACCTGGCTCAGCCTAAAGGTCATCACCTCTGGGAGGCCTTCCAGGACCACCCCAGCCAGGCCAAGCCCCTCTCTCCACACCTCCCCCAACACCACAGTCTGTATCATGGTCATGCTTTGTCTAGGTCCATCTCTCCTTCTGAGTGGGGGGACTCCAAGGTCAGGCCCAGGTCTCCCAGCATCCCCTGGGCTGGGCCAGGGCCCACAGGAGGGCTCTCAGCTTCATCTTCTCGGCCATTCTTACACCTGAATACAGTCTGGCATTTTTTCCCTGGAGGAGCCAGGCCCAAGGGGGAGGCCAGCCACTTCATCAACCCCCGCACCTCTTGGACTCCACTTTCTAGGTCTTTGCCCCTCCCCCAGCAGTCCACCCATCTTCCACCCTGAGGGCTACCGGGGCTCCACACATCCATCTCTTCTCTTCTAGAGCTGCCCTCGGCAGGAGAGAGAGTGGTGGGAAGTGTTCAGGGCTGGGAAAATGGGGCTACAGGAAGATCCCTGGGGCAACCCACCCCCGCAGCTCTCTATGTCCACAGCCTGTGAGGGATGCAGGGTGGGGGATGGGAGAGATGGCAGTGGATGGTCATCAGTCCAAATCCAGGTCACTCCCAGCCTGCTCAGCAGCTGTCGATAATTAGGGGCCAGCAGGACGTGGGCAGGTGGGTGGCAGGAGACCTAATTGTCTGACTTTTCAGGTAATTAACGGGAGGCTGTCTGGTCTGTCCCCGTGGGGCCCAGCATCCGCCACCCCATCCCCTGGGCAGCCCCAGCCGCCTAATGAGGCCAATTATTGAGTGGTGCCCGGGCCCTCATTAGTCACCTGGAAGGGTCATGTGGGAATGGCACCGGGGGCGGGGCTCAGCCAGCCATGGTGGAGGCTGGGAGCCCCCAGCGATCGGGATGCAGGATGTGCTGCCTGTAGGTCTCTGCAGCTGCACACTGAAGGTAGCCCACCCACACTTGGGACCTCACTTCTTGCCTCTGCTGTCAGGGCAGCAGCTTTAGGTCAAATCCTCTCCCTGCCATTTCCCAGCTGTGTGGCCGTGGGAGTGTCACTCCCCCTCTCCTACCCTCTGTTTCCTGAATCAGAGATGATGGATGTAAAATGCCTGGGGCACAGTGGGTTCCCAGTGCACAGGTGCTCACCTTCTCCCCCCCGGGGCCAACTCCTTTCCTTCACTCTTGAGGAAATGTTGGCCCAGAGTGGGTAGGGCCTAAGGTCACCCGTGTGTCCAAAGCCCACTCTGCAGGGCCTGGGCACCAGGGAGGGCAGCAGGGATGCTGAGGGATGGCCCTCTGAGATTCGCCCAAGGGACCTCAACAGCAAGGCAGGGGAGTCCTGGGAGGAGTCATAGAGGCGATCTGGCCAAGGAGAGGGGGCACCCAAGAGCAGCTGGACTTTCCAGACACCTGAGCAGAGTGGCGATGGGGAAGCAGGAAATCTCCAGGAAATGCGGGGCTTTGGAGATCATGATGGAGCCGGAGGCCCTCCACTCCTTGAATGCTCCAGCACACTCAGGAAAAGCCCACAGGCATGTGACGGTGCCACAGCCTGCTGTCCAAGGCAGGGATCCATTCTTTCTTGGTTGGTCCACACCAATCTTGGCCCAGGAGATCACTGTGCCTTCAGATGTTGAGTGTTTTTGGCTTCTGTGGCTTCTTTGTTTTAAGAATTCTGTGACCTAATTCCATGCTGACAAATTCCATGCTGTTCTGGCTCCTATAATCGTCAGCTAATGCTACTTTTGGTCCTCCTGCCAGCCCAGAATCTTGGTCAAGGGTTTCCAAACTGTGTCCCCCAGGAGCCCTAGGGTGGGAGCAGAAGGGGGGGCTACTGACCCTCCAGTTGGAACAGCTGGACTTTGGTCTTTTTTTTTTTTTCTTGTTTGCGGTACACGGGCCCCTCACTGCTGTGGCCTCTCCCATTGCAGAGCACAGGCTCCGGACACGCAGGCTCAGCGGCCATGGCTCACGGGCCCAGCCGCTCCGCGGCATGTGGGATCTTCCCGGACTGGGGCATGAACCCATGTCCCCTGCATCGGCAGGCGGACTCTCAACCACTGTGCCACCAGGGAAGCCCTGGACTTTGATCTTTGATAAAATATTAATAGCTGCTCCTTCATGAGCTCTTGCCGTGTACCAGGCATGCACCAGGCCTCTGCCTCAGCAATTGCATTTGTCCTCAAAAAATCCCACGAGGAAAGTAGCATCACATCCCCATTTTACAGATCAGGCTGCTGACACTGTTGGAGGCTGAGGCTAAGCGGCATGCTCCAGGGCTCACAGCCTGTGGGAAGGAGAGCCGGGACTTGGACCCAGTTTCCACTCTGAGCTGCTGTGAATATGGGTTTTGTGGCTAAAAAGAAAACTAGGTGCAGGAGTTTGAGGGGAGTGTCCCATTTATCATAATTTGTTTCCTCCAGAGCCGAGTGTGTGGGTGCGCCTGCCTCTCTGCCCCAGAAGAGCGTGGCCTCAGCCCCAGGTCGCCCAGGGCCTCTACACCCCACCACGTGGTGTCTGTGTGCACGAGGGCCCATCTGCCCATCTGTTTCCCTTCCCTCTGCTGTGGGCTCTGCTTCCCCGTGGTCCAAACAACAAGATCCAGCCCAGAAACAGCATATGTTTCCAGCCTCTGCTAGTCCAAGTCATAAATCGCCTGGTGTGATGTGCTCCTTGTGTCAGCTTGTTTCAAAACTCAGGGTGGAGGTGGCTGAATGAGTGTGAGGAGAATGCAGGGCCTCCTCCAGGCTGAGAAGCTGAGAGCTGGGAGCCGGGGTGAGTCCAGGACTGAGGCTCAGGAAGGGAGACAGGGACTAGGCCTGGAGCTGGCTTGGGGGCTCAGCCTGGGGCGGGAACCAGCAGGTAGTGGCCTGGATTCAAGCTGGGCCTAAGGGCTGAGACTTAAATGGAAGCTGAGGTCAGAGATCAAAGGGTTGGGCTTCTTGTCCAATGGTCAGAGGTCCAGACTTGACTTGGAGTCAGGGGTCAGAGGGCAGGGGCTATTGCTCAGAACTTGATGGGGATGGAGAGCTAAGCTCAGTTTGGGGTGAAGGTCAGGCCTCAGGCTGAGGTAGGGTTAGAGGTTAGAGGTCAGAATCAGTCCAGTGCTGAAGGCCATAGCTAACTGAGAAGGAGGTCTTTGGGGAAAGACTCAGAAGTCTGCCTGCTCTATCCTGGAAGTGACGTGTGCCAGGACCGGTGACAGAGGGATGCCTGTGATAAATAAGACGGGGCTTCCAGGGATTGACCATGAGTTTGAAAAGGACTGGGCACAGATCTTATGTCCAAAGCCACTAGAGCAAGGCTGGGGGCCTGGCCTCCAGTCCCAGCTCCCTGCCCTCAGGATGGGAGCCTTGGTTGCTTATCTCTGAAACGTGGATGATCACAGCACCTGCCTCCATGTTGATCATGCTCCATCCATGTTGCTGATTTCTACCCTCAAGACTGTGTGCCCTGGAGTGGGGGTAGATGAGTTAACACAGTGAGGGTGAGTGGTCGAGGCAGGTATGTGAGATGCTTCTGTTGCATGGGAGGCGGGGGGTCTCAGGAGAGGAACTGTGCCAAGGCCTTAGGTCCCCAGTCACCACCCAGGGCTCTGTCACTCCCAGGCTGCCCTAGAGAGGTGACCCTGCAGCCAGTTCAGGCCTCAGCTGCCCCCCTGAGCCGTGTGTAAGCAGCACCGTCCTGGGCATTTTTTCCAGGCCTCCATTCTGCCAGCTAGGTTTTCCCACCTCTTCTCCGTTCTCGGCCCAGCATGGCCAGAGATCTGGGGACAAGCCCACACAGCCGCCAGTTGGGGAGCTAGGATGGAGGAGGCAAAAGCAGGAATGAGAGGCCAGCAGGCAGAGAAGGGTGCCAAGGAGGAAGCCTTATCACAGGCCTCTCTGTTCTCATCTCCCACAAGGCCTGGTCACGAACCAGCCTCAGCTGTTGACCCGCCGCTGGGGTCCTGACCCCAGAGGTCTCCCCCTCCCCACAGGGGAGCACAGGGAGATTCAACAAGGGGGGAACCAGGCATGTGTGAGGGTGTGGGGGCTGGAGGGAGATGAGAGAACCCCTGGGGGACAGGAATGGTGGAGAGCCAGCAGAGGACATGTGGACAACAAGAGGGCTGCCCTGCCTGCCCAGGATGCAAGGCCTCCAGGGTTTGGCTGTGAAAGTCCCAGTCACCTCCTCCAGCTGAGCTATTAATACCCAGCTAAGACCCACGCACCCTTGCTGGGAGGACGCCGAGTTCCTTGGGGGCTAAAAACGGTCTGCAGTGGGGGTGGGCCCGGTGTCCTCCCTCTGCCTGTCAGAGGAGCTGGGGCCAAAGTCCATGCTGGCCTGGAAGGGGGCCAGAGCCAGGGTCGGGGTACAGAGAGTGACTGAACCCTGGGGTGGCCTGAGGATTCCAGGCGGAAGCAGGAAGGCACTCAGCCAGTCCAGTCCCCATTGCTCAGAAACCTGAGAGTGGCCCGGGGGCCTGCCAGTGGTCCCACCCAGGAGACCCGCCTGGCTTTCTGGCTCCTTGCCCCACCTAGGCCTTCGCCTTCCCCCCAGGCCTCAGCTTGGTCTGCCCCAGGCTGCAGTGGGGCTAGCTGCTGAGGGCTGCCTGCCTGTCTTCTGCCCAGAGGGGCCTAGAAGGGAAAGGGAGCTCCAGGGACGGGACAGGTTCGGAGCCTCTAGTGGGATCCGGGCCACCTAAAGCAGAGCCATTCACGTTCATTCATTGAGCTTCATGTGTGAAATTTTGATTATTCATAGCATTCTCTCAGGAGGGAGTTACTAGGTGAAGAAACTGAGGCTCGGTCATCTCCTCAGAGCCTGAGCTGGCTAGACCTGGTTTGTCAGACTCCAGACCCTACCTTGTGTTGCCTCCCGTTATGTCATTGCAAAAGGAGATTTCTTGGTTTGTCCTGGGGATCCATGAAACAGGTATTTCCATCAAAAGGCCCTGATCACTGTAGTGTCCCAGGCCCACCAGAGTGGCCACACCAATAATGAGAGGCCTGCATGGGCACCTTTCTCCTGCATTGGTGAACCCCCCTCACAGGGATCGTCAGCCACTTCTTCCCTCATTCCTGGGGCTCAAGGACACAACCTCGGAGCCTGTGCTAGTCTTCTGGGCTCGAGGTCACCCAAGGCCACCTGCTCCGTGCTGTGTCCCCTCCCTTCCCATGATAGATGCTCCAGGATCCAGACACCGACCCCAGAAGAGCACAGATTTGGCCAGGAGAGTCCAGACGAGAAAGTGGTTGAGAGGTGTCAGCCCCGGAGGCCCCCTGAGCCGGAAATCCCGACAGCTGCCTGGCTTATGGGTCCTGGGCATTGGGCCCTGACCCAGGGCAGGCAGCAGCCGTGTCAGGTGTCCAAAGGAGTTGGGGGAGGTTATGGCTGGAGCCAAGCCTGTCTGCCTGTGGTTAGTGAGGCTGTTGACACCTCCTGGGCTGCCAAGGCAGAGCGATGCCAAGGGGCTGGGGGAGGGGTCCTCGCTTAGCCTGGAGGGTCTGAGGGGAGAGACAGGCCCTGACTTGAGGGTCTGGGGAAGGAAGCACAGTCCTGTCCTAAGCTGAGAGAGACCTGGCCCTGCCTGAGAAATCCTAGCTTTGGGGGCTGGTAGAGGGGGTATATTTCCAAATGGCCGGTGGGGAGTAAGGTGTGGGGGGTTGTCCCAGCCTGACACTAGGACAGCAGGGAAGGCTGCCCGTATCCTGGGTTCAGGGGGAAGCTCTGAATCTGCCGGCCTCCATTCCTGGCTGGGAGGCACGTGCCTCTGCAGGACAAGCAGGAGGCCTCTGGCCTCAGGCTGACCACACAAACAGCCCCAGGGTTTCACTTCCCCGGGAGAAAAGGCGAGGCCTAACCTTGCCTGGATTTTCCTTAACCCCCCGGAGAGGGTCTTTGCCTCTGCGCTGGTGGTGATGGGGGGACAGACTAGCATCAGAGAGCCCGTTCCAGGGGAGCCCTCCCAGGATGGGCCCCCCTGCTCATTTGATCCATGCACCTCAGCTCTCCTGATGCCCATGTGCCCCCCGCCCCGGAGCCACCTCCCCAAGCAGTCTTCCTGGATTGATAGAGGTGAGGAGGCACTATACTTCCAACTCCCACGCCAGGCTGGAGTGTCCATGGCTATCCCATCTTCTTGGGGCCCCCGCCAGCCGAGCCTGACCTCATGAGGCTTTGGGCCTCCATCGCTCTTCTCTCACTTTCCTTTCAACACACCCTCCCTCCTGGCTCCCTCCTAGACCTCCAGGCCTCTGGTTCTCTGGCTGAACCAGCCCCTTGGCCACACCAGGTCTGGGGTCCTCTCCCATCTCAGCTGTCCCTGCTGCCCAATCTGGGGCTCAGTCCCCTGCCCTGTGTCTCTGTCTCTTCTCTCTTTATCTTTGTTCTCTGGGCTCTGACTCTGTCCCTCTGTTTTAGTCTCCATCTCTGCCCCTCTCTCTATATCTGTCTGGCTCCCTGACCCAGTCTCAAATGCCTCAGTCTTTCTGTCACTGTTGCTCTAGGACCCGGTCCTGGCAGTGTCTCCTCTCCCCACCTGGCCAGGGCACCTGCTCAGACATCTGCTCTGCTGTCTGCTCGCTGAGCCCCACGAAGAGCTCAGACAACACTTGTGGTCTCAACTCTGGCCCAGTTCCAGGGGAACTGCTGTGATTCCCAGAAGGTGGGTGAGGGAGAGACAGGCCAGAGGGCCATGTGCTTGCCTGTCTCTTGAGGGGCTAATGGCCCTGGGCTTTCCTCTGCTCAGGCCACGGCTACCAGTGCCGCAGGCTTCACATTTTACCCCACCACTGACGGCTGTGAGACTCCGGGCAGGTTCTGAGCTCGTGCCCCCTTCTCCATAGTGGGGCCAAAAGGGCCGACTTCAGCAGGTGTCAGAGGATGGAATGTCAGCGCACTTGGTGGGCACTTGGCACTGTGCCCAGCATGTAGTAGTGCTCCATAGAGTCCCCATGACTGTTACTGTGACTGTAATTCCCCAAGGTCCCTGGAGTCATGATAGTCAGAGTGGGGGATGGGCTGAGCTTCTGCTGTTTGAGGCGTCCCATGTCCACCTGCGTCCCATACCCGCCTCTTCCTCTGTTGGACAAAAGACCTCTCGCTATACCTGGGACCTTCCTGTCCTCAGATTCTGTCTGAATTGCACACTGGTGCTCACCAAATTAATTACTGCTGGCTTGGGGATATATTTTTTTAAGAAGACATTTTTCCAGGGGGAAAAACACGCAGGAGCTATAATTAGTTGGGAAGAGGAAAGAGGTGCGGAGCGTGTGAATCATCAGCCCCAGTGATAGACGGTTAGAGGCTGAGCAGAAGTTTCGGGAGAAGCTGCTGGAGTGTGGGTGAGTTGGGGATGGGGTGCTGCCCCCAGGCAGGCCGGGGTCGTCAAACACCAGGCATGTTCAGGGATGGGGACTTTATCTGTCACCCTGAAGTCTATGCCCTCCCCCTCAAGGCTCTGTCACCCATCACCCTCTCAAGGTCCCAGCTTCTCAGCTCCCCTGCACGCCCTGCCTGCCCTGACTGTCCCTAGGGCTTTTGTCCACCTTATCCCAAGGCCAGTGCCAGTCCCTGCTGGCATGTACCTGGGCAGAGAGCCTTGCAGCTTGAATGAGGAGAGAAACTGTGGAGGGTTTGAGGTGCAGGGATTGTAGACCATCTAGACCAGCTTCTCATTCATTCACTCACGTGTTCATCGAATACTGAAATGCTGCTGTGTGCCTGGTCCACAGACAGGCAAGCCAAGGACCAGAGAAGTGCCACTCCAAGGCCACACAGCTGTGAGTGGAGCAGCCTCTCTGCCTGTCCTGTCATACCAACTCTGCTGAGCCAGACCCTGGGCAGGGCTCTGGGCCACCAAGGGGACCACGACCAGGCCCCACCCTAACTGAGCCCATATTCTGATGGGGGAGGCAATCAGGCACCTATAGGGCAGAACGCCCAGTGCTGTGAAGTGCGAAGCACAGCGCTGTGGAAGCTTGGAAGTGGATCTTGATCCAGCCTGGTGGTCAGACAGGGCCTCACAGGGGATGAGGTGAACAGTGTTCTGAGGCTGGAAACAGCATGATGACCCATCATGCTGGAGGGATGTTAAGTGATTCTGTGGCAGGGCTCAGGCAGCAGCAGGAGTGGGGGATTGCTGGGGACTGTGGCTTTTGGGCCAAGTGATCACAGTGTCCATTTCCCCAGTGTTTCTCCTGAGCAGCTGTCTGGGGCGCTCTGAGGCCCTCGTCCTTGGGGACTCTCCGTTGGTTCTTTTTGACGTCTGGGGCCCACTGACCCAAGGTAACCCCTGTCTGGGCAGTCAGTGGCTAAGGGGACTGGACCCCAGGTTTCTCCCTCTCTCCCTCTCCTCTGGCTGAGGGCTGGCTACCCAATGGTCTAGGGGTCTCTGCCCAGGCCTCAGGGGCTATGCGGGAGCAGCGTGGCCTGTGCCTGAGAGCTGAGGAGAGGACACTGCCTCCCCTGGGAGAGCATGGCATCATTCAGCACACAGAGTGCTCCCTTCTAACCCCAGACCAAATTAGCCTTCCAAATTACAGGCTGCATGTCCTCCAAATTGGGGACTGGGTGGGAGAACAGAGGCCCAGCTCTCCTTCCTGCTTCCTGCTCACAGAGGGCTCTTGGCCCATCCCTAAATAACAGGACCATGTTAGGAAAGAATTCTGGGCACACAAACCCTCCCGCCCCAGGGTGCAGGGATCCCCAGGTCCCAGACCTGCATTCAGGCTCAGGGCAAGGCTTTGCCCTCCTGGGGTTTGACGGTGAGCTTGGAACCGGAACATTCAGTCAAGGCCAGCTTAGGGTTCTGAGGGCATTTTGAGGATCATTCATTTATTCATCAAACACCTACTGGGCACATTCTCTGTGCCAGGCATTGTGCTGGGCCTTGAGACACTGAGTGGCAATGGAGGTGACAGACATGTGACCAGGAAGGTACATGTCAGAATGAGCAGGCCTGTGGCAGGGGGTGTACAAGTGGCCCTGGGAAACCTTGATGAGGTCAGGGAGACCTTCCTGGAGGAAGGGGTATATAAGATGAGTCCCAAAGGATGCATGTGTCCTTAGCCAGGGGAAGAGAGTTCATGGAGGAAAGAATATCCAGTGCAAAGGCCAGGAGCAGAGAGTGAGGGAGGGGCATTAAGAAGTGGGTGGAGGCACTGGTTGGTTCAGATCCAGGGGCCTTGTCAGCTGTGCTGGGGGATTGGATTTCATCAGAAGTACAAGGGAAGAGGAGGCCTGTGATCCCAGGAGTGGAGGAGGATGGGTGTGTGTATGTGTGTGTGCAGAAGCAGAGTTGGACCATGGCCCCACCCCGAGGGCTCCTGGTAGGTATGAAGGGATGTGGGGGCAGAAGTGGGGGTCCTGGACCTCCCACATTGGCCTCCCTCCCACCCCCACCCCTTCCAGACAGCTTCGGGCCTTTGAAGAAACAATCCAGTTTACCACAAAGAAAACACGAGAGCCTGATGGTATTTCTTTGTGTCCTGAAATTAAGGTGCCTTCCTGTGTTTTCGCTAATTGGTTTGGAACTCTTCATGTTTTTGTTTTAGAAGAAAATTATTATGGATGTTGAGAATAAATGCGATCATTGTGTGGTGCTGAGAGCAGAGAATGAAAGGAAAACACCTCCTGAGCTCACCCACTCTTGTGTCACAGAAGAGGCAAGTGAGGTGGGGAGGAGAGACTTTGAGGCCACACAGCCACAGTGATGGTCCCCCAGGAGCAGGAAGGGGTGGCTTTTGGGCCACGGTGGAGAGAGGATGCTTGTTGGGGGGTTCTTACAGCAGGGTGGAGAGAGGACCTGCGAGTTCCTCCAGCTTCTGGTCTTGCTTGCACACCTCCTGGGATGGAGAAATCACTGCTTCCTGTCTGCGTCTGGTGAACTGGCCCAGCTGTAGCTGGTGAGCAGTTTTCCCTGAGTAGGCAGTGCTGCTCCCCTCCAGTCTCACCCAAGGTTCTCTGCATCCCAATCTCTACCCCACCCAGGATCTCTGGTCTTCGCTTCAGCTGCCTGAGGTGAGGCTGGGGCCAGGGTGGTCTCTCTAGGTGGGACCCTGGGCTGCAGGCTGCACGGCACTGGATCTGATCTGGCCCCGGTAGATGGTGCCTGCACTTCTGAGCCTGATGGCTGGGAGGGCTTCCGGGCTGGAGCTTCCCCGGCTGGCAGCCAGCGTGGGAGCGTGAGGAAAGGCACGAAGTCTGCTTCCTGGATGCATGGCCTGTTGTCCAGCACATCCTGCAGGGCCCGGCCCTACTCAGCTGAGGACACAAGCTAGTGGGTAGAGTCAGGCCTGACAGTTCCATGGGCAGCACTGGGCAGACAGGTGGGGCACCAGGTCAGTGCACGCCCTCCTCAGCAGGCTTCTGTTTAGCCCCTGCTATATGTCTGGCCCTGTGACAGCCGCTGGGCCCTCAGAAATGAATTAGACACAGACCCGCCCCTGCCCCCGAGAGCCTGTGGTCTGGACAGGCACAGAGGAGACAACAGAGCGCAGTAAAAAACCTGTATCCCCGGCCGTACCAGCAAAATCAGCTCCAGATTTTGGGGAGTGAAATCCTACATAACCCACTTCTACCCAGAAGCTAGAAAGGGACCTCTAGAATTCACCTCTGGCCTCCTGTTCCTTCTGCTTGACCTGCCATGGCTCCCTTTTGCTGGCCCCCAGAGCACCTGTGTACTCTGGTCCAGCCTCTCCCTGGAGCTCAACTCCCTCCTCCACTCAGCTGCAGTGAACACTCAGGGTTTAATGGTCTCTCTGGCCATCTGGCCTTTGTCCAGGTTGTTCTCTCTGCCTGGAAAATGTCCCCTTCCTTTACACTTGCTAATGCCTACTCACTCTTCAGAGTCAGCTTCCAGCCCTCTCCATGGGTAGCTTTCCCGGCCTCTAGATCATGACAGCCCCCTGGTACCTGTCCCTGTAGAGCCCCCTACACTGCTCCTCAGAGCATTCATGGAACTTGTGATCAGGTCTTTTAATTGTGTGGTTATTCCACTGGGGACACAGGACCCAGAGCAGGCCAGGTTTCTCTTGGCCACTGCTGGATCCTGTCGTCTCACCCCAGAGGAGCCCAGAGGATGTGCTTAGTCAATATATGTTGAATGATGAGTAACATGTAAAACCCACATGTTTTTCTATTAATAGAAAGTTAAGTTCAGGCACAAACATCACAAAAATCTAGTAAGATTTAAATGCATGTTCATACCCACACGCTGAGAATGTTGCAAAGAGATTACACTGCCCCCTAAAATGTAATTACCCCCGCGCCTGACCCCAAAGTCACTGGCAGTGGCTGGTTCAGGGCAGCCCTGAAGTTAACAGCAATAGCAGTGACACTGGCCATGTGTTGGGAGCCACCTCAGCACTAAATAAGCTCAGATTTTTTTTTTCAATGAAACATTATATTTGGATGCAAAAACCTAGAGTATCAAAGATTCATGTGGAGCCAAGATTCATTCATCAACAGACATTTCTTCAGAGCCAAGGGTTGGCTGAGCACTGAGGATCTGGTTGTGGACAGACGGCCTGCCTTTGCCGTATCGGCATCAGGCTAAAGCCAGGAGGAAAAGCGGAATCAATGGACCTGACCTTTGGCCCTGGACCAAAGGGAAGGAAAGACATTTCCTCCTGTGGGATGTACAATCTCTGAGCACATCTCTGTCAGCAAAGAGGCACAGCCTGACCCTGTCCTGCGGGGCCCTGGAGATTCCATTTTTTCTGGTGGGGGCCTGGGCCGGTCACACCCCCTCCCTGGGACAGTGTTGAAGCAGCTGTTAGAACTGGGATGCGCCAAAGAACCCTGCAGAGACAGGCTCACCACCTTCCCTGCTCGTGCTACCTCTTCCACGGGGTGCCACTCCACAGCCTGTGCATGGGATCCAGCCCGCAGCCAGTGTCTGCCAGCGGTCACATTAGGGTCATGTACAGATCAAAGCAGCCCCTCTCTGCTGCCAGGTCATGGTTGGGGTGTCCCGCTGTGTATGTGCATGTCAGGTATGGTATGCAGGGACTGAGGGTCTCTGGGAGAAAACGGTGAGCGCCTTGTGAGAAGAGGGCCTTGCCTTCCTCTCAAAATCCCCAAGACCCGGCCTTTCTCCTGCTTCAGACCAGAGTCCCCAAGGGCCTTAACCAGACAGACAACCGGCAGTGAGACAGCCAGTCTCCCTGGGACCAGAGCCCCCATTCCACCTGGCAAGACTCTTGGGTCAGCGGCCTGGGATCTTCGGCCACCATGGTGCTGACGTGCTGAGGCCCAAGTCCTCACCGGGCTGTGCCCTGCCCAATATAGAGGGCTCTGAAGGACACAGACAGCTCTTCCTGTCAGGGCAGTGGGGCCATTTATCACGGAGATAAGCATTAACCAGAGGGCAGAGTTGGCGGAAGGAGCTGTCTGGAGGAGATAATCTGGGGTCACTCAGAGGGCATGGAAGAGCCATGTCCCCACTCCACCCGCTGCCACCCAGACTCCGCCCCTATGCTTGCTGGCCAAGACATCTGGCTGTCTCACCTCATGGAAAAACCTGATGCCCTCCGGGTACAAGGAGCTGGGCTATGGTTGGGAGTGGGGTGTGTTTCCTCTTCATGTTCCGTGCCATGGCAGGGCCCCTGTGATTCTGCCTCGCCTCCTCACAGATGGGGAAACAGGCCTGAGGGAGTGGGCTTTGGACTGCTCTTGTCAGAGGGAGCGAACATGGGGTCCTGACCCTGCCCTCGCCCTCCTGCACGGGGTAGGAGGGGAAATCCACGTGGTGCTGTGTCACTGGGCACTTCCTATGTCCCAGCTGTTGCCTGCATGGCCTGTGTCCTGTCCCCTCTACCCTGGGGACCAGGCATTGCCTTGTCCTCCTTTTCCAGAGGGAGGCAATGCACAGAGAGGTGAGGGTACCAGCCCATGGCCGAACTGCTGGGAAGTGGCCCAAGTAGGATTTGGACGTGGGGTTCAGAGCTGCATCCAGAGCACTGTCTGCCCAGAGGGGCTTTGGATGCCTGGCAGAGGCCAGAACAAACCCACTAGATGGAGGACAGCTCTGGGATCCCTCTGCCCAGCTAAAAACTGATACCCCAGACTGTCAGAACCCCCCAGGCTGCTCTGCTCACCCCACTTCCCTACCTTGGCACTCAGTGGGGCTCAATAAATATTTCTTAACAAATTAATAAGTCAAAAATGAGCAAACAGTATAAATCATGACATTTCCCCTCTACAAGTCCCTGGAGCTGGTCAGTTCCTCTCTGGGGGCTGTACACACTGGTTTTGGTATCTCCCTGCCAGGGACACATCTGCCCACCACCTACTGGCTCCTCACGGTGGTCCCATCAGAAAAGACGGTGCCACCTTTGGGAGCAGAGAGAAGAACCCAGACCTTGGACTGTAGAGGATGGGAGTAGGGGGAGGAAGGAGTGAGGAGACCCCTCTCCTGGGCTGGGAGCCGCACTTGTCATTACCCCATGGTGGACACTTTTGCAGCCCTGCAGCCCTCACCATCGGGGTCACTAAGTGTTGGTGTGTTCAGGGTGCTGCAGGGACCAGGGCTGGTCTGGGGGATGAACCCTGGATCTCCTTTCTCTGCCCCAATGTCCAGGGCAGTAGATTTGACCCAGAACCAGCCAGAGGCTTTTCTGGAAAGTCTTTGCTATGTGAAGGGTAGGAGGGGGCACCCTGGGAGTCTTGGAATTCATCTGGCAGGCCTGGGGGCCTGGGTGGCTTTTGAGAGCCTTTCTGCTCATGACCACCTTCGTGAGTTCTGGGTACTATTTAGCCTGAGACATGCTGGGCAGGGAGAGGGGTCTGGATTGTGCAGGGAAGGGCCGCAGGGCCTGGGGAAGGAGCCAGTGAGCATGAACAGTTGTGCAGAAAGGAGCCCAGCCCCCGGGGCCTGTGTTGGGGGGTGGGGGGCAGGAGGACAGACAGGCACAGCTGTGTCAGACCCACCACTACAACCCCCTGGGAGCCCCCCACACCTGAAGGGGCCCTTCCTTGGATTTGGTTGGGGGCATTGGAACCTCAGGTGTGGAAGGGTTTTTTTTTTTTTTTTCGGTGTGCGGGCCTCTCACTGCTGTGGCCTCTCCGTTGCGGAGCACAGGCTCTGGACGCGCAGGCCCAGCAGCCATGGCTCACGGGCCCAGCCACTCTGCGGCATGTGGGATCCTCCCGGACTGGGGCACGAACCCGTGTCCCCTGCATCGGCAGGCGGACTCCCAACCACTGCACCACCAGGGAAGCCCTGGAAGGGTTTTTAATCCTCGGACACTGGGTCATCTCATGTCAACCCGGGGAAGTTACAGACAAACCTCCAATCCTCAGGAGATAAGCTGAACTGACTTGTGAACGGGCTGCCTCTGAACCAGTGCAGAGCAGCCCTGGGCAGCCTCCCCCAGAAAAGTCCCCACTCTGGTGGTTGGGAGGGGCATTGCCAGCAGCAGGACCCACACTGAGCTGGTCCAGCCCCTCGGGGGACAGAACAGGCACACGACAATAATAGCAACCATAAAAGAAACCCAAGGAGCACAGCTCTTGCTGTGCCCCAGACAAGGCTGAGCTTGTCTTCCTGGCCACTCTCCCATTGCATTTAATTCTCATGACCCTATGAGGTGTACACAAGTATTATTCCCCGTTTTACAGACTAGGAGCCAAGGCCCAGAGTCATGGAGCGTCAATAATCCTAATGGCACACGTGCACAATGCTCACAAAGGGACCTCAACACACTCCCAGGGTATGTCCTGCTGCTCATAAGCATCCTTCTAGCAAGGGCATCTGTGACAGCAGAATCCTTAATGGGGGTGTCACTGGGTGAAATGCCCACCGATCAAGTCCGTGTACAGGACCCCAGTGAGGTGGACATGGAAGCTGGTGTGGAAGGTGGACCAAGCCTATGGTTGAGGGAAGGTCATTGCTGCTGGTACATATCGATCCCATTTGTGTAACACATGTGTTACAGATATAAAACCTGGGGCGGCGCTGGGGCAGATGGGGCACCCTAGTACACACATGCTGGAGGACACCCACACAGAGCCCAAGGACCACACCTCCCGTACCTCAGCATCCAGCACCCGCACAGAGCTGATCACAGGGGACCTGCTAGGGCACTCTTGTTCTCCCTCCTTCTCTCTCCACCTGGGCCTCTCTGCCCACCTGACTGGGAATAAAGCACTGGAGGTGGGCTGGGCCCAGATCCCGGGTGCAGAGTCCTGGCTGGGCCTCCAGGCCTGGTCCCTACTCCTCCCTCTCTTCCTCTCTGCTTCTCTCTTACTTGCTCCTGTCTCCCTCTCAGTGTTCTGAAGAGTCCTCCTCAGTGGCAGCAGATACACAGGTGACACGTCCTGCTGCCTCAGTCACACACAGTGCCTCTCCTCCTGCCCCAGAGACTCACGCTGTTTCTGGGCATCAGTCTGGGGTCAGGCTGACCTATGGTGGCTACAGCCTCACTCGAGCTGTGCTCCCAGCCTGGCTCGGGCTGCACTTGAGCTGGACAGAATAAAGAAGCTGCTGGCCTCCATGTCCCTGCCCACCCCTCCCCTGCAGAATCCCTGGGCCCAGTAGAGTCATGGGAGGGTGGAGGCTTCTGGGACCAGTGGCAGCGCCCGGGGCGGGTGTTATATATTGCACGGGGTTTTCTGTGCTGCAACTCAGGATGTCTGAGCCCACAGGACACCGAGCCCATCTGCGTGGATACGTGTAGCCCTCCAGAGGATGGAGGGCTGAAATGGAGGATGGGGTGAAGTGGGGGCAGGGCTGCACCCTTACAGGCAGGCCTCCCAGGGGTAGGTCTGTTCTTCCTCATCACTGCCTCTAGCCCAGTGCCTGCCTGGCTGTTCCCTGTGGCCCTAGGACACTGAGGGGCAGGAAGCTAGGCAGCTTCTGGTGCAGACTTTCCGTGGTCTTGGGCCAGTCAGGGTACCAAGCCAGGCTCAGTTTTCCCATCTGTTATATGGGGCAAGGTGAGGGGAAGGTACAGGCCTAGGCATGCCCACCAGGTACCAGGAAGACAACTACCAACGACTGTAGGGTATCCACACAGGCCTTTCTTGTCTATGCCTCCCGACCCCATAGTCATCCTTTCGCTTAAGTACCGTTGCTCTCCCCGGCTTCCATGTGGACACCCACCCAAGGCCACACAGACAGAGAATGCTGGTGTCAGGATTTGAACTGGTTGCCTCTCTTAGGCAACCTGCTGTCTGAGCGGAGCAAGAGGATGCCAGACACTGACCCAGGATCGGGGCTGCCTGATCCCTGCACTGGCCAGAGGAGGCACCACAAATCCCACCTGCACATCCACCCAGCCCATCCTGCTCAGAGCTGTTCTGTGCATCTTAGCTTGACGAGGTGTGGGGAATTCATCAACCGCCCACAGAGCCCGCTGAGAGCTGGCTGAGTCCAGCCACCTCCCTGTCCCAGCAGCAGCCCCCAAAGCCTGAGGCTTAATCCCCCAGGCATGTCCTGCCCTTCATCTTTCCCAGGCTGTGTTGCCCTTCTGCCCCTCTTCTCTAGTTGAAGCTGGTCACCTCACCCAAGTCTTCCTCCTGGAAGCTCTTCCCGACTCCCCATCCTTCAGTACGTCTAGATTCCGTTCCCATGCCCAGAATTCCACCTCCTAACGTACGGGAGCCTCTCAGGTGCCTGGTGCCAGGCCTGGTGAGGCTCCAGATGCTGGCCAGCCAAGGGACCGAGGAGGACACCCCTCAGTGAGAGGAGCAGAAGGGCGGGAGTCAGGAGACCACTGTGGGCCTTCTCTGAGCCTTAATGCAGGACACTTGCCCAGCAGGGTTTGCGGAAGAGAAGGCCTAGGAGGACCGACAACTTCTCTCCAACCTGCACATCGGAGCTGGCCGGGCTCCCAGGGAAGTCTCAGAGCATGAATGGACTCCTTGCCCCACCCCGCAGCAAGCAGAGAAACAGCCAACACCGGGGAACCTCCTCCTGGGCGGCCTCCATGCTTAACCCTGCAGTTTCCACCTACAGAACAAGCACCAACTCCAGCCTGGAGACCCCAAGCCAAGGGCCAACCTTGCCCTCTGTTTGCCCTGCGCTGCCCATCTAAATCTCTGAGGTACTGGTCTGACATTCCCCATTTTCCCAATGAGGAATCTGGGGCTTTGCAGGGTTAGTAACATGCCCAAGGTCACACAGCTGTAGGTGGCAGAGCTGGGGCTCAACCCCGGGCTGTCCTGCACCTGCAGGCATAACTCCACTATGATGACCTGCTCAGCCCACACACGGAGGGCATCTGCAACCCTCAGCCAGAGGCAGCCTGTTTTGCACAGGGTTTTCTTTTTCTTTTTAAATTTTTTTATTAAAAGAAAATTTTCATTGAAGTATAGTTGATTTACAATGTTGTGTTAGTTTCAGATGTACAGCAAAGTGATTCAGTTATACATATATGTATTCTTTTTTAAATTTATTTTTTATTTTTGGCTGTGTTGGGTCTTCGTTGCTGCACGCAGGCTTTCTCTAGTGGCGGCAAGCAGGCTTCTCATTGTGGTGGCTTGTCTTGTTGCGGAATACGGGCTCTAGGCTCATAGGCTTCAGTAGTTGTAGCATGCAGGCTCAATAGTTGTGGCTCACGGGCTCTAGAGCACAGGCTCAGTAGTTGTGGCTTACGGGCTTAGCTGCTCCGCGGCATGTGGGATCTTCCTGGACCGGGGCTTGAACCCATGTCCCCTGCATTGGCAGGCAGATTCTTAACCACTGAGCCACCAGGGAAGCCTTACATGTATATATTCTTTGTCATATTCTTTTCCATCATGATTAATTACAGGATATTGAATATAGTTCCCTGTGCTATACAGTAAGACCTTATTGTTTATCTATTTTATATGTAGTAGTTTGTATCTGCTAATCCCGAACTCCTAATTTATCCCTTTCCCACCCCCTTTCCCTTTTGGTAACCATAAATGTGTTTTCTTTGTCTGTGAATCTGTTTCTCTTCTGTAAATAAATTCATTTGTGCCATATTTTAGATTGTGCATATGTGTGATATATGATATTTGTCTTTCTCTGACTTATTCACTTAGTATGATCATCTCTAGGTCCATCCATGTTGCTGCAAATGGCATTATTTCATTCTTTTTTATAACTGAGTACTATTCCATTGTATATATTGCACGGGGTTTTCTGTGCTGCAACTCAGGATGTCTGAGCCCACAGGACACCGAGCCCATCTGCGTGGATATGTGTAGCCCTCCAGAGTGGGCTCTGAGGACAGAGCCCAGGCAGGTGAGCTGGGCTCTGTAGGAGGCTCCCTGCCCCCAGCACCACTCTCCCAGGTCTAGCAGGATCAGGTGGCCACAGCTGAATTCACTCCCCATCTCTCTGGGCAGGTGGAGGAGGTGGTCTCTGCGGGGGAGGAGGCGCTTCAGCGGCACGTGATGCGCCGAGAGGTGTGCCCAGCCTGGCGTGGAGCAGGGTAGGTGCTGGATAAGTGGATTCTGCTCCTCCGCTTTGGAGTTCCGGGCACATCCAGAGGAAACTGGCTGGAAGAGGCCAGAGCAGGTACCCCCGCACCGGCTGCAGCACTAACAGGAGGGGTAGGTGTGTGAGTGCCTCAGGGACCCCCACCTGGCCTACGCCCTGCTCCTGGGCCTCTGAGGGCTGCCTCCCCACTGCCTGCAGGATCACAGCTCAGCTTCCCGGCTCAGCGCCTTTTCCTCCTGGTAAGTCTGTTTCGTGTCCCAAAAGACAGGGAGAAAAATCCCTTCCCGTGAGGCTGATATAAGGTGATGTGTGCCTAGAACAGAGCCGGCACACGGGAGGGCAAATCCCTGTAGTTTCCTCTTCCCTCACTCCGTTGGCCTGTGAGCTCCTGGGAAGCGGGTAAACATCCCAATGTGGCCCCTGGTGCGGGCGGATTAATTACCGAATCGCTGCATTGTACTCATTGCCGAGCAGCTTGTGTTTGTGTCTCTTGGACTCACAGAACACACAGGCCAGAAGTTCCACTTGCCTCCTGTTGGAAAAACAAAGGTTTGCAGGCAGCAGGGCCTGGAGGCGGGGGAGGGACAAATGGCCCCCTGAGGGCCTGTGGAGCCCTGACCTTCCCAGGGCCTAGACAGGTGTGTCCATGCATCCCAGGCTAATGCTGTACTGAGGCTGGGGAATATGAGGGGGACCCCATTAAATGGGTCCCTATGTGCTGTCCAGTGCCTGCTAGGCTGTCCTGGAGAAGGACCTCAGCCTCATGCCTTCCCAGAGACTCTTAGAATTTAGCAGGGAGTGGTAAACCAGCGCTGGGGAGAGAGCCTATCCCTGCCCCAGCCCTAATCAAGATCCACGGGGAGGGCAGAGGCGTCTAATTGTTTCAGGAGAGGGAAATGTCACATCCTGGGACCCACAAGAGTCCTTAGGACAGACCACTGCCAAGTGAGGGTCCTTGGCTTCTTGCTGGAAAGAATTCAAGAACAAACCAGAGAAAAGCAAAGGCGGTTTTATCTAGCAGGATACACACTCCATAGGTAGAATGTGGACCCTCTGGGAAAGTGAGAGCAGCCCCCGGGCATGGGGTTGTAGGTTTTTATGGGCTAAGTAATTTCATACGCTAACGAGAGGAATATTCTTGCTATTTCAGAGAAGGGGGGGATTTTCCAGGAATTGGGCCACTGTTCACTTTTTGACCTTTTCCAGTCGGCTCAGAACTATCACAGCGTAAGGGGGAGTGATCTTGAGTATTACGATGACATTATAATGAGCTAGAGGTCAATGACCAGACTATTCTCGAAGTCAACATGGTTTCAGCTGGTTCTATTCGGACTTAATTGCATCCCAACAGCTGTGCCCCCTCTTCACTTATCTAGCCTTTGTGTTCTGCCCCTTTCCCTCCTGTCTCGTTCCCCCATCAGAAATTTTACTTCCATATTCTTATGGGAAGCAGAAAGGTGACGGTCTGTCTTCTTTGGCTGCTTCAGGGCTGAGTAGGGGCATTGACCTTGCCTGTCAGGGAGTAGAAATTTCTGGATGCCTAGTGTAGGGATCCCAGGGGCAGGACAGCTTCTTGTTTTAAGTCATAGGGCGGTATGGGCTGGAATCCTTGCCTAACCATCATTTTTTTTTTTGGCTGCGCCACGCGCGGCTTGTAGACTCTTAGTTCCCCAATCAGGGATCGAACACAGGCCCTCAGCAGTGAGAGCACAAAGTCCTAACCACTGGACCACCAGAGAATTCCCCTAACCATCATTTTGATGTGGAATTGTTGAAACCTGGAAGACATGAACTTTACCAAGAGGTGAAAGAGGCAGAGTCCAAATAGGAGGAGGAGTATGGCTGTTACTCAGGGTCCAAGTAAGGCTAGAGAGGGCACTCTTAATGGTGGACCAGATGGCATTAGGGTATGACCCCTGGTTGTAGCGGTGTAACCATGTTGCTTGTTCATAAATCTTTTTGATGTCCATCTCAGTCTGGCCTGAATTACTGACATAGGTGCAGCAGGTTTTGTTTATGACTGCACAAACGCCCCCCTGCTCATCCAGCAAGTAATCCAAGGCCAATCTATTGTCCATAACCACATTGGCCACCGAGTTTAAAGAAGTTGAAAGTCTGTTTAGGGCATTTCCAGTGGTCAGGGCTGGGTTCTCTAAAGTGTTGGTTAGGTTTTCTAGGGTTACCTCATGGTAGGCAAAGCCTCCCATGGAGTTGCCAATCCCCCTGCCAGTCCTATTCTTGCCAATATTAATCCGATGGCCCTCCTGGGACAATTTTGAGTGTTATTATGTATTGTGACAGTGAATGGGACCAAATGTCCTAATGTACAGGCTCCCTCATGCCACACATTATATAAGGATAAGCATTTACATAGGGGCCGAATTACCCTGGGGTGCCCTTGTCTTTGGGCCCTCATTCTGGGGAGTGCCACGTATCCAGACATATCTTGAAGGTGCAATAAGAGATCTGGGAACAGAAGAATTTAGCAAGGAAGCAGCCATCCAGATCCATGGAAGAGAAAAGTTAATGAACACAATGTGGGGACAAGGGCCCATTTGTATATTCAAAACAGTTCAGTCCAGGAGTATTCCATGACCTTGGCTTAGGTGAGATGGTGCAGTAAGAAGGGTTCAACCCACAGTTTCCATAGAGCCTGACAACTTCTAGCCCAGTTTTTAGTCCATTCCATCCCTATCCTGTAGGCACCTGGGGTCTGGGCTTCATTATAAGCACAGAGAGTGGAGGCATTCGTGGGAATGCAGTTTGGGTCCAGGTTCCAAAACGCTGTGGTGATATTACCCTCTGGTGCCCAGGGATTGTTCCAAAGAGGCTCACCATAGCCAAGAGAACCATTAGAGGTGTGATGACATTGGAAGCTTGACTGGTTTTCTGGATAACAAAAGTAGCCATGATTAAAGGAAAAGTTATGTCACCTTTTTAAAAAGAGTTAAAACGTAGGCAAGGTATCGGGCCTGATGGGGGTATCACCCGTCACGCTCGTATCAGCTGTGGGGGTGGTTTCCATGTGTCTGAATTGGTAAAGCTCTTGTATTTACCTATTTGTACCTGTAACGACTGTTGTAAGCCAGGGTTTTTATGGCAAGCCCAACAATTAACTAGTTTTTCTCCCAGGGCAACTATTTTAGATATGTTTACTAAAGCACGATTTTCCCATTCTGAGCTGTGACCTTCATCAGAAGTCCTACTAGTATGATGGCTTTTGACATCACATTACCGTATGTTTTCTTTCAGACCTAGCAGGGGCAAAGAAGATGTTTACCAGGGGGAGGGGGTCCTGAAAAGCGGCAGAATAAGAGCGTGATAGTCAGAAACACAAGGATGACTAGGCCAACCCGCCTCAGCCACGTGAAGTCACTTATCTGTTCTTGGAAAGGTATCTGAGGTCTTCCATGGGCTCACAGGAGTAGGTCTCTTCTGGCTCCTGTTGGGACTTATAAGATACAGGTTTTGTTCTAGACAGATGAACCCAATTAGCAACTCCCTATAGCTTGACAGCAGTTGGGGTACTTAGTAACACTTGATATGGTCCCTTCCATTTTGGTTGTATCTAGTCCTCAGGGGACCCTTCCTTCCAAGTTTTTAGTAGGACAAAGTGCCCTGACTGGATGGAGACCGCGACCTTTCCTTTGTGGGGGTGGGCAGCGCTTTGTTTCCATACACTTGGAGGACCTTTTGAACTTGGCTCAAGCTAACAGTGTGGGAAACCCATTTGTGGGTTTCCTCATCAAACAAGATATCTGAAGTGAAAAAGGGCCTCCCAGTGGTCCTTCCCTGGCAGTCCAGTGGTGAAGTTAGTGGTTAGGCTGTTACTGCTGAGGGCCTGGGTTCAATCCCTGGTCTGGGAACTAAGATCCCACAAGCTGTGCGGCCTGACTGAAAAAAAAGGTGGGGGGCTTCCCATAGGTCTCAAATGGGCTAAGTTTTAAAATTCTCTTTGGGGCCATCCTGGTCCATACAAGGGCTACAGGCAGGACAGAGATCCAGGTTTCTGAAGTCTCTTGGCATAGCTTAGCAAGTGTTTTTTGGGGTTTTTTTTTTTTTGCAAGCATTCTTTTGGAGCATGATTTGCTTTTTCTACTTTGCCTAAGGATTAGGGCCTCCAGGAAGACTGGAGTTGGTAGTGAATACCTAGAGCTGAGGAAGGCTGTTGGGTCACCTTGGCAGTGAAAGAAGGTCCGTTATCACTGTAAGCTTTGGGGTTACCCGAATCTCGGAATTATCTCTTTAAGCAGAAATTTGGATACTCCTATTGCCTTTTCAGTCCTAGTAGGGAAAGCTTCTATCAACCCTGTAAAGGTGTCTATGAATGCCAATAGGTGTTTCCATCCCCTACATGGGAGCATTTGGGTCAAGTCCATTTGCCAATTTTTTCCTGGATAGGTTCCCTGATGTTGTATGGGCCAAGTTAGCGGTGGAGGTATGGGGTGGCTTCCTAGGGCATGGCGGGCACAAAGCTTGCAAGCCCTGGTGACATTTTTAACAGTTTGGGATGGTCCCTTGCCCAGGAACAACTGAGTAGCTAGTTTGAATAGGGAGTCCACCCTAAGTGAAAGGACTCGTGGAAGTACTTAGTTTTTTTCCATTGCTCGGCCCCGGGAATGAGAAGCTTGTTATCTTTTGTCAGCCACCTTGAGAGGTCTCTTTCCAGTCCCCTATGTTTAGCCCACTCAAGTTCTTCAGGTGTATAAGATGGCGCTGTTGGGAAGGGGGTGCTGTCAGGCCTGAGAGCTGCAGCTTGTAGGACCAGCTGTTCTTGGGCGGCAGTCTTAGCGGGCTTTTTGGCCAGGGTGTTTCCCCTTGTAAGGCAAGTGTTGCCCCTTTGGTGACACCTGCAACCTCCTTTGGAAGCTGGAACGCTTCTAGGAGTTCTAGAATTTCTGCCTGTTGTTTTATAGTGGATCCTTTGACTGTTAGTAATCCCCTTTCTTTACATATGGCAGCCTGGGCATGTAGCACAAAGAATCCATACTTGGAATCAGTATGTATATTGATTCTTTTTTTTAAAAAATAAATTTATTTATTATTTATTTTTGGCTGAGTTGGGTCTTTGTTGCTGCACGCGGGCTTTCTCTAGTTGCGGCGAGTGGGGGCTACTCTTCGTTGTGGTGCACGGGCTTCTCATTGCGGTGGCTTCTCTCATTGCAGAGCACAGGCTCTAGGCACGTGGGCTTCAGTAGTTGTGGCTCGCAGGCTCTAGAGCGCAGACTCAGTAGTTCTGGCACACGGGCTTAGTTGCTCCGCAGCATGTGGGATCTTCCCGGACCAGGGCTCGAACTCGTGTCCCATTCATTGGTAGGCGGATTCTTAACCACTGCGCCACCAGGGAAGCCCTGTATTTTTTTTTTTTCCCCCCGTTGCGGAGCACAGGCTCTGGATGCGCAGGCTTAGCAGCCATGGCTCACGGGCCTAGCTGTTCCGCGGCATGTG
Organism: Phocoena phocoena; assembly: GCF_963924675.1. Classification (NCBI taxonomy): domain Eukaryota; kingdom Metazoa; phylum Chordata; class Mammalia; order Artiodactyla; family Phocoenidae; genus Phocoena; species Phocoena phocoena. Next base: position 36,672,012 of record NC_089228.1, on the reverse strand, counting down.
GGATCTTCCCGGATCAGGGCACGAACCCGTGTCCCCTGCATCGGCAGGCAGACTCTCAACCACTGCACCACCAGGGAAGCCTAAGCCCTGTATATTGCTTCTTAATTCCTTTCCTAGTTGGAGTGCTCTGGTCAAGGCGATCAACTCAGCCTTTTGGGTGGAAGTGTGAGAGGGTAGAGCTCCAGACTCAACAATTGTCTACAGGCTGACTCTGGCATAACCTGCCGGCCTTAACCCTTCATGTATAAAGCTGCCTCCATCGGTAAACCATTGTTTTTATTTTTTAATTAAGTAATTCATAAAGTGATTATTATTTAATTATTTAATTTTTATTTTATAGTGGAGTATAGTTGATTTACAATGTTGTGTTAATTTCAGGTATACAGCATAGTGATTCAGTTATACATATATCTATTCTTTTTCAAATTCTTTTCCCATTTAGGTTATTACAGAATATTGAGTAGAGTTTTCAGTGCTATACAGTAGGTCCTTGTTGGTTTTTTTTTTTTTTTTAATTTTAAATATAGTAGTGTGTATATGTCAATCCCAAACTCCCAATTTATCCCTCCCCCGCAACTTTCCCCTTTGGTAACCATAAGTTTGTTTTCTGTCAGTCTGTTTCTGTTTTGTAAATAAGTTCATTTGAATCTTATTTTTTTAAGATTCTGCATATAAGCAATATCATGTGATATTTGTCTTTCCCTGTCTGACTTACTTCACTAAGTATGATAATCTCCAGGTCCATCCATGTTGCTGTGAATGGCATTATTTCATCCTTTTTAATGGCTGAGTAATACTGCATTGTATATATGTATCCCATCTTCTTTATCTTTTCAACTGTTGATGGATATTTTGGTAGTTTCCATGTCTTGCCTATTGTAAACAGCGCTGCAATGAACATTGGGATGTATGTATCCCTTTGGACCATGGTTTTCTCCGTAGTTTTAGTTTTATAAGGAACCTCCACACTGTTCTCCACAGTGGCTGTACCAATTTACATTCCCACCAACAATGTAGGAGGGTTCCCTTTTCTCCACACCCTCTCCAGCATTTATTGTTTGTAGGCTTTTTGATGATGCCCATTTGCATTGGTGTGAGGTGATATCTCATTGTAGTTTTTTAAAATTTATTTATTATTTATTTTTGGTTGCACTGGGTCTTTGTTGCTGTGTGCAGGCTTTCTCTAGTTGCGGTGAGCAGGGGCTACTCTTCGTTGTGGTGCGCGGGCTTCTCGCTGCAGTGGCTTCTCTTGTTGTGGAGCACGGGCTCTAGGGCTCAATAGTTATGGCCTGCAGGCTCTAGAGCGCAGGCTCAGTAGTTGTGATGCACAGGCTTAGTTGCTCCAAGGCACGTGGGATCTTCCCGGACCAGGGCTCAAACCCGTATCCCCTGCATTGGCAGGCGGGTTCTTAACCACTGCGCCACCAGGGAAGCCCTCATTGTAGTTTTGATTTGTATTTCTCTAATAATTAGTGATGTTGAGCATCATTTCACGTGCCTCTTGGCTATCTGTATGTATTCTTTGGAGAAATGTCTATATAGGTCTTCTGCCCATTTTTTGATTGAGTTGTTTTGTTTTTGTTTTTGGTGTTTTTCGGCTGCACCTTGCGGCAGGAGGAACTTCCCCAACCAGGGATTAAACCCACGCACTCTGCAGTGGAAGCACAGAGTCTTAACCACTGGAGCAGGGAAGCATGTTCGTCTGTTTGATATTGAGTTATATGAGCTGTTTGTAAATTTTGGAGATTAATCCCTTGTCAGTCGCATCATTTGCAAATGTTTTCTCCAATTCTTTGGGTTGTCTTTTCGTTTTGTTTATGGTTTCCTTTGCTGTGCGAAAGCTTTTGAGTTTAACTGGGTCCCATTTGTTTGTTTTTATTTACATTACTGTAGGAGATGGATTGAAAGTTTAGTTTTGAGTTTATTTTTGTGTATGGTGTTAAAGAATGTTCTAATTTCATTCTTTTACATGTAGCTGTACCATTTATTGGAGAAACTGTCATTTCTCCATTGTATAGTCTTGCCTCCTCTATCATAGATTAATTGACCATAGGTGTGTGGGTTATTTCTGGGATTTCTCTCCTGTTCCATTGATCTATATTTCTGTTTTTGTTTCTGTACTGTATTTTTTTTTATGACTGTAGCTTTGTAGTATAGTCTGAATTCAGGGAGCCTGATTCCTCCAGCTCTGTTTTTCTTTCTCAAGATTGCTTTGGCTATTTATCTCTCAGCTATATAGAGGAGAAAGCGTTTTTCTAAGTTCGGGAGACCTAACACAGGAGTGCTTCCTAATTTTTGTTTTAGAGCCAGTAACGCCTGTTGGCAATTTTCATCCCAGTTGAGGGGTTTGTGGTCACCTCCTTTTAGGGCCTTAAAAAGAGGCTTTTCTGTGAGGCTGAATCCAGGTATCCAGATCCTGCAAAATCCTGCCATCCCCAGAAAGTCCCTCAGTTGCCTCTTAGGGTGGGGGTGGTTGGAGGGTTACAATGGCTTCCTTTTGGTCTTGGGCAAAGGCCCTCATCCCATGGGTGAGCACGTTTCCCAGGTACTTAACCTGTTGGGTGGAAATCTGGGCCTTGTGAGGAGAGACTCAATATCCTTGTTCCCCTAGGAAATTGAGGACCTGAGTGGTATCTTTATCTGAATCTTCCCTAGTGGGACTGGAAATTAGGAGGTTGTCCACATTCTGTAGGAGAGACCCATTAACCAACTGTAATTCTCTTAACTCCTTTGCTAATGCGTTTCTGAACAGGTGGGGGCTATCCCTGGAGCCTTGGGGCAGCACAGTCCAAGTTAGCTGGGAAGTGTTAACATGTGTCTGGATCTGTCCACTCAAAGGCAAGGAAATATTGGGAGTCTGGGTGCAGGGGAATGCAAAAGAAGGCATCTTTCAGGTCTAGCACTGTAAGCTAGTTTGCATTTTCTGGAACTTGGGCAGTACAGTGTGTGGATTAGGGACTATTGAGTGAACTGGGACCACTGCCTCATTAACTGCCCTCAGGTCTTGAACAAACTTGTATTCTCCACTTTGCTTTTTTATGGGCAGAATGGGGGGATTACACAGAGATTGGCAGGATCATAACAGCCCATATCTTAAGAACTTGGTTATTAAAGGCTGGATACCTCACTGGGCCTTGGGCCTCAAGGGATACTGTTTTTTCCATGGGTCATCAGCATTGGGTTTCAGTGAAACCTGAACTAGGGGCACATTATTAGCTCTGCCAGGAACCTCAGTGTCCCAGACAGAGGGGTTTACTGGAGAAAAAATATGGGGTGGAGGGGAGACCTTCTCTGATGGTGACTGAGGCAGGCTCCCATGACGAAGAACAATTGTTTCTCCTGATGGGTGCCTTCTCTGAGGAGGTCTCCAAACTGAACTATTGTCTGGAATTTAGTGAGCAACTCCGTTCCCAACAAGGGGATGGGGCACTCAGGCATCAGCAGGAACTGGTGTGCAAAGGTAACATTTCCTAGTAAGCAGCTGAGCGGGGGGCGGTGTGAATCACTTGGCTTTGGGCCGTCCATCGATCCCCGTTAATATACAGGATTGGGAGGACAAGGGTCCAGGGAAATTAGTCATCACAGAGTAGGTGGATCTAATAAAAAAAATACCTTTCCCACCTGCCATGTCAAGGGTTACCCGAGTCTCCTCCGGGGAAATGACCAGATGACCTTTGGGAGGCAGGGAGAGTCCTGGGCCCTGTCAGTCTTCAGTCCTCTTGGCCAGCATCAGTTTGGGAGCCCCGAGCCCCCTTCGGGACTGGGGACAGCCTTGCTTCCGATGGCCCTCTGGTTTGCACGTCAGGCAGGGTCCTGGTGGATTTTTCCCATACAGGGGGTATTCGTCCTTCCAGTGGCCCTCCTGGCTGCATTTAAAACGGTCCATTCCCGACAGAGAGGGGCACTGATCCAGATTTTCTAGATCCTGCCCCTGCCATGGGCTTTCACAAGGGGGAGGGGGAGGATAACCACGAGGTGGTGTGGGGACTAGAGCTGCCACCAAGAGTTGTGCCTTTCGTTGTTGTCCTGAATCCTCCTTGCCTCCTCAACCCTATCTCTATTGTTAAATACTCCAAAGACCAAGTCCATGAGCTGATTCATGGGGGTTTGGTGTCCCATGGCTGCCTTCTGTAATTTTCTCCTAATGTCTGGGGCAGATTGAATGATAAAATGGGTATTTACTGGGACTTGCCCTTCAGGGGTGTCAGGATTAATATTGGTATACTTTTTTTTATCAATACCTTTTTTTATTGAACGATAGTTGATTTATAATGTGTTAATTTCTGCTGAACAGCAGAGTGATTCACTTATACACATATATACATTCTTTTTTAAAATATTGTCTTCCATTATGGCTTATCATAGGATATTGAATATAGTTCTCTGTGCTATACCGTAGGACCTTGTTGTTTATCCATTATAAATGTAATAGTTTGCATCTACTGACCCCAAACTCCCAGTCCATCCCTTTCCATCCCCCGCCCCTTGGCAACCACAACTCTGATCTCTATGTCTGTGAGTCTGTTTCTCTTTTATAGATAGGTTCATTTGTGCCATATTTTAGATTCGACATATAAGTGATATCATATGGTACTTGTCTTTCTCTTTCTGACTTACTTAGTATGATCTCTAGTTGTGTCCATGTTGCTGCACGTGGCATTATTTCATTCTTTTTATGGCTGAGTAGTATTCTGTTGTATATATGTACTACATCTTCTTTATCCATTCATCTGTTGATGGCCATTTAGGTTGTTTCCATGTCTTGGCTATTGTGAACAGTGCTGCTATGAAAATAGGGGTGCTTGTATCTTTTTGAATTCTAGTTTTGTCTGGATGTATACCCAGGAGTGGGATTGCTGGATCATATGGTAATTCTATTTTTAGTTTTCTTAGGAACCTCTGTACTGTTTGCCATAGGAGCTGCACCAACTTACATTCCCACCAACCGTGTAGGAGGGTGCCTTTTTCTCCACACCCTCTCCAGCATTTGTTACTTGTAGACTTTTTAATGATGGCCATTCTGACCAGTGTGAGGTGGTAACTAATTGTAGTTTTGATTCACATTTCTCTAATAATTAGTGATGTTGAGCATCTTTTCATGTGCCTATTGGCCACCTGTATTTTGTCTTTGGAGAAATATCTATTTAGGTCTTCTCATTTTTTAAAAATTATTTTATTTATTTATTTTTTATTTTTGGCTGTGTTGGATCTTCTTTGCTGCCCACAGGCTTTCTCTAGTTGTGGCGAGTGGGGGCTACTCTTTTTTGCGATGTGTGGGCTTCTCATTGCGGTGGCTTCTCTTGTTGCAGAGCACGGGCTCTAGGCACGTGGGCTTCAGTAGTTGTGGCATGCAGGCTCAGTAGTTGTGGCTCACAGGCTCTAGAGTGCAGGCTCAGTAGTTGTGGCACACGGACTTAGTTGCTCCACGGCATGTGGGATCTTCCCAGACCAGGACTCAAACCCATGTCCCCTGCATTGGCAGGCGTATTCCTAATCATTGCGCCACCAGGGAAGCCTGGTCTTCTGCTAATTTTTTGATTAGGTTGTTTGTTTTTTGTTTTGTTGTTGTTGTTGAGTTGTATGAGCTGCTGATATATTTTGGAAATTAAGCCCTTGTCCGTCATATCATTTGCAAATATTTTCTTCCATTCCATAGGTTGTCTTTTCGTTTTATCTATGGCTTCCTTTGCTGTGCAAAAGCTTGTAAGTTTGATTAGGTCCCATTTGTTTTTATTTTTATTGCCTTGGGAGACTGACCTAAGAGAACATTGGTACGATTTATGTCAGAGAATGTTTTGCCTCTGCTCTCTTCTAGGAGTTTTGTGGTGTCATGTCTTATGTCTAAGTCTTTAAGCCATTTTGAGTTTATTTTTGTGCATGGTATGAGAGTGTGTTCTAACTTCATTGATTTACATGTGGCTGTCTGACTTTCCCAGCACCACCAGTTGAAGAGACTCTTTTCCATTGTATATTCTTGCCTCTTTTGTTGAAGATTAATTGACCATAGGTGTGTGGGTTTATTTCTGGGCTCTCTATTCTGTTCCATTGATCTGTATGTCTGTTTTTGTACCAATACCACACTGTTGGGGCTTCCCTGGTGGTGCAGTGGTTAAGAATCCGCCTGCCAATGCAGGGGACACTGGTTGGAGCCCTGGTCCGGGAAGATCCCACGTGCCGCGGAGCAACTAAGCCCATGTGCCATGACTACTGAGCCTGCACTCTAGAGCCCACGAGCCACAATTGCGGAGCCCTGTGCCACAACTACTGAAACCCGCGCACCTAGAGCCTGTGCTCCCAACAAGAGAAGCCACCACAATGAGAAGCCTGTGCACCACAACGAAGAGTAACCCCCACTCGCCGCAACCAGAGAAAAGCCCGCATGCAGCAACAAAGACCCAACACAGCCAAAAAATAAATTTAAAAAACACACTGTTTTGATTACTGTAGTTTTGTAGTATCGTGTGAAGTCTGGTTTTTTTTCCCCTCAGGATTTGGTTTTTTTTCCTCAGGATTGCTGTGGCAGTTCTGGGTCTTTTATGGTTCCATGTAAATTTTTGGATTATTTGTTCTAGTTCTGTGAAAAATGTCATGGGTAATTTGATAGGGATCACATTCAATCTGTAGATTGCTTTGGTTAGTATTGCCGTTTAACAATATTAAATCTTCCAATCCAAGAGCATGGGATATTTTTCCATTTCTTTGAATCCTCTTTAATTTCCTTTATTAATGTTTTATAGTTCTTAGCATATAAGTCTTTCATCTCCTGGGTCAGATTATTCCTAGGTTTGTTTTTCCTTTTTTGGTGCAATTTTATTTTTATTTTTTATTGGAGTATAGTTGCTTTACACTGCTGTGTCAGTTTATGCTGTACAGCAAAGTGAATCAGCCATACGTATACATATATCCCCTCTTTTTTGGATTTTCTTGCCATTTAGGTCACCACAGAGCACCAAGTAGAGTTCCTTGTGCTATACAGTAGGTTCTCATTAGTTATCTACTTTATACATAGTAGTGTATATATGTCAATCCCAATCTCCCAATTAATCCCACCACCACCCCTGCCCCCTTGCTATCCATATATTTGTATCCAGATGTAGAGGCATCTGTGTCTCTATTTCTGCTTTGCAAATAAGATCATCTATACCATTTTTCTAGATTCCACATATATGCGTTAATATACGATATTTGTTTTTCTCTTTCTGACTTACTTCACTCTGTATGACAGTCTCTAGGTCCATCCATGTCTCTGCAAATGACACAATTTCGTTTCTTTTTATGTCTGAGTAATATTCCATTGTATATATGTATCATGTCTTCTTTATCCATTCCTCTCTTAATGGACATTTAGGTTGTTTCCATGTCCTGGGTATTGTAAATAGTGCTGCAGTGAACATTGGGGCACATGTGTCTTTTTGAATTATGGTTTTCTCTGGGTATATGCCCAGGAGTGGGATTGCTGGGTCACACGGTAGTCCTATTTTTAGTTTTTTAAGGAACCTCCATACTGTCCTCCATTGTGGCTATATCAATTTACATTCCCACCAACAGTGTAAGGAGGGTTCCCTCTTCTCCACACCCTCTCCAGCATTTATTGTTTGTAGATTTCTCGATGATGGCCATTCTGACCAGTGTGAGGTGATACCTCATTGAAGTTTCAATTTGCATTTCTCTAATAATTAGTGATGTTGAGCATCTTTTCATGTGTTTGTTAGCCATCTGTATGTCTTCTTTGGAGAATGTCTGTTTAGGTATTCTGCCCATTTTTTGATTCGGTTGTTTGATACTGAGCTGCATGAGCTGTTTGTATGTTTTGGAGATTAATTCTTTGTCAGTTGGTTTGTTTGCAAATATTTTCTCCCATTCTGAGGGTTGTCTTTTTGTCTCATTTATGGTTTCATTTGCTGTGCAAAAGCTTTTAAGTTTAATTAGGTCCCATTTGTTTATTTTTATTTCCATTACTGTAGGAGGTGGGTCAAAAAAAATCTTGCTGTGATTTATGTCAAAGAGTGTTCTGCCTATATTCTCTATGAATTTTATAATATCTGGCCTTACATTTAGGTCTTTAATCCATTTTGAGGTTTTTTTTGTGTATGGTTTTAGGGAGTGTTCTAATTTCATTTTTTTACATGTAGCTGTCCATGGTGCAATTTTATGCTAGGCTTTTTTTTTTTTTGCGGTATGCAGGCCTCTCACTGTTGTGGCCTCTCCCGTTGTGGAGCACAGACTCCAGACACACAAGCTCAGCGGCCATGGCTCATGGGCCCAACCACTCTGTGGCATGTGGGATCTTCCCGGACTGGGGTATGAACCCGTGTCCCCTGATCGGCAGGCGGACTCTCAACCACTGTGCCACCAGGGAAGCCCCATGGTGCAATTTTAAAAGATACTGTTTTTTTACATTCCCTGTCTGATATTTCATTGTTAGTGTAAAGAAATGCAACCAATTTCTGAATGTTAATCTTGTATCTTGCTACTTTGCTGGATTCATTTATTAGATCTAGTAGTTTTAGTTTGGAATTCTTAGGATTTTCTATATATAGTATCATGTTATCTGCATCTGGTGACAATTTTACCTCTTCCTTTCCAATTTGGTTGCCTTTTATTTCTTTTTCTTGTCTGATTGCTGTGGCTAGGGCTTCCAACACTATGTTGAATAGAAGTGGTAAGAGTAGACATCCTTGTCTTTTTTTTTTAAATATTTATTCATTTATTTATTTGGTGGCACCAGGTCTTAGTTGCAGCTCACAGGCTCCTTAGTTGCAGCAGGTGGGCTCCTTAGTTGTGGCTTGCCAGCTCCTTAGTTGCGGCTCACCAGCTCCTTAGTTGTGGCATGCGAACTCTTAGTTGTGGCATGCACGTGAGATCTAGTTCCCTGACCAGGGATCGAACCTGGGCCCCCTGCATTGGGAGTGCAGAGTCTTAACCACTGTGCCACCAGGAAAGTCCTGGACATCCTTGTCTTGTTCCAGATTTTAGTGGGAAGGCTTTCAGCTTTTCACCGTTGACTATTATTTTGGCTGTGGGTTTGTCAGAAATGGCTTTTATTATGTTGAGATGTGTTCCCTCTATACCCACTTTGGTAAGAGTTTTTATCACGAATGAATGTTGAATTTTGTCAGATGATTTTTCTGCATCTATTGAGATGATCATGTGGTTTTTTACTTTTCTGTTGTTAATGTGGTATATTACATTGATTGATTTGTGTATGTTGAACTATCCTTGTAAACTTGGGATGAATCCCACCTGGTCATGGTGTATGATCTTTATTATGTGTTGTTGGATTCAGTTTGCTGATATTTTGTTGAGAACTTTTGCATCTATAGTCATCAAAGATTTGGCCTGTAATTTTCTTTTTTGGTGGTGTCTTTGTCTGGTTTTGGTATCAGGATGATAGTGCCTTCATAGAATGTCTTGGGGAGTGTTCCCTCCTCTTCAGTCTTTTGGAAGAGTTTGAGAAGAATCAGTATAAGTTCTTCTTTGTATGTTTGGTAGAATTCACTTGTGAAGCCATCTGGTCCTGGACTTTTGTTTGTAGGGAATTGTTTTTTTTTTTAAACTACAGATTCTATTTCACTTCTAGTGATTGGTCTGTTCAAATTATCTATTCTTGATTCAGGTTTGGTTGGCTGTATGTTTCTAGAAAGTTGTCAATTTCTTCTAAGTTGTCAAATTTGTTGGCATATAAAATTGTTCATAGTATTCTCATGGATCTTTTTTTAAGGTAAGTTTTTTTGCTTGTCTTTATGGAAGTGAGGTTAGTTCTTTTTAATGTTTTCTTTCTTTTATTTTTGGCTGCGTTGCTGTGCATGGGCTTTCTTCTAGTGGTGAGTGGGGGCTGCTCTTTGTTGTGGTGCGCAGGCTTCTCATTGCAGTGGCTTCTCTTGTTGTGGAGCACGGGCTCTAGGCACACGGGCTTCAGTAGTTGTGGCATGCAGTCTCAGTAGTTGTGGCTCGCAGGCTCTAGAGCACAGGCTCAGTAGTTGTGTGCACGGGCTTAGTGGCTCTGTGGCATGTGGGATCTTTCCGGACTGGGGCAAAACCCATGTCCCCTGCATTGGCAGACAGGTTCTGAACCACTGCACCACCAAGGAAGCCCCTCTCTTAGGTTTTTTTGTATTTCTGTGGTATCGGTTGAGGTTTCTCTTTTTGTTTCTTATTTTGTTTACTTGGGTTCTCTCTCTTTTCTTATTCGTGAGCCTGGCCAGAGGTTTGTCAATTTTGTTTACCCTTTCAAAGAAGCAGCTCTTGGTTTTACTGATTTTTTTCTACTGTTTTTTTTTTTTTTTTTTTTTTTTTTGCGGTACGCAGGCCTCTCACTGTTGTGGCCTCTCCCGTTGTGGAGCACAGACTCCAGATGCACAAGCTCAGCGGCCATGGCTCATGGGCCCAACCACTCTGTGGCATGTGGGATCTTCCCAGACTGGGGTATGAACCCATGTCCCCTGCATCGGCAGGCGGACTCTCAACCACTGTGCCACCAGGGAAGCCCTCTACTGTTTTTTAATCTCTGTTTTATTTATTTCCTCCCTGATCTTTATTATTTCCTTCCTTCTGCTGACTTTAGGTTTTGTTTCTTCTTTTTCTAATTCTTTTATGTGATAGGTTGTTTATTTGACATTTTTCTTGTTTCTTGGGGTTTTATTTGAGGAAGGCCTATATCACTATGAACTTCCCTCTAAGAACTGCTTTTGCTGCATTGCATAGATTTTGTATGGTTGTGGGGGTTTTTTAAGATTTTTTTTTAATGTGGACCATATTTAAAGTCTTTATTGAATTTGTTACAGTATTGCTTCTTTTTTTTTTTTTTTTTTTAAACCAGTACATGGGCCTCTCACTGCTGTGGCCTCTCCCACTGCGGAGCACAGGCTCCAGACGTGTAGGCTCAGCAGCCACGGCTCACAGGCCCAGCCGCTCCATCGCATGTGGGATCTTCCTGGACCAGGGCACGAACCCGTATCCCCTGCGTTGGCAGGCGGACTCTCAACCACTGCACCACAAGGGAAGCCCGCTTCTTTTTTTTATGTTTTGGTTTTTGGCTATGAGGCATGTGGGGTATTAGCTCCTCAACCAGGGATCAAACCTGCACCCCTTGCATTGGAAGGCGAAGTCTTAACCACTGGACCACCAGGGAAGTCGCTGTATGGTTGTGTTTTCATTGTCATTTGTCTCAAGGTATTTATTAATTTCCTTTATTTCCTCGTTGACCCATTGGTTTGTAGTAGCATGTTGTTTAGTCTACATGTAATCATTTTTTTCTTATTTCTTTTCCTGTGGTTGATTTCTAGTTTCATGCCTTTGTGATCAGGGAAGATGCTTGAAATAATTTCTATACTTTTAAATTTGTTGAGGTTAATTTTATGCCCCAGTATGTGGTCAATCCTAGAGAATGTTCTGTGTGCACTTGAAAAGAATGTGTATTCTGTTTTCGTTTTTGTTTTTTTTTTTGGATGTAATGTCCTGAAATATCAATTAATTCTAACTGTTCTATTGTATTATTTAGGATCTCTGTTGCCTTTTGATTTTCTGTCTAGAAGATCTGCCCATTAATGTGAGTGGGATGTTAATCTCCTACTATTATTGTATTCCCATTGATTTCTCCTTTTATGTCTGTTAGTATTTGTTTTATGTGTTCCGGTGCTCCTATATTAGGTGCATATATGTTGATGAGAGTAAAATCCTCTTCTCGTATTAATCCTTTTTGCATTATATAGTGTCCTTCTTTATCATTCTTTATAGCCTTTGCTTTAAAGTCTGTTTTGTCTGATATGAGTATTGCAACTCCCGCTTTCTTGTCATTTCCATTTGCATGAAATATCTTTTTCCATCCCCTCAATTTCAGTCTATGTGTGTCCTTTGCCCTAAGGTGGGTCTCTTGTAGGTAGCATATTGTAGGCTCTTGTTTTTTTATCCAGTCTGACACTCTATGTCTTTTGATGGGAGCATTCAGTCCATTGACCTTTAAGGTAATTATTGATACCTATGTATTTATTGCCATTTTAAACCTTGTTTTCCATTTGATCCTGTTTCTGGGTTGTTCCTTTCTTTTTCTTTTTCTTTCTTTTTTTTTTTTTGTGGTACGCAGGCCTCTCACTGTTGTGGCCTCTCCCGTTGCGGAGCACAGGCTGCGGATGTGCAGGCTCAGCGGCCATGGCACGGGCCCAGCCACTCCGCGGCATGTGGGATCTTCCCGGACTGGACCAGGGCACGAACCCGTGTCCCGGACATGAACCCGTGTCCCCTGCATTGACAGGTGGACTCTCAACCATTGCGCCACCAGGGAAGCCCCATTCTTTTTCTTTTTGTGGTTTGATGATTTCCTTTTATTCTATGCTTGTGTTCTCTTCTTTTTGGTTTTTGTGAATCTATTGTATGTTTTTGATTTGTGGTTTCCCTGTTTTTCAGGTATGTTAGTCCCTTCCTATATCTGCTTGCTTTAGACCGAGTCATATAGGCTCAAACACATTAAAAAAAAAATCTGCATTTTCTTACTCTCCTTCCCCAAATTTTATGATTTAGATGTCCTATTTTACATCTTCATGTTTATCCTTTTGCTGTTCCTTGTGTTTATCATCACTTTCACAAATAGGTTGTTTTTTTTTTCTTTTTGATCTACGTACTGGCTAATTTAAGTGATTTATGTTCTGATTGTGATTTCCTTCTTCCTATATTTTCCTGCTTCTTCTCTATTTAGAGAAGACCTTTCAATATTTCTTTTAGGAAAGGTTTAGTATTGCTGTATTCTTTTACTTTTTGCTTTTCTGAGAAATTCTTTATTTCTCCTCCTATTCTAAATGATAATCTTGCTGGGTAGAATATTCCAGGTTCCAGATTTTTCCCTTTCAAGACTTTGAATATATTTTGCCACTCCTGCAGTGTTTGTGTAGAGAAATCAGCTGATAGCCTTATGGGGGTTCCCTTGTAATTAACTCTTTGTTTTTCTCTTGCTGCCTTTAGAATCCTCTCTTTAACTTTTGCCATTTTTATTATCATATGTCTTGGTGTAGATCTGTTTGGGTTCATCTTGTTTGGGACCCTCTGTTCTTCCTGTATCTAGATATCTGTGTCCTTCTTTAGGTTTGGGAAGTTTTCAGCCATAACTTCTTCAAGTACATTTTCAATCCCCTTTTCTCTCTCTCCTCCTTCTGGAATCCCTGTCATGCATAGATTGGCATGCTTTATATTATCCCATAGGTCTCTTATATTGCTTTCATTTTTTTGATTTGGCTTTCTGTCTGCTGTTTTGATTAGGTAATTTCCTTTATCCTATCTTCCAGGTCATTTATTCTTTCTTCTGCATTATTCATTCTGCTATTCATTGCCTTTAACTCAGCTTTCTCCGAGTTAAAGGCAAATGAATTTTCTAATTTTTCTTGGTTCCTCCTTATAGTTTCCAGTCCCTTTTTACAGTAATCTGCATTTCTATCGATAGCCTTTCTTAATTCCTTCAGTATTTTCATTACCTCCTTTTTGAACTTGATGTCTATTAGACTGAAGAGGTATGTTTCATTGTTCCTTCAGGGGAATCTCTTGGTCTTTTAACTGGGGGTGGTTCATTTGCTTCTTCATTTTGCTTATATTTCTCTTACTCTGTGAGTTTAGGAGAAACAATTATCTACTGTAGTCTTGGAGGGCTATTTTATGCAGGAGCATCCCTGTGTAAACTGTGTGGGTTTAATATCTTTTTGGCCCGAGGGCTGTTGTTGGTTTGGATGCCTGCCGTCTCTTTCCTCGGTATGTGCTGGCTGTTATCCCCTTGGTAGTGGGTGTGCAGGTGCGTGGCCTGAACACGCTCCTGGAAGGCAGGGGCAGCTGTTGGTGCCCGGTTCCTGGACCCTCGGCAGCAGGAGCAGTCTGCACCTGCCTCTGGAGTTCAAGACGGCAGTGGACGCTTACACCCACCCCTGGAGCATGTGTAGGTGGTGTTCTGCTGCCTGAGAGTGCACACGGAGAAAGAAGCTCCTATGGCAGTCCCGCCCCTCTTCTCGTGCACCTCCCAACAATAGCACCTTCCCTCCCTGGTGGGCCCAGGCTTCTTCCCATACTCCCTCAGTTGTGGTGACCACACCCTAGTCCCCTCAGGCTGTCTCTGCACAGCCAACCCCAGCCCTGTCCCCGGGGTCTGACCTTGGAAGTCTGAGCCTCAGCACGCAGCCCCTGACCACCACAATGCAAGCGTCTGAGGCTGGGGAGTAGACTTCCCAGTGTGTGGAAACCTTTCTTCTTTCACAGCACCCTCCCAGGGATGCAGGACCTGTCCCAATTCCTTTCTTTCTCTCTTTTTTTTTCTTTTGCCCTACCCAGTTACATAGAGACTTTCTTGCCCTTAGGTCTTCTGCCAGCGTTCGGTACATGTTCTTTGAGAATCGTTCCACATGTAGATGTATTTTCGATGTATTTGTGGGAGAAGGTGAGCTCCACATCCTACTCCTCCGCCATCTTGATCCAATCTTTTGTCATATTTTACATTCCACATATAAGTGTTATCATATGGTATTTGTCTTTCTCTTTCTGACCTATATCACTTAGTATGATAATCTCTAGTTGCATCCATGTTGCTGCAAATGGCATTATTTCATTCTTTTTTATGGCTGAGTAGTATTCTGTTGTGTATATATACCACATCTTCTTTATCCATTCATCTGTTGATGGCCATTTAGGTTGTTTCCATGTCTTGGCTATTGTGAATAGTGCTGCTATGAACACAGGCATGTATGTATCTTTTTGAATTATAGTTTTATCTGGATATATGCCCAGAAGTGGGATTGCTGGATCATATGGTAATTCTATTTTTAGGGCTTTTTTTGCCCCCTGCAGTGGAAGTAGGGAGTCCTAATCACTGGACCACCAGGGAAATCCCTATTTTTAATTTTCTGAGGAACCTCCATACTGTTTTCCACAGTGGCTGCACCAACTTACATTCCCAACAACAGTATAGGAGGGTTCCCTTTTATCCACACCTTCTCCAGCATTTGTTATTTGTAGACTTTTAAAAAGTATTTATTTATTTATTTGGCAATGTCAGGTCTCAGTTGCGGCATGCAGGGTCTTTAGGTGCAGCAGGCAAACTCCCAGTTGTGGAATGTGGGATCTAGTTCCCCGACCAGGGATTGAACCCAGGCCCCCCACACTGGGAGCATGGAGTCCTAGCCACTGGACCACCAGGGAAATCACCTTTGTAGACTTCTTCTTTTTTTAATCAGAGGTACCCATGTTATCCATTTTTTTAAACATTTATTTTGGTTGCTTCGAGTCTTAGCTGCAGCACATGGAATCTTCGTTGTGGAATGTGGCATCTTTCATTGTGGCGTGTGGGCTCTTCATTGCAGCACATGGGCTTCTCTAGTTGTGTGTGGGCTCAGTAGTTGCGGCACACAGGCTTAGTTGCCCCGTGGCATGTGGGATTTTAGTTCCCCAACCAGGGATCGAACCTGCATCCCCTGCACTAGAAGGCAGATTTTTTTTGGCGGTACACGGGCCTCTCACTGCTTTGGCCTCTCCCGTTGCAGAGCATAGGCTCCGGACGCGCAGGCTCAGCAGCCATGGCTCACGGGCCCAGCCGCTCCACGGCATGTGGGATCTTTCCGGACCGGGGCATGAAACCATGTCCCCTGCATCGGCCGGTGGACTCTCAACCACTTCACCACCAGGGAAGCCCCTGGAAGGCAGATTCTTAACCACTGGACCATCAGGGAAGTCCCCTGTAGACTTTTTTTTTTTAATTAATTAATCATTTATTTATTTATTTTTGGTGTGTTGGGTCTTCATTGCTATGCACGGGCTTTCTCTACTCTTCATTGCAGTGTGCGCACTTCTCACTGTGGTGGCCTCTCCTGTTGCAGAGTATGGGCTCCAGGTGCGCGGACCTCAGTCGTCGTGGTGCATGGGCTCAGTAGTAGTGGCTCATGGGCTCTAGAGCGCAGGCTCAGTAGTTGTGGCGCACGGGCTTAGTTGCTCCGCAGCATGTGGGATCTTCCGGGACCAGGGCTCGAACCTGTGTCCCCTGCATTGGCAGGCTGATTCTTTTTTTTTTTTTTTTTTTTTTGGCGGTACGCGGGCCTCTCACTGCTTTGGCCTCTCCCGTTGCGGAGCACAGGCTCCGGACGCACAGGCTCAGTGGCCATGGCTCATGGGCCCAGCCACTCCATGGCATGTGGGATCCTCCCAGACCGGGGCACAAACCCATGTCCCCTGCATCGGCAGGCGGACTCGGCAGGCCGATTCTTAACCACTGCCCCACCAGGAAAGTCCCCCCTGTAGACTTCTTAATGATTGCCATTCTGACCGGTGTGAGGTGGTACCTCATAGTTTTGGTTTGCATTTCTCTAATAACTAGTGATGTTGAGCATCTTTTCATGTGCCTATTGGCCACCTGTATTTCATCTTTGGAGACATGTCTATTTAGGTCTTCTGCCCATTTTTTGATTGGGTTGTTTGTTTTTGTTGTTGTTGTTGTTGAGTTGTATGAGCTGCTGATATATTTTGGAAATTAAGCCCTCGTTGTTCACATCGTTTGCAAATATTTTCTCCGACTCCATAGGTTGTTTTTTCTTTTTTTTTTTTCCTTCTGTTTGTTTTGTTTTGTTTTGTTGGTTTCCTTCACTGTGCAAAAGCTTGTAAGTTTGACTAGGTCCCATATGTTTATTTTTGCTTTTATTTCTATTGCCTTGGGAGACTGACCTAGGAAAACATTGGTACAATGTATGTCAGAGAATGTTTTGCCTATGTTCTCTTCTAGGAGTTTCATGGTATCATGTCTTATGTTTAAGTCTTTAAGCCATTTTGAATTTATTTTTGTGTATGGTATGAGGGTGTGTTCTAACTTCATTGATTTACATGCAGCTGTCCAACTTTCCCAGCACCACTTGCTGAAGAGACTGTCTTTTTCCCATTGTATATTTTTGCCTCCTTTGTTGAAGAGGAATTGACTGGAGGTGCATGGGTTTATCTCTGGGATCTCTGTTCTGTTCCATTGATCCATATGTCTGTTTTTGTGCCAATACCACATTGTTTTGATTACTGTACCTTTATACTATTATCTGAAGTCTGGGAGAGTTATGCCTCCCTTTTTTTCTTCTTCTTCTTCAGGATTGCTGTGGCAATTCTGGGTCTTTTATGGCTCTATATAGATTTTTGGATTATTTGTTGAAGTTTTGTGAAAAATGTCATGGGTAACTTGGTAGGGATCACATTTAATCTGTAGATTGCTTTGGGTAGTATGGCCATTTAACAATATTAAATCTTCCAATCCAAGAGCATGTGATATCTTTCCATTTCTTTGAATCCTCTTTAATTTCCTTTATTAATGTTTTATAGTTCTCAGTGTATAAGTCTTTCACTTCCTTGGTCAGGTTTATTCCTAGGTATTTTATTTTGGGGGGCACAATTTTAAAAGGTACTGTTTTTGTACATTCCCTTTTTTTTAAACATCTTTATTATAGTATAATTGCTTTACAATGGTGCCTTAGTTTCTGCTTCATAACAAAGTGAATCAGCTATATGCATACGTATATCCCCATATCCCCTCCCTTTTGCGTCTCCCTCCCACCCTCCTTATCCCACCCCTCTAGGTGGTTGCAAAGCACCGAGCTGATCTCCCTGTGCTATGCAGCTGCTTCCCATTAGCTATCTGTTTTACATTTGGTAGTGTATATATGTCAATGTTACTCTCTCACTTAATCCCAGCTTACCCTTCCCTCTCCCCGTGTCCTCAAGTCCATTCTCTACATCTGCATCTTTATTCCTGTCCTGCCCCTAGGTCCTTCAGAACCTTTTTTTTTTGGATTCAATATATATGTATTAGCATACAGTGTTTGTTTTTCTCTTTCTGACTTACTTCACTCTGTATGACAGACTCTACGTCCATCCACCTCACTACAAATAATTCATTTTCGTTTCTTTTTATGGCTGAGTAATATTCCATTGTATATATGTGCCACATCTTCTTTATCCATTCATCTGTCGATGGACACTTAGGTTGCTTCCATGTCCTGGTTATTGTAAATAGTGCTGCAATGAACATTGTGTACATAACTTTTTGAATTATGGTTTTCTCAGGGTATATGCCCAGTAGTGGGATTACTGGGTCATATGGTAGTTCTATTTTTAGTTGTTTTGTTTTGTTTTGTTTTTTCGCGGTACACGGGCCTTTCACTGTTGTGGCCTCTCCCCTTGCAGAGCACAGGCTCCAAACGCACAGGCTCAGTGGCCATGGCTCACGGGCCCAGCCGTTCCGCGGCATGTGGGATCTTCCCAGACCGGGGCACTAACCCATGTCCCCTGCATCGGCAGGCACACTCTCAACCACTGCACCACCAGGAAGCCCTATTTTTAGTTTTTTAAGGAACCTCCATACTGTTCTCCATAGTGGCTGTATCAATTTACATTCCCACCAACAATGCTAGAGGGTTCCCTGTTTTCCACACCGTCACCAGCATTTATTGTTTGCAGATTTCTCGATGATGGCCATTCTAACCGTTGCGAGGTGATACCTCATTGTAGTTTTGATTTGCATTTCTCTAATGATTAGTGATATTGAGCATCCTTTCATGTGTTTGTTGGCCATCTGTATATCTTCTTTGGAGAAATGTCTATTTAGGTCTTCTGCCCATTTTTGGATTGGGTTGTTTGTTTTTTTGATATTGAACTGCATGAGATACTTGTATATTTTGGAGATTAATCCTTTGTCAATTGCTTCATTTGCAAATATTTTCTCCCATTCTGAGGGTTGTCTTTTCATCTTGTTTATGGTTTCCTTTGCTGTGCAAAAGCTTTGAAGTTTAATTAGGTCCCATTTGTTTATTTTTGTTTTTATTTCCATTTCTTTAAGAGGTGAGTCAAAAAGGATCTTGTTGTGATTCATGTCATAGAGTGTTCTGCCTATGTTTTCCTCTAAGCCTTTGATAGTGTCTGGCCTAACATTTATGTCTTTAATACAATTTGAGTTTATTTTTGTGTATGGTGTTAAGAAGTGTTCTAATTTCATTCTTTTTCATGTAGCTGTCCAGTTTTCCCAGCACCACTTATTGAAGAGGCTGTCTTTTCTCTCTTACTTCCTTTATCAAAGATAAGGTGACCATATGTGCATGGGTTTATCTCTGGGCTTTCTATCCTGTTCCATTGATCTATATTTCTGTTTTTGTGCCAGTACCATACTGTCTTGGTTACTGTAGCTTTGTAGTATAGTCTGAAGTCTGGGAGCCTGATTCCTCCAGCTCCGTTTTTCTTTCTCAAGATTGCTTTGGCTATTCGGGGTCTCTTGTGTTTCCATACAAATTGTGCAATTTTTTTGTTCTAATTCTGTGAAAAATGCCATTGGTAGTTTGATAGGGGTTGCATTGAATCTGTAGATTGCTTTGGGTAGTATAGTCATTTTCACAATGTTGATTCTTCCAATCCAAGAGCATGGTATATCTCTCCATCTGTTAGTATCATCTTTAATTTCTTTCATCAGTGTCTTATAGATTTCTGCATACAGGTCTTTTGTCTCCTTAGGTAGGTTTATTCCTAGGTATTTTATTCTTTTTGTTGCAGTGGTAAATGGGAGTGTTTCCTTAATTTCTCTTAAAAAAAGAGAACACTTCACAAATTTACATGTCATCCTTGTGCAGGGGCCATGCTAATCTTCTCTGTATCATTCCAATTTTAGTATATGTGCTGCCGAAGCGAGCACTACATTCCCTTCCTAGTGTTTCATTGTTGGTGTAAAGAAATGCAACTGATTCTGAATGTTAATCTTGTATCCTGCTACCTTGTTGAATTCGTTTATAAGTTCTAGTAGTTTTTGTGTGGAGTCTCTAGAGGTTTCTATATATAGTATCATATCATCTGCATGTAATGCCAATTTTATCTCTTCCTTTCCCAATTGGGTACATTTATTTCTTTTTTTGTCTGATTGCTGTGGCTAGGACTTCCAATACTATGTTGAATAGAAGTGGTGAGAGTGGGAATCCTTGTCTTGTTCCAGATTTTAGCAGGAAGGCTATCAGCTTTGCACCATTTAGTATTATATCGGCTGTGGGTTTGTCATAAATAGCTTGTATTATATTGAGATGTGTTCCCTTTATACGCAGTATGGTAAGAGTTTTTATCGTGAATGGATGTTGAATTTTGTCAAATGCTCTGTCTGCATCTATTAAGATGATCATGTGGTTTTTGTCTTTGTTTGTTTGTTTGTTTATGTGGTGTATTACATTGCTTCGCGTATGTTGAAGCATCCTTGTGAACTTGGGATGAACCCACTTGGTCGTGGTGTATGATCATTTTTATGTGTTGTTGGATTCGGTTTGCTAATATTTTGTTGAGAATTTTTGGGGTCCCATAGCTGCCTTCTCTAATTTTCTCCTAATGTCTGGGGCAGATTGAGTGGTAAAATGGGTATTTACTAGGACTTGCCCTTCAGGGGAGTCGGGATTAATATTGGTATACTTTCTAAAGGCCTCCACCAAACTGTCCTGGAAGAGGGCCAGATTTTCATCTTTTCCCTGCGTTACTTCCTGTGTTGTTCTTCGTCATAACTAACAGTCTTAACAACACACCTTTTCATCCCTTCTATGAAGCAAGTTATCATGTGGCTCCTGTGTTCAAGCCCTCTACCTCCCTGTTGGTAGTCTCAGTGGGAATCTTGGTCAGGGATTGCATCCCCTCCGTAAGGTAGATTATATATCCTTGATTTTGGGCTGCCAGTTTGTTGGCATGTGCCCAGGCTGCACC
Organism: Phocoena phocoena; assembly: GCF_963924675.1. Classification (NCBI taxonomy): domain Eukaryota; kingdom Metazoa; phylum Chordata; class Mammalia; order Artiodactyla; family Phocoenidae; genus Phocoena; species Phocoena phocoena. Next base: position 36,651,303 of record NC_089228.1, on the reverse strand, counting down.
AAGGATCTGGCTTTCCAAAGGTGCAGCAGGTAGAAAGGAGGACCTGTGTGTCCCCCCAAGTAAGTTCATAGAACATTGTCAACTTGGTGAATTCCTCTATGAACCAACTGGGGTCCTTTGGAAAAACGTCCAAGTTTCTCTTTGCAAGTAGCTAGGTCAGCCATAGGAAAAGGGACGTGGACTCTGATTGTTCCTCCACCACCAGCTGGCACTTCCCTTAAGGGACAGAGTTTGGTATTTGGAGGCTGGTAGGTGGCCCTGCTTCATGTAGTACTGGCTGGACTCACCTCCAGTAATGGAGGACAGGACAAAGCTTGAGGGATAAAGTGGTGGGATTTCCAGCAGCCCAGGAGGGGCGCTTGGGGCAGATGGTCTGGAAACTGTCCCCTCTCAGAACTGGGGGGTGGGGTGGGTAGGAGTTCCTGGTTGTGGACCTCGAGGAGGTAGACTCATAAGGGAATCATTTAAAACATCAAACTCCTGTGGGGGAAAAAGGCACTTTGAAGGGGTGTGAGCCAGGCACACCCAGCAGGAGTTTTTTAGATCTGGATCTTGGAATAGGGTCGTGACCATTTGGATGTGTGGGGCTTCCCCCCATTTACCATTCCTTTTACAAAATACATCCAGCTGCAAGATGGTATTGTTTTGTTTTGTTTTGTATTTTAAATATTTATTTATTTGCTGTGCTGGGTCTTAGTTGCGGCACTCAGGATCTTTTAGTTGTGGCATGCGGGATCTTTAGTGGCGGCATGTGGGCTTTTAGCTGCGGCATATGGGATCTGGTTCCCTGACCAGGGATTGAACCCGGGCCCCCTGCATTGGGAATGCGGAGTCTTCCCCGCTGGACCACCAGGGAAGTCCTGAGATGGTATGGTAATTCAATGACCCATTTTCTGGCCAGATCTCTTGATCCCCCAGTTTGTACTGGGGCCATGGAGTATTGCAAAAGAAAATTAATTTCTTTTTTCTTAAACCATCCTGTCTAAATTCACCCCAGTTAGCTAATATGCATCCTAACGGGGAGTTCTTTGGGGTGTTTGTAGTTGCTTACATTTTTGGTTAGGATGTCATGACGAGCTAGGGACTTCAGTGGATAGACCCCCTCAAGGGGGTGTTGCAGAATTAAGTTTTGAGCATGAGAGAGGCAGCTTCCGGAAGGATAGTTTTCTTCCCATAGCTTGCAGAGCTAGCCCCAGAGAAGGCCTGGTCTACTGAATCCCCCAGATGCTTCTAGACCTCGCAGGTCACCCCAGCTACAGGGCACTGGAGGGACTATCCTGTAAATAAGAAGAGGATTCTGCTCCATTGGTAGGGGTCATGTGGAGCCCGTTAGAAGACACAGGATTGATTGATTGATTGATTTAATTTTTGGCTGCTTTGGGTCTTCGTTGCTGCACGTGGGATTTCTTCTAGTTGCGGTAAGCAGGGGCTGCTCTTCATTGTGGTGCGTGGGCTTCTCATTGCAGTGGCTTCTCTTGTTGCGGAGCAGGGGCTCTAGGCGTGCAGGCTTCAGTAGTTGTGGCACGTGGGCTCAGTAGTTGTGGCGCACGGGCTTAGTTGCTCTGCGGCATGTGGGATCTTCCCGGACCACGGCTCGAACCCGTGTCTCCTGCATTGGCAGGTGGAGTTTTAACCACTGCGCCACCAGGGAAGCCTGAAGACGCAGGATTTAGACCACTGAAGAATTCTGTGATCAGCTGGCCATGTCTGCCATGGGTGGAACATGGGACAGATGAGGTGTGATGGCTGTATGTTTGCAGCCCTTCGTTGTACAGTTGGGGAAACTGAGGTCCAGAAAGCAACTCTCCTAAGACCACAGAGCAAATTAGAGACTAACTGCTTCTCCTTTCCTTCAAGTGGTGATTTCCTTAGGGCAAATTCCCAGGAACAGGACTGCCGGGTCGAAGGTCATGCATATTTTTAGGCCTTTTAACATAAGCAGGTAAAACGCCTTCAGAAAGCATCTCCAGGTCCACGTCCTTGGCGGGTTGTGAGGCAGTTATACTTGTGACCCAGCCCTACTCTGGAAGCCGTTATACTTGCGGCCTGGGACAAAGCCCCTGGAATCCCCCTGAGATAGAAGGACTCACCTGTACACACATCAGGCCTCACCCTTCCCTCTGCGGGGACTCAGGGGTAGGCAAGCCAGCCCTGCCCTCCTGTAGTCTCATGGGGGCCCCACAGCTAGACAAACCCTTAGAGCACTGGTTAGGGGGTAGTGGGCACAGCGAAGGTACTTAAGTCAATCTGGGGAGGGGCGGCTTCCTGGAAGAGGCAATGCTAGGCCAGGTAGGAGGCAGCTGGCTGGGGACAGAAGGGAGAGTCGGTGCAGTCAGGCCTTGGGGTAGCCTTGTCCTGAAGCCTCCCTGGGGCTGAGCCTGATCCCAGAATGGAGCACTCCAATTCCATCATTCCTTCCCAGGCAAGGGTTGGGGTGTGGGCGGCCCCTCCCCACACCCAAGTTATTAAACTTCCCTGGGCCTCAGTTGCCACACTCACAGTAAAATGGGAACCTGGTAGAGGAGTTTGGAGAGCTTGTGTGAGGTCTTCAGCTTTGAGCAGGGGTCACTACTGGCCCCAGATACCCAGGAGGCAGAATTCTCCTTGGTGGGGGAGCGTGGCTGAGCCCACTGGCCGCTGCCTGAGGCCCTAGGACTCCCCCCAGTCCAGAGTTCAGGCTCAGAGAGCAGTATTCAGAGTCGTACTGGCAGAGGAGAGAGGCCTGAGACCACCTTCCTGAGGGCTTGCCCACACCCCCTTCCCTTCTCTCTGCCCTCTGTCCCCTGAGACCCAGCTCTGGGGCAGAGTGACCCAGCACCCTGCTCCTTGCACCCACCTGCAGGGTCACCAGACTGTGTTCCCCACCTTTAAGGCAGCACGTCCACCCCCTCGGTCCTCCTCCGGCTGGGGCACACCCTGCAGTGTGGCTGCTTGGGCAGTGCCTGAAAGTGCATCCCGGGGGCCTTACCCCAGTGGAGTGAGGTCCTTGGAATCCACTCCCAGCCCAGGGCCAGCGGCTCTGAGGGTATCTGGGAGCTCCCCCCGCCCCCTGCCCTGCCCAGCAGGCACACCCAATAACAGCTGCTGCTCCCATTCTCCCCGGGGCCTGGTGGCTCAGACAAGTCACTTCCACACCTGGTGAGACAGGTATCTCTATTATCCCCACTGAGTGAGGCTCAGAGAAGTGAGGGGTCACTTCTGAAGGTGGGACTGCAAACCAGTCTGCAAAGCCAGACTCTCTGCTAGGCCACAGAACTCACCCCACTGGGACGCGGCTGTATGTGATACCTCCCTGGCTCAGCTGTTACCAGAGCTGTGGTTCATGAGACATCTCTGATCATGGCCACAGCCCCCAAGGAGGGAATGGACTCATGGTGTAGAGGTGGCAGCTGAGGCCCAGAGAGGACAGAGCTGTCCCTGGATCACACAGCTTAGAGCCACTCACCAAGCCCAGGGCAGCAGTGGGCGCACACCTACATGGAGGCTCTCAGGAGTCTTGGGGCTGAGGGATGGTGCTATCAGAGCATTGTGTGTTCTCCTCAGAGTGACCCTTCATGGGAGGTCAGAGGCTGAGGACAGAGTGGAGTCCCCTCCCAGAACCCTTGAGTCAGATGAGGTGACTATTTGGGATCCTGTTGACTAATAGACCATGGTATGTCTGGCCTAGCAGGTGTTATACAAGAACTCGGGGTGTCTGAACTGGGAGCAGCCCTCAATGAGTCCAGCCAGTGTGCACAGCTGGGAGACTGGGGTCCAGAGGGTGTAGGAACCTAGCTGCAGGCCCGCTGACCTTTGGGGCCAGAGCTGGAGCCAGAATCCAGAGCCTCAGCCTCCCAGCCCTGCTGAGGAATACTCGGGCAGCTGTGCCTCTCCCTTGAGCCTCAGTAGCTTAGTATAGGCCCAGCATGGGCAGGTGCTGACCACTGCTGGGGCCTGAGCCTGGGGCAGAGCCTGGAGACTTAGGGCTGTGTTGGAGCTGCGACCCCACCTAGAGCCAGAAGTTGCCTGAAGCCCCATCCCCCCAACCCCCGCCTTACCCTGATGGCAGCTGCAGCGGATCATTTAGGGATTCTAGGAACCCCCAGTGTCATCAGGCCAGGCTCCCACTTCTGTCCTCAGGCATCTTGAGGCAGCCTCAACCTCCGTTCCTTGGAGGGACACAGTTCAGAGGCTGCCTTGGAATCGAAGGAGGTTGAAACTGTGATCAGAGCCCAGGTCTCGGTCTGGAGTTATAGCAGGGGCTCAGCCCTTAACCCCCTCCCAGGGTCCTGGGCTTGAGTGGGCTGGGGGACCAGGGATTCTGAGACTGGAGGTCAACAAGATGGGCAGCTGGGACAGAAGGGGCCCTTGGCCAGGTTTGGGAGGGAGAACATCCACCTCTACTCCCAGGCTGAGCCTGGCAGCCTCTACCCAGGGCAGTGGCCCCACCCCCACATGTTCCTGGGAGTCTAGACTGGGGTGGGTAGTGTACAGGGCGGGCATGCTCTGGGGAGGGCAGGGCCAGGCATTTCCTGCTGCCGGGTGCCAGGCTCCAGTCCCCTGAAGGGGTGATTCTTTAGTCTTAGAGGAAGTGAGGCAGGGCAAATGGGCAGTGTGTGTGCAGTGCCGCCGGGCCCGGTGGGGCAGGGTTGGGCGGACAGGCAGCTGTAGGAACCAGAGAGCAGGCCCGGCCCTGCAGGTCCCCTGCAGCCATATACACAGTATCTGCCCTCGACAGCCAGCCTGTTGCCCAGCACCTGAGTAGGGTCACCTGGAGACCAGAGCCCTGTGGTGACCAGCCCCAGACTCCGGCTCCCTCCTCCCCAGTTGCTGAGGCTCTGCTGCTCACCTGCTATGTGGCTTAGAGTGGTCACTTCACCCTGAGTCTCAGGGTTCTCCTCTGTGGAGTGGGGAAAACTGTGGTACCCATGTGCCCCTGACTTTCTCCCGCCCCAGCATCAGGAACCCACCCTCCCAGTTTGTCCCACTCTTGGGTCCTGGGGAAGGAGTCCACCAGGGTAGAGCCTATCTCCTCCTTGAGCAGAAGGGGCGTTCCAGTCCCAGACTGGCTGCTTGAATGGTTTATGTCACGCAGACGTCCCCAGGGGTGACACCCCAAGCCCTCTGGCCTTGGCTGAGCTACCTGCCTCCCCACCCTCTGGTGGCCCCCAGCAATTGGAGCCCCCATGCACTCCACTGGGGGATGAGTTACCAACACCATGGCTGCCTGTGGGCACCCGCCACAAGGCCACCACCCTGTCCCACAGCCCTGCTTCTGAGGCTGTGCCTGGGGCCCCTGATGTCTGGATTCTCGGGCTTCTGTCTGAGACAGCTCTGACCTCAGGGGGTAGGAGGTGCAGTTTCTGTCTTGATCCCCAGACTGGGACCTCTTCCCTAAGGCTCCACTGCTTTCCCTCTTAGGAAGCCCCAGCAAACGCTGGCCAAGTGGAGAAGGGAGGAAGCCTGCCGGCTCAGGGCTCCAATTCCCCAGTCCCTAACAAAAGGAGGCAGAAGACAGGGCTGTGTGTGGGGAGAGTCTGTCCTGGGTAGAGCCCTGGCCCCCCTGGCCTCTTGGCCAAGTGCTCTTGGGGGGGAGGCTAGCTCAAGGATGAACAGAAGTGGCCTTCAGCTAGCTCCCACCACAGAAGGTCACTGCGATCAGAGGCTAAGCAGGCGCCTGGTGAGGACTCAGACCAAGAGACCTCCTCTGCGTTCTCCACTCCATGGGCTAGGGGCTCCTCCCCACTTTGGTGCTCTCACTAGGGGCTGGGTGCTGGCTGAGGGCAGGAGCAGAAGCGGAAAGTTTTACCCCTCAGGGTCAGGGTAGCAGATCATCTCACCCAGCCCCCTTCCCACAGATAGGAAGACCAGGACTCAGGAAGGGAAGGATGGGGGCAGAGCCTGCTGTCCTCGTAGGTCCTTAGAGCGTGGCTCTGGCGCAGCTTTTGCTGAGCCCAAAAGGTAAGGAAGGCGAGGAGGGTCTCCGGATGGATGTGGCTGGGCCGAACCGGGAGAAAGTGCTGGGCTCTGGCCGGGCTGGGCAGCCAGCCTCCCTGCCCGGGGCCTGGGCTGGGTGGGGGCAACAGGGCTCAGGCCGGAGGGCTGTTGATGCAGCCCAACAATGATGAAATGGCCCCTTTGTCCCACGGCGCCAAAGTTTCTGTGACTGGAGGAGGCGTGACGTGAAAGGGTCATTGTTCCCACTTGGGCAGCCACTCAGGGAGCTGGAGGACCGGCCCAGGGTCGGCTTCCTGCCAAGGCTGCAGCCCTGCCTGCTGCTGTGTCACTCATGGTGTCCTGGGCTCCCGGCCTCCTACCCATGGCCAGCTCCCTCCCTGGGGCCATCCGGAGCCACAGGTACCCAGCAAAGGTGTCCCCCTCCCTCCCCTCCCTGCCCCTCTCTCCTCTGGTCTGGAACCATGATGTTACAGTGTTGGGGGCTGGGCTCTGCTCTTCATGCACGTGAACCCTGCTGGGCAGGATGCCTGGGTGCCAGGAGAGCTTGCGGGGAAAGCAGGTATTTTGTCCTGGGGCGAGGAAACATGCTTGACTTCACATCCCAAGGCTCTGGCCTTCGGGGACCCCACCCTGAACCTTGCAGATTAGGGGAGAGAGGCCCAGAGAAGGGAACTGGGTGGCCCTAGGCCACACAGCATTAGCTAGTCTGTTAACACCCAGGCTAGACCTACCTCCCCACAAGTCCCCACACCTGATGGACCTCCACTCTCTCTGGACACCTGAAGCTCCCTCTTTGCCAGCTCCCACCCGTTTCCTGCCCCTCTAATCCATTCTCGCCTGAGCAATCCATCCCCCACCCCAGACCACGATCTTTCCAAAACCCAAACCTGATCAGGTCCCTCCTTGGCTTCAAACCTGCCGTGTCCTCCCACATCCAGAGAAAGTTTCAGTTCTTGTGCTGGCATTCAAGGCCCTCACTGTGCTATAGCAGCCAAGAGTGAGAGGCCCTTTTGTAGAGACTGGAGTCTCCCTCAGCCCGTGTGGGGATGCTAACCAAGTAAAGGCCCTTTTATCTTCCGGGGGTCAGCCTCCACTCCTTTGCTCCCACAGGTCCTGCCCCCTGCAGTGCACCTCTCCCCTCCTCCTCCAGGTCCAACTGCCCCTGGCCTCTGCGGCTCAGGTGAAGAGCCAGGAGGCTGGGCAGGGTGATCCATGGCTGGTTCAGGCTCAAGCTGGAGGCCCCTTATCCCCACCCCAGGTGGCCCCGCTGGCTCCAGTGCCCAGAACTCCTCCCCGTCTCTCCACTGCCCCCAGCAGCTGGCATCAGGCTCAGCCTGACCCAGGCTAATTAAACCCTCCCCCAACCCAGAGGAGGCTTTGGCTCCAGCTCTAGGCTTCTTTCCCTGGAGGGACAGAGCTAATTAACCGAGAGGGTTTAATTAATCAATTAGCGTGGCCTCCAGACCCCTCCACTTAGCCAATGTAGTGGCAGATATTTATAAACAGGAGCTCTGGCTGGAACTAGAGGGGAGGGCAGGCGACCATGGTGGGCACAGAGGCAGGGAGAACAGGGGCTGCAGAGGCCAGAGATCCTGTCAGTCCCACCTCCTCAGCATTTCCAGAGGCAGATGCAGAATCAGCAACACCTGGACACGTGAGGACGTGTACTCTGGGGACACATGCAACATCTCTGTGTGCGCAGGTCACACAGGCCTGACATCCAGAGCTGGGCAAGTTCCCAGAGGTGCCTCAGACAGTGGCCAGAGGGATGATGATGCCCAGCTGGACCCAGCGTCCTGACAAGCAAAGCCTCCAGGGAATGGGGCTGCACAGAGGGCCATGGGAGCCAGAGGAGGTGCCAGAACCTCAGCTGGGGGAAGAGGCTTGAAGGACTTCCTGGAGGAGGAGGCATTTGAGCCAAGCTCAGGGAAAGAGTAGGCAGAGGTAGCCATTTGACAGGAGTGGTGGGTGATGAAGAGTATTCAAGGGGAGGAAATAGCAGGGGCAAAGGCCTGGAGGCAGGAACAGCAGAAGCTCCATCTTTACCACAAGATGTCCCCTTCTCTGGGAAGCCTCCCTGACACCTTACCTTTTAGAATTGGGTGTCCCTGAGTCTCTGCCCCTCCAGCCTTTGCAATCTGGGACAGCCTGGACTCAACACTCCCTCCCAAACCTCCCGAGGTGATGCCAGCTCTCCTCCTCTGCCTCCCCTGCCCAGCCTGGCCCAGGGAACCCACAGATGAATTGTAATCCCTTCAGAAAGGGGGTTACAGGCTCCGTCCCTCAAGATGCTGCTCCTAGGGTTGGCACCGGTGGGAGCCCAGGTGGTGTTGGGATTGGGAGGGGTCAAAGACCCCAAAGCCACCATGGACCTCTCAAGCCTGGGATATTTGAGAGTGTTAATGAGTCCAAGCTTGTACTGCTCACTGCATGACAGGCCAGTAAATCGAGAGACAAGTTGTTGGGGCAAGGAATAACGACTTTATTGAGAAAGCCAGCATACTGAGAAGATAGTGGACTAATGTCCCAAAGAACCACCTTACCAGAGTTGGAATTCAGGCTTCTTTCATGTTAAAAGGGGGAGGGGGTGTGGTTGGTTGGTGCAAACTTCTTGGTGTCAGAATCCTTCCTTCTTGCGTCTGTCCACTTAGCCCAGGTTCCTGTAAACCTCCAACAAGACAAATGTTATTCTCTGTTCTGCAACCTTTTATCTCTACATGAATGGAAAAGTGTTATACCTTTGAAAGTCAGAGCCTTGAGAATGGGCTGTCCTATATATTTCAGGCTACAGGCAACATTCTTAACTTGTAGCAAAAGTAATAGAAGTCAAAGGTTAGAGTAAAAGAAACAGGTCCAATACGGAGGCAGATTTGTTCTTCACTATGACAAGAGCAAGTATTCCAGAGTCAGCCAGACGTGCACCCAGACCCCAGTGCAGACCCTTCTCAACTTGCTCTCCTCGTCTGCCCCCTGGGGACAATCAGCACCCCCCTCCTAGGGCTTCAGGGAGGATTAAACGAGTTCATCATGTAAAGCCAGAGGGACTCGCACTGGTGGGAATGTAAATTGATAGAACCACTATGGAGAACAGTATGGAGGTTGCTTAAAAAACTAAAAATAGAACTACCATACGACGCAGCAATCCCACTACTGGGCATATACCCTGAGAAAACCATAATTCAAAAAGAATCATGTACCACAGTGTTCACTGCAGCTCTATTTACAATAGCCAGGACATGGTTTTCATATCTGTAAAAGAACTCGAAATGTGCATCAGATACCATTATCTGGGTACTTCAATTAGCAATAATCGCACCTCAGATAAACCTCATTGGCTACAATACTGCCACTGTGCAAAGCTATCTGGGTACTTCAGAGAGGGCCTACAGCAGAGGATATGGAGGAGGGGTCTGTCCCAGGAAGGCCCCATAGGGTCCTGCCAGGTTACACTGGGACCCTGTGTTCACACCATGGGTGCTGCCTCCCATGAGGCTCAAGTGCTGCTGGTCCTGCGGTTGTGTCCTTCTCTCCGCCTCTCCTCCCATGCTACAATGGTCCAGTCCCCACCACCCACTGTGACCATGCTAGCCTCCTCAACGTCCCCTGTCCTGAACACTTGCCCCTCAGCCTGTTCTCCACTCAGAAACTAGTGTTTTTTAATTTTTTAATCAATATTTTTAAAAGTGAAGCATTGTTGGTTTACACTGCTATGTTAATTTCTGCTGTACAGCAAAGTGATTGTTATATATACATTCTTTTTTTTAATATTCTTTTCCATTATGGTTTATCATAGGATATTGAATACAGTTCTCTGTGCTATACAGTAGGACCTGTTGTTTATCTACTCTCTCTATAAAAGCTTACATCTGCTAACCCCAAACCCCCACTCCATCCCTCCTCCAACCCCCTCTCCCTTGGCAACGTCCAGTCTGTTCTCTGTGTCCGTGATTCTCTTTCATAGATAGGTTCATTTGTGCCATATCTTAGATTCCACATATAAGTGATACCATATGGTATTTGTCTTTCTTTGTCTGAATTACTTCATTTAGTATGATGATCTCTAGTTGTGTCCATGTTGCTGCAAATGGCATTATTTCATTCTTTTTTATGGCTGAGTAGTATTCCATTATATATATGTACTACATCTTCTTTATCCATTCACCTGTTATTGGACATTTAGGTTGTTTCCATGTGTTGGCTATTGCGAATAGTGCTGCTATGAACATAGGGGTGCATGTATCTTTTTGAATTCTAGTTTTGTCTGGATATATGCCCAGGGGTAGGAATGATGGATCATACGGTAGTTCTATTTTTAGTTTTCTGAGGAACCTCCATACTGTTTTCCACAGTGGCTGCACCAACTTACGTTCTGGGGGATCTTTCTAGTGACAACTATAACTTAACTCTAACTGTCTATAGTGACAACTATAACTATCATGTCTAGTGACAGCGATGGGCTTAAAGCTATTTAGGGGCTCCCCTGTCCTCTGGACCACCCCCCTCCACCCCCCTGCTGGCCCATCCAGCCCTGAAGAAGGGGCTGCAGCCCCTCTTTACTTGCAGCAGGGATGGAAGGGCCCTGGGACTGGAGGAGGAGGTGTGGCTGTAGAGGGGTGGATGGAGATCCTACAGATGCACAGAAGCCACAAGGTAGATGATGCCCCCTGGAGGTATGCGATGGAGCAGACCTGGGAAGGGGGCTGCCTTTCTGAGCAAAGGGGGTTGGGCAGGGGCTGGAGTCCCCAGTTGCCTGTCAGGGCTCATCTGGCCCAGCCAGAGACAATGGCTCTGAGGCCTCATCTTACCTCTGGGGAGTTGCTAATGATGGTCTTTAATGGCCTTGCCTGGGAAGGGATGACCTCACAGGGCCACACCCTGATGAGAGGAGGCTGGAGTCAAGAGGCAGGCGGCTCCTCCATCACTGTGAGACCTGCTTGGGCTTGTCTTGTCTGAAGAATGAGGGGGCAGTGTGTGTGCACTCGTGTATCTGGTCCTTCGCGTGGCCAGAGGGAGAAGGCTGCCAGCCCGATGGGGGAGGCAGGACCTGGGTAAAAAGTCTCAGGGCAGCAGGGTGGGGAGGCCTTGCTTCTACTCAGCGTCTCTGGCTTCTGTTAAGGGTTTGGGTGTGGGTGCCAGTGTTCCCGGCCACATCCGTGCTGAGGCAGAGGGTCTGCCCGCTGCACACATAGTATCCAGGGGCAGGCCTGCGTGTACCAGGTGGTGGCGGCAGCAGGGGTGGGAGCAGGTTCCAGCACAGGCTTGCTGCCTGTCCCCGCCCTGCCCCATTCATCAGGGATGACTATGTTTGCACTCTGGGGAGGGGTCCTGTGGAGGTGGCCCCTCTCCTGAGGGCAGCCTCCCCCTCCCCCGGGCTCGGAGCAGGACCACTCTAGGGAAATGTTCATCTCTTTTATGGTGTCCTTGTCAGACCCCCTTCAGGGTGACTCCTCCACAGTGCTACAAGTTCTTTCTCGTGTCCAGCCTTAGTCACTCTTGCTGTTGCACCTGATTCATTTATCAGAGGACAAGTTGAGGGCCCCATTATCCTGCCACCCAGTCTGACATCACTGAACTTCCCTCGGGCATGTTCCCACTACTGGGACAGCCCAGTCGGCACAGGAAATGGCTGCTGGATGAATGTGCAAGTGAGTGAGTGACTGAATGAGTGGCTCAGATCCTCCTCCCATGAGAATGCTAAGCAGTGGCTAAGAAGTGGGTGAGGGGGTTCTGGGGGCCTGGGCTGAGATGGAGACAGAAATGGGGACCCAAAGGGAGGCAGAAGGAGGGTCAGGAGGAAAGAGATGGGACTGAGGGCACAGAGATGAAGCAGAGGCAGCCGAGAGCCAGGTGTCCTCGAGCCCCACTGGCATCCAAGGCCTCAGCCAAAGATGGCCTGGGACGGACAGGGCCCGTGGGGGGGAACAGCACGACCAAAACAAGGGGGAAGAACAGGGGCTCAGAGTGAGGGACCATGAGGCAGGAACCTGGGACCCAGGGCGGGGACAGCAGTCTAGCATGACCTAGACCAAGGTCAGAGCAAGGACCCGGGGCTCCAGCCACCCAGCCATGACCTATCCCTCTGCCCCCACCAGAAGGAAGCTGCAGGGAACCTCAGCCAGGCATGGTAGTGAGGTGGGAGTTTCTACAGGTGAGGACACCAAGGGTCGGAGGCCACCTGGCCTAAGGCTGCATAGGAGGTAAAGTCCCTCAGTGCTCGGTTGGAGGGGCCAGCTCAGGAGGAGACTGCGGCTCCCACCTCCGAGCCTGTGCTTGGGTACGGTGGCACTGCCAGGCACTTACTCGGCCTGTCGAGGGCCCAGCCCCCCGCCCAGCACCCGCGGGCTTCCCCAGCCCTGGCCGAGGGCAGCGAGGGAACAAAGGTCCAGTCTCTGCCTGCTCAGGCCCCCACCCCCTTGCCCGCCCCTGGCACAGAAGGACCAGGGCCCTGAGGGAGCCCAAGAGCCAAAGCAGCCCCCGCCCCTTTGCCGACACTGAGAACCCCCTTCCTCCCCCTCCCACGGGCCTGCTGGCTGCACTGCAGTGTCCCCCCTTCTAAAGATGGGAAGGCTGAGTGAGAGGGCAGAGGAGCTGGCAGCCACACAGCTGGGATTCGAGCCCACCTAGCCCTCCTCATAAGCGTGAGGGTGTGACTGTTCCCGTTGGATGTAACTCACGGGGAGAGATGGGGCAGGGACAGAGACGGCAGAGCCTAGATGGCCCAAAGGGGAGTGCTGGGGAAGGGGCTGAATTGCTCTCACTTTTCCGGCCCTGCCCACCTACCTGCCACCCAGGGCCAGTCCAATGCTGGTCACAGCAGAAGGGATAAAGCCAGGGGAGAGGCAGAGATGGGGAAACGGAGTCAGCACCCAGGTCCCCCTAAGTTCATGACCGGGGCTCACTCAGTCCAGTCAGAGGTGAAGCCCCTGCGGAGCTTCCGTTTCCCCATCTGTAACATGGGGCTGTGGGGCCCACTGGGGGCCTTGCTCCCCAGGCCACGGCCATCATTCTTCTCTAGGACCCTTGCCTGCCCCCTGCTCCCCGCAGGGCCTGGCCTTACGCCTCCAGAGGGGCCTGCATGGAGGGCTGATGCTCATCTGCTCTGGAGAAGCTGGGCACAGCCTAGCCCTCCCTGCAGGCCCAGGTCCAGACCAGGAAATGAACATGAGGTGTTCATCATGCCCGAACGTGAAAAGCACTGGGTATTTGGGTGTGACTAGCTCCACTGTACAGATATAGATACTGAGGCTCAGGGAGGCTGAGGGACCTGTCTGAGGCCACCCAGCTCCTGAGGAGCAAAGCAGGGCTGACCTGCTCACTGACCAGGCTTCACGTCCTATAAGCATCCCAGGGACAGAGGGGGAAGGAGGGAGCTTGATAAACACACACCCCATGTCCCGTCCACAAGAGTAGCAAGAGAAAGGGTCAGGGCGCCAGGGCTACAGGGGGGCAGGTCAGGAGCCTGGAGCGCTTGGGCAGTCTGGGCAATGTCCAAGTGGACAGCCTTGGGTGGTTCTGGGCGAGCAGGGGCTCAGTTCTGTAACCTTGGTCCATAAAACCTCTCCAAGCCTTGATCTGTTAACCAGTGGGCCAAAGCACATGGAGAAAGCCCAGATGCCCCTGCCTGCCTGCGCCTGAGTGGCTGGGGAAATGCCCACACCCCAGCTGCTCCTCCCAGCTTTGGGCACCTCCAACCAGTCAAAGCAAGTGCCCAACAGGCCCCAGGCAGGATCAGGCTGCTGCCTCTCGCAGAGCAGGCACTGGGATACTGGCCACGGTGCCCCTCCTCGCTGCCTCCACCCCTGGCCCTTATCAGACACAACTCGTTTTAAAGAAAAAATAATATTTATTTGCAATATAAACAAAGTCCCGTTGCTGGATCGGGATATATATATGTATGTGTGTGTATATATATGTAGGGTCACAAATTTTCCTTCATAAGTTCATAAAGCAAAACTGGCCACCCTCTTGGCATACCCTCATTTACACAAATCTGATGCATCTTTCTGGGTTTTTCTTTTTAAAGGTAAAAAAGAGAGAAAGAGAACCATGTACAGCATGGAAGCTTTTTGTCAATTTCTTGACTGTGGCAAGATTTGAATCTGCTGCCTTAAAGAATCCCTGAAAACCACCCCTGTGAGGTAAGATGCAGTGGGGGCAGAGTTTCCGTGGCCTTGCTCACATGCTGAGTGCTGGCTCGCTCAGGGACCCCAGCCCGACTGCTCACCCCTCCCCAGGCCCTACGCAGTCCTGACACCTGGGAGAGCTGAGGTTGGAGAAGGAACAAAACTGGAGGAGGATAACGGAATCCGTGGCTTTGTTCTGTGGATATGGGGGTGGAGGGATGGACAGAGCCTCACATCCCTTTCCTTGTCCATCCTCGCCACCCACCCCTGCCCTGGGATTGAAATGGGTGCGAGTTTCTTAATAGAAGGCAGGGGCAAGATGAGCACGGGGCAGGCTTTCATGGGTCGAGGGGGCTGGGAGTGGCAGCTGAACCAAAGCAACAACCAGGGTGAGGGAAGAGACTCGGGGGAGGCAGGGCTGGGTGCCACCACCTACGCCCCCCCCAGCCACTGGGCCTGCACCCTCAGCTACCAACAGAGAGAGGAAGATACAAGTAGTGGGTACATATAAAAAGGGCCTGGGGCCCAGGCCCCCCTCGGGGCTGAGCCCGGAGGGTTAATGCTACTGCGTGGCAGCCCCCTGTGGCCCCACCTCCAGCAGGACAGTGGCAGGGCCTCCCTCTGCTTCCTGGGGCAGTTGGCAGGGACCACCAGAAGGGCAGTTGGGTGGGCAGAGAATGCAAAGGCCACCTGTCCAGCCCACCACTCACCACTCGCGGCAGTCATCACAGGCAAATGCAGAGCCAGGTCGGGCTGGGCCGAGGTGGGAGGTGTGGGCAGGCCTGGGAGTCCAAAGCTGGCGAGAGCAGCGAACCACCCCTTTAAGGGCCGCTGCGGAAACGGAGGCTTCACACATGTGCAAAACGCTTTTGGTCAAGATCAATGCGGGGTTTGTCTTTTCCATTAAAAACAAAAACCCAAGAATTGCTTTTTGAAATAAGAAGAAAAACAAACTGATAACACTTCTCTCTCTCTCTCTCTCTCTCTCTCTCGCAGGATCAAGAAAGGGATGAAATACTGGTTTATACAATCCACTGTTGCATGTAGCCTGAAAATAACACTTTTCATTAAAAAAGAAAAATCAAGAAGAGCTTGAACACTCTCTGCTCCAGGGAGCTCGGATTTACCTGCCAAAAATAAAAAGTAAACTCAGGTCCATGGATGTGTCTTTAAAAAAAAAACAGCCAAACTGGCTGGGCCATCAGCAGAAAGGAGTGTCCTGGGACAAGGACGAGGCCCCACTGGACTCCCAAAGCCACATGTCTGAGAGCTGAGGGCCCCTCCGGAAAGTCCTGCCGGGGGAGGCCTGGCTGTGGGCTGCACCCTCCCCGGGATGGTGAGGGAAGCTCACCTCTGGGCACAGGCAATGTCCGGGTTCCTCACGCCAGAGGCAGCAGGCGTGGGCCCTCCCTGCGGGCCCTGTAGAGGCCCGGGAGGGGCTGGCCCGTTGCCCCGTGCCCCCGGCCTCACGTGGACTCGAGCGTGTTGAGTGGGAACAGGTTGTGGTTGGTGGGCGTGGAGAAGTAGAGCTGCTCGCTGGGGGTGTGGTTGTCACACGGGCTGCTCAGCCCCAGCGTCCGCTCGAAGTCCAGCAGCTGCCCCATAAAGTTGAAGTTGGGTGAGATGTTGGACTTTTTCCTCTTGACAAAGTCGTAGGCATCATTGAGCGACAGGTTCATCTTCTGCATCAGGTAGGCCACCGTGACCGTCACTGAGCGGCTGATGCCTGCCAGGCAGTGCACCAGGACACCGCACTTCTTGGAGCGGGCCTCGTCTGAAACACACAGGCACGGGTCAGGGCAGCACCTCCTCCAGGGAGCCACCGCAGGTGGGGCTGGGGCCCGGGTGGGGCTGGGGGCAGCATGGTGACTGGCTGGTGCCTCCCGACTCCCGAGTGACCTGGTGAAGTCCCACGCGGGTGGGACAGCAACTTGGGATCGAGGTCAAGAGCATGACTGTGGAGAGGGCTCTGCCACACGGTAGCTCCAAGTCACTGGACATTGCTGCGCCTCAGTCTTCTCCTGTCAGAGGGCCTGCTTACTCACAGTGCTCTTAGAGGTACGTGAGCCAAGGGAGGGCCTCACAAACACTGTGATCACTGCTAGTCCTACTGCTGCTATAACCATGTGCTACTACATGCCAAGGTGTCACCTGCATCCTCTCAGGTCATCTGCACCATGGCTACCAAGTTAACTTTGTAAATGAGGACACAGGCACAGAGGCCAAGTGACGAGCACAAGGTCACACAAAGGTTCCTCCTAACTCGCAGCACTTACCCCCGCTAGCCCACGACCTGGGGCTCAGGGCTGAGCTTGCTCTCCTGGGGCAGCTTCCATGGGTGCCCCCGAGAGCCTCCTCAGAAGCAGGCCTCATGAAGGCTCCTCCACAAGGGAACGGCAGGCAGCACTCGGCTCTGCCCTGGGCCCAGCCAGTCCCCGGGGCCTTAGTCCTGCTCCGGAATAGCCAGGGACGGGGACCAGGGCCACGCCTAGTTTCACGAGTGGGGTTTGCTTATGTGGGGCCTACCCAGACCACTTACTAGACTTTCCCTCCATGTGCCAGTGACATCTCCCACCACAGCCAACCAAGTTCTGCCAACTCTCCCCTCCACCGCTCCTCCCAGATTCCCCCAGTGCGGTGCTCAGACTCCTATGCCTGACAGGCAGTAGGAGCTCAAATACCAGTCGAGCCACCGGCCAACTCAGTCCTGTAATCTCTCCTCCCCTAGACCCGAGCACAGCTGCATCTCCGTGCCAGAGCTGTGCCAGGGGCACAGATTAACAAGAGGCAGGCCTGGGGTCCCCAAGGTCCCCGCCTGAGCTCACTGGGAGCCAGGTACACTCCTTCAAGATGCACTCCTACAAAAGGCCACAGGTTCACAAATTGTTCCTCGTATGGCACTCACTGCTTCTGGCCTGGCAGGACTTCCCTTCCCTAAGCCCACATGAGGGTTCCCAGGGCAAAGCATGCAGTAGGTGCTTAATCCAGACTCGGGGACCAACTAGGGGCCAGACCAGCGGGGGAAGAGACCGATTGTCATGGATTCACGTGGAACCACGATGTCTGACCTTTAGATTTGGGGCAGGAGAAGGGGGTAGTGGAGACAAGCCTCCAGTGGTGACACATCAAGATAAGGGGAAGGCCTGGTCCCCAAACCCACTCCTAGGTGATCCAAAGTAAAACCACTTCCGCTGGCTTTATTTTTAGCCCTCTAAGGGTGTGGCTGAGCCTTGGGGGTGCTGGTGCTTGATCCTGCCCCACTGAGTCCTATGGGATGCTTGGGCTTCAATTCCTTCACTTGTCAAAAAGGGAGTATGGTTCCTCCCACCTCTACACCCTGTTCTGTCCCCCTCCCGAGATGTAAAGGGACCTCCAAGAAGGATAAAAACACCTACAAACCAGGCTCAGCCCTGGGAAATCCGGGGGCCCCCTCTTCACCCCCCTCTTCACTGGGGCGAGCACAAATGCTGAGGCAGCACCCACAGCCCTCTGGGCCATGTCCTCCCAAGCAGAGCTGGGAAGCTCTGGATAGCCCCCGACACAGCCCCTCCCCCAGGCCTCAGCTTCCTTCCTTCCTCCCAGCCAGGCACCTACTTTTGGTTCCCAGTAAGCGGATGAGGCGGGGAAGCCTCCCACTTCCTGTTATTAATGCGAGCCCAGCCCAGCTGACACCAAAACGCCCTCCACTGGACATAGCCGCCAGAGGGAAAAGACTGCCGGGCCACCCCCTCCCTGCCACCGGAGGCTAGACAGAACACTGGGTCACCAGGCTCGGAGAGCCCAGGGTTTACATTCACCCTGATCTTGTGTCCCTTTCCTGAATCCTGGGTGAGAGCTGAACCCAAAGACGACCTGCCATCTAAACAGCCTCCAGCTGGCCAAGGAGAAAGCAGGATGGGAGGTCAAAGATAAGGAACCCGAGTCAGCTGAGGCTGCGGATGGAGGGGGCTCAGAGGGCGCTAAGCCAGACAGCAGAACACACTGCCCCCGGGGAGGACTTCCTTAGCCTCTCCCCATACTCTCTGAATACCCCCTATATGCCAAGCAAGCCCCACAGGCTGCCGGGAGCATCTGAGGCCCCGCCGAGGCCCTTTGGGTCATCACGTTCCAACAGCTGCCAGTTTGGGGTAGGCCTCTGGCTCCAGGCCACACTTTAGCCCCTTCAGGTACACAGTAAAGCCCAAAGAGGCTCCGTGACAGCCCCTAAAGAGACATGTGCGCTGAGGCGTGACGCAAAGCAAGCAAGACTTGTGGGAGGTCTGAGAGCTGGGATGTTTCAGCTTGCTGAGCCTGAAACAGCACAGCCAGAAAAACCCAAGCTGGACAGCAGAGGCCACGAGGCTCCAACAGCTGCAGGGAGCCTGCGAGTCAGGGGACTGCTCAGGCCCCGAGGGCCTTGGTGACTCACAGTGGGCCTGGGTACACCCATGGGCACACGCTGGCACATGCAGGGCACACACAGGTCTTGACAGGCCCAGAGATACCCAGCCAGGCACGGGCAACACCCAGAGTCCCACACACACCTTGATGCGCAAGCCCACCCACCCTGCCCGAAGCGCAGCAGCACTTACCGATGAAGCTGATGGCCTCAGGGAAGAACTGGGAGAGGTTCTGGCTCCAGTGGTCAGAGATGGGGATCTGCTTGTAGGTGAACTCGCCCCCGTGCTCGAAGGCATTGGGCAGGTTGGGCGTGACGTTGAGGATATACTTGATGCCGTACTTGCCGAGCACATCCAGGTTGGTGGAGTCCTTGGCGCAGCCGAGGTAGAGGTAGGGCAGGATCTGGACGGGGAAGGCCGGTTGGCTGGATGGCACAGGGCTGCCGTCTGACTCGGTGGCACTGCTGGGCAGCTCTCTGTCCGACTCACCATCTGAGCAGTCAGAGCTGATGCGTAGGCCCCCCAGACCCAACACTGAGGTGGGCGGTGAGCCGCTCGGCGAGGACGAGCTGTCCACGTTGGTCTCGCAGTGTTCTGAGTACTCTGTCTGGAACTTGTTGAAACCACCTGTGGACAGGATGAGACAGGGCCTGGATGAGAGACTGACGATGCCAGTGCCCCAAGACCAAACAGGCTGCACAAGACCAACAGCAGCCATGCTTCCCCACGGCAAGCACCGTAACACCAACAATGGACAACACGGGCGGTGCTACGTATTTACACATGTACCTCCTCCTGTTTTCTCCACAACAATCCTATGATCCACTTCACAGATGGGGAAACTGAGGCCCCAAGTGATAAAGTAACATGCTTGAGCTCCATACCCTTACCCATAGGGCTTCAGGGCCCCAGCCATACAACCAGCTTTAGGGCACTTGAGGACAGACTCCAGCTCATTCCTCTTCCACAGCTCCCATGTACACCTGGCACCCATGGGTGCTCAGTAACTGCTAAGCGGTAAAGGAGAGCAAACCACCCCATCTCAAGCCAACACCTGTGGGTTTGCAAACCCCTCTTATAGATGAGACCGCAGGGGCCAGAGCTGCATCTGGGTCAGCTAGAGGCAGAGAGGGCCTGGGCCCCCTGACTGGGAATAGGGTGCTTGAGCCCCACTCTCAGCCACACGGGAAATAGTGTGAAGGTATCTGTTGGCTCTTTCCCACGGCAAAAGCAAGTTCATAAAAGGGGTCCCAATTCCACCTCTCCAGAACCCACCCCCTTATAACACAAAGGTCCCTCTCAAGCCTTGGACCCACAGAAGGGGAAGCTGCTGGGGGCTTTACAGGAACAAGAAATGGGGAGCGCCTTGCAGCTAAGGATGGGCCCTGCGCCCGAGGGTGCCGCAGGCCTCCTCTCCCCTCCCGCCTGCCCGCCCCGCTGCCAGCAAGAGGCCATTTTGGAATGTTAATTGGAAACACCGGCTGCAGCCACTCGCCTCCCAGCGCTGCCTCCCCCTTCCACAGTCTCTGGGGTGGCAGGCTAAGGACTTGGGGGTCCCAGAAAACCAGAGCTGGAGCAAGGAACACTGCTTACAGCCGTGCCCCAAGCGCCTCCAAGAGGCGGTGATTCCCAAGTGATGAGACCCACGCGGGGATGCCCGGAGTCCCCCAACCCAAATGATCCCTATTCCCTGGCGGGGGCGGGGACGATTATGAAAAGCTCCTGTCCTAACCCGGGCCTTCCAGGAACACGCATTCCAGTCTGTAGGAGCTGAACTTGGGTGCCCAGGAGGGGACCCTCCCTCCTTTGGAGGGCTCACGGGGAACCCAGGAGCTGCTATGGCCCCAACAACACGAAAAAAGGAAAGCCCAGGCGGGGAGAAGTTTGTTCGACCCACTTAGATCGTGCCCAGAAAGGGGTGTAGAGAAGGCCTGCGTGTCAGCCTAAACCCGCACAGCTGGGGCCGGACGCCCGGGAGAGGAGAATGCGGGCCGGGGGCGACGTGGCGCCGGCCGGGCAGGCTGGGCACGGGAAGAGAAAGCGGCCTCCGGCTGGGGCACCCGGGAGCGCGGGAGAGCCCCAATCCCAGACAGGGTCTCGGTGCTGCCCTCACCTTGGAGGTAGTAGGCCTGGCAGCCGTCGTCGCGCAGCTTTTGCAGGAGAAGGCCAAGCACCGAAGCGGGAGCGCCAGGCTCTGGCTGCCACTCGGCCGTGGCCTCGTCGTAGAGCAAAACGGTGGCCGCCTTGCAGCGCGTAGCGAAACGCTCCTTGTCGGCGTGGTTGGGGATGATGGAGCGGATGGGCAGGTTGCCCTTGCGCAAGCGGCGCAGCATGAGGCCCGGGATGGCCAGGTTGATGGCCGTCTCGATGTGCGACGACTCGAAGAGCTCGTGCGGCCGGCAGTCGAGCAGCAGCAGGGACGCGCCGCCGCGCGCCTCCAGCTCCTCCTGCAGCCACTCGGCACTCTTGCAAGGCATGGCCCCCGCACCCGCCGCCGCGCCTGCCCCGGTACCGGCGCCGGAACCAGACCCCGCACCGGGCTCCGACCCCGCCCCGGTGCCCCCAGCCGCCGACGCCCCCGAGGCCGACATGTGCGCCCGCGCTGGGGGGCCGCGGAGCTGGTTTTTCATGGGGAGCGCGGGCGGCCCGGGGCCGGGGCCGGGCAGCCCTGCCCTGGGACGGCGCCCCGGCCGCGCGGGCCCCAGCCGCGTCTCCGGGCGCCCGCCTCCCGCCGAGCTGCACGCCCGCCGCCCCGGCCTCCCGGCCTCCGTCCCGCCCGGCCCTCCGCGCGCGCCGCGGCCTGACAGCCCCAATTAAACGGCGTCTCGGACGGCCGCGCGCCGAGGCGTCCTCCGGGGGGCGGGGCCGCGGGGCCGGCGCCCGAGCTTAAAGGCGCCGTACCTCCGCCGCCCCTCCCCACGGGGTACGTGGGCGCGCGAGCGGTCCCGTGTGCCCGGAGACCTGCGCCCCGGCCTTCGCCCCGCTTCAGCGCTGCTGCATTCTCGCCTGGCCCAGAACTGATTATGACTCGCCTGGGGGCCTGGCCAAGACCCTCTCGGTTCCCCTATCCCGCGCTCCCAGCTCTTCTGTGCCCTACCCTGAAGGGCTGCCCTGGGGGCGTCCTGCGCGTGGCATCCCCTTCCTACGTTCACGGAAGCAGAGTTTCCCCGGGGATGGGGCGGAGGGAAGGGGCGATCAGGCTGAGCCAAAGCCCCCTCCTCCTGTCAACGCCATTCATTCATTCTCAGCGAGTTCATTCAACAAATGGAAATTGAACGCCTACTACGTGCCATGACCTGTGCTTAGGCGGTCACCGTTTCTGGCAACTTGCATAGTCCCAATGAGGGCTACACGCTTGAAGACCTGAAGGTAGTCTCACCCCAGCAGGCCTGAGGGGAGATCAGCACCTAGGCAACTGGCGGAGTAGGACGGCCCAAGGCCGTGCCACCCTCCACGGGTAGGGGTGAAGAAATCCTGAAACGACCTGGGAAGAGAGAGCGGGCCCTTTAAGGAAGCTTCACAAGCGGGGTGGTGACAGGCGCCGAGTGAAGCGCCACGTGACTTTTCCACGGGAGCGGGTGCTGGGGGGGATCCTCTTTAATCGGCTCTCCTCCTCCCACCTCCCAACGCACCAATCAACTTTCGTGGTAGGCGGGAGTGCGTCACGCAGGTGGCCAATCGCGGCCGAAGGAGACGGTGGGGCGGAGAGAGGAAGGCGGGGCCCGCCGAAAGTTCCACCCAGCGCGGGAAGTGGGCGGGGTCTCAGCGAGCGCTGTGTATCGGCTCGCAGGCTGCCTAGGCGGAGTAGGTGAATGGATCCGCAGGTAGCGCTGGAACAAAGCGGCTCGACTCGAACGGTGCGCGTGCGCAGGGCCTGCCGCACTTTCCCTACTGAGTCAGGGTTGTCTGTGTCGGGAGGGAGCTCGCGGCTGATCCTGCGGTTCGTCTGGTCCGTTCCCTGCTGGGTGGAGTGCTCCCACATCCTTGGGGTTTATCCTTCCCACTCTGCCCGAGGCTGGTCAGCTCACCGCCACCTTGCCTCTACACCCAGCTGGAGGGAGGTTAGCGTCAGAGATGAAGGGCGGTGGCGCTTGAGATTTGCCGAAGGGAGTGCTTCTGGAACCCGCAGGATTTGAGCTTTCCGCTGACAGGAAGGCACGAAGAGGGGCGGCCCTGGGTTAGTCCCCGCTGCCCACCTCCCTCCCCCCACCCCCCCTTTGTCCATGCGAAGGATAGTCTATGTGAAGGGTTTCATCCCGCTGCAGGGCTGTGTCGAAAAGAAGCAGGGATCTCTCCCACAGTCACACTCCCAGCAAGATGACAGCACTGCAGTCATAGGTGGCCTTATCACCCAAGATTCGATGCCCAGAGAGGTGATAGGAGAATCAGGTCTCTGGTCTCCCGCGCAGGCTTGTCCTAGGGTTGCTGGGCAGAGCCTACTTCCCTGGGGACCTAGGACGAGTGGAAAGGGCTCCCGGGGCCTGAGGGGCCCAGATATGGATTCTGCCCTGCCACCTGCTGACGTGTTGTGTGGCCCGAGTATGGTTCCCACCTCTCTGGGCCTCAGTTTTCCCCACGTGGGATCGTGCTGGTCTGGACACTGCCCAACCAGTCCACCACAAATCTGTCAGCCTGGGAGGGTGGTTCTCTGAAGCCAGGCCCCTTAGCCGGTAGTCCAGGTGCTGGTTGTCAGGGATGGAGACAACCAGCACCTCACTCAAAAGGCCTGAGCAGACCCACAAGGGAGGGGACCTGCTGGCCAGTGAGTCATTCCTCAACGGGCTTGTTGGGGGCCTTTTGGAGCTTCACCTACAGCAGTGCCTGATGAGGAGTTGACCATTGTTCTCACTAGTGGGGGCACAACTGCGAGGGGACCCTCCACCGTGCCCCCCCAGTCTCCATTCCCCGTGTGCGAGGAAGCCCCTCCCGGAAGAGGGGAGGAGGCCCACCACCCCTCACATTAGCTTGTGATGGCTCCCTAGTCTCCCTCACCCTCTGGACTCCTCTAGCGGGGACAGCTACCCTGGAGGAGAGACCTGTGAGGATGTGTGGAATTGGGAAGACTCCCTGCGGGGTGGGGGGCATCCTCCCGCAGGGATGTAAAAAGAGGCAGGGTTTGACTGAGTACAGGAGAAGGGAGAGCATCTGGGGAGGGGGTGACAGGGGGAGCAAAGGGGTGGAAGAGAATTAGCCTGACCATGGGAGATGCTGCAGTGGTCCTGGGCCCCCATTACCCTGGCTGGAGGAGAGCCGCAAAGCCTTGGTTCCTGAGTGGAAGCCCTGCCTACAGTCTTGAACCGCTAGACACAATGCGTAAAGTGGATCCCAGCAGGGCTGCCCTTGGGTGTTAGGGAAGGGGGCAAGGGACAGACACTGAACCCTCTGACATACATGGCTCAGAGCATAACAAGAACTTGCCTATGGTCAGACAGCAAGAGGCCAGAGCTGCCCCTGCCCAGGGCCTTGCTCTGCACCTGTGACCCTCCCTCAAGGATACTGGGAGAGGGGACCTGGTACCTTGGGTGAGAGCATGGGATCAAAGACATTCCTCCTCCTCAGGAATGTGGCCTTTCCTGCCCTTCAAGGTTCAGACCCTCCCTCACCTGCAGCCCCTGGGAGAGGTGCCCCACTCACTAGGGTCTCCCTGAGGGGCAGGGGGGCCCCAGAACAGGTGTGAGTCCCTGGGGGTGATTGGGTCTCAGGAGGGGAGCTGCGGGTGGGGTGTGTTTGAACTCTCTGCGGGCTGTACCCCTCTCCCACACCCCTCCAGGCCTTTGCACATGCTCTTCCCTCAGTCAGGACATTTTTTCGCCCTCACCTTTTGCCTGCCTTCTAGAATATCCCAGCTCAGTTGTCACCCTCAGGGAGGCTTCCTCTGATCCTCCAGGCTAGATTAGCCCCCCTGATCTGTGATCCCAGGACCCCTGCCCCCCAACTTTGCTCTGGACTCTATCACAGTCATGGTTACACCGCCCACCAGACTTTCTCCCTTTGGATGTCCAATGGTATGCCTGCCCCTCCTCAAGGCCATTTCTCCTCCTGCCGTCTCTGTCTCATCCCTCATCCCCCAGTTGCCAGGCCCAAACCCATGAGGCACGTTTGGAGCTACCTACCCTGTCTGCACATATCCAGCCCCAGAGCCACACAGTGAAGGGGGCTTCCCAGCCCGGCAAGGCTTAGCTGTGATGGTGGGATGTTTGATGTGAACTGAACAGATATGAACTGGTGTGTACCACCCCCCCCAAACACATGTCCACATGGCATGGTGACCTAGGAGCTGTGTCACCAAGAATAGTTTAAGCATCTTGGAAGCAGACTTTCCTTTTCTCACTGTTGCCCCTGGATTTCTTAGAGATGGGCCAGCATGTTTGAATGGCATATGCTGGAGGGGCAGGAGGGGAGGAGGGTCAGTTTCTTGCCCTCCTACCCTAAAGAGGCTAGCACAAATTTGGGATGAGCTCCTGCTTGCTTCCAGGAGGGCAGCTTTCCAATCAAGGTCTATTTCCCACTATGAGAGCTGAGCAGGGGCTGGAGCAGGGGCTGGGGCAGGGCACTCCAGTCCGTGATGCCTGCTGCTGGTGACAGAGCTAGTCTCTGCCAAGGGCAGCTCCACTAGGCTTGGGGAGATGTGCCATCAGAGCCCTGCCTGAAACCCAGACTAGGGGTCACTATGCTTGCCCCTGAACCTTGGGACAGCTTCTCCCACATCCCTTGGTGAGGTGCCTGCCTGGGTTACAGTCAGAACAAGTAGTGTCTAAGCCAGGCCAGGAGTGGACTGTGAAAAGCCTGGCAACTCTCCTGCCCTGCACAGAACTCCTGGCTGTACACATCCATGCATGTGCACGCACGCACACACACACACACACGTAAGGACACATAAGACAGGCCCAAACACCCATAGATCTACCTATACATGCATATATGCTCACAGGCACATAAGCGTGTACGTAGAAATACACAAATACAGACCTATGCACGAGTGCAGAAATGTACAGTACACATGTACACACACACTCACTGTGATATGCACACATGCAAACAGACCCTGTATGTGTGGGCACTTGCCACTCTTGCTGGAGGGGTGCCCACAGACAGATAACCCGGAGGGGCTGTTACAGGCTGATGGAATCCATGTTCTTCTCCCACAGCCCTCCAGTCAACTGGGCTCACCCTTCCATATTAGCCATTGCTGGGATCTCCGTGGTGACTAGTTCTGGATGGAACAGAAGTCCATCCCGGCCTACCTCCCAGCAGGGGGCTGCCAGACCCTGCCTGGGTGATGGCAGCATGGCACAGGGAAGCTGTTGCCTGGGACAGCTCTGCTGCTGGGGGCCCAGCCTATCCACCCTCTCCCTGCCCTGCCCAGGTGTTGGGGCAGAGGGGGTAGGAGGTCAGGGCCCTGGGGAGCAGGTGAGAGAGAGGGCCACACCCAGGAAAATCAGAGAACAAAACCTGGCAGGATGGAAGCCAGGGCCTAGAAGATCTGGGAACTCCCCAAAGCCACCTGGAGAGGGTGGAGGGGAAGAGCGAAGAGAGCCTTGCCTCTGCAGGAGCCTCCCCTCCCATTCAGGCTCATTTTCTGAGCACCTGCCCTGAGCAAGGGAGTGTGCAGGGCAGTGAAGTGGGACCTCAGAGGGGGAACTAGACATATGTAATTCCTCTCTCCCTGCTCCCCACCCAGCAGTGACTGCAGGCTTGGCCAACCTCCCCAGGTGGACTCCCTGGGGCTACTCACTTGAGAGCATGCCTTTCCCAGCCACACACCAGCCCACTGGGGCCTGCCTCAGTGTGGAAGACTCACCACTCGGCCACGTTTCATCCCTGGCAGGCATTACTAGTCAATCACAGGACTTGCTGAACCATCCTCTGGCCTGAAAACCCTTCCAAGCAGGCAGGACCAGGTGATCAACTGTGGTAGACACGGGAGGTAAAACCTTTTTGCTAACGTCTCAATTCATAGCCAGACCAGCTATGCTTCTCTGTCCCCACCCCCAGCTCACTTCACTCTGACCACCTCCTGCTTCCTACTCGGTGCCCAGACACAGCACCCTTGCCTCCACACACTTCCTCATTCCATGCCCACCCCCGAAATTATCTCCAGCTTCTGAGGGGCCATGGCCTCAGGAAGCCTGCCCTGCTTAACCACAGCAGAGTCTGCTCCTGCTCCGAGTCCTCCCCTGCAGGGCCCAGCATTTTCCACTCTCTACCCAGTGGAGCCTCCCCTCTGTGACTTCCCCTGTGTGAGCCTCCCTTCATCACTGGAGTCCCCCACGTGGTCATGCAGAGTCCTGGGGCCCAGCCAGGCCTTCCTCATGACCCCAATTGCCCTCTGTTCCAAGCTGTCTTGGGCATGGGGGTTCCCCTTAGAGTATGGGGGTCTGCTGGGCTGGTCAGCCTGGGCAAGTGAACATTTCAAGGCCTGCTCGGGGCTGGCTGCCTTGGGACTGATGTCAAGCAGGCCTGATCCCAGCACAAAGGCCCTACCCCATGGCCCTCATGCCAGTGCAGTGTTCGCCAGCTCAGCCCCGCATTGCCCCAGTGTCCCCAGTGAGGTGAGTAGAGCAGGGCTTGTCTGTCCATTCTACAGATGAGAAAACTGAGGCCTAGGAAGGGAAATGTCTTGCCCAAGGGCCTGGCTCCAGCCCCAGCCAGTTACTCACTTACCCATGGGGCCTGGGGTGAGTCATTGTGGCCCAGGTGATGGGAAGGAAACACATAAACACAAGCAAGTGGGAAGGACGGTCTGGTAGGAGGGTGGATATGCCTGCCTGGGGCTCCCACACACAGGCCCCTGTGGTCTTACTGATCAGGAGCCCACCTGACGGTTTCAAGTCTTGTTTCCTTCTGGCCCCGTGTCCAGGCTTTGCACCAGCCCTGGGAGGGCTGTCAACTCATTTGACAGGTGGGGAAACTAAGGGCCATGGTTACAACCCCAGCTATGGCAGGGGGCTGGGCCCCAGACTAACAACCCAGAGCTCCTTTCCCCCAACCCAGGGGTTTCCAGCTGGCTCTTACCTGGCTCCAGGCTCTACAGGGAACCCCTTGCTCTACCAGCTGTTTCCCATCACTGGGGTGGAAGGGAGCCAACACTGCCAGGGTGGGGGTATGGGCAAGCTACTCGCCCCATAAGGAGAGGGGGCTGTATCCTGCACATAGCATGTGTGCTATCAAATGCTCTTTCTACTTCCATGGCTAATCCTTCCCTACCCAGAATCTGTCCACTTTCACTACACAGTCCAGGCCCTCCTATCTCTCCCATGGACCATCTCCCTAGCCTTCTTCGCAGCCTCCCCACCCAGCATCCAGAGGGATCTTTTTTTTTTTTTGCGGCATGCGGGCCTCTCACCTCCGCGGCCCCTCCCATTGCAGAGCACAGGCTCCGAGGCTCAGCAGCCATGGCTCACGGGCCCAGCCACTCCGCGGCATGTGGAATCTTCCCGGACCCGGGCACGAACCCGTGTCCCCTGCATCAGCAGGCGGACTCTCAACCACTGCGCCACCAGGGAAGCCCAGAGGGATATTTTGAGAATCAGACCTGGTCCTCCCCTGCTCTGAAGCTTCTCACCATCCGGGCACAGGCCAGCATAGCCCTCAGTGATCTGGCATGGCCCCTCTCTCCACCTCCTCGCCTCCCATCAGGGTCCAGGATTCTCTGGTTGCCCAGCCCAGGCCCCTACATCATCTTGCTCTCTCTTCAGGGCCTTTGCACTCACTGGTCTGCTTGTTGGAGCCCTCCTGTCCTGGCTCTTTCCTTTGACTACCTGCTTATCCTTCCCCCCAAACCAGCTCATCCTCCAGAGCCAGGGGGGGCACCGGGAAGTGGGATCCCACCTTTCTTCTGGACTCTGTGTTGTCAGCCATGAGCACATGGTCCTGTGATTTAAAATGCCTTTGGCTCTTCTCTGCCACACTGGAGGATTCCAGAAACCTCTCACTTCCATTCTCCACCTGGGCCTCAGCCAGTCCTGCATGACCTGCCCAGAGTCAGAAGGCTTCTTACCATGAAGGGATGGCTCCCCGCTCCCACCATGCCTGGCAGGGCCTCATCCTTGTCCTTGGGCTGCAGGCCTCAATTTCCCTGTTTCAGAGAGAGCACTCCACCCCCAACTCTGGTGCAGCTTATCCTTCCTCTGCAAATTGAGCCCAAACTCCCACCTCCTGGTGGACCCAAGAGTCCCTCAGGTCCCAAGCCTGGGTTCCAGTCCTGCATACCACCACTCTCAAGCCTGGAAGAGGGGCTGGGATGGGTGGGGGAAGCCCCATCTGCTGACACTGAGGTCATCCCTAGAGGGCCAGGAGAAACAGCTCAACAGCCCCAAGAAACCAGGCAGCTGGCTCTGATTTCCTTGGGGTTTGGAGGAAGGCAGAGGAGAGAGGAAAAGGACTCAGGTAAGTTTGGCTGGGCTGGTTCCCTGCCCCAAAGTCATAGGTCAAGGTGAGCCCTTTCCTCTTGCATGCCGCTCACCAGAATCTTTGCCCTGGGTTGATCTCCCCTCCATCTTATGACACTTTAGGGCTTGTGGGCAGCACCTCATGAGCCCACCTGGGGCTCTGAGGGATGGAAGCCAGGGCTTTAGGGGAGCAGGGGTCCTTGGCTGCTGGCCTCTGGCCACCGTATCACCCTTGGCCTCCCACTTGAAGCTTCTGATCCTTCTGAAGCCACCTCTGCCAGGAAGGGCCTGGAGCCCCAGTGGTTTGAGCAGGGGTGGGGGGCAGGAGGGTGACTCGGGCAGGGATTCCCAGCCAGAGCAAAGGCAAGGAGCAATGGTGGAGTCCGGGGTGATGCCCTGGTCCGTCTTTGCCAAACCAGCTATGGCTTTTTGATTAGGAGAGCCAGCAGTGGCAGGCTCCTGACAGTAAAGCCAATCCAACCTCTGAGGCTGGGAGGGCGAAGGGGGCTGGGAATTCCCAAAGCACCTGGCAGGCGGATGTGCCAGGGGTCTGGGCTGGGTCTGCTTCCGGTGGGCCAAAGGGCGGTGCCTGGTAGGTCTCACTGTAGCTGCCAGGCCTAATTGCCTCATTTGCATCTGCCTACTGCCAGCCTGGGCCTGTCTGGTCCCCTCCCCATCAGTCCACACAGCCGTTTTTCAGGAATTCCTCCTATAAGGCATTGATGGTGACAGTGATGGTGATCATGTGACCACGATGAGGTTGGGGAAATGGCCTGGGACCCAGCTGGCCTGGCCCTGACACAAGGTTGCTGTGTTGAGGCCTCAGCACTCAGCCCTATTCTAGGTTTCATGCCCAGCACCATCCCATATGGGCTCAGCTGTCCAGAGGTCGCCTGGAGCTCTATGTGCCATGTGCTCAGGTAGGCAGGCACGGGTGGCAGCACTAGGAAACAGTCTGGGGAACTCCCCTTCTTGATGTGGCCTCACCCAGCCCTATTCCTGCCAGAGGGGTACATGCCCTCAAACCTGGGATACTCCCTCCCTGCAAAGACTAGGGTTCTCTGGGAGAGAAGAGGGACCAGTGAACTCTCAGGGCTCCTAGTGGGGCCCTCTGAGGTTGTTACAGGGAGGACCAGGGATCAGCTCTGCTTAAGGCCCCCTTCCCACCTCCCTGCCCCTTGCCATGGCTTATGCAATCTCCCATTAGAAGCCAGCACTGCCCTGACCCCCACTGCCAGATGGGACAGCCCTCTGGCCTGAGCCATAGGGGTGGCTCCGAGACCAGGGCTGGTGGGGGTGAGGCATTGAGAAGGCAGTTTGGCCAGAGCTGGAACTCTCTGTCAAAACCTCCCCAGAAACAACAGGCCAGGCCCAAGAACTCAGGCTGGGGAGTGGCTGAATTCCCCAGGCCATGAGCACTACTGGGACACAGAGCTCCCACGTAGGAGGCAGCTGGAACCCCCGGATCTGGGGTGCTGCTGTGGACTTGGGTGGCCCCTGGAGGTGCCCCAGCCTCTTCATCTATAAAGTGAGGCAATACCTTCTGCCTACCCTAACTCCCAGGGGTGCGGGGCAGCTAGGCAGGTTCTGCCTCGGAACTGTCAGAGGGAAGGGTCTCTTTCGCCTAAGGAGCTGGGCACAGACTCCCAACCACCCCCATGCACTGCAGGAGTGCCTTGGCCTGACACCTGTACCAGACGAGGTCAAGTGCTGACCACCTGCCAGACCCTGCGCTGGACATAGCCGGACAACCCGTTGTGGCCCTCAGATGACCAAGGTGTGAGTGTGCCATGTGTGTTGGGACAGGGCATGGGTAAGATGGGAGAGGTGGAGACTGGGGAGCCTGCCTGTAATGCTGACTCCACCACCGGCCTCCCCTCTCCAGGCCTGTTTCCTCCTCTATAGAATGGGGTACTGTACACCATGCGAGGCTGCTTGAGGCAGGAGGAAACATGCTGTGTGAAGGCTCCAGTCCAGGGCTGAGCTCATGTCCCCCTGCTGAGCCCTCTTATGCCTGGACAGTGGGGAGAGGGCCCCGGGGGCAGGCAGTGACCCCTGTGGGAAGGGGTCCTGGAGGGGAGGCCTGGGAAGGGGGCTTGTAAGCAGCTGTGCCGGGGAGTGTGGGCAGAACGGACTCTGAGCAGAGAGGCTGGCTCCAACAGGAAGAGAAACAGAGACAGAGGAGACAGCAACTCTTCTGAACCTGCAGCTGGTGGCTGTCCTGTCCTGAGGCTGATGTGGGGCCATGGACATGCCCAACACCCCATGGGGCAAGGCCCTGCCCACCAGCCTCATGCCTCTGCCTCTGTGTCCACCCCTGCCTACCTACCTGCCATGAGGGAGGGAAGCGGAGTCACCAGGCCCTGGCCCAGCTCCAGCCTGGTCCTACCTCCAAGTCTCAGCCACACCAGCCCCCTGCTGCCTCCTCACCCTTCCTTAGCTGTCACCACCATTCGATTCCCACCCTTTGCTCAGACCCAGCAGACAACAGCCCCTGCTCTGACCCTCAGGGAGCTTTCCCATCAGGGGTCTTTGACCCATGGCTCCTGCCTCTCCAGGGCTCTTCCTGTAGAACTGTCCAAAGTGGGATCCATAGAACACTAGGCCCACCTCATAGAGAGGGTCATGTGGTCAAATGTCTGAAAAACACTGTGAACTCTGTGGCCCCAGCTGCATAGCATAGGAGTGTGTTAAAGGCTCTGAGAAGTCCTGCAGGGATATAGCTGGCTTAATTTTGTTCATCTGGCAATTCCCAAACTCTGGTGACCATAGCATCAGTTTTTTGCATAATCTCCACTCCCAGCGCATGGGACTGTGCACTCAGCCTGTCCTTCAGGAGAGAAAATAGCCTTGTCTTGCCCAGTGGCTGCTCATACCATGTTCTCTTCCCTGGACTTCCTTTCTCATTTTCAGATGAGAAGCTGAGGATCATCAAGTAGCTGCTCAGAACCCCACACCCTCCCTCTGGCCGGCTCTAGGCGCCCTGAGGTCTGCTTTTCACCAGCAGGTCCGACTGCCATCCCAGCCCGGCTCCTGGGAGGCTAGGATGATTAAATGGGTACCGGGCAGAGATGAGTCGGAGCCTGGCCAGCTTCCCCCAACCAGCACCAGCCAGCTCTTGGCCATGACCAGCTCCTGTGGTCTCTAGCTCAAGGCTGCACAGGGCCAGACAGGGGCCAGACAGGGAGGCTGGTCCTCTCAGCATGGGGGCTGTGGACAGGGCCCCCTCCTCAAGCCCAGGCCAGAGTTGGGTTACAAGCTCTGAGGGTCTCCTAATGAGTTCCACATGCGAGTGAGGGCCTCTGAGAGGAAATGGGAAGGGGCTGGGGGAGGGGGAGAGGGGCCTGAAAGGGGACTGGAAACATGTGTTTGGAGGAGGAAGCCAGGGGGAGGGGGAGTGGAGGGAAGGCTCTCCCCAGAAGTCTTGTGCTCACCCCCACAAGGTGGCTACCAGGCTCCCAGCCCCTGCAGCAGGCCCCCAGGCCAGCAGTCTTGGGGGGAGACCCCTTAGAGGGCCCACTCCTCTCCAGGCAGAAAAAGCCCCAAATCCTTGGCCCTGCTTGACTGGGGTTCTGAGCCATTAGAGGCAGGATAGAACCAGGTGGGTGGGAGGGCCCATGGGGGCATGATGAAGCCCCTCCACAGCCAGCCAGCTGGCCAGCAGCAAGATCCTCATTCAGATCCAGCCCAGCTACCCCTACCCAACCAGAGAGCCCTGGATGCAGCGAGGCCACTGACCTGTCAGCCCTGACCCCCACCTTTGCCCCTCTCGGCTAGCGGGTGGGCAGGGAGCCCTGGCATGTGGGTTGGCTGCCCCACCATCCCTCCCTGTCCAGTGGGGGCCATGCCTGGCCATTCAGATTGGCCTGGTGGCTGGAAGCCTCATTAGGAAAAGGCTGTCTAGGAGCCATGTTGGCATGTGGAGTGGGGTGTCCAATGAGAGAGACCCATGGTGGTTAGGGAGCAGACTGAGGGCCTCATGGGGTACAAAGGGTGTCCCTCCCAGGAACACTAGTTGAACCCCAGGTTTCTAGTCAGCTGACCAAGGCTGAGCCTGGAGTAGGCCTTGTAGTCAGCTGGCTGGCCTGTAGTATTCTGATGCTGGGGGCCCAGACCTTCAGCCCCCACCCACCTCCAGCCACCTCCCCAGGCCATGGATTGGAGCCCTGCAGGCACAAAGTCTGTTCTTAGAGCTTTGTGTGAATTGTGAGAGCAAATCTTTCCCGCAGCCCTGTGAGGCCAGTACTACTTTTACCCCATGCTGTGGATGAGGAGGCCAAGGCACAGAAAGGTAAAGTCAGGGCATTCCTGGCAGTAGGGACAGTAGGTACAAAGGCCCTGGGGCTGGAATGTTCCTGGTGTGTCCAAGGAATAATCAGGAGGCTGGTGTGGTGGGAGGGTCATGAAGGGAGGGTGGAGGGTGGTAGGAGATGGGGGTGGGGGAATGGGCAGGATTGAGTAGGGCCTCTTGGCTGTGGTGAGCATTGTGGCCTATACTTGAAGGAGGCTGGGGAACTGCTGGAAGGGGTTGAGCAGGGATGGCATGAACTATCTTACAAGTTTTCTTTTTATTATTTATTATTTTTTAATCTTACAGCTTAGCCGACTCTGGCTGCTATGTTGAGAACAGAGGGAGTGGGCCAAGGGCAGAAGTAGACCAGGCAGGAAAGGAGCAGGCATCATCTCAGCAGGTCCTGGCTCCTTGTGGGGCTAGCTCAGGATGGCCTGAGTGGTGGGCAGATTGGAAGGGCTCTCACCTGACCTGCCCCAGCCTAAGCCCCCTTCCCTCACCAGAGGGGCCTCCAGAGCTGAGGTTCCCCCAAACCAGAGGCAATTATCCCAACAGGAGCTTTGGGAGGAAATACAGATGGCCAATAGGCACATAAAAAGATGCTCAACATCGCTGATTATTAGAGAAATGAAAATCAAAACTACAACGAGGTATCACCTCACACCAGTCAGAATGGCCATCATCAAAAAGTCTACAAACAATAAATGCTGGAGAGGGTGTAGAGAAAAGGAAACCCTCCCACACTGTTGTTGGGAATGTAAGTTGGTGCAGTCACTGTGGAAAACAGTATGGAGGTTCCTCAGAAAACTAAAAATAGAATTACCATATGATCCAGCAATCCTACTCCTGGGCATATATCCAGACAAAACTAGAATTCAAAAAGGTACATGCACTCCTGTGTTCATAGCAGCAGTATTCACAATAGCCAAGACATGGAAACAACCTAAATGTCCATCGATGGATGAATGGATAAAGAAGATGTGGTACATATACATGATGGAATACTACTCAGCCATAAAAAAGAACAAAATAATGCCATTTGCAGCAACATGGACGCAACTCGAGATTATCCTACTAAATGAAGTAAGTCAGACAAAAAGACCAATACCATATGATATCACTTATATTTGGAATCTAAAATATGACACAAGTGAACCCATCTATGAAACAGAAACAGAATCACAGACATAGAGAATAGACTTGTGGTTGCCAAGGTGGAGGGGGTTAGGTGAGGGATGGAGTGGGACTTTGGAGTTAGCAGATGTAAGCTTTTATATATAGAGTGGATAAACAAGGTCCTACTGTATAGCACAGAGCACTATATTCAATATCCTATGATATGGGACTTCCCTGGTGGTCCAGTGGTTAAGAATCTGCCTTCCAAAGCAGGGGGCATGGGTTCGACCCCTGGTCGGGGAACTAAGATCCCACATGCCACGGAGCAACTAATCCCGCGGAGTGCAACTACTGAGCCCATGTGTTCTGGAGCCCATGCACCACAACTAGAGAGCCCATGCAGTCTGGAGCCTGTGGGCCACAACTAGAGAGAAGCCCGCATGCCACAATGAAAGATCCCGCATGCCGCAGCTAAGACCTGACACAGCCCCAAACAACAACAAAATTCCTATGATAAACCATAATGGAAAAGAACATTAAAAAAAGAATGTATATATATGTATAGCTGAATCACCTTGCCTTATAGCAGAAATTAACAACACTGTAAATCAACTATACTTCAATAAAAAAAATATTAAAACTGGAAAAAAAGGAGACTTTGGGACATGTCTCAAAGGGCATGGGCATCCTTGTAGAACCTCACAAACGACCCTAGCACACCCCAACTGTGAGGGGAACTGGACCCAACCCCAGAACCAGGGCAATCCTGGGAGCAAAGGTCAACTTCAGAGTTACAGCCAAGAAGTCCCACAGCAGCAGCCCAGACGCGGGCCAGCCCAGGCCTCTGCAACAGAAAGCACCTTCTGTTTCCAGTTAGCAGGCACATGTGAGCTGCTGCCTGGAGGGTCTGGGAAGACTAATTACATTGCTTCTCTAGCTCCAAGTTCCAGAGGCTTCTGGGGGAGCCAATCCAGCAGCAGCTGTCATGGAGAATGATCCTGGGGGTGAGGGTAGGGGTGGGGGGTGTGCTGGCCCCGGGGAACACGATCAGCACTCCCATCCCAACCCTGGGCATGAGGGCATGTCCTCGGGTGGCACTGGCTGGGGTCAGTTTGAGGGGCTCGGTGCAGAGGTGGGGTGGGGCACCACAGGAGCTTCTGGGGGAGCTGGATGGTTCCAGAGAGGCCTGCCAGGTCAAGGCAAGGCCCTGGGTTGAGCCTAGCCAGGGAAGGGCAGGGGCAGGGCAGAGATCTGGAAGAGAGGCCAGGTGAGCAGAGCAGCTGCAGGGCACCTGTGCCCTTGGCCAGGCCTGAGACCAGGAGAACAACATGGACTGGGTAAACGTGGGCCCCAGGTGCTCAGGGACGGTCACAGCTCTGAAGTCAGTCTCCATTCCTCAGCTGAGTCCAGGTGCCCAGCTGAGGAAGGATGGAGATGGCCAGGGGCTGATGTCAGTATGTTGGCTGAGTGACACTGCTGACACGGGCCCAACTCCTGCAGGCCAAGCCTCTGCCCACGGAGCACCCATGAGAGATATCAAAGTCCCACTTTCAGGAACAGGCACTTGTGCCTGCAAGAGCAGCTTAGGACTGAGAAAGGAAAGCTGCCGGAAGATGTGACTTCCTCTCCTGCCCAGGTCCCCCATCCGACAGTGCTCATTTTTCTCATGGGTGGTAGGAGACAGTGGGGGCGGGGGGAGGCCTCCTGCTATAGGCATCGCCCAGGCAGAAGGGGCTCGAGGTGGCCTCACCTGAAGTGAAACCACTCCCCAGCCTTACTCTGTAAATAGGGTCGGGGAGAGTGTTTCCAACACAGCAGCTGACAGCGGAGGAGGGGCCGGCACAGAAAGCTTCCTCATGGCTTTGCCCCAGGCTGTCTGGCCTGGCTCCAGTCTCATCTAGAGCACGAGCATGGCTGTGAATGCCCCACGTTCTGGGCCTCTAGAGAGACTTCCCCCAGAGTGGCCGGCAGAGTGAGCCCGGGGTGCTAGGGCTGGAGGCCACTCAGCAACGGGACAAGGCCCTGTGTCAGGGCGGTGATGCTCACAGGAAGTGAGCAGGGGCCCGTCTGCCTGACACTGACGCCTTGGCAAGGTGGTTCCCTCCTCAGCAGCATGGGGCGGGGTGGGGTGGAGAGGGGGTGCTTGGAGAAAACCCTGGGGCCCAGTTCTGTCCCGCTTAAATGGCCACCCACCAGTTAAGGCTGGAGCCATTAGGGGCCCATCTTGAGCAGATAGTTTAGGAAGATGAGGTTAATGACAGGGAGCTGGGATAGTGTGACTCACCATGCTTGCGCTTGCGCAGCGGGCTGGGTTTCCGGGATTCCCAGCAATCACAAACACCCACCCGCAAGCCTGTGCTGGCCCTAGTGGCGGCCTCGGCCTTGGTGACAGCAGAAGAGGTGGGCTTGGAGGGCTTGCCTCCTCAGGTGGGGCAAGGCTGTCTGCCGGCCCAACTCCCTCCTCACCACTGGGGATCCCTGTAGCACGGGCCACGGGGTCAAGAGATCGTAACCCTGGCCACCCAGAACTTCAGAGCCAGAAGGACTCTGGGACCACCAGACTCCATCCCCATGGACATACAGGCCAAGTCCCAGGGAAGGGGTCGGACCCGCCAGAAGTCTCCTTCTAGTCACACACGGAGCACATTCTCCCTCTGAGCGCCTCATGTGCCTGATGAGACGGGCACTAGCTCACAAGTGGTCTCCACAAGGTTACTGAGCTCATTCAAGGTCATGGAGCTAGCAGGGGGCAGAGCCGGGATTTGGACTCTGGTGGTGCCCCTGACTCCCAGAGCGACCCGGACTCCCCTGCTCCTCCCTCTTGCCAGCCTGCCGTCACGCAGCGCGCCCCCACTGAGATCATGGGACACAGGACAAGGATGGTGCTGGGCGGGAGAATGGCAGTTTCCAGGACAGACTGGCTCGTGCTACTCAAGTCTCTGTAGGGACACAGGCCTGCAGGGATCCATCAGCACTTTGTCTGTCAGATACCCCTGGGAGTGGTGACTCAGTAATGAAGGGCGGCAGGCTTGCCATGGGCAGGGGTTGGACTCAGCTGCTGCCTTCTGGCTTGGCCTTCCAGCCCACCTGACCTGCCTCCCTCAGTTTCTCCCGCAGGGAGTACAGATTCATCCCTGGAACCCTGAGGATCTGGCACTGGGTAGGTGGGGGATTGCAATTTAAACCACAGACACCTGTTCTTTCACTTCACATGTTAGGAAAATTAGGGGATGAAGGGATGGGGGTGGGGGCTGGGAACTGCCACTGAGATGTACTTCCTAACAAAACCCCACTAACCTTAAACACATCTTCCTAGCACAAAAAAAAAAAAAAAAAAAATTTGCAATTTGGTTTTCTGGGAGCTCAGTTACCAAAATCCAAAATTAGGAGAGATGATGGCTGAGCTGAGGCATTTACATTTCCAGGGGCTGCTTCTGAGCTTGGCAGCATGGGTGGGGGATGGGGAAGAGCCCTCGGCCACAGGGGAGCTGCCTGGGAGGGCTAGCAGGGAGTGTCATCTGGGGAGACGCCACAGGCCCTGTCATGTGGCCCTCAACTGGGCCGAGCCACCTCAAGCCCCGCTAGGCCTCCCCACTCCTCCTGTGCTTATAAGGGCCCCTCCCCAACCCCCCCATAGTCAGTCCTGCCTGCCACCAGCCCAGACCGTGTTGCCCAGCTCAGGGGCCTGCAGCACCTTCACGGGGGCGGGGCTTGGAACTGAGGCTAGACAGACAGTCCCCAGAGCGGTCAGAGCACCCTAGGGTTTTCTGCCTCCCTCCCGCCAGGAGCAACCTGGCCCCTAGATTCTCAGAGCAGTGAGGTCCTGGGTCAGGCCCCACATGAGCAAAAAAAGGAACTCTTTGGGGTAGAACATGGCCAAATGTGAGCCTGAGCCCTCACAGCTCTGCCTTGGCGAGGTCACACACACTGACCCCCAGGCTTGGAGATGGCAGGTCTCTGTGCTGTTTTAAAGACATATGCAGCTCTCCAAGAACCATCCTTCTCCCCAGTTCCAGATCTGTCTGGTGGCTCCGTCAAGGCAGGTGTGAGTGGCAGGAAACCCCTCAGGAGGGCTTGGCCCCGGCCACACGTGCAAAGCCCTCCCAGAAGCCCATGGCCACGGCTCTGGCCCGCCTCCATCTGGGAGGGTCCAGGTCGGATTGTCCCAGGACATGACAATACTGTCCTACCAGACAAGGGGGGTGCTGTGTGTGGGGGTGGTGGTGAGTACCCCTCTCCGGACTGTTTATATCTGACAATGGTGATGGGACTTCCAGGGGAAAACAGTACACCACTACCTCCCAGGCCACTTCCCAAATCCCTAGCAGACCCTCAAAAATCCTCATTTTCTCCCACAGAGAAAGGGAGATTTCAGAGAAAAATTCGAAACTTGATCCTGGTGTAAACTGAAGACACGATGGGTGGCAACCCTTGCCTGGCCTGTGAGCAGAGCTGCTACACAATGCCTTGGAGACCCTGCTCCTGTCCTGTTGCACCATCTGTGTCTTTGGAGAGGATCTCGCCTGGGCTGGCTGCTCGGATCACCAGAGCCCCAACACCTGGGAGCTCCAGCTCCACTGGCTGCGACACGGCAGCCAATGTCTCATTAGTGGCAGGGCAGCCAGCATGGGAGGGGATGACAAGCCTGGCCCCACAAGCTGTGTCCCCTCTGAGCAAGCTGACTTAGCATTGCTCAGACTCCCTAAAAGCCTCCAGGGACGGGGAGCCCATGACCTCCCGAGACAGCCAAGGGTCTTACCTGCCAATTTAGACCAGCAGGACTTCCAGGCTCTTCTACACACTAGCAGGGCCACGTGGGAAGACTGCAGCAGGTTCCTGGGGGCCTCCAAAGCGTCCCGAGCCTGCAGCCTCTTCCCACATCGTCCTAGAGGGACTGATGGGGGCGGGGAGCCACGGGCCTCTGTTGAGTACCTACCTCATCGCCACCTGGTGGGGTGGTTACCACCACCACCTGACACAAGAACCTGAGGCTCAGAGAGGTTATGTCACCACGTTGAGGTCACACGGCTCGACCAAAGGCAGAGCCTGAGGCCTAACTGCAGACTACAGCTCTCTCCCCACCCAGGTGGAAGAGGCAGCCCCTCCAGGCTTGTCGTTCATCAGTACTCAACATAGGCTGCCTCTTGTCAGCCCAAGCTCTTAGGCGTTCAGACTCTGCTCCCACCTGGAAGCTGCAGAGGCTGGGAACCTCATTAGCTGCTTGGTACTGACAGCTCCCGGGAAGATCTAACACAGCCCTCCCCCCAGGCCCCAGGGCAGGGCAGGTGTGTTGGAGGGTAAATACCTCTCTGGCTGGCTGGGCCCCAAGAAGCTGAATGCATAAGGCATGGACGACACCCAGACATATGGGAAACACTTGCCTGGCCTTCCTGCAAGGATGCAGCGGAAGCTGACTACGGAACCCTCACGAGCAAGAGGAAAGGCAGGTGCCTGAGGCCTCCAGGTCTCAGCTGAAGCAGTCAGCCAGGCCAGCCAGAGGGACAGGGTGTAGGCAGGGGCTCTGGCTGTCCTTGCTCCTGAAGACCCCGAACGGCTGCAAACAGGGTGTGCTGGGCTTCAGAGGTGATCCTGGCAGGGGCCCTTCCAAGAAGCCATTTTCATTCTCCCTTTATAGGTCCTGGGGATGGGGGGACTAGGTCTCACTCAGAGACAAGCCATTTCACTGACAAGCTCCATCAAGTCTGTTTTAATGTTCAGTTTCCTCTGCCCTCATGCATGCGGAGGAGGAAGCCATCAGGCCCCAGTGAACATGTGTGGGGCAGAAATCAAGGCCACTGCAAAGCCACCCCCCTCTCCAGAGTGCTTGTTCCTGGGTAAATCAGAGACAGATGGGCCCACTTTGGGCCTTTTGTCAGATTTATAGGAAACTCCTGGCTCATCCAACCAATGAGTAGTCCATTTCTACGCTGGGAAAGGTCGGTGGGGGAAGCCAGTCATACAGTAGAAAGGTTCGTAAGGGAAAAGTGGACTCCGCTTAGGACTCCAAGGTAGCAAACATTTTCAAGTGGCTCCTTCACGTTAAACTAAACGTGGTCATCTGTGGGTATGTGGGGCCTCCCACAGCCAAGTGGAGAGTCTCCAGGTGCGGACAGCTTGGGTGGAGGGCAGAGGTGCAGGACCCCTGGGGCTCTGGGATGGATGTGATTCCCAGAGCTGAATCCCCTTTATTTATTTACCCAAGTTCCCTAGTACAAATCCCCAGCCTGTCACCCCCCAAATCGACCGAGCTCTTGATTCTTGCTCCCCTGATCATGGTGGTGTTCTCTGCATGATTAGCTGCTGGTTCTCCAGACACTGCTTCAGCTTGTCTTCTGTCAGTGTCAACCGCTGCTCCAGGATGGAGACTGTCTGCAAAATAAACGGTCAAGCTCAGAGGATGGAGGGGCCATCGGGCTGCCCTCAGGCAGTCCCGCTCAGCTGTCTCAGCCCGCTGAACAAATGCCAGCTCTTCCCACCCAGGGTTCCTTCCTGGCGCCTTGTCTCTGGTCTTCATGTCCACTCCTGCTGGTTCGGGATGGTTGTTCTCTGATGTTTGTTGGGCAGCGGGAAGGACATAGTGAGGGAAAGTAGGCAGCAGGTCCCATAGTCCTCGGTCATTGCCCGAGACAGCCAAGGGTGAGGAATCCCCAGCCCCGGTGGTCTGGCATTTAGACTGGAGCTCCAGAGCAGAACCACTTGCTCGTGTGGGCCAGACTCTGTCCATAACCAACCAGAGACCGTCAAGCATCTCCATTCCAAAGGTGAGAAAACTGCATCCACGAAAGAAGGCGCCCCACCTGGGTCCTGCCCACACCTCAGGCCCTTTATCTCTACACCTGGAGAGGCTTCCCAGGCCCTTGAGCCCAGGAGGGCCTCTGCCTGTCCGAGTCCACTGAGGACCATTGCAGGAATGTGCTGTTTGGGGGTTAGGCCCTAATTCCCCAGCTTTGAGCCCATTTTCTCCTCTGTAATGGGAAGGATAATGCCGAGCTCACAGCAGTCCCGGAGACTGAGAGGTGACAGCATGGTGCCCATGTTGTCCACCATGACAATCTGTCATGTTGACTTCCAGAGGCAGAGCCTTTGCTCCCTGGCCTCTCCTGCATACCCAACATGACAGCTGGCCTGTGAACCTGGCTTCCAGACAAGGCTGCAGAAAGCTGCCCCCTTCCTCTGGCTTTGGACAGAGTGTTGACAGAGGGGCAGTGGTGTCCAGGCCCACACCAGGCCCTGGGCAAGTCCACTGTGAATGAAGCAGGCTTGGCTCCTGTGCCATGCAGCCTACCGGCATCAGAAAGGGGTCAGATTAAGAAACAAAACTTTCTATTAATTTTACTCATTTGTGGGCTTTCCCAAGAGGTTTTGCCACCTTCCCTGAGGCTCCATGGAGGCTCTGGGCCTTGGTCCAGTAGAAAGGAAACTTTCCTTTCACATATTTAATAAAACATTGAAACATTTTGGGAGGGAGTTTCCCCTCTAAGACTGCTATAAATTTTTGCAGCATCCCGCATGGATGTCAGCCGCTCATGGAGGCTGCTCCTCCTGGCGGCTGGCCCCTTCTAGATGAGTTGGCTGGGATGCAAAGGCTCTGAGCCCTGGGGCACAGGACAGAGCCTGAAAAGTTACTGCCTGTGGAATATGAACTGCACCCTGAGAGGTAGAGCTGAGCTGAAAGAGACGGTCACATTCCCCTCTGCTGGCCGGTCAGCCATGGAGGGGGTCTGCAGCTCATAAAAGTGGCGGCGGAAACAGCCCCCGGCTGGCCCAGAGCAGCATTCCTGGAAGTTTCCACTGGCTGCTGCAAAACTCACACTGAGCCAAGCTCCAAAATCATTCCTCATCCAGACTTTTTCCGATGGCTCTGGACTCCAGGCCCCAGTGGGGGAGCCAGCCAGCTTTTCCTCTTCTGCCCAGCACCATCCCCCTCCCAACACACACACACACACACACACACACACACACACACACACACACACACTTAAAAATTTTTTTTTCTTCACAGGGACAGAATTTCCAAATGTGGAGGCAGTGGGTGCTGGGCCAATGTCAATACCAGGGGTGCCACGCATTTCACGAGGCCTCTACTTAGTTCCATGGGGGGCCCCATACTTCAGCTCGGTAGAAATATGGCATTAAATCTGATGATGTTAAATTTCTTTGAACAGAAAAGCATCGCTTATTTCACCTCCAGCCCCCTGAATGGAGGGAGGGTGTTGGGGGTCCTTCCTTTGGGAGCTATGAGGGGATGCTTCATAGCACGTTAGAGACAAACAGGCTGAAAAAAAGTCCACCCTTCTCAAACCTGCAGCTTCTCCCCTTTCCCAGGCAAGCTTCTGGAAGAGTCACGTCATCTCTGTGTTTGGTGTCCACTTTCCCTACTCCCTGCGCCCCCAGCCTACTCTGCCAAGATGCTCAGTGGCAGCCACCATCCAGAGATTAAGTCCACCCAGCTCTTCCCCGTCACATATGATCCCGTCCAAACCCCTTTTGAGCTGGAAGGATGGGCCAGGGAGAGGAGGATGGACACTTTGGATTCCTGTGCATTAGAACACAGTCTCTGCTTCACAAATTTGTCTTAATAATCCCATTCCACTAAAGCATGGGACCTCATTTTCATGGGAAACGGTTATCCCTCCTGATAAAGTGAAGCCTGGAAACCCTGAT
The DNA here is from genome assembly GCF_963924675.1 of Phocoena phocoena. Classification (NCBI taxonomy): domain Eukaryota; kingdom Metazoa; phylum Chordata; class Mammalia; order Artiodactyla; family Phocoenidae; genus Phocoena; species Phocoena phocoena. The sequence continues at coordinate 36,608,402 of NC_089228.1, read as the reverse complement.
CTCCGATTTGCTGATATGCCTTCCCTCCACCAGGAAAGGGCTTCCCCACTGATGAAAAGGCTCCGATCGGGGAAGCCAAGTAGCAGAGGTCAGACACGCACGCTCAGGGCTGGCGATGCACACAGCGAGAGGGCAGGCAGGCCGGCCACCTGCAGGGAGTCAGCCAGGCCACCACAGCGCGCGCCACCGCCACCGTGCTTCCCCACCTGCTGGGGCCCCATGCGAGGAGGGAGCAGCATCGCTAGCAGGGACCGATTCCAGGCCATGTCATGTGGCTGTGTTTGCAGTGTGACCTTTACCTGTTGGTTCAGAGCAATATCCCCACAACCAAGTGTCAGGGACACAGCAAGCCTCCATGAGTATGTGCTGCCTCAGCACCCAGAGGGCAGAGCAGAGCCTGCAGCCGTGCCCTCCTGAGGCTCGGGGCCACACCAAGCAGGCTGCTCGTGGCTCACCCCACCTCGCACTCTGGCCCAGCCCTGGGAATTCTCGTCCTGCTACATGGTGCCCATGCTCCCCAGGCCCGGAGACAAGGCCCGCCTGCCCTGGAAGGTGAGGAGAAGCACTGGAAAGGCAGACACCTCTGCAGTCCCTCTAAGTCCATGCTCCCAGCCCAGTCACCATGCTTTCCTTTTATTCAAGGGTGAATGACCTGGTCCCAGCCTCTCACAAAGTCCCCAAGGGGTTGAAAGCTGGGTGTAGTGGCAGGTGTCAAAAAAGGAAATGGCCCTGCCTGACATGGGTGTCCGAGGGCCTCTGACTTAATTTTAAGTAGGGCGAAGGGAAACTGGAGAAGGGGCTGAGGAGTCTAGGGTTCTGGCTGCTGGGCAGATCTGTCTGGGCAACGCGTCTGGGAAAGACGGCCATTAGCTGGAACTCCTTCATTCTGGGGTCCAAACTCTTCCACAGAGAGGGCCCTCCTGTCTGTTGACCTTGGAGAAAACAGGCAGCTCATGCCCTCTCCCTGGCCCTGTGCCATCCAGACACGAGGTCCCCTTTGTAATTGGGTGTGAAGCCCAGACTCGAGGGAAGACCCAGGACTGGGTTCTGGGGGGCCATTCTGATTCCTGACACACTCTGCTCCAGGGGCTGCTCGACAGCTGACACTCACGGAGTGCTCACAGTATGCCAAGCATTCTATTCCATACAATGACCCCTCAGGGTGGGAGCCTGTATCACCCCCATTTTTTCCGATGAGGAAACTCAAGGCACCAACCAAGTGATACTAACTTGCCAAAAGTCACACAGCTTATAAATGACAAACCTGGACTGTGAATCCTGGTGGCCTGGCTTCAGAGTGCTGGCTAAGGCACCGGGAACTGTGTACCTTTGCTCTGTCCCCATCCACCACATATAAGGAGAGGCCTAACCTACTCCTTCCCTCGCCCCCACCCCCACCCCCACCGCTAGCTCTGGCATCACCCGAGGGCTACTGGCCCTATGACCCAGCAGACCTGCTTGTCCCCCACCCTATGGCCAGGCTCAAGCAGCCTGAGAACATGCTCCTGGGCCTCTGTGCTCACGCAGCGGCAGCCACCTTCTGTCCTGTCCAAGCCACTTGGTCTGGTGGCTCTGGATTAAATGAGCAGGAGCGGTTGGAAGGGCCATCCCTCAGGGTCACCCAGCAGCGCCCTCACACCATCAGGCCACCCTCCAAGGCAGTTCCCAGGTCTCAGACACCTCCAATGCCCATGAAGTAGAGTCTCTTATCTGGCTAAACATTTAGGTTTGGAATTATCACAGAAGTCACAGCTATGAAAAGGCAATATTATAGGGTTAAAAGGGACATACCGACAATAACCTTTTAATAGATATGCAATGAGAAACGACCCTAACACCTTAATTTCAGATGTCTTCTCTCACTGGGGCGCTTATGCTGCTACAGCGTAAGAGATCAGCCCCCAGACATGGTCTGGTACTCGCCCCGTCACTGCTGGCGCCCCACCCCTCCCAAGACTGGGCTTGACTTCAAACAAGGCACCTCCCTCCCTGAATGGGAGCAACAGGAAGCAGAATTCAGACTCCACGCCTGGACACTGTTACCCCTCGCCCAACACTGTCTGCCTCCCAGGGTCATGGCCTTCACCTGCAAGCCACACGGGAGCCTCTTGGGGCAAGGTCATAGGGGATCCATAATTGTCACCTTCAAAGTCACACCTGTCTGAGGGTCAGGTGGGGGCTTGTTTCAGAACCACCTTCTCCTGCTGTTACCAGCGATTTCCAGGAAGCCACAGCCCTTTCTCATGGAAAATCGTTTCCTTAGAAACACTCCTTTCGCTGTTGAATGAATTCTGTTGTTTCTCTAGACCAAGGGTTGGCACACTCAGCCTGCTGTCTGTTCTTGTAAATAAGGTTTTATTGCTGTGCCCATTTGCTTACATATTGTCTATGGCTGCTTCCTGGCTACAGTGGCAGGTTGAGTAGTTGTGACAGACTCTTATGGCCCCCAGAGCCTAGAATATTAAGAAAAAGTTTGCCAACCTTGGCCCTAGACTCTTCACTCACTCAGATCCTCCCCAGGCACCGCGCCGTACTGGCCTGTGCCAGGCCCGGGGTGACAACGGCCCAGAGCAGGCAGACTCAGCTGGGCCCGCAGGGTGCGCAGCGGGTTGAAGAGGCAAGCACTAAGCAGCTGCGCAGACCAGCGGGGTGCGCTGGGAAGATGGAAGGCGCTGCTTGGTCAGAGCCAGGGGAGGTGGCCCTAGGAAGGGAGTGAGCTAAGACTGAGGAGGAGCTCACCAGGAGAGAGGGGCAGGAAGGCCCGAGGTGGGAGGGAAGGCAACGAGCAGGAGAGGGGCCTCGGAGGAGGCAGGAGATGGGGCCGGGCCCTGCAGGCCATGCCTGGCGGCCTCATCTTCAGCCGCAGAGCAGCAGGAAGGTGCTGGGGGTTCAAGGCCAAGCGGGGATGAGACCCCTGACTGCTCCATGGGGATGGCCCGGGGCATGGCTGTGTGGCTGTGACTAGGCATGATGGAGGCAAAAGAGAATGAGAGGGGATGATGGTGGCTTGGACTAGGGGAGAGGGCTAAGGAGCAAAGTGGACAAAATCAGAGATATCCATGAGGTATGAACCACCACCATCTGGTGGTGAGTCAGATGGGGGACAAGAGAGAACACGCTCCTGAGGCCGAGAACACAGGCTGAGGATGGGCCCCGCAGGAGAGGCCAAGGATGGGCACCACACTAGACAGGCTGAGGCCCCTCTGAGAGGGATGGGAGGGTCAGGCAGGCATGAGGCAGTGTCGGAAAAAGCCTGGTTATTCTGGATTTCTCAGATCATCCTCATTAAGAGGGGGAGAGGGGGCTGGGGGAAGACAGGGAGAGGGAGAGGGCAGTGAATCCACAAGCCCCTGGATACTGGAGAGGAGAATCCAGTGCAGGTGAACTGGGGGCTCCGGCCAGGGCTCACCAGGACCATGTCAGTGATGCTGCTGAAACCCCCTGGAAAGCAGCCTGGCCCCTCAATGGGCACTGATGGAGGGACGGCCCAACCCAGGGACCCAATAGGGAGGAGGATGCTGGAGGCATTGGGGAACAAACCCAAGAGCATGGAAGAGGCCAGCCCGGGCTAGGGGGCGGGATTCCCAGCATGACTCGCCACTGGAGCTCTCCGAGGAAAATCCCCCTGGGAGGCTCAGCAAGGTCATCTCATTCAGATCCTGACTTTCCTGCCGAGTGGGGAGAAGACACTGTGATCTGTCTCCTATTGGGGCAACATTAACAGGGCGAGAGGCTTCTCTCACTCACAGTTCGACAGTGTAAGACGTTTTATGAAACATCCTGAAGGGCCTTCTGAGTGGTGTAAAAATAAATTTTAAAGTGACAGGCTTCTATTTTTAGTCCCCTCTGAATTGTAGTGCTGCTCAGAGAAGTTGCACCAAAATGCCTGTCCTCAGCGATAAGTCTGGTACCTGGGGCCCCCAACTCCAAGTGGGAGGGAACACAGCACTGGGGACATTTTGACAGAGCCACGGGTCCAAACTTCGCTGCCTCAGATGCCTTTTCTCTACTGGCATCGAGTCATCAGGTGTCTGCACCCCACGGGGCCCAAAGTGGCCTGCGTGGGACAGAGCCTGGGTTTGTGTATCTCCACTGGCCTCCGAGGTGGCCAAGGGGAGTGCCTCCACCCCTGAGTCCTGTGACGGGGCCTCACGCATCTGTGATGCTCGGAAAAGGCAAAGTGGGTCCGCGGGGCCTCCGCCTGACTCTACAGCCACAAGGGGCCAGGCCGCGATACTCCCATGGGCTCCACGCGGGTCCAGGGAAGAGTTCTGCGGGCAATGCACGGAGGCGGTGGGAGTCCAGGGCTCCCCGGGAGAACAAATCCCCCACCCTCAGAAGGGGTGGAACAGAGCAGAAGGGGGGCGGTGCAAGTTGCCCACAGCCTTGTGGAGCAGCGCACAGTTCTTTCAGGCCCACATGCTCTCCCTGGGCTCTGTGGGCCCTTCCTTTGCCCCCGCTTTCTCCTGTTGACCGCCCACTTCCCAGGCCCCCACTTCCTCACGGTGTGTCCTCCCCTTCTTTCAGCCCTGCCAACCTCTTTTTTCTCCTCAGCCTGGTTTCCTCTTGAGGTGGGCTTGTCCTCCATTTTTCCTCAGCTCTTTCCCCACGAGTACTCATTTCTGTCTCCTTTTCATCCCCTTTTCACTTTGTGTTTAGGGAGAAGGCAAAGAGAAAAGCAGCAGGATGTGTCGGTCTGGCCCACAGGGACTGAGCTCCGCGTGGAGTCCAGGCCCCTGACTCGGCTCACGTGCTCTGGGGCCAGCAAACCTGGGAAGGAGGGTTCCAACCCTGACAGGAGGCCCAGAAGGCCTCTGTGAGGAGATAGCACAGGACAGGCCAAAGAAAGTGTGTTCCAAGCACAAGGTGCAAAGGCCCTGAGACAGAGAAGAACACAGCACACTCTTGGCACTGTCAGGAGTCCAGTGTGGTTGGTTTGGAGTGATTAAACAGGGAAGAGAGTATGGCGGTCACAAGGAAGGTGGAGGAGGGGTCCCAGGGCCCTTACCCAAAAAGGGACAGGAATGGGACGCCTCCACTCCCTAGCACTGCCTCACCAGATTCACAAATCTGAGCAGGGACAGCCAGGGAGGATGGTGCTCCTGCATGCCCGTGGCCACTTTTCCAAGCACTGGATCCAGAGTGGACTCTGGGAGAAGGGGCTCAGTCTGGGAACGGATCATGGCTACCTAGTTTCACAACAGGTGGTGAATCCAGAGGGAGTGAACTGGCACTTCAGAAACGGACCAAAGCGCACCCCCGGAGCCACGCCCCTTCCAGCAGCTGCTCCTCCTTCCAGAGCCACTGCTGCCACCACCTTTATTGAAGGTCTCTTGCACATACTGGTGTGCAAATGTAGCAGGAAAACTGGAGCCATAACTTCTACAAAGCTCTGAGGGGCCACAGAACCCTCACGAGCCCTCCTGACATCATCATCCACTCTCACACTTGTCAGGTGCCCATCACATGCAGCAACGAGAGACTCTGGCTCTGAGGGGCTTCCAGGCACTGATGGGATGCAGTACCAGTCCTATCTGGGAGGGCTTTTGGCAAAGCTGCCACGATTGATAGTGAAAAACATTTTGGAGGAAGGGAAAAGAATGAGGGTGACCAGCCAGCCGTTCTCTCCACATTTCTCAGCTCTTGGGCTAGTTCCTTATGAAATGCTGCCACGTGTGCAGGCCTCACTCACTCCAGGCCCTCCCACCACACTCCCCAACGCTGTCCAGCTCTGCAGGCAACCCTTCTTCCCAGCAGACCCCACTCCCCCAGCCAGGGCACTTCCATGGCCACTTTCTGCTCTAAGCAGAGCCCCACAGGGTGCATGGGGCCCCTCTTAGGTGAGTGGTATTGGTTTCTATGGTTGAAAGGCCCTCCTGGGCCTCCCTGGAACATGGAAGACAGGTTGCACAGAGGTGAACAGGGTGGCTGGGCCAGAAACAAACTGACGATGGAAGCAGAGAGCTGACATCCAGCCACGTGCCCCCTCTAGCACTCTGCCTTGTGGCAAGGGGGAACTAAAACTGCTCTGGGATGGCAGTCTCAGGAAGCCAGGAGACTGGGACCTCAGTGTCCGAATGGGGCAAAGGGGGCAGTGGGGCAAGAGGGCTGAAATGGTTGGGGGTAGGAGTGCCACACAAGCACACACCTACTACAGCGTGGGGAGAAGGTCAGGCTGAAAGAAGCGACGCATGTAGGGCAGAGGCAGCACCTGGGAGAAGGCCGGGGGAGGGCAGTGGGAATGGTGAGCATGGAAGGGCACTGGAGCGGGTCGGGGAGGCCGCAGGAAGGGCTGACGAGGGTGCAGGGAATGTCCAAGCCCCCTCTGGCTGCTGTGTTGGGCTGGGCATGGTAGTCGCATCAGGGCTCTGCCCAAGGAGTCTCCTCGCCTGACCCGGGACCCCAGGGCCCCCAATATACAGTGAGTGCTGAGGACCCCAGGCATGTCCCACTTGGTGACTGCCTCTTCTCAGTCCCCATCCTTTTGCCTCAGCTTCCTGGTGACTCCTCACCTCCTTGCCCTCCATGCTGCTTCTGCTATATTCCTTTTCTGTTCAAGAGCTCAGGAAGAAAGGCCAGACTCCTGGATGTGGCATTCACATGGCACTCAAGGCCTGCGTTGCCCGTCACTACTGCTCTCCCTGCCCAAAGCCCACCTACTCGAAGCCCCACTCTGGCCCTGCTCCCCCAAGAAGTCCCCCTCATCCCCCCCCTCCCCACCCCCCCGTGCTCGGGTCCCTGCCCTCCTCCTCTCTCACCACGTCATGGCTGTAACACAGGTGTGGGCCTTAGAAAATGCTGTCAGAGTGACTCCTGGTCCCCACCTTTGTCCCAGGTGGTAAGAGCACAGGCTCTGGAGCTGTACTGCCTGGGCTCAAATCTGAACTTGATCACTAACTTGCTGAGTGGTCTTGGGCAAGTTACCTGACCAGGGGTTCAGATTCCTCATCTGTGCAACGCACCTCTTGTAGAGCCATCGTAATAGGGTTGGCGAAAAAAAAAGTTCGTTCGGGTTTTTCCATAACATCTTATGGAAAAACCCAAACGAACTGTTTGGCCAACCCAACACTTTATTAATAGCTACTATTTACATGGCACATGCTCTGGGCAGGGATGCACCGTGGGCAACATGGCTCCCCCAGCTCACAGGGGCCATGGCTAAGCTCTGGGCTGTTTGAGGGGGCGGCCCTAGGCACAGGTGGGGCTTGATGAGGCTCCAAAGAAGGTGGCCTGTGGTCAGGCCTCGTAGGGCCTGAGCCATCAGGGCACGTGGTGGTCTGGCTGCTTCTTAAAGTTCTCCTGTGACGGAAAGTTCCTTTTAATCATTTCCAGGCTTATGGTTGATTCTGGCTCCTCCAGGCGGTCTCCCCAGAGGGGCTGGGGCACCCCAGCCCCCTTCCCCCAACACAGGAGTCAGATTCCTGCGGGGTAGGGGGTCCCAGGTGCCCTGGGCCTCAGGGCGAGGGCACAGTCACCCAGCCATGCCGCTGGGGGCACTTGTGCCAGGCTGTGGGAAACATCCAGGGGCTGGCCATTGGCTCAACGCCCCTGTCTCGACAGTGCCACACAGAATGTCTAACTTTCCTATGGTTTCACTGCAAAGATGGAACAGTGTGGAATTAATCTCCCTTGTAGAAGGGTTTTGACTTCACTCAGATTCTAAAGATCTAAAACAGATGCAACAAAAGGGGAATCTCTTTGCTGTGGGGTCTTGTGAGCTATCAAAACAAAGTGGGGCTGCTGGGCTCAGCGCCTGCCTGGCTCTGCCTTGTCTCCTGGCAGCTCTGGCTCTGGCTCTCGGTGTTCGTGCACGTGTGTGTACACACACGCAGGGCCCTGGCTTGCTGATGGTGCCCTGGCCAGCCCGTTGCCACATGTCAGGGGTGAGTGGGGGCCGGAGGGGCCAGCCCATCTCCCTGGGGTTGCTGGTCTGGGCCCAGCTCTTCCTACCACCAAAGGCTCTGCCTCTCAGCCCCAGCCTCGGCCCAGCGCCTGAAGGTCTGTGGTACAGGGGCCTTCGAGTCAGAGTTGTGAACGCTGGCCCTCGAGCGGCCTGCTGACAGCCATCAGGGTGCCAGCCCCACGAGGACAGGGGTTTCTGTCTATTCTCGCTCACCACTGTCTTCCTGCTCCCAGGCCCAGCTGCTGGCACATCACATGTGCACAATGAGTGCTGGATGGACACAAGCCAGACCCTGAGTGCCATGGGAACGCAGAGGAGGCCGGTCCTGCACCAGCCAGTCCAGGTCCCCCGGGCCTGGGGCAGCCCTACTCTGGGGATGAGCCTGGCTGGCTGGTGAGGAACATTTCCCCCAGCTTGGGCCTTGGGCCTGGTGGGCTTGAGGGGCTGGCAGAGGAGGGAGTGGAGGGTGGGCAGGCTGGAGCCCGAAGGGCCACCGCCAGATGGCCTTGGGAGGGAGGAAGCCTCCTGGCCTCAGCAGGAAGTAGGGGTGCGCAAAGTGGGGTAGGAATCCAGGAAGCAGCCCAGTTCCTCCCCTCCCCACCTCATGCGGATTTGATGAGGACTAAAAGTTTCGGGGCCTAAACTTTAGAGGGGGAGGAGTGGAGATTCCCGCTCATGCTGACGTCTGGCATGTTAACTTGTCCAGCATCACACACAGCTGATGCACAGAAAAACAAGTTTCTACAGAAATTCCTCGCAACCTCTCTGGGCTCAGTAACTGTCTTTTTAACCACCTCTCGTCACCCCCCAGTCTGCTGCCAACAACACAAATGAGCTTTTGTCCCTTGAGCCCAGAGGTCCATGTTTCTGCTTCACATTGTCTCAGGGATATAGGATTTCTTGGGCGTTTCTGCATCCCCCAGCCCCCACCTCTAACGAGGATTAGCTCTCTTCGGGAAGTGCATGGGACACTATTTTCTATTGGTGGATTAGCTATGACATTAAGGAATCTTGGCTAATTTACTTTCCTTATGGCTTTATAGCAACTCCTTTTAAATAAATGCAGGCTTTTCCATATTACTGCTTACCCCCAAAGGAGAAGCTATTAAAAGTGGGGCCACTCACCAACATCCATTAAAACCGGATGCTGCGGGGCCCCGTGGGGTGCTACCCACACCAGGAGGAAGACCTGAGCCACAGTCCCCGCCATGCCGACCCTGGCCTGGGTTCAAGCTCATCTCTCTGCCAGCCATGGGCACGCCACCAGGGAAGGCAAGTGTCTGACAGGGACAGGCCCCAAGGTGCAGGATGCCAGTCACTGCTCAGCTGTACTCTGGCTCCAGGGTAAGTCCAAACAGGGCTGACAGCGGGGCATGAACCTTGGCCTTGACCACCTTCAGTATCTCCTTTCTTCAGATGCTCACTTTTTCAGCAATTCATATAAAATAGTTAATTTGCCAGCACTCGATAAAACACAACCATCACAAGTCAGAGACTGCTTGGTAGCTTGTTGGAGGCCCGGAAAAACTCAGTGCAGCCTGGCAAGTCAGACTGTGGCCCCTGTCCAACAGTCCCACCTCAGGGACGAAGGCTCACAGGCTCCCCCTGCCCTGTGGAGTGCCTGCTGAGCCACAGTGGGAGACCCAGCCTCTCATCTTGGCTGGTTTTCTGGAGCTACCACCTAGGCCCAGATCAGAATGGGGGGAACAGAATCGCTCCCCCAAATGCCACGCTCTGCTGAGTTCAAAGCTCCTTTCCGTTTTTTCTCCTCCCACAGAGCCGAGGCTACCGTGGGTACAGTGAGGGTCTGTACCAACAGTCCAGGCCCAGAAAGGGTCCTCTGCAGAGCGGGCGGAGGGAAATGGCAGGCCCGACTGCAGTCTTTCCCGACCCAGCTCTCACGGCGCTTCATGCAGGAGGGCGCCAAGTGGCCATGAGGCAGCTAGGGCTTGGTTAATCTCAGAGCCATGTAGGCCCGTTTGAGGCTGCCTGTCACAACCAGAAGACTCGTAGGCCCCTTCTTGTGGCCTGTGCTTGACCCTTCTTTGGAGGGCCCTTGGGTCCCCAGAGCAGTGAGAGCAAATCGCCTGGGTCCCCTTCCTCCCTCCTCTCAGAATCATCCAGAGTCAGTCTGAATGAGATGTCCCTGCATGGGTCTAGCTCTCCTAGATCTCCCGCTCCAGCTTCTGCTCCCCAGCCCCCAGCTCCAGGCCTGCTCTGGGCCTCACAGGGGAAATCTCATAAGACCGTGAATGTTCCCAGGCCCCAGAGGTAACCGCAGCCATCCCGAGCCCATCTGGTGGGCAGGGGCCTTCCATCTGCAGCTTCTTTGGGGAGGGGGTTCTTTCTGCCACGACCACAGACAGGATAGAGTACGGAGCTGCCATCCAGCCCCTCACGCAATAATAAACACAAGCTCGCCCCGTCTTTGACTGCTGCCTGCACACTGGCCCTGACTTGGTACTCCCCATGCCTCTGCATTTGCAAAGCCAGAGAAGCCTCTGGATGAACTGTCAAAATGAGCAACAGGGCTGGGGAAGGGCCAGGGCCCAGCCCCTCTGCAACTGGCTAGAGTCAGACCCCAAGTGTCTAACAGAGTGTCTTCAGTCCCTTGTCCCCAGGAAGCAGGCTCTTAACAGAGGAAAAACAAGTCTCCAAACCCCAAGTGGTAGGAGGTCCGGCTGTCCTGAAGTCGACTCTGGCTCAAGGGCAGCCCTTAAATATCCAGAAAGAGGAGGCTGGCTAAACCCACTTGGGATTATACATTATACACAGTCAAGGCTAAGTGGCGAGATAGGCTGCTGTGGAGGGAGGGCCCGCTCTTGCGGAAACCAGCCAACAATCACCCCTGCGGTCCTGCCTGGGTGTGCGAGCGCCGTCGGGAGGGCTGCACACACCTCACAAAAGGGGATTACTTGCGGGGGGCAGGGAGGTGCTTTCACTGCACATCATCCCGACAAGTTCCATCTGGGCACACCTGGGAGTACCCGCCCCCAGGGAAAATGGCAGAACGGCTCTAAAGTCTGGAGTCTCTTTCCACAAACAACAGCTGGTCCATCCGGGAAAGAGGCACCCCGAGAGCCCACACTGGGCCTGCCCAGTGGTCCCACCTTCTCTGTGTGGGATGCCTCACCCGAGCAGCCCATCAGATAGGAAACTGCCAGGAACTTGGGGGGCTGGGGCAGGGTGTCTTGAAGCAATGGGTCACTCTATCCAACTCCCCAAAGCAAACAGGCCAAAATCCTTATCCTTGTTGAGTCTGGTCAGCAGCGCTGCAACAACCTGGACCTTTAAACCACAGGGCTGGGTGGCCTGCCCACGGCTGCTTCCCACGGCGCACATGTTCCGGTCCCCGCGCCCATCGGCCCCCAGTGAGTCACAGGAACCTGAATGTGTGACATCACAGCCTTGCTGTGGCCAGCCTCAAGCACAGCTGCCATGAGAAAACACAGTTGGAGCAGGAATTTCATGGCTTGGTATTTTTAAAAAGCAGCAAGACGTGAAATCGGAGTCAAAAATAACTGCTGTGGGCTTCTGAGGCGAAACCACCGGCCGCCTGCCGGGCCCAGGCCCCGCACTGCAGCCTCCCTAGCTCCCGGGTACCGCCCACATTGCCATGCCACGCCCCACGCCCACACCCTCGCCCTCGAGGAAGACCCAGGGCCCCTGCAACTTCCAGACACCACCCAACCTCTGTCACTCAGGAGCTGGTGAAGGAAGTGAAGGGAGCCAAGGTGGGAGGTGAGCTCCCAGGGGACTCTGGCTGTGAAAACAGCCTCTCCCTGCTCACTGGTGACCATCCCAGCACCTGCGAGAGGGACCCTAAATCACTTGGCAGAACCCCCAGAAGAACACCAGGGGAAAGGTCAGGGCCTCTGAATGCCCATCACCAAGCAGGCAGGCCTGGCAGGGGTCCACTGTGGAGCCCCTCCTCTTGGAGTGGCCACAAGGGGAGGGGCCCGGCTAGGGGTGGAGGGGAGGGGCGACTTATGGAAAGAAGGCCCTAAGAGCAGTCCCGGCCCCACCTGAGACGCCGACCTCTGCTGCCCACCCCAGAGGGCAGACAGATGGGCAGGGCCTCAAGTTTCCCCTCAGTGGAGGAGGAAACCATGGCTTTCTCAGGAAGAGGCAAGGCTGTGCCAGAGCATCTGCGGCTTCTAACTCCTGGTCTGAGCTTTGCTCTGACTCCTGCAGGCCTCTGGGATTGAGCCATCTATCTCAGGAAGAGAAGACTGGGGCAGGCCCAGCAGGACAGTGACCAGGGTGGCGGCAGGACAGGTGTGTGTTCTCCCCAGATGGGGAGGGGAGAAGGTGGGGCCCAGGACAGGCTCCCGAGAGGAAGAGGGGGGGCACACACACGGCTCCCAGCACCCATACTTGTGACCTCAGCCCTAGTAGCTTTTGAGAATTCCCATGAGGGGTTTTGAAAACCAAAAAGTCACCCAAAGAAAAACCTAAATCCTATCGTTAGGAAATCTATTTCCCCCACAACCATTACGGTAACTCAATTCAGAGGATGGCTGTCACAAGATATATATATACATCTTTGAAGAGCTTCAATCCTGGCCCCAATGCCTGGGTCTGGGTTCAAGGACCGCATCTAATGGGCCCCACGACCCACCCCTGATTTTCAACAGTCCCCAGGCACCCAGTCCCTCTCGTCACCTCCTGGGCCCTCCTCCTGGGCCTTCCTGGACGTTGAGAAAGACCTCCTCTTTGTCTCCCTCTCATCCTAATGCCTAGTCAGACCACTAGATCTCACTGGCAGCTCAAAAGCATTCATGGGACTCCAGCAGTTACAGACATGCGTGGAATGTCCACTCCTGTGTCACCTGACCACACTGGTGTTTTCCCACACTGACCCTTGGAGAACATCGACCTAGCACACCCAGGTAATCCAGAGCTTCACCATAGTGCTCAGAGGACACGAGCAGGCTTGGCTGTCCCCACTTTACATGCGAGGAAGCTGAGGCTCTGGGGAGCAACATCACCTGCCCAAGGTCACCCAAGTGATGAGCAGTGGAGTTGGCCCTCAATACCAGGAGGGCAAGTACGCCCAGGTTAATGGGCAGTGGCTCACTGGGCTGAGCAGAGCAGCCCTGACACCCAAGGGAGGTACCTCTGTTCCCTACAGCTGATAGGGACGTGTAAGGCCAAACACACCCTGGCTGCTCAGGACACAGGGTCCAGCTGGGATCAGCGTACTGAGGAGCTCAGTGAGGCCCTAAACAGCAACCTCACAGGGGCAGGGGGGGGGGTTTCCCTCACACAAAGAAGGGCCAGGGCAAGGGGGTGTGCTCTCTGGCTGGTGACCTCAGGGGCCGGGCCTGCTGAGCTCTGTGATCACAGAGGGCTGAGCAAGAGCTTCTGGCCTTAACTTTCAGAAAGGTCAAGTTTGGTTTGCAGATAAACTTCTCAATGAAGCCATACCTAACTACACAGTTAGCAAGGGAATGGTTACACAATGGTTAGCAAGGGAAGCTGGGGAAGCTCTGACCTACAGCAGGTCGAGCTCAGGATCACCTGGCATCCTGGAGAAGCCCCAGGCTGAGTGAACCCCAGAGCTGGTCCAGGCACAAGCCGTATCTAGGCACAACACCCTATCTGCACCGGGCATGAGGTGACCTGTGAGCACCAGGCAGGAGGATAACACAGGGCTGCAGAGGAAAGCCCTTGGAAAGTTGCAGGCCTCAGATAAACATCAGGAGGAAAATTATGATGAGGATGTGATCCCCACACTCTGAGGACTTCCCATCTAAAACAACACTGTGGGGAGACCCGACAGCCCGGGGCAGCCCGAAGAGTGAACCTGTCCGGGCATGAGATGCACGAAGGGCTGTGTACCTTGCACTGTGCTCTGGAGGAGCAGAGGTGTCGCGGGAGTACCTTGTACTCCCATCCTATCTCCCTGAATAAATACACTTTTGAAAAACAATGTATGCACTCTACTAAAAAGGTATTCCTAAAAAAATAAAACCACACAACCCCAATTCGGGAGTTAAAGGGCTGGATTCAGATGCCGCACATGTCCCTGGGGCAGTCTGCTTTCCATGGGGGCTAAAGGAAGCGCCTCGCTCCCTCGGGAGCCCAGCGGCATCGCAGGGGCTGACTGCTGTGCTGTCCTGCCCGTTTCCTCACCTGCTTCCTCCCTCCTGCCGCGAACCTGAGCCAGGGCGGCTGCAGAACTCACCTCCTGGGAGAAGGGCCCTGACAGCTCCACCCCCGGCCCAGGTCCCAACCTCTCTGTGTCCCTGTCCCTACTCCATGACAGACCCTCAGCATGGGTCTGGCCCGACTCTGCCCTGCTCAGTGGCCACACCAGGAGCGCAAATGCCTACGCTGCTTCTTCTGTTAGCCCAGGCCAAAGGACTCGTGGCCCTCTCCACCTGGCCCACGGGACTCCCGTCTGGCGCACTCTGCCCAGCTGTCTCCCACGGTCCTGGTTGCCTGCTCCTCCTAGGAGGCCTGGCTCTGACATCAGCAGATTCAGTCCTGGGCCCTCCTAAGGTTGGGATTGGGTCTCGCTCAGGGCCCCACACACAGAAAAGGCTCAGTGAACGTGTGTGCACGGAGGGAACCCTCCACACCTGCTGTGAGGGCGGGGGAATGGCTCTCCTGGGCAGGGAGGCAGGGGGAACCGGGGAGCTGTTTCTGGTGCCGTCGTGAGGATCCCCCTGCACCCATGCCAGCCAGGCCCTGAAGAGTGACAAGGTCAGCAGCAGGAGCAGCACTGAACACGTCAGCAGAACATGGCATTGCTGGGCACCGTTCAAAGAGCTTCACACAGGCTGAAACATCCCATCCGCACAAGAGGCCCGTAAAGTGGACGCAATTATCAGCTCTGTGTCCCGGATCTGGAAACTGAGGCACGAAGAGGTTAAGTGACTTGCCCAAGGTCACTGAGCTAGAAGTGGAAAGCCAGGATTTGCACCCAAACAAGCTCTGAGCCACATTTTCCCCCAGGCCTGCTCAGCCGCCTGACCTCTGGGCCTCTGGTTTGCACAGAGCGGCTATGGATGAGGACTGAGGCCGGGTCCTTAGCCTTCAGACGGGTGCCAAACGGGCCACACACCTTCAGAGAGGGTTCGATCATTGGGCCGCATCCAGCCTGCTGAGTGGGAAGGCAGGCTCTGAGGACAGTGAACCTCCAGAGCGGAGCGCCTTCTGTCACTTGGGACTGGAGGCTCTGTGACTCGCTCAGTAAACATCCTGGCCACTGCCCACTGCAGCCCTGGGCTTCTTCCCTGAAGGATGTTCTTCAGGACGGAGGCCCACAGGACCTAGAAGGCAGTGTCCCTCTCGGAGGCCGCTTAGAAATAGACTTCCTTGTGGGGGAGGGAAGGGGCAGTGATGGGGCGGGACGGAGGAGAACAGCATGATTCAGACAGAGAACTCTGAAGTAGGTGTCAGTGTCGGGGTGGCCACGACACCTCTGCTCCTCCAGAGCACAGGCGCACGCCAGGAGGGTGAGGAGCGCCACTGAGGGGAAAGCATCTGAGGCCAACACCCACAGGCCAAGTAGGCGCAGAGCCCCAGCTGAGCTACCCGCATGGGGAGGACAGCGGTGGTCACCCGGCTCTAGGCCTCAGGGGAGCCTCCAGAGAGGGGGCTGCCCGCAGCCAGGCTGGTCCCAACGGGAGGGGAGGCTTTGGCTGGAGCTAAACACCTCAGCTAGGGCCCCAACTCCAGGAGGGGACGTGGGCCTGGAAAACAACTGGCGACCAAGCCCGAGGTAGTACGCAAATTCGTGCAGACGCCTCCCCACACCATTTTGAAAACAGGTTGCACTCTAAGGTCCCAACTGGGGGCTTCATCTGTGGAACCCAAGTTGCCTCAAAATATGTTGACTCCATCAGGAACACGCCACACTTTGTGGCCTTCAGGAATGCAAAGCGGGCGACTGGTTGATGGGCTTGGCCGCTGGTGGGGGGGCAGTGCTGTCTGGATTTGCAAAGGGGGCTGAGCGGTGTGACCCCGGCCACAGGCCAAGGTTTCACTTATTCCCTGTGATGCCAGTTTCTTACAAAGTTACTACCAGACTCCTGACTGCTAACACATAACAAAAACCTTCCATGTATGCCCTTAACACACAGTGACGGGAAATGTTTCTAGTGTTATACTCCTCTGGATCCAATGAGGCTATTTTTAACTACCTTCTCAGACTTAATTTCCAATTTTATCCTATAAAGTTCTAATTCATTCCACCTCCCCTGAACTCTCACTTGATGAGGCTGTGAAGAACATGAGGCAGGCTTGGCAGTTTCTGACGGCTCTGAGGTGGGAGAAGTTTTCTAGGTCTTTGCTCATCTCCCTCTCTCAGCACACGCCTCCTCCTCCAGGGCTTAGAGGCTCTCGGCAATGTCTGTATGATGTGCGCATAGTCCCACCATCCCCTAGTCACCAATGCCTGACCTTTCCCCTCAAGTGTCCTTCCTTCAGTGGGTCCAGGGTGTGCAGTACCAGCTGGGATGCTGTGACACGCTGTGGACCATGGGACACAAAGTTGAGGAGGTTTTCGCACTTAGCCTCAGATCCAGAGGTAGGGAAGGGACGCCACGTCACTTCAGCTCCATCTCCGTCAGAGACCCAAGGGTCCTCGGCCTCCCTCTTGCATTCCCCCTCTAGCCGTGAGCCAGCACAGACGGGGGGGTCTGCACCCAGAGCCCAGGAGGGAAGGGGCCTGAGGACCTTTAAGTCCTGCCTCGGCCCAGCTGCCACGACCACCTACATGCCCCATGTCAGCTGTGCTGGGCTCTGCTTGTTGCCTGGATGTGCCCATGGCCCCTCCAGACCTGCAGGCAGGCTGTTCCTTCTGCAGGACCGCTCTTCCACCCCAGCAGATTCAGACAGAGAACTCTGAAGTAGGTGTCAGTGTCGGGGTGGCCATTGGGCATGCCCGCAGTGCTGGCTGCCACCTCTCGTCAGGGCGCTTTGCTCTCACTGGAATTGCTGCAATGCAAGTCTGTGTTATGAGCTGCCAGATGCACTTACGCTCCTGGTAGTGATGGGGCCACATTGATCTCCCTGATGAGGGTGGTCAGTGCCACAGCTAACACCTACTGAGCAGCTATCTAGGGCCAGGCACAGGTCAAACACTTCCTGCAGATTCATCTCCTTCAATGCTGACCACAAACATGGCAGGCTCATCACAGATAAACACACCAGGGCTTGGAGAGCCAAAGGGATGTCTCCAAGGTCGCTCAGAGGATAAGAAGCAGTACAAGCTCGAACCCAGAGCCTAGGCTCTCGGATGCCTTGACTCACTGCACACAGTTCCCTGGCACGTCCCTGGAGCGCCCACCCAGCGAAGAGTCAAATGAACGGATAGCGTTTCTTTCAAAGCTCTGTTGTGGCCCAGGCCAGCACTGGGTGGGCACTCCCTGGCAGGATTCAGTGTTGGTGATTTTGGGGTCCAGTGGCTTGGCCAGGGATCAGATGGCTCTGAAAGCCAGGAGCCCAGGGCAGGCACTGCTATTTCATTAATTTGGGCTGGAAAATAGGTACGTTATTATTTTTTAAAAACCCAGCAACCGGAGGTTGTGGTGCTGAGAGCTCGGTGCGGGAACAGGCATCAGGAAGAGCAGGTTGTGGGGGACCCGGGAGGGCCGGGCTCGGGAGCCAGTTGCAGCTCCCAGCCCTGCCGGGAGACGCAGGTACCGCGGGGGAGGGCTGGGGGCGCAGTGCAGGCAGCTGTGTCAATCGTTTCCCCTCCAGGAACTCGCCGGTGTCTAGGGACGGTGGGTTGTTCAGCTGCACTGGGCCTGCTGGGGTCGCCGCCTGGGAGCCAGGAGGCAAGGAGCTCGCGGCTCCAAGCAGGCCTCGACCTGGCCTGGCGCAGTTAATGACAGCAGGAATGGGGAGGCCCAGGGAGCTGGGCACCCGATCCACGGCCACAGCCGTGAGCGATGTCGCCTCGGCTCTTTAATGTGCCGCCCGCATCCCCTCGGTCCTTACCTAGTTCTTTCTCCCTCTGTGCGTCCTGAACCCGTTAAAAGTGACCCCTGAGTATACTGGATGGTATTGAGGAATTATCGTTAACCTTGCTGGGTGTGATGACGGTGATGTGGTTAAGGAGAGAAAAAAAAAAAAAAGACGAAATACTAAAAGTTTTGACAGATTAAAACAAACAAACCAGCACTCGCTGGCCAACTTCAAATGGTCCAAATGCCAGGCCAAGTGCAGACGATGGGGTGAATTCACGTCACGGCCTACCTGGGTGAGGACGTCCAGCTGGCCTACAATGTGCTCCAGCGTGCTGGTCAGTGTCTGGGGAATGCTGACGGGCTCTTGGGGCTGGCTCTGCATCGACTCCTGACTCCTGCCCCTGCCTGGCGGGACAGGGGAATCCACTTCTGGCTAAAGACAATGAAAGGAAAGAGAACCCCTTAGTCTTGAGTCAGTGCTTGAGGAAACACCGAGAGGAAGAGCTCCTTGAAGGATCAAGTGGAAAACCACCAGCAAACTCGAGAAGATGAGTTCCAAATGTTGGTGAGCAATGGCGGTGTGGCGGGACTCCCACATCCGGGCTTGCGCGCTCCCTTCCAACCCCCCTTTCTGAGCAGAGGCCATGAGTGAGGAGTGGAATCAAAGCACCTGGCAGTCCGGGCTGCAGGGGCCTGGGAGGGATGTGCAGTTGGGCTCTTGGAGGCCCTCAGAGAGACCGGGGGCTGCCAGCTCTTCACACGGCATGCCCTCCACTAGGCCTGTCAGAGTGCGGGACCCCTGAAGCCCAGCCTGGCTCTGAAGTCACCCTTCCTCCTGGTTAGCTCAAGGTCAATTCCCCACCCCGGGAATGGGGATGGCCCAGAACCAGCGAGAGGTTCCAACCCTGCCCTGGCCAGATCCCCTGGGAAAACAGATTCTACGTGAACGTCCTGGCCTGATGGCTGGCGGGAGTCAGACTCCACAGGACAGGCGCCCCAGGCTGCTTCAGACAAGACTCCAGGAACATGAGGGACTTGGTATTTCTGCCTAAGATCCTCAGTTCCCAAATGCAGAAGCCATCCTACTCCTCCTCCATCACCACTGAGGGCAAGTGATTTCCTAAGGGGGCTCATTCCAGTCCAATGCGTGTCCCCCAAAAGTCAGGCACTGCTCTGCACACAGACAAAGGCTTCTCCTGACCCCAGAAGCATCGTGCACGTGTTCAGCAGGGCAGAGTGCCGGGAGCCTCCCAAGGACACGGTGGTCAGATGCTCAGGAACCTACAGTTCCTCTGTGGACTCGCCCCCCAGTGGGAATGACACGCTCAGTGAGGCCGACACTCTCGGCCAGCCCCCAAACCCCAGTAACCCATAAATGCAGCCACACTTGGGGCTCAGTGTTTTCAACCACAGCCTCACTGATGGACATTCCAAATGTTACCACATCATTCCCTGGCTTTGCCAGTCATCCAGGGCTCTCTATCGGCACTGGGAGAAAATTCAACCCCCTGGACGGGGCACCCTGCTCCTGCCTGCCTCCTTCCGCAGCTCCGCTCCCACCTCAGTGCTCCCGTGCCCAGCTCCCAGGGCCCCTCATCTACCCTTTCTCCCCCCTGCTCCGAGCATCCTGTCCTCCACTCACCTTGCAACCCCCCATGCCCAATCAGAAGCTCCTCTGTGCTCCGCACCTGGGCCTGCCCCATCCCTGCCCTGTTCCTCCAGCCACTGCGTCTCCAGGGCCAGGACACATGAGTGGGATGAATCAATGCCACACCACCCACAGGGCCTGCCACCTGCCCATGTGCCTGTGTCCCCTATTCCTGTCTTCTGCCTGCACTCATCGCTCCTCTCCCCTCTAAACCCAGGGCATCACTAGGCTCAAAGCTTGTCAACTCCCCATACACCACAGAGCCAGGGTACTCCACCCAGCACTCCTCCACCCCTCAATGCCACAGCCACTGGAGAATACTGGCTATGACTGGGTCTCACCTAGGATGCCTCACACCTGCCACTGGCAGCCGGCTTGCATCTCCTCTGAGTTGGCCCACCTTTTGGATAAATCCAGTGGCCTAGCCCCAGGAAGATGCTCTGCCCTGGACATGTTCACCTGGGCAGGTCTCAGAGTCCTTGAGAAGAATCAGCCCGGAAGAGGATTCCCAACCATCATAGAAGGGCAGTTTAGCACGTGGACCCTACCTGCACATTTTCCTTTATTAGGAAAGTGTTCTAATCTCATAGATAACAAACTCTCAAGTGCATGTCGATTTGAACTTGGAAAAATGCAGGCCCTGGTGGTTAAAGAGAAATTGAATGTGAGACACAAGCCTGAGGAGGATTCTTGAAAGCAGGAGCAGGGCCATGTCCACATGCCCACCGTCGGCCTGTCTGCTTGCGGCACTGTGGCCATTTTGTAAGACCCCGGCCCACCGGGGCTAGGCTCTTCCAGTCCTCCAGGAATCGATACACTTCAGCTCTCAAAGCCCATCCCAAAAGGAAATGTTCCAGAAGCCCTGACTGGCCTTCACCTCACCGCAGCAGCCCCCAGACCCAGGCAGTGCTGTCGGGAGACAAAGCAGAGTGCAGCAGGGAAGAGCAGTGACTCAGACAGGCCATGGTCGATATCTGAGCTCTACCACTGACCAGCTAGGCGGCCCTAGGCAAGAGGTTTCATCCCTCTGGGCCTCCACTTCCTCATCTTCTATAAAATGGGGGTGATGACTGGGCCTGCCCTTCCAAGGGCTGGGCTGTGAGAGGCACTTATCTGCAAATCACCCACAGGCCTCTCTTGAGAAGCCAGTGCCTACTGCTTCCAAAGGACCCCCTTCCAGACGTGCACGCTCTTCCTCTGGACACTGAGTCCCCCTGGCTCCCTCAGGAAAGGGCACCAGAGGGAGGGTGGGAACCTGGCAGCCGTCTGTCCTGACAGCCAGACGGGCGCTGCCTGCTGCCTGGGAAGGAGGGGATGGAAATTCGGAGTGTTTCTGCAGAGCGGCCCAGAAATGGACAGTGCCGAGTCGAGTCTCTGGAAGCAGGGGTGGGGGGGTGAGCGCCGCTGATTTTACCAACAGGAACCCTCCTTCTGAGCCCAAGCCCAGCCAGCTGCAAGAGTACTGAGGACCGCAGCCACAAGCCCAAGCCAGGGAGGTGGCCTCTGGAAGAGAGGGCTGCAGGAACCTGAGGCTCAGACAGCAAGTGACTGTCAGAAGGTACCCAGCCTCCAGCCTTGCTCACAAGTCCAGGGTTCTGCCTGCCCTGGGCTATTCCTCCAGCCACAGCATTCGCTCCTGCTCTTACCTTCACCAGGACACAGCCCTTCTCTGCAACCTTGTCCGCTCTTACCAGAAGACATTACAGCACTTGACACACCGCACGTAAAGATGGCTATCGCTGTGATTTACTTGCCACCCATGTGTCAGCATTTTATACGTCACTTCATTTACTCCCTACAATGACCCCTCACAGCAGGCATTACTAACCTTAATTTTCAGATGGGGAAGCAGGCTCAGGGAGGTTAAATCACTTGGTCTAATACAAGAAATGATGGCTGGGATCTGAACCCAAAGTACAGGCATTTCCTGACAGAAAGCAGCCTCTGACAGGTGACATGGCCTGCGGATTTGCTTCCACACCCCCAGCTCCTCTCTTCCATCCTTGTGGAGGCTCCTGGCTCCTGGCTCTAACACTTTTTGTGTCATTCCCCCACCCCACCTGCCCTGGAATGCCTGCCTGGCACAGAGCTGAACACAGAGCAGGCCCTCCACACACACTTGATGCCTCAAAGAGCCAAGCCCATCATGGTGACACTCCTGTGAAATGACACCTCCCCAAGGCAAGGGGCCAGCAGTCCTGCCCCGCACACCATCACAGGCACTCACCTGCACTCCAGCACTCTGCAGATGTGGCATTTCCCCGAGAGCTCAGCAGATAAGCGATAAAGCAAGAGATAAGAAGATGATGGGCAAGAGCAGGAAGAGACGCACTGCGAGGGCTGTGACGGGATAACAGGAGCAGTGTTTAAGGGGAGAAATCCTATCAGTGCTTTGTCTGTTCCACATCCAAGAGTACTAGGGGCCCTGCCTGGTGGTCCTCGTTAGTTCTCTCACAAGTAAGATTACAACATTAACCCAAACACACATACCTAGAAAGTCACACCAAGTGGACAACTTTCACTTGTACCAAATATAAACATCTTAACATCAAAAGAAAAAAAAATGATCAAACTCAGAATAGATGAATCTATTTAACTTCGTGGCAATCTCATTTGGGGTCTGTAGGTGTCCCCACCCTGGTGTGGGATCCCGGGCTCTCACAGTAGTTTAATCTACTTGCCTCAGTTTCTGTTGCTGCCAGCCTGTCATACGCCACCATGAGCTCAGCACTGCGCACAGTAGGAATTGCGTAAATATCTGTGCTTGCTTTCAGCCACTCACACACATGGGTAACCAACCCATACATTTTCATTAAAAAACAAAACAGCAGGACTTCCCTGGTGGCGCAGTGGTTAAGAATCCGCCTGCCAATGCAGGGGACACGGGTTCAAGCCCTGGTCTGGGAAGATCCCACATGCCACGGGGCAACTAAGCCCGCGAGCCACAACTACTGAAGCCCGCGTGCCACAACTACTGAAGCCCACACGCCTAGAGCCCGTGCTCTGCAACAAGAGAAGCCACCGCGATGTGAAGCCCACACACTGCAACGAAGAGTAGCCCCTGCTAGCTGCAACTAGAGAAAGCCCGTGTGCAGCAACAAAGACCCAATGCAGCAATAATAAAATATAAAATGAATAAATAAATCTTTCTAAAAAATTAAAAAAACAACAACAAAAAAAACAAAAGAGCAGAGCTTGCAGGTCTTCCTTGTGACAAGAAATCAATCCATCTGGGATAACTTCTTGACTGGTCTCTGGATTGCCTATGGTCTCACCTTTTCATCATCAAGATGTAGGTGTGGATAAGAAGCTTCTGCCTAAGGTAGAGAAAGTTGGGGGAAGTATTAATCCTATCCTAACAAGAAAAAGAGCAACAATCTAAAGGGATCTTAACTTTTCTTAAATCAGAGAGCTGAGATCACAGAGCCTGAAATCTAAGGAAAGGCAGACTCTTCCAAGGAAAACAGAAAGTGAGCATCGGCTCACCTCTGGCAAAGCCTGGGAAGAAGGGACACTGACCGCCACATACGTGGGTGAGAAGAACTGAGTTATGCATGTTAACAAGTTGCAGAGGCTGAGAGTGGCCAGGGTGAGAATGAAGAACGCCTGGGAGCCACAGATACAAGGGGAGTTTGTACCTGCTCACAGGGTCTTCTCCACAGACCTCCGCTGGGCATTCATGAGAAAGACCGGGTGGGGGAAGAAAAACATCCTTGAGGGTGCAGGCCTGGAGGAGGGGAGTAGACACAGAAAAGGCACGAAGCCCTGCCAAGACCCTTCTTGCCTACAGAACAAAATCCTTAAGCTACTGGGGGAAGAGCAAAAAGAGATGAAAGCCCCTCTTCCCTTGTGGGAGAGGCAGGAAACCATCCTGAGTGGAGATCATCGAGGTATTCAAAGGCTGAGGGAGGGGCAGGACTACTGAGAATGACCTACTTCTTTTTTTTTTTTTTTTAACATCTTTATTGGAGTATAATTGCTTTACAATGGTATGTTAGTTTCTGCTTCATAACAAAGTGAATCAGTTATATATATACATATGTTCCCATATCTCTTCCCTCTTGCGTCTCCCTCCCTCCCACCCTCCCTATCCCAACCCTCCAGGCGGTCACAAAGCACCGAGCTGATCTCCCTGTGCTATGCAGCTGCTTCCCACTAGTTACCTACCTTACGTTTGGTAGTGTATATATGTCCATACCACTCTCTCACTTTGTCACAACTTATCCCGCTCCCCATATCCTCAAGTCCATTCTCTAGTAGTTCTGTGTCTTTATTCCTGTCTTACCCCTAGGTTCTTCATGACATTTTTTCCCCTTAAATTCCATATATATGTGTTAGCATATGGCATTTGTCTTTCTCTTTCTGACTTACTTCACTCTGTATGACAGACTCTAGGTCTATCCACCTCATTACAAATAGCTCAATTTTGTTTCTTTTTATGGCTGAGTAATATTCCATTATATATATGTGCCACATCTTCTTTAGCCATTCATCCGATGATGGACACTTAGGTTGTTTCCATCTCCGGGCTATTGTAAATAGAGCTGCAAAGAACATTTTGGTACATGACTCTTTTTGAATTATGGTTTTCTCAGGGTATATGCCCAGTAGTGGGATTGCTGGGTCATATGGTAGTTCTATTTGTAGTTTTTTAAGGAACCTCCATACTGTTCTCCATAGTGGCTGTACCAATTCACATTCCCACCAGCAGTGCAAGAGGGTTCCCTTTTCTCCACACCCTCTGCAGCATTTATTGCGTGTAGGTTTTTTGATGATGGCCATTCTGACTGGTGTGAGGTGATACCTCATTGTAGTTTTGATTTGCATTTCTCTAATGATTAATGATGCTGAGCATTCTTTCATGTGTTTGTTGGCAGTCTGTATATCTCCTTTGGAGAAATGTCTATTTAGGTCTTCTGCCCATTTTTGGATTGGGTTGTTTGTTTTTTTGTTATTGAGCTGCATGAGCTGCTTATAAATTTTGGAGATTAATCCTTTGTCA
Source organism: Phocoena phocoena (assembly GCF_963924675.1). NCBI lineage: Eukaryota > Metazoa > Chordata > Mammalia > Artiodactyla > Phocoenidae > Phocoena > Phocoena phocoena. Next base: position 36,583,926 of record NC_089228.1, on the reverse strand, counting down.
GTTGCTTCCTTTGCAAATATTTTCTCCCATTCTGAGGGTTGTCTTTTCGTCTTGTTTATGGTTTCCTTTGCTGTGCAAAAGCTTTGAAGTTTCATTAGGTCCCATTTGTTTGTTTTTATTTTTATTTCCATTTCTCTAGGAAGTGGGTCAAAAAGGATCTTGCTGTGATTTATGTCATAGAGTGTTCTGCCTATGTTTTCCTCTAAGAGTTTGATAGTTTCCGGCCTTACATTTAGGTATTTAATCCATTTTGAGCTTATTTTTGTGTATGGTGTTAGAGAGTGATCTAATCTCACACTTTTACATGTACCTGTTCAGTTTTCCCAGCACCACTTATTGAAGAGGCTGTCCTTTCTCCACTGTACATTCCTGCCTCCTTTATCAAAGACAAGGTAACCATATGTGCATGGGTTTATCTCTGGGCTTTCTATCCTGTTCCATTGATCTATCTTTCTGTTTTTGTGCCAGTACCTTACTGTCTTGATTACTGTAGCTTTGTACTATAGTCTGAAGTCAGGGAGCCTGATTCCTCCAGCTCTGTTTTTCGTTCTCAAGATTGCTTTGGCTATTCGGAGTCTTTTGTGTTTCCATACAAATTGTGAAATTTTTTGTTCTAGTTCTGTGAAAAATGCCAGTGGTAGTTTGATAGGGATTGCATTGAATCTGTAGATTGCTTTGGGTAGTAGAGTCATTTTCACAATGTTGATTCTTCCAATCCAAGAACATGGTATATCTCTCCATCTATTTGTATCATCTTTAATTTTTTTCATCAGTGTCTTATAATTTTCTGCATACAGGTCTTTTGTCTCCTTAGGTAGGTTTATTCCTAGATATTTTATTCTTTTTGTTGCAATGGTAAATGGGAGTGTTTTCTTGATTTCACTTTCAGATTTTTCATCATTAGTGTATAGGAATGCGAGAGATTTCTGTGCATTAATTTTATATCCTGCTACTTTACCAAATTCATTGATTAGCTCTAGTAGTTTTCTGGTAGCATCTTTAGGATTCTCTATGTATAGTATCATGTCATCTGCAAACAGTGACAGCTTTACTTCTTCTTTTCCAATTTGGATTCCTTTTATTTCCTTTTCTTCTCTGATTGCTGTGGCTAAAACTTCCAAAATTATGTTGAATAAGAGTGGTGAGAGTGGGCAACCTTGTCTTCTTCCTGATCTTAGTGGAAATGCTTTCAGTTTTTCACTATTGAGGACGATGTTGGCTGTGGGTTTGTCATATATGGCCTTTATTATGTTGAGGAAAGTTCCCTCTATGCCTACTTTCTGGAGGGTTTTTATCATAAATGGGTGTTGAATTTTGTCAAAAGCTTTCTCTGCATCTATTGAGATGATCATATGGTTTTTCTCCTTCAATTTGTTAATATGGTGTATCACGCTGATTGATTTGCGTATATTGAAGAATCCTTGCATTCCTGGAATAAACCCCACTTGATCCTGGTGCATGATCCTTTTAATGTGCTGTTGGATTCTGTTTGCTAGTATTTTGTTGAGGATTTTTGCATCTATGTTCATCAGTGATATTGGCCTGTAGTTTTCTTTCTTTGTTACATCCTTGTCTGGTTTTGGTATCAAGGTGATGGTGGCCTCGTAGAATGAGTTTGGGAGAGGTCCTCCCTCTGCTATATTTTGGAAGAGTTTGAGAAGGACAGGTGTTAGCTCTTCTCTAAATGTTTGATAGAATTCGCCTGTGAAGCCATCTGGTCCTGGGCTTTTGTTTGTTGGACGATTTTTAATCACAGTTTCAATTTCAGTGCTTGTGATTGGTCTGTTCATATTTTCTATTTCTTCCTGATTCAGTCTTGGCAGGTTGTGCATTTCTAAGAATTTGTCCATTTCTTCTAGGTTGTCCATTTTATTGGCATAGAGTTGCTTGTAGTAATCTCTCATGATCTTTTGTATTTCTGCAGTGTCAGTTGTTACTTCTCCTTTTGCATTTCGAATTCTATTGATTTGAGTCTTCTCATTTTTTCTTGATGAGTCTGGCTAATGGTTTATCAATTTTGTTTATCTTCTCAAAGAACCAGCTTTTAGTTTTATTGATATTTACTATCATTTCCTTCATTTCTTTTTTATTTATTTCTGATCTGATTTTTATGATTTCTTTCCTTCTGCTAACTTTGGGGTTTTTTTGTTCTTCTTTCTCTAATTGCTTTAGGTGCAAGGTTAGGTTGTTTATTCGAGATGTTTCCTGTTTCTTAAGGTAGGATTATATTGCTATAAGCTCCCCTCTTAGAACTGCTTTTGCTGCATCCCATGGGTTTTGGGTCGTCATGTCTCCATCTGTCATTTGTTTCTAGGTGAGAATGCCCTACTTCTGAGACCCAGGGACACAGGGCCTAAGACTGAAACTGGCCCAGGACAGCAGAGAATTCCTCCAACAAAGCTAGCAAGCACCAGGTAACAAGCAACGGCAGTCTACTGCTGGGGGAGGGACAAGACCATGGACACAGACATTCTCTGAGGGGCAGGACCCCAGGGTAGGCTGAAAGCTGGGGGTGGAGCAGGAACACTGAGAAAAATCCTCCAACACCCAGACCTCACCCTAAGTACAAGGTATCAACTCCTGATAAGACTGACTATTTACCCCAGTCTCTGCTATTCTGAACATGATGTCTGGCATTCAATAAAAACTTATGAGACACTCAAAAAGGCAAGGAAAAAAAACCCCCACTGTCAAGAGACAAAGCAATCAGCAGAATTAGATTCAGATGACCTAGATGTGGGCACTATCAGATGGAGAAAAAATAATTATGATTAATATGTTAAAGATTTTACTGGAAAATGTGGACAACATGCATGAACAGCTGGAGAATTTCAGCAGAGAGGTAGAAATTATAAGAAAGAGTCAGTGGAAATGCTAGAAATAAGAAACCCAATACCAGATATGAAGAATGACTTTGTTGGGCTACTACTGGGTTGGCCAAAATGTTCGTTTGGGAAGAGGTTTTGGAAAAACCTGAACGATCTTCTTGGCCAGTCCAAGAGTAGGCTCAGCTCAACTGAGGAAAAGAAACCAATGACCTTGAAGACAGACCAATTCCTTAAACTGAAACATAATAGGGGAAAAACAAAACAGAACAGACTACCTGTAAACTGTGGGACAATATCAAATTATCTAATACATGTGTGACTGAAATCCCAGAAGGAGAAGAAAGAGAAAAGAGACATTTCTTATAGTACAACTTTACTGGTAATGAATTCTCTCAGCTTTGGTTTGTCTGGAAACAAAAAAGGGGGGGGGGTCTTTATCTCTCCATTTTTAAAAGATTTTTTTTCTGCATATAGAATTCTGGGTTGACAGTTTTTTCTTTGGATACTTTAAAAATGTTACTTCCATGTCTTCCAGCCTGTGCAGTTTTATGAGAATAGTTCTGTAATTCTTACCTTTGATCCTCTGTATATAATGTCTCCTTTCTTTATCTACCTTTAAGAATTTCTCTTAATCTTTGGTTTCAGAAGCTTGAATATAATTTGTGTAGGGTTCTGTTTTGTTTTTGTTCTTCAGCCTGCTTGTCATTTCTCTGAGCTTCTTGGATCTGTGGTTTGATGCCTTTCATCATTTTCCAAAAATTTTTGGCCATTATCTTTTCAATAGCACCAAAAAACATGAAATGTGTTATCAGTTTCCTATGGCTGTTCTAAAAAAAAACTGTCACATTTGGTGGCTTAAAATAACAGAAATTTATTCTCTCAGAGTTCTGGAGGCTGAAAGTCTGAAATTAAGATATCAAAAGGGCCTCACTCCCTCTGGAGGCACTAAGAATTCCTTTCTTGCCTCTTCCAGCTTCTGGTGGCTCCAGAATTCCTTGGCTTATGGCTGCGTAACTCCACCCTCTGCTTCCATCTTCACATGGCCTTCTCTTCCCAGTGTGTCTCTTATAAGGACGCCTATCACTGGATTTAGGGCCAACCTAATAGTACAAGATGATCTAATCTCAAGATCCTTAACTTAAGCACATCGGCAAAGACGCTTTCACCAAGTAAGGTCACATTCACAGGTTCTGGGGGTTAGGATGTAGACATATTTCTTGGCAGGGGCGACACTATTCAACCCACTACAAAATGCTTAGATATAAATCAAACAACATATGTACAAAATCCGTATGCTGTAAACTAAAATACGCTGATGAGAAAAGACTAATATCAATGAAGAGATACACCATGCTCATGTACTGAAGGCTCAAAGTTGTTAAGATGCCAGTTCTCCCCAAAATCATCTATAGCAATCAAAAAGCTTATTCCAAAATTTATATGGAAAGGCAAAGGAACTAGAAAAGCCAAAACATTTTTGAAAAAAAGAACAAAACTAGAGGACTCACATTACCTGATTTTATGACTTAGTCTAAAGCTAAAGCAATCAAGACAGTGTGGCATTGGTGAAAGGACAGACACATAGATCAGTGAACAAATAGAGTCCAGAAATATACACACAGGTATATGGCCAATTAATTTTTTTAAATGGTACACCACTTACCAGAGAGAAAATAACATAGTATTTTCAACAATTGCTGGAAAAGTTGGAATCCTTATGCGAAAAAATGAGTTTCAGTACATGTCTCATACTGTATACAAAAAGTAACTCAAAAATGATTCCTAGACCTAAATGTAAAACCTAAAACTATAATACTGGTATGAATTTTTCTTCTAAAACATAGGAGAACATCTTTGTGACCTTGGGATAGGTAGATTTCTTAGATATGACAGCCAAAGTATGATCCGTAAAAGAAAAAGCCAATACAATGAACTTCATCAAACTTCAAAACTTCTGCTCTTTGAAAGACACTGTTAAGAAAATGAAAACACAAACCACAGACTGGGAGAAAATATTTGCAAGTCACATATCTGGTAAAGAACTTGTATCCAGAACACCTAAGAACTTTCATAATTCAATAAGACAACTAATTTAAAGAACAGGCAAAAGATTTGAAGACACTTCACCAAAGAACATATAAAGATGACAAACAAACGTAAAAAAATGTTCTACATCCTCAGTCATCAGGAAAATGCAAGTTAAAATCACCACGAGATATCACTTATACACCTATTACAATGCTTTAGAGTTAAAAAGACTGACCATCCCAAGTGCTGGGGAGGAGGTGGAGAAACTTGAACTCTCATACACTGCTGGTGAGAATGCAAGATGGAACAACCACTTTGGAAGACAGTTTGACAGTAACATAAAAGGTTAAGCACATACCCATTACACGTCTCAGCCATTCCACTCCTATTTACCCAAAAAGAATGGAAGCATATGTCCATAGAAAGATATGTATGTAAAAGTTAACAGCAGCTTTATTTGTAAGAGCCCCAAAATTGAAAATAACCCAAGTGTTCACAGACAAACAAATTGTATATCCATTTGATGGAGTAGTACTCAGCAATAAAAAGAAACGAACTATTGATAAATGTAACAACATGGGTGAATCTCAAAATAATTAAGCTGAAAGAAACCAGACTGAAAAGAACATATAACTATACGATTTCAATTATATCAAACTCTGAAAAATGCAGAAAAAAGACTCGTAGTTGCCTGGAGCTGGAGGTGGAGGGACTGGATTGACTACAAAGAAGCACAAGGAAATTTGGAGGGACGATGGAAATATTCTATAACATGATCATGGTGGTGATTACACGATTGTCAAAACTTTTTAAAATGGTGAATGTTACTATTTGTGTACTAATAAATCTGACTTAAAAAAGAAAAAGATGCAGTTACAACCAAAATGCCCCTAGGATTTTGACACTGGCCCAACAGGCCCATCACATGACACTGCACTTGACACTACCCATCATTGCCACTCTGCACTCAAGGTGAAAATCACTGCCTCGCCGCAGGACATTACCAGTGGGCAAAACCCAAGGCTAAAGACCGCGGGTCAGGCCCGTGAGGTCCACCATTGGTCTGGGGATGACGGTTCCCAAATGCAGAAGGTCAGAGTCACATTTCAGTGACTCCCCAGTTGTTAGCAGATGTCTCAAGCAAGGTTTTCCAAGCAGCAGCTGCCCAGTCTATGGAACTTCAGGTCTCAGCGGCTTAGGGGTCCATACACAGTTTGACAGTCATGAGCAAGTGAGGTCTACATACACCTGGCCAGAAGCCAGGAATGGCTGCAGTTCTACCATAAAGATGTCATGAGCTGACTTGACAGAATGCCCCCCTCTAGTTGGGCGGGGTGGTCAATTATTAACACCTGCTTAAGATGGAAATTTCTCCTTCTCTTTTAGTCTCTAACACTGGACCTTGCCCCCTGCCCAGCCTGCTCCAGAAACTAAAACTCTGTAACAGACAAAAGTATCTAGGAACTAACTGGTCCAAGGCTTGGGTCTGGCCAGAGGGGAGCCAGAGGTGACCCAGGCCCAAGATCTGGACTGTCTCACCAGTTACCCTCCTAGTATAGACCCTGAGTACAAAACGAAGAAATGGACAGACACACACACCATGGTTGAATCTTTTCAACTTAATCTTTCATCGAACTGCTCATCACATAGTCTGCTAAGCAAGGGTGCAGATTCACAGACACAGACGTTCCTTGGTTTTCACCTCAGGCCTTTGGCTTTGACAATTTGCCTCATGGAAAGTTAACAGGCATCCAGTTCGCCTGCCTCCCTGTCTGCTAAACCTGGCCCTGGCGAGGAGAGCAGGGGACAGAGCGGAGCTCACTTGGGCTCTGCTCAGCGCCAGCTTCTCAAGTGGAAATAGACACAGCTGTTTTCTCAAATCAAAGCTCAAAAGAAACCTGGTACTGTATTCCCCGCACATATTTGTGGACTAGATCTACTACAGCCTTGTCTGTCCTATAATTTAGGGTTCCGGCCTGGAGTCCAACAAGAGAGGAAACTTCTGGTTCTAAACATAGCCTTGAACCCAAGAGGAATTCTAGTTTCTTAAAATCATCTAATTGTTTGGCAATCTTGCCAATGTTCTTCCAAGCCAGCCCAAGTATGTGTGCGGGGCTTGGTTACCGCTGCTGGCTTTTGTCTAGAGTATGAATGTGCAGGGTGCCTCCATGTGTTCCCCACACCAGGCTCCCAAGGACAGTGAGCCAAGAGGCTCAGGGGGATGGGGCTGGACAGCTTCCTTTGAACTCAATCAGACTCTCCAAGATGACAGATCCCAATTCAGCATAAGAGCCACCCTGTGACCCCAGGCTCCCACCAACGGGAAGCAGACAGGGTGTCCTCTGAACTAAGAACTGTGAAGCGGTCAAAGGATGGGTCTAACCTGGAGGATGAGGGATCCACGTGCCTGACCCAGGTCTCCTCACACAGAACCAGTGCCGTCCAGGCACCGAGACCACAGGCAGCTTGGCCCACTTTCTCACCTCACAGTCCTCTCCTGAGGGTCCCTCTGAGGCAGGGGCCACAACTGCCTCTGTCATCCTATTACACCTGTGTGGGTCACAGGCCTCCCTGGCATGTGGGAGATGTTAAATGCACAAACCACGGAACCCCCGTCTCCTCACTCAGGCCCAAAGCAAGACCAAGGCTCCCACCCCCAGGGCTATGTCAGCCACTCCTGGGCTCAACCCCAGCCATCTCCTGCTGACTCCCCAGACGTGCTCTCCAATACTTGGTTTCCAAGTATTTCTCCCCACACAAGAGGGCTGACTTATACAGCTAACTGTGTTTCAAAGGCGTGAAAGGACGGCCTTGGTGAGAAGCAGGAAACAGGAAGTCATTCCAATGTCCAGATATGCCCCCAGGAGAAAAAAGTAGGGCAGGGGAGGACTGTCCTACTGAAACGACACGCGAGGGAAGCTGTGGGGAGAAGCGGGGGAGGACGAAACGGGGAGAGGAAGGCTAAGCAGTTGCAAACTGGTGGCAGCCATGAGAAAGCAAGCAGACCATCATGCAGCGAGAACTTTCCTGTGCCCAGGGGAGGTCCTGGCTCTCCTGCTTCTGAGCGTGGAGGAAAACCAACCCAGACTTTAGGGGTGGAAGCCCTCCAGGTCATCACACCTGGTACAGCCAGAAACACGCTGACAGGTAGCAAGGCAGAGCCCAGGGCTCAGGGACACGGATGAGAAGGAACAGGGCAGGGCAGAGTGGCGGGGTCCTCCACACAGCCCAGGGAAGCCCCAGGAGGAGGCGATGCTGCAGAGCATCTGCTGCCAGTCCGCCCAGAGTTCCTGGAGAAGGTGCACCTCCGGAGCATTTTGAGAAATGACAACGTCCACAAGCAGACAACGCCGCCCTGCGGTCCCCATGCTGCCGACCAATACCTTTGTAAGAACTCCCTTTGAACACGACCTGTTTCCCGTAGGGCCGGCTCCTGCTCAGTTCAGCTCCACACACGTCACTAAGGGCCCACTCCAGGCTGGGTGCTAAGTAGCTCAGGTTGTTACCTCCTACCTTGAGACAGAAACACCTGCCCTCCCCACCACAAACACCTGAACTGAGACACCCTAGGCGGGAGATCAAGGCTTCTGATAAAGCTTAAGTGTTGACTGTTGTTTGTGTTTTGTTTTTTTTTAATTAAACTGCTTTGAACTAATTTTAGACTTAGAGAAAAGTTGCAAAAAATAGTACAGAAAATTTCCATATATCCCTCCCCAAGGCTCCCTCAGTGTTAACGTCTTACATAACCATTAGTACAATGGTCATGCCAGGAAATTAACATTGGGACCTTTCCATTAACCAAACCAAGGAAGGGCTCCATTTGAGCTTCACCAGTTTACCCATTAATGTCCTTGGATCCTGATGTATCCAGGATCCCACACTGCATTCAGTTTTCTCTTAGTCTCCTGCGATCTGTCCAGCCCCTCAGTTTTCCCTTGTATTTCATGACCTTGACATTTTTGAAGAGTACTGGTCAGTTTTGTTGTCAAATGGCCCTCAGTTTGGATCTGTTTGATGTTTTCTCACAATTGGGGTGAGGTTATGCATTTTTGACAAGAGCACCACAAAAGCTATATGCATGACACCACAGGGCTCACACGGACAGGTCTTATATATCAGTGATGCTGACCTCAGTCAGTGGTGATGTTTACCTCCCTGCCAGGTTTCTCCAATGCAAAGTTACATCTTTCCCTGTGTAGTCAATCATGGGGCACTGTGGCTTGGCACTGTGGCTCTTTAAAGGGGAACGTGTGGCTGTCATTACAAACTCTGCGTGTCAGCCCGGGTTGCTGATGGCCGCAGCTGCCCCACAGATGAGAGGCATCTAATGAAGATGAGCGGCAGAGCCGACGTCTCTGGAAGCCGCCGAAGCTCTCGGTGACAAAGAGGAACAGTAGCAGTTTATTTATAGATCCACTTGAAGACAGCTCATTGTAACTACTGGAGTTGAATTTTTAAAACCTCGGGAACAAAGGCTGGCTATTTTAAACTCTCCTTGCACTTAGTTCAATGGAGAGTGTTAGAGGCACCAACCATCCCCGGGCACCACTCCCACCACTCGGCAATTCATATTTTGTGCAGCATCTCAGGACAGGAGCAGAGCCTGTCAAGACAGATAACCAGGACCGGCTCTGCCTACCCCGCAGAGGCGGCGGGCCTCCGATGAGCCAAAGCCCTCACCCTGGTGCTGCCCAGGGAGGAGCTGAGGGAGGCTGCCTCCCCCCACCCCAACCCCGGTGTCTCACAGCTTCCCTTTCCTGGAAAATGAAGTTGCACACAGCTGTTGTGAATCAAGGTTACATCACCCCTCTCCCTCCCTCCCCCTGCAGGCTGTGAAGAGGGACAGCGCACCCCAGCGGACGCCTGCCCCAGGACAGCTGGCAGTAGCTGGCCCACCTGCGCTGACAGATCTCCAGGCTGGGACAAGGGCGTCCTGGAGCTCAGAGTACACAACTCTCCCTTGGGAGGGTGGGAGGGTGGAGCCCCAAGGCTCCGCCTGGCCCGGCCCAACTGCAGCTCTAAGCTAAGAGCGCTCAACCTCTCCGCGTAGCAGGACCGTGGTGAGAAGGGGAGACGTGGGCTTTCAAAGGCTCCCATGTCCCTATTTGAACAAAGAGCACACAACAATATTCTTTACACAATGCAGAAAAATGTGAACATGGACTAGGCATCTGGTATTAAGGAAATATTAATTTTGTTGGATGTGATAAGAGCACTGCAGTTATTTAACCCAGAAAAGTCTTTATTTAGGGTAACATATCTGGATTAAACAAAAATATTCCAACTCTTCTAAAAAAGGGTGGAAGGCGATGAACAAAATAAGATCGGCAAAATGCTAAAGCTAGGTAAAGGACACATGGGGGGGGTGGTTCATTATATTATTCTCTCTACTTTTTGTGCTAGCTTGAAAATTTCCACAATACAAAGGGTATTTTTTGTTGTTGGTAAAAAAATAAAAGCTCCAGGCTACTTGAATGAGCTGTGGAGCTGAGGCCAGGCAAGCGGGACCCCAGGAGGAAGGTGAGGCACAGGATCACCCCCACTCTGGTGGCAAATTAGGCTGAATCCACAAACGTTCAGACCAGCTTTTGGCCCTGCCACAGAGAAAGCCCCGATGGTACCAAGAGCATTCAGTGAACCCTGCAGCAATGTCCGGACCTTCAAAGAAACTAATTTTAAGATAATCTCCATGGAAACCATCTATTCTGATTTTTTCCATGGTAACCAATGAGAACATAAACACACACATTATCCAACACCCTTACACCACATGGGCAACACTGCCATCCAATCTGGAAAATACAAGCTGAAAAGGGATTTTTTCCATTGAAAATGAAAAGAAGGACTAAAACTTCTAGTCCAGACATGTAGATTCTCCCACCCTCCACTGCCCACACCACCCCTTGCCACCTGCCCCCAAACTGACAAACCAGGTGAGAAAGTGGTTTCCTTCATTTAGCCTGGGACCATCAAACACGGCAAAAGGAAAGCGCCAGAGCCTGCCTCTAGCCTCACACACTCAACCCACGCTGCCCACAGACAGCAGGATGTGTCCACTGAACTCTGATTTCCTGAACATCCTGCTCAGGTGTACAGATACATGTTGGGCACCACACGGAGACCAAGGTCCCGGGCCTCCAGGGCAACAAGTTCGGCCTGTGAAAAACTGACCGTGGCAGAGAGGGGCTGCTCCACCAAGCACAGCGCTCTGGGTAGGTGGACCAGGAAGATTTCACAAGCTGCTGTCCTTCCTAGGAAGGCTGCACGGAGGAGGTGCCATCTGCAAAGAGACTAAAAGGAGGAGCACGGCTCTGCTGGGGAACAAAGGGGTGGAGCCAAAGAATCACGGTCAGATTTAAGCAACTGGGTCTATTTCCACCTGTGGCTCATTTCTTCCATTTTCAGGTTTCTAGGTTTGAAAGCAGCATGGAAGGAAGAGAGAGAGGGAGGGAGGGAGGGAGGGAGGGAGGGAGGGAGGGAGGCAGGCAGGCAGGCAGGCAGGCAGGCAGGCTAGCTAGCTCTCAGATGCCACCCTCTCTACTTCGCATGCATGGCCTCTGCTGGCTCTCTGTGGAGAGGGGACTTGTCAGCGTGGCCTAACCAGGCTGTGGATGTTTATCATCGCTGTCACCAAAATGGTAGCATCACTGCAGTGGCCCCAGGGCTGAAACAAAGGCACTCTGAGGCATGCGGTGTGCCCTGCCCAGGGCTGTGTGTGCCTTGTAGTAAAGCACCACAATGTCAGGACCCCACTGTCCTGTGATTTGGGCTCGATTCCCCATGTGCAACTGTGGAATCTCCACTGACCTTGAACCCATGCTTTGGCTGCCAGGGGGAAAGGAAACCCAAAACAGCTCTGAGTCCCTTGAAAGGGATGAGAGCTCTCACAGGTGTGTGTGAGCGAACAGGTTCACACACCGGGTGTGTCCCGATGCATGCAGAGCTGGACACAAGGGCGTCCAGGCTTTGTCTGGGTTCCACACTGTGACTAGCTTAATACATCTTGCCCTGGATTTCTGAGACTACGTCCCCTGTTGGTTTAAGTCATTCATAGGCCTTCCTTCCTAAGAATTGTGCCATTCTCCTCTGGATAGGGGCCTTGTGAAAGGGATGGGAATTTTCCAGTGGCGGGAAACTACCATCAGCCCCTCAAAAGGGCAGATCAGAGAAGGGAGTTCAGTTACTGCCCCATCCCACAGCCCCATCCTCTTGGTGCCACTGCTGTCATCGTTGTTTCAGGGCTTGTTCCCGCTCTCGCTACCTGGAGGCACTTCCCCAAAAGGCTCTACAAAGAAGACCTCCACCTGGGGGTTAAAACGTTGGGCCACAAGCACCCAGGCCGTCTCAAGCTCAGGTGTCAGAGACTCACCTGCCAGCTTCCCTAAAGACCCAGCAGACTCTGGAGGATGGGAGGTGACCTAGGCACGCCCATCTGCAGGGTAAGAGGTGGACACTAAGGACAATGCAGGAGGCAGGTGGCCTGGAGAACATGGATTCAAGCACTGATGACTGAACTGATGCAGCAGCACTAATGGCCAGGATAGGAGCTGAGAGAGGATGACAGGCCCGGCGGAGGCCCACGGAGGGCTGCCCTGGGTCCCATCCTCTAACTGATGTCCTCGGCTGGGAATAAAACCACACATCTGCCTGCCCAGTTGTAAACAGAGCTCAGTGGGTTTAAAGAGTGCCTTTAGGTCTAAAGAGCCTAAAGGGCAGCACTGGGATTTCTTTGAACACCGCACCAAGATCAGAACCAATCACACCGCTCTTCCTCTTCTGGAAGGAGGAAGACTACAATGCTCCAAACTGGGCTGAAGGGACACCAATTCTCCAGGTGCCTCTCCCAAGCTGTAGCCCCGTGAGCCATAGAAATTGCTAAGAAGGACAGAGACTCACTCTCTCTTTCCACTCTTTCCAGCCACCTCCCTGCCCGCGATGCCAGGGTGTCAATCGGCTAGACTGTTTTCCAACCAACCAGCAGCATCAGCGTCACCTAGAAATTTGTTAGGAATGTAAATTCCTTACTGAATCAGACACTCTGGGGATGGGGCAAGCTGAATTTTAACAAGCCCTTAGGGTGATTCTGATGCACACTAAAGTTTGAGAACCACTGCAAGAGGCTTGCTGCAATCAACGTCAAATGTTAAAAGGCCTGTCTCCTCACTCCACTGCCAGGAAGCCCAGTAACTCTGCCTGATGCGTTTCTGCAAACATTGTTCTCGTGCTTGTCAAAGGCAACCCCTCCCTTCTTGTAAACACAGTAATTATATAACATGTGCCTTGTAGCAGCCCTGACCCACCTCCCAGTAAGTCAGTTGTAGCCTCTGGAAGGAAAGAAGAGGGCGTCCCTCCTGCCTCCCAGTACTGGATACAACAGGTCAGCGGGGAGGGCTCAGCCCCTCACTCTGATCCCTGGGCCCAGGAAGCCCCTCTGCTAGGGGCGTCGAATATCTGGTGCTCCTCGACTATGCACAGCCACGTTACCCATCAGCTACTGTCCAAGGGTGCTCTCTTTCAAGCAGGAAACTTTCTTTAAATATCGCAGTTTGGTGACAAATATTGAATCTTCTATATTTCTAGTCTCCTCTGTCTTCCCATGGAAACTAAGAAACCTAGAGCACTTTCCATGACTTCCATTCAGGTAAAGGTGGGGAAAATGCAATCTGAGTGTGGAGTGAGGCATCTGTCTGAGCACCTCTATCACCCAGGGTCAGCAAAGGCTGCGGCGGCTGCCCTGCCCTGCCCTCCCGTCACCCCTGCAGGATGGTCTTTTGCAGAGTGAGCCGGTAAAATGGAAAATGCCCAGAGAAGTAATGTACTCTGGGGGGAGAAATCACGATACAGAGAATCCAGATGACCTGTCTGAGGTTACAGGAGAGATGTGCCACATCCAGCCAGGCCCCAGCCTCAGCTTGGAACAGGATACAGGGCCAATACTGTCAGCCGAGCTCTTAAAGTGGCTCCCAGAGCCAGAAGTTTCCAGCATCATCCACCTCCCTAGTAGGGCTGCCCGAGAATCCTCTCCAGTACAGCCATCCTCGTAAGATTGCTGTCCTCACCACGGGAAGCACCTGGCCAGCCAGGTCTCTTATTGTTCCCCTGTACTGTGCCCAGCCCCAGGCCATTCCAGGTGATCTGGAGACACCTCACAGAACAGGAACCTCGGGGTCTTAGTGGGGGGAATAATGGGGACCAGCAACGGGGAGTCAAATTTCACCAAGGGTGAGGGGCATGCAGACACCAGAGGCCCCAAGGTGGTGCTGCCAGGACTCAACACAAGTGCACAAACACAAAAGTGATGAAGAGCTGTTTCTGAGTCACCAGGGTCTGTCCTGTGCTGGGCTTGCATGTCTGTTCCAGGGGCTGAGGAGGCTAGGATGCCCACTGAGAAATGGGGAGAATACCTCTTGATCGTTTCCAGTCTAGGGTCTCTTACTTTTTTTGTTGTTTTTTTTAGGGTCTCTTACTTTTGCTAACAAAAGGGCTGAGACCCAAGGGCACAGGCTTGATTGGTACCTGGGCCACTCACCAGCAGGTGACCTTTGGGCTCAGGTCTCTCCTCTGGGCAGCACAGCGGGCAGGAATGAATTTTCCCGTGGGAGTCATCCACTAAGTCCCAGGAAACATGAAAACAAAGTCCCCACTGTTCCTAAGTCAGCCCCCAAGGCCCAGGCCCTGCCAGGCCCAACAATGGCCAAACCAGGCAAGAAGGTACTGGGAGGGGCCAGGGAGCATCTGCTTTCCTGTGCTCCTCACCAGGCTCTCGCTCACATGGATGAAGGAGACTGTGGAAGGCCAGCTATTCAGCCAGGGGGTGCAGCAGAGAGCCCCCAGCACATTAAGAGGCAAATCTCGACCCCCACAGATGCCCCGAGCCCAAGGCAAGGTCAGCCGACGTGTTAGGAGTCTGGGTCCCATGAAACCAACACTTTTCCAAGATGCCTGTGTGCCTGGCATCCTCTGACTGAGGATCTGCTGCCAAGAGCCCCTTGCAACAGCTTGGAGAACTCAGAGCCAGAACTGGCCTCAAGTGGAGAAATGAGAGGCTCCCCTCTAAGACACTTGGGGTTCACAATGCCCCATCTACCAACCCACACTTCTCCTCACTACGAAAAGCAAATGCCAGCCAGAAATGTGTGTTCTCAGTAAAAGACCCAAGTCATCCAAGTTCCCAAGCAAGAAAGCAAATCTATGAGGCAGGTGGAAACGGGTCCCTTCCCCAAACCTGACCCAATGACTTCTCAGTCCAGGTGCCTGCATGAGAACCCAGATCTTGAGCAAACGCCACCTGGGACTCCCAGATCCTCAGAGTGGGGCAAGATCCAGTGCCAAGACTCTCTGCGCCAGGGATCAGGGCCCAAGAATCCCTAAGTCAAGCCCACTCTGTATAGCACCCCAAAATGGAAATGTGGGAGCTGAAGGGGGACACAGGGGGTGTCTGGGGCTCCCCCTTCAGAACCAGAGAAACTAGGAAGAAGAAACAAGCCATCCTCAGGGAAGGCTGAGGCCTTGGACCAGATATCCTCGGCTAACCTGGCCTCCTCTTCCTGGGGACAGTCCTAGCACTGAGGCTCAGGGGGTCCTGGGCAGCACACCCTGAGGAGCAGGGGGTGAGGGGGGGAAAAGAGGCTTGTTTCCACCCACCTCATGGACTTGCTTTTGTGTCTGTGAGCAGAGAGGACTTGGGCTACTCATCAGGAAGCACAACTGATGCCCGCAAGAGTCCAGAAGCCACAGTGGACCTCACAGGGACAGTCTGCTGAGCGGAGTCAAGCTCAAATGTGACCCAGTCAGAAGGGCCCCCACCCCCGCCTGCTGTCCCTCACCGCAGCAGGTTTGGAGCACATTAAGTTCCCTGCCCGGGCAGGGGACTCGCCTAGCTCTGTTGGACAGAGGAAGGAAAAGGAACATTTTAAAAATAGCTAAAGCTTGGTGAGCACTTGCCACATGCCGGGCACGGTTCCAAGTGCCTGCTTGGCACGTACCACCTCGTGAAATCTCCCAAAGGAGGACCTGGCATCTCCCCATTTGAGGTGAGTGGAGAAAAGCCCTCGGCCCTAGACCTCAAGGTTCTCTGAACTGGAGGGCAGCCAGCCCAGAGAACTCAGGAAGTGGTTTTTTAGTTTTACTGAATTACCTAGAATTCGGCCTTCTTCCGCTCCCGCCCCACCCAGCACAACCTTCCTTCTCAATTGCATAGCAGGCTCTCAGATGTTTGAAGAGAGGGCAAGAATAAGATTATATCAGAATAGATGCATCTTTGCTATTAAAAATGGTTTTACGACGCTTCTGTGGTTGAGGTAGAAGTTAGCTATAGCGGCTGGGACTTGGGGGGCACATGCCAAATCCAAGGTCAGCCAAGACACAGTGGTCCATAGCCTCGGACAGACCAAAAAGCAGAGACGGCAGGAGGGAGTGAGAACGGTGAGGATGAGTGCAGAGAGGGCGAGAGGACGAGGGCTGTAGCAGGAACAGAGCTAAACAGGAGCCCCTTGAAAACGCCGGCACAAGCCCCTGCCACAGACAGCTCACGGGGCCCCACACAAGCCCCTCTGGGAGGCGGCTCATCTGCTTGAAACCTTGCAACCTTCCTCCAGCCATGCAGCGTGTCGTGGGGCAGACCACGGAGTTTCCTGCCCACCCTCAGCCCAGTGCACGGGCTGGAGTCCTTCCTCTGCAGGCTTCCAAGGAGAGAAAGCTCCCCAGCCACAGCCCTGAAATCCCTCCTCATCGCAACTCAGCCAAGAATAGAGGGAAAATGGAACCCATTATTCTCATTCTGAAGGGCTGGGAAATGGCTTTTGCTTTTCAACATGAAATGTGTCTAAAAATAAGCTGTGAATTTCAACCAGAGGTTGAAAATAGCTCCGGCAGTGAACAGAGCTCTCTGTTCAGAGTGGGCTCAAGGATGGCCTTCATTCCAAGAGTGGGAGTTGAATGCCACAGTCAGGGCAGGGGTCCAGGGCAGGGGCTGTCACAGGCTCACAGGGCTGCCCTTGCCATGGTCTGCCCCTCTGGCTTTAAACTGCCAAACTCTAATAGGCATGTGGTCCAGAATTCAAGATCCAGCACCTGGTCCAATGTGCTTCCTAAAATCCCCAAACGTGCAGGAGTGACTCGTGCGGCATTAGAATCTGAGACCCAGTGTGCAGACAGAGCTGAAGGGGTAGAGGCCTTCAGGTTTGAGAGCTCCTTGGGCATGGTGGTGGTGCTCGTGGGCTCTCTGAGAAGCCAAGCCACCAAATCACTCACGAGGTACTACCGTAGAGCCCGGGAAGCCCGCAGGCAGGAAGGGTAAGAATACACTCCAAGTGTAGTGAAGAAAACCAAGTTGCTCAAGGTCTTTTTTGTTGTTTACCATCACTCATGGAAGATTCCACAGTTTGATAAGCCAAACGACATTTCTACAAAATGGGCTTGTGTTAGAAAGTCAGGCTGAGAGACCTGGGCCACAGCTGCGGGTGGGGGAGCCCAGATCTGGCCCATCAAGCAGGAGCACAGGCTCCAGAGTCCTCAGTGCCCCCCCTAAGCTCCTCCCACCATGACAGCCATGCCCGCATTCCCACCCTCCTCCTGCTGCTGCAGCAGCCCCCTTTCTGGGCTCACTCTGAGGCAAGAGTTACTGCAGTGATTCTCAACTGGGAGCAATGCTGCTCCCCAGGAGACATTTGGCAATGTCTGAAGACATTTGTGACTGTCACAACTGGGGGCGGGGGATGCTACCGGCAGCTAGTGGGATGTTCCTAAACATCCTACAATGAACAGGATTTCTTTGGGCCAAGATTCATCTGGCCCAAAGAATCGACGTGCCGAGGCTGAGAACCCCTGGGTTGCTGGAAGGATGGTAATGTGGACAGAGCTAGACGGGTGGGGGCTCCCTGAACTTACAGCTCCTGGGCTCCCTGAGGAGCTGAGACACCCCAGCCGGCCACAGAATCGGTCACCAGTACTATCTCGGCACCAGGGAAGCCCTGGTGCAGGACAGGCGAGACCATACTCGTCAGCTTGCCTTCCCAACTCAGGGGAAGACCTAGCCACTGAGCCGTGCTATACTGACTAGCTTGTCTCAGTTTGGGAAGACGAAAAAATTCTGTGTACGATGGTGATGATTGTTGCCCAACAGTGTGAATGTACTTAATGCCACTCAATTGTATGCTTAAAAATAGGCAAAATGGTGAATTTTATGTTACGTATATAAAACAAAACAAAACAAAACAGCCTCCCCAATTCTCCTCTTGACCTGGGAGTCCTGAGATCAGAGCAGCCCCTGAAAGGGTACACCGGTGGTATGCGTGTGTGGACATAGTGCGTCTGGAGGAGGACCTATAGGTCACGTCAGAGTCTCAAAGGGGCCTGAGACAAATGAGGAAAAAGCCCCAAACGAAGAATGATTTCAGCATTAACAAGTCAAGTCACTTCATAGGTTAGCAGAGGTCACCTACATCACACATGGGGTCCTCAGAGCCTATGAGTGTATTCGGGTCCCATCGTGGAAACGGAGGCTTGCAAAGAGTGGAGGCTTGCAAAGAGTGGGTGCTTTACCTGGGACCACACCCCTTCCCCAATTTGAGCCCCACGTGGTGATGCCCACTGGGCAGAGGGCCTGAGGGGAATACGGGAACAAATGGTTTTCCTGAGCCTGGCTGATGGTTCGAGCACCCAGGCCCTACCCTGCCCTGTCCTGCTGGCTTTCCCCACCCCACATCCTTCATCCTAGATTATCAGGCCCCACAGCTATGGGAGGCAAGGGTGCCCCACACCCCGTCTCCGAGCTAGGGCTGAAGGGACAAGAGGCAGCTGGTCCAAGTTACTTTCTCAATAGTTACAAGAAAAGGAGCATGGGATTCTCCCCTTGCTGGTGATTACTAACCATTCCCAAGAGACAGGTGGCAGGGCCCTCCCCCAGGGTGGGAAAGAGCTTCCAGGCAGCCCTCTGCCACCTGCAGTTTCTAGCTTACTCAGCCCTGCTCAGAGGGACCAGCATGGTGGGTCCCCAGGTCCAGGCACCAGGCAGGCAACTAAGCCCCAGGTGTCTCCTCTGTGAATGAGAGCAGTAACTTTACCCACTCATCCTAATGAGGTAAGGAATACACAGGGCAGTACACGTAAAGGCCTCGGCAGGGCCTGGCTCGCCGTAAATACCCAAGTGACGGGAAGCTGTCGGGGAGTGGGCATGGACCCCAGAGGATCCCAACTCCACAGTCTGGAAGATGCCTTTCCAGGTGGAAGATGAAATGGCAGCAAGCACACCACCGTGCGACCCAGCCATCCCCTCCCCGCGCCCCCCAACAAACCCAAACGCTGAGAACCGGCCACTCCTTAGCAAATGCGGTGGGAGAACAAAACCTCTGGGCCAAGGGCAACCCTTGGAAGAAAAGCTTTAAATCCCAACCTGGCCTGTTCCTAGAGGGAGCCCCAACACACAGGATGGGGTGTGGGCAGGGCAGGGCCCTCTGCTGGAGCCAAAGAAAGCCCCGGGATGGACTAAGAGGCTTCCTGGTTCTATTCTGGGCCAACCTTGACTTGCTGGGGACCTTGGGCAAGCCGCTTCCTGTTGTTCAGGCCAGTTTCCGCGTGTGGGAGAGGCCACACTGCCTCTAAGGTCCAGGAGGGAGAGATTTAAGCAGCCTGAGGCCACTGGAGCTTACAACCCTCACAGTTCCACCTCCTTGGCTTCACCGTTTATTTTAGCCAAAGCTGAATGTGACCTTATTCAGTGAGACGGTATCAGTTATCTTTTTTCCCCAAAATATTTGTCCAAAAAATATTAACTATTTTAATTCAGAAACACTGAATACCCTTTTACCAACAAAGGTACTAAAAATGGTTTGTGGCTGAGGAACTTCCTTTCCATGGTTAAAATAAAAAAAAAAAAAAAAGGAAGTAAGAACAACAGGGCTGGGGCCCTTCCCATTTGTCCCAGCTGTGGCTTCAGGCCCCACACCCTCTAGGAACCCGACATCAAGCTCAAGGATCAGCAAAGGATGGGTCCTTCCTTTCCTCAGGCCTCAAATAACCAACGGCTTACAGCATGGAAATAGTCCCCCACCAGACGGTACAGGGCCTAGGCACCCAGCAGTGTGCGCTAACAGCCTCTTCATGTCTTATGTGTTCATTCCAGATTTGAAACAAAGCACCACAAGCACTTAAGTTTTTGGTAAATGATGAGATCTTACCAGGGTCTCTTCCCTGCGACCGGCCTAAGCCTGCAGCACCCCTACCACCCCCGAGCCCAGTGCTATTCACCATGACCCAGCGCACCAGTCACAGGGCTCAGGATATGCCTGTCAAGCCACTTACCAGAGTCCTGGAGGAGCTGGCCAGCATGGCCGGGGGCCTCTGCACTCTTAGGACTTCTCCGTAATTGACAACATCAAAGTTACTCTTCCAAACCATTACCTGCCGAGACCAATGAGCACACAGAATCAGGGGGAGAAAAATCCCTTACCAGTCCTTCTCCATGGAGAAAATGGGCCCAGAGGCCACCCCCAAAGTTCTGGGCCAGTGGTGGGATTGTGATCCCCACCTGGCACCCCACTCCCTCTGGGACCTGCCCCATCTCTGAACAGGCCCCGAGAGGATCGGGTGCTCCACCAGGATGGAGAGTCACTATCACCACTGGGCCTCTGCACTGGCTGCTCCCTGGGCCTGGCTCTGTGTAGCTGGCACCTCAGGCTGAAGTGTCTGCTCTAATACCACCTTCTCAGAGAGGCCTTCCCTGGCCCTCCTGCTAGTTGTTATCATAGCCCTCTATTTCTTTCCTTCAAGGCATCAGAGTCGGTATTTAGCTAATCTTTGTCCCTTTTCCTTGTCTACCATCTGTCTCCCCACTAAAATACAAGTTCCTTAGGGTGGGGGCCTGGCTGGCTTCACTGTGAGAAGTGGTTCAGGTACAGACTCCAGGCCAGATAACTAGGGTTAAGATCCTGGCTCCACCCCTTACTATGTGGCTCCAGGCAAGGGACTCAACCTCTCTGTGCCTCAGTTTCCTCATCTGTGAAAAGGGAATGGTCATAGTTCCCACCTCACAGGGCTGCAATGAAACTCACAGGAGACAGTCTGGCACAGACACTGGCCCCCAGGGAGAAGTCGGTAACATGTCCATTATTCTACATCCCACTGGGAGGATTTTCATGCCCTGAGGCTCCTCCAACAAAGCTGGGCAAGATCGCTCCCTGCTGGAGGGTGCAGGCCACCCGTGGCTGCACTCCTCGAGGGCCACTTCCAGGATGGCAGGAATTGTGAATCGTGGCCAGTAGTCAACTGAGGCCACAGAAAAACCAACGAATCCACATAGGATGGAAATTCAACGTGCCCTGGATGCATGCCCCATCAGGATGCAGCCACGAGCCTGGTTCTTTGGGAGGCTGCTCGCCACTCCCAGAGCAGCACCACTGTTCATTGCTCCCCAACTGATGAGCATCTAGGGTCTCTCATCTGTCCCCTTTACAAAAAGAACATCGGCACACACCCCCTTGTTTATAGGGTCCTGTGTACTGCACAAGTCTAACTGCTGAATGGTCCTGAGCCGGGGAATGGCTATCAGGAATGTGAAGAGAGAATGTCAAATGTCATTCCCAAAAGGCTCTCAGAGCAGACAATCAGAAGGCAGCCAGGGAGCTGACAGCAGCAGCTGCCCAAGCAGGGGCCAGGGTGGGGGAAGCCCTACTTCCTACCAGGTTGCCTCTTGTGCTATGTGAATTTCTTTTGCCAGGACTTTATTTATGGTGTGAATTTACTGTACTAGTTTCCCTAGTCTTCTGAGCAAGGAGCCAGGCCTCCATGCCCAGGGAAGGCTCAGGGGTTCCCTCTGCCCTCCTCCTGCCTTGTGTGGTCAGCACAGGAACCGGTGCTGGTATGGGAAGATGCCTGCCATCTCTTAGCCGTGCTGTGCCTCCAACCGCCCTCTGCTTTACTGGCAGAGACTCAACCAGAATCGGTCCATCAGGCCGGGGCTGGCGCTCACTGGGAGGCCAGCAGCACTTTCCTGGGCAGAGCTGTCAGAGCTGTGAGGCCCGGGAGCAGTTGGATGAACATTCTAGGTGACACACCAGGTCACCAGTGGCTCGGAACAGCCACCCCTTCCTCCCTGCCTCAGGGAAGTGTGGTTTTCTAGACAAGTAGCACTGCACCAGAACCTGGAGAAAGATTTCCAACGGGTGGACACTTCAACGGCCCTGGAGCCTCCCAGGTGCCAGACTCTGGGCCAGACCCCAGGGACAGGGTGCCCCGCAGGAGGCAGGTAACCAGGGCTGAGCAGTCTGGGCAGGAGGCACCAGGGTGGCTGACAGGGTGACAAGGCAGGACAGGACCTCCTCACACATGTCCTCGCTCCGCAGCCTGGAGCTGGAAAATGCTGCCCCCTCAGACAGCACAGGAGCAAAGGACGGCAGATGACAGAGTGCAGGCTCTAGCGCAGGCTCCAGCTCTGCTGCAGCCGAGACTCGGTTTCCTCACCCACAGAACAGCTGAAGAGAAGGCTTGCCCCACGCGGCTGCCCTGAGGACTGAATGAGGGGTGACGCTCTTGCCATGTTGCCCTCATTACCAGGCCCACAGTAAGCATCCAAGAGTTATCTAATTATTCACCTATAATCAGGAGAAAGAAGTTCCTAAAAAAACGTTTTAACTTTCTCACGGCAACAGTAACCCAGAATTCCTACCCACTCTGGTTTGAGCTGTAAGGGTTTTGAGATGCTGCCACGCGTTGGCACCTGCAGCACTCCTGCTCTGGGGAGGCCAGGGCCCAGCTCTGGGGGCCCCACCCCAAGATCCAGGCCTCAAGATTGCTGAAAGCCACCAAGGAAGCTGGTGAAACCCAGCCTGTCCATCCCCAAGACACCTCGGCCCCCTGTTCTGTTCTGCTCAGTATCAGCTGAGACCCTTCAAATCATTCTTTACTTACTTGTTCATCAGAACCTCCAGAAGCAAAATACTCCCCCGTTCTTGAAAAGGCAACAGTGGTGGCTGGACCCTAGGAAAACAAGCCAAAAAGAGCAAACACCAAAGGTCACTCTAGATTCTCAATGCACAGGAAGAAACCAGAAGCTCGTGAGTGAGAGTGGCAGCAGGACTCAGGGCTGAGCACCTCATCCAGCCCATGCCCTCCCCAACCTTTGGCGGAGGAACTGGCAGGTGCCCAAGCATAAGCACTACTGCTGAGACTCTGGTCCCAAGCACCACTGACAAAAGCCAAGCCATGAGGTCGAGGGTTGGGCCAAAAGGAATGAGCAGGAAAGGCCACGCTGACAGCCCTACTAGACTGACATCACTGTCCTCACTTCCCAAGGAGAAGCCGGACGTCAGAGAGGTGCACTGACCTATCCCAGGTCCAGCACTGGGGCCAGAACTCAGTCCCCCTGACCCAGACCATGCCCCCCACCACCAACCCCACACTGCAGCTGACCAGAGAAGCATGGAGTCCCGTGGAGGAGCCAATGAGCAGAGGCAGGGCACTTGGGGAGCTCAGGCGAACCAAAAGGCCAGAACCAGGGCAAGGAGGAGGATGGGGTGGGGTTACTGAAGGTGCCTCGGTAGGGGAGCAAAGTGACGTGTCCCTCTAATGGGCACATCACTTCCTTCATGTTGGGGCCTTGGGAGGAGACATGCCACTCTGGCTTCTCACGTGCTGAAGGTCCACTGAACTGTCAGGCCTGCACCTGGCCGCACCAGTGCGCACATTCAGGCTTGGGGCAGGGGGCATGATCTCCTGGTAAAGGGCGGGGGCTCTTCCCCTCACGCCTGAAACCCACTGCAGAAAGATGCACAGAGCAAGAGTCTGCTCGGCACACCACCACATTAAAAGTTTGGCCAGAAGGAACCATTGCTTCCTTTTGGCCAAACTGTTAATGCGGCAACACCTGGCATTCCCCAAGCAAAGCCAGATATAAGAGGTTCTCGCCTAGATGATGACAGCGCGGGCTCCATCAAAGGCCACCTCAGTTCCTCCAGAGCAGGACAGGGAGCAACAGGAGCTCCAACAGCGAATATGAGGGGCCTCCAGCAGCAGGGCTGACACAGCGGTGGACCCGTGGACAACAGGAATACTGGGAAGCACTTCCACTCGGCGGCAGAAAAGACTGGACAGGTTGTGGGCTGGAAAGGGACCCGACAACACGGAGCAAGGCCAGCTTCTGCCTGCCCAGAAGAGACAGGCAGGCTAGACAGAGCTGTCCCCTGGGCCCAGGCACACTGGGCGGGAGGCAGCACGTCTGCCCATGCTTCTGGAATCTACCCACGGCTCCTCCTCTCCGAGCTGCCCATAGTGGGGGTGATGAAGAAGTACAAGGGGCCCGAAGGGGCTGGGCTCACAGCAGCCCGAGGGTCCTCTGCAGCCATCCATCAGGACAAAGGAGATCCATTCTCACTGATGGCGAACAATGTCCACTTGCATAGGTGAGTGTGCAATACCAGGAGCGCAGCATCACGGGCTGCAGGCGCAGGGCCTGGGGGTAGGATGGGAGCAGGTCGTCTGTCACGCAGATACCCTCCCAGGCGGACAGTCACCACACACTGACAGGACTTAAGTGGGGGGAGGCAATTTCAGGTGACTTACTTGAGTCTTAGAAATCTCTGTAATTTCCCATACTTTGAATTTTTTAACGAGTATAGAGCACTGTTACATTAATACAAAAACAAAACAAAACTGTTCTCATTTTGAGGAAAAACAAAGAGGGAAGACAGAAAAGGGAAGGAACACAGTACGTGGAGTGTCAAAAAAGCCAGGCTCTCTGGCTGCCCAGAGCTCATTGAGGAATGGCAGGTTTCCAAGAAGTCACAGCAACTAAGGAACCAAACAAATATTCGTGGGTCAGTCTCCTTTCCTGTTGACACTCAACACCAGATGCCAAGCTGGGGACAAGATGTTAGAGGCCAAGCAGCAGCAGGACCACTGAAGAATGTGGCCGGCAGCCCAGTTTGGCAGGGGGATCAGGACCAGAAAGCAGGTGCTAGGAGCCCTCCAGGCAAGAAGAACTAGAGCCTTCCCCAGAGTCCAAGTCCCAGGAAACTCCAGGGAGGGCGCGAGCGACAAGGGTGCTCAGAGGAGCTCTTGAGTGTTGAGGCCTACAGTCCTCCCCAACACTGCCCATTTACCAAGAGGACTGCATGGCTCCTGCACCAGGTACCTCGGTGTTCCTGGAAAGAGTGGTTTCCATGAAGGCTCCTACCCATCCACCCTGGGGCCCACAGAAGCAGTCCAGGGCACTCAAAGCACAGCCCAGAGAATGGCTGGCCCTGGGCTCTGCTGTGGGCCAAAGTCATCATGGACTGCAATGCAGACTCGGCTCTTCACTGCTGACAATCTTCAACCCAACCCTTGGTGGGCCTTCGGTGCCCCAGACCACCCAGACCCCCAGAGACCTCACCAGGCCCTCTCCTCTGCCCTTCCCATCAGCACCCTGGCCACACTGAACTGCTCACCGCTCTGCAAAACTGTGAGCTCAAGAAGGCCTCTTTCCGTGTTCTTTCTGCAGCTTCCTACATTGAGCTCTGAAACCCATTGCAGAAAGATGCACAGAGCAAGAGTCTGCTCGGCACACCACCACATTAAAAGTTTGGCCAAAAGGAACCATTCTTGGTTTTAAATAAATTCATTTAAGGCTACAAATTTGCCTCTGACTGCCATCTTAGAGCTTGGATCCCCAAAGTTTCCCATATGCAGTATTTTCACTGTCCTTCATCTCCAAATGTTCCATTTCCACTGGGATTTTCTCTTTAGCCCAGCAGTTATTTAGAAGTGAGTTCTAGTTTCCAAACCCTGCGGGCTGGGGGAGTCTCTTTTATCACCGGCAGGGATCAATTGTGATCAGGAGTGTTCTCTGAGACTGTCCCGCCTTCACAGTGGCTGATTCCTTTCAGTCAATTAGTCACTCTTGATGCATTCGTTCACCGGCTAGGGCCAGGCATGTGGCCAAGCTGTTTCTTCCCACAGGCAAGGCCCAGGGCCTCTGCAGCGCCTCTCGAGCGGGACTCCGAGCAGCAGCTCTCAGCTGGGCCCTTGGCAGCGTGGGTCTGAGCTGCCCCTGATCGCCAGGGGTGCCCACCTGCCTGAGGCCCTGGTCCCCATCTGGCTCCAGGCCAGGTCCACTGGCAGGAACGCTGCCTAGCCTCAACCAGATCCTTCCCCCCTCTCTCTCTGGATCTGGCCAGTTGGAGCCTTTTGTGAGATGATCATGGTGAGCACGGTCCCCCACCTCTCTCTCCCCCCTGACCCAGCTGCACGTGGCCCTCGAGCTCAGCTGGACTCACACCCAGTCATTTCACCACATACCGCCTCTGCGTTGCCAACCTCCAGACCCAAGGGACCCATACTGGCCGGTTCCTTCACTCTCAAACAGCAAGGCGTCAATGGAGGGGGGAAAAAAAGACAAAACAAAGGATGCCATGGTGTTTAGATCCCACAGCTCCTGACGACTCTCACTCCACAGCCCCTGCAGTTTGTCCAGACCTCTCCGCTGGCCTCACCCCCTCCGGCCTGACCGCTGTGGCCACAACAGCTACAGGGGCAAAGGCCCAGCCAGGTACCCCCACCCCCACCACGCAAGGGTTTTGATATGTTTTTCACTGGCTGCCAGTGAACAAAAAGCAACGTCACACCACCTGCCCCACATCAGAGGTAAAAGAAGAGCGGCCATCAAACAGATACACGGAGACCAAGGAGGCCTCTGGCATGGGTGCTCTGGACTCTGACGCCCGTGCTCAGGCAAAGACACTGCAACCCAGTCCACCAGGACGATTCTTCCACAAATCCCCGCGAGGGAGGCTTGGCACTCACTCGCTAGACCTGTTGTGGGCTGGTGCTTATGTCCCTTTGTGGGGCCCCGCAGAGAAGGAGCGGCCACCTAGGCTGCTCCTGACCTTGGCCAAGGACACCTGTTCCCAGCCCTGAACTCTGGGCTGCCGGCAGGGGACAGGGGGTCAGGCTGAGCTCTTGGTTACTTCAGTTGGAGTAAGTGAGCTCCTCTCCCTCTTAATGTCCCCTCACTTCTCCCGGGAGCTGCTCAACCATCCAAGGCAGACCATCCAAGCCTCTCAATCAGCAAAGCGAGTCTCCAAAATGAACAACTACACAAGGGCCACAGGGCGCAGAGAAATGAGGTGGGAGGGGCCCATTCTGAGAGCTTCCTTCCTCCTGGGGCAGCCAGGGGCGGGCCACGTGCCCAGGCCGCTCTGTCCCCCTGCTGTCTCTCCTCCTAGAGGGCGAGTCCCCCTTGTTGCCACTTCCCCAGCCCCAGCCCCTGGCATGGCACAAGCTGCCAGTAGCATCGGCCGACCCCGTGCTCTGAGCCTGTGATTTCTCGACAACCGAGCACAGCCTCTCACACAGCTGCCCCGGGTTTGGGGCTCTGGGCCCTGGGTGATGGGTGCTCGCTCCACTGCGGGCCAGCTGAGGCTCGGGGAACCACGTGCCCACTGATCCCTGTGCGGTTCAGTCACTCCACAGAGACACGAACGCCAACTGCACAGCCGCAAACACCAGATTTAACGCCCCACCCACGCCCCGCCTACCCTCCTCTCCCAAATAGCTCTGGGGACTAAAACCAAATGAGCATGTCTCGAGATTATGTTTCGGAAAATACAGAAAAATAAATCTGTATTTCTAGCACGATGCCCCCACATTTGCCACACAAAACTATGGGGGCCTTGCTCGGGGCACAAGGCTTCGAAAGACAGCAGCCGTTGGTGGGAAAGCCCTCCCCTCTCCTGGTCTTCCCTGTGGCAAAGTGTGGGGTGAGCGGGGTGAGGAAGCTCCCGTGCAGCTGACGCCCTAAGTCTGTACAGGATCCAGCAAGAAGCAGGGTCTCCCTTTCCTCCTGCTTAACTGTCCCGGTCATGGCAGATCCCCACAGCAAGACTTCCCAGAGCCTCAGAGAGGGCGCTGGCACCCCTACCCAGCCCGGCCTGTCTTCCAGGAGTCAGGCCCTGGAAAAGACCCGATGGGCGGGACTAATAAAGGGCAACGGAAGCAGACCTGTAGACCAAGGCAGCAGCAGGCCGAACCCACTCAGGACAGCTGGTGCGGACAAGCTGTCGGGGAATCACTACAGCCCACCCACTGTGGGACGGATTTTAGGAGTTGTGTGACAAAAGAGAAGCCAGAGCAAGAGGATGTTCTGGGGCAGATGAGAACAACCCTCAATAAAATAAGAAGCCAGAGAAACCCTCCAGAGACTCTGTGGGTGAGTGGGAGGAGGGGAAATGGGTGAGCCCCATCCCAGAGGGGGAGGGGCTGAAGGCTATGGCCCTGTGCCCATCAGTGGGCGTTAAGTCATCAGAGCCCCCTAATATGTACTCAGTTTCCTAACAAACATTACCCATCCATGGTGCCAGGTCCATGCCCATAACAGAAACTTTAAACAGCCTTTTAAAGAGCTCTCATCTAGAACAGCATGGGGTCATTTTCCAAGAGCTGTGCAGGACAGGGACCGGCATCTGTGAGGACATGTCTTCTCCCATTATGACAGATATGGGCATCGTTCTTACAGAGGAGGAAAGGCTTGGCAAAGTCAAGGTCTTGCCCACTGTCACAGGCTAAGAGGTGGAGCCAGAATGGTTTGACCCCAACGTCCAAACCCTTTCCTCCCATTTGTGGTCCCCCAAGGCTCAGGCTTTTCTGGCTGAACAAGATGGGAGAGTGTCCACCATTTTTCTAAACCAGAAACAGGTGGGTACAAGCTGTTCATCCCTGGAAATGTTGGGGTGTTTCCTTAGAAATCTGGGCATCAGACAAGGCTGTGAACCCTCCCCAACCGAACGTATCCAGCAGGTGGTCTCAGTCAAAGCAGCTGGCAAAGGTGACCGGTGCAGGCTCTTTTCCAGCCCAATCACTGAGAGAGAAGTCACCCCGGTGTCCCCAGTGGCGGAGGAAGGAGGACAGTGCACCATATCCAGGCTGGCAGTGCCTGCCTGCCTGCTCTGTCCACTCTCCATCCGGATGGGCAGATTTGTCTGGAAGCAGAGGGCGACCCAACCTCTCAGCCCCAACAGGCTCCTCAGCCTGTCCCACCCCCCTGCCCTGGCAAAGATGCCAGTGTCTGCTCGGCTTGAGTTTGGAAACCTGCCGCCCCTGCACAGCAGGGGTAGCAGGGCGGTGAGGGGCCAGGGCCCGTGTGGGGTTGGAGCCAGCAAAGGGCCTGCTCAACTCTCTGGCCTGTTCCCCAAATCACCTGGAGACATCCACCCTGTGGAAGCCTCTGAAGAGCCACATGAGCCCCAGCTGCAGCCAAGGAGCTGTTTCTGGGGTACAGCACACGTGGCGTCAAGCTCCCACGGGGCAGGAGCCTCACTCAGCCACCAGCCACACCCCCTGAATGGCCCTTTGTGGCTCAGAGTCCCAAAGCCAGGACTGCAGGGGAGAAGCACTAGAATCCTTCAGGCTCACAATAAACTTGTAACTGCCGTCCAGCCCCAGCCCCACAGGTAAGCCGGCCTCACATGGGCGATGGAAGTGTGACCAATCACATGCACGCCAGAGAACCACCAAACTGCCGGCATGGTCAGACTCCTGGGGGCACAAGCTGTCCTCAGTGCCAGCACGTGGGCCCAGCCCACACTGGGTGATCCTGATCTCAGCTTTGCACTTGGCATGTGCCTGTCCTGGTGCCCCTATGCCTTTAGGAAACAATGAGAGACTTCTGGCCTCAACTCAGGCAAGAGAGCTTCTACCCAACAGCATGGCCTCCCCTGACCCTTCCTCACTTTTCCCCCAGTGGGGCTGGCTCAGGCCGGCCCTCTCACAGGACACGGAGACACTTCCCTGCCACACACAGAGCCCCCTCTCCTGCTCAAGGTCTGGCTCCCCGCAGCACCAGCTCCCTGTGGCAGGCTCCTCTCGGCTGGCCTCTGACCCCCGGCCTGCACTATCTCTTCTCATAAGCGTGGACCTGGAGGCCTGAAGGGGTGGCTGCTCCACGTGGCAGAACAACTCAATAGCCCTCCCTCTACGGCTCCCTCGGGGCTATGCCTGAGGGCGGTTACAAGGAGGTCCTCCAAGTCCAAGCCAAAGCTTCCTGGGGATTCCTCTCCTGCTGGACCAGAACGCCATCACCTAGCAGCAAGGCTGGAACACAAGAAGCTATGAGGCCCACTGGTCTCCTACACAGACCAGTGATCTGAAAACAAGAGTGAGATCACAACTTCTAAAAGCCATACATATGAGGTCAGTGGGTGTGGTGGGAACCGCAGATGTGGGTGCGCATTCCAGGTCAACAACCCTGAGCTGCACGAGACCCCTACACGTCCAGATCATTCTCTGGACCTCGGTTCCCCCGCCAGGACTCAAAAGTGCTTTCAAATCTGTCTTCTCATCTGGGGGACAGAATCCCTGGGCATCTGGGACCACTTGGGAGCTGTGGGCGCCACAGGCTTCAGGAAGTGGCTGGTGACAGCTGTGCTTGGTGAGGCCCTCACTACCTCCTGGAACAGAATGTGGAAGCTCCAGTCACCAAGGAGTGCAGCTGTGCATCTTCCTGGAAGGACGGGACAGGGAGGGGACTTCACGAGCGGGAGAGCCTAAGAGGACCAGACACTGCACAGAGCATCTGGGCGGGGCTTCAGCCCACTCCTCAGCCCGTGGTGCAGGCCCTCTCCCTGTGGCTTGGCAGGGGCAATACATCCTCCGAAGGGGTGTCAAAGAACTTCTTCCTGGAGCTGAGCCACTCTGGCCCGACAGCATGTCACAAACCCTCATAGGTCAGGGACATTTTCGGAGCACACTGCCTCCCAGTGACAACACAGGCCCAACTTCCACAGATTTGTCCCCTCGGGGAGAGCAAAGCTGCTCCCGCTCCCGGCCCAGATGCCCGCCCACACTAGGTATCTGGTCCAGCTGGCGGACTGATTTTAACAACTGCCCGAATCAAGGCTGCTCAACTGCACTCTCCTTCCTTAGGAAGCCACCCTTAGCTGACTTTGAATCGCCCCAAACCCAAGGGCAGAGTCAGACCCAACAAGGAGACACAGCAAACCCTGGCAGACTGGGGCACAGAGGGGGGGCTCGGTTTTGCAGCTCCCCTCACACACACACACCACGTACTTGCCTTCCGACATCAGCCCAGAGACCAGACTCTTCGAGACTCTGTGCCCAAAAGAAAGCGCCCTGGAGGCAGAGAGGGCAAAGGAAGTGGGCCAGGTCTGCCCACGTGGCCCGCTGGAGAACCCAGCACTGAGCTGCCACCGGTGAGTGCATGGTGGTCTCACTATAGGTCTTGAGAAAGAGGAGGAGGAGAAAGGGAGAGATCAGCTATCCAGGAAGAGGAGAGGGGTTAAAGCTAGCATGGGGCTCTGGCCAGCTCCTTCCTCCCAGAATTGGTCTGCGGAACCCCGAGGAAGCCAGGCCCTGGGGCTCCCACACCCTGCACCCCACAGTGGGGCTGTGTTATGGGTACTCCAGGAAGAAGAGCCCCTAAGACCCATGGCACACCAATGCTAAGTTTCTGTATTTGATAGGGACTTTGGGGGGTTGGAACAGAAACAAATGTGAGCCTCACACTCCAACTCCCACTTTCATCTGAGCGGGGAGAAGCCTACCCTGCTTCACCCAACCCTCCAAGTACCACCCAAGACTCAACCTGCCTCTCCTGGTTTCCTAACACATCTCATGCCACCTCGGCTCTGCTGATGTCCCCAGAGAGTCCCCTGCTTCCCAGGCCATGAGCCCCAGGGGGTGGGACCACGACATCCATTTCATACCCCTGGCGCCCAGCCTGGTGAGCTGGGAAGCGGATGATGAATGGACAAACGGACGGCAAGATGAACAGAGGTGAGCTCACTTCTCCTTCTTCCCCCTTCCTCTGGGCACTGCGAGTTTGGTGCCCTGAGGAAGAAGTGATTTCTGAAGCCATTTCCCGTTCTCCACACCCCCAAACCACTGCTGTCCCTCATCCTGTCTCCCATAGTTCCAGGTTCAACAGCAGATAGGCAACTGCGCGGTTTCTCTTGGCCCCTGTCTCACTCCTCCGGGAGAACAATGTCCACAGGTTTCCCATATGTGCTGATGCTGGGCCCGAACACAGGAATGGCCTTTTAAATGCCGCATTCAAGCCTTCTCAGGCTGAGAGGTGAGTCAGCTGTCTAAAGAATGTCCACAAGAAAGGAGAAAGTGCTCGGCGATCACTTGGTATGCACCTGCCTGCACAGTGTTTCTGTGCATTGCTTTTCCTTCGTTTTCGTGAGAGCAGGAGAGGTAGCAGCGTTCATGTGGTTTTCAAACGCCCTCCGGGTTATAAGATCCGAAACTGGTTACGTGTGAATCTAAGTAACTACTTGCCAAAGGGCTAACAAAGGTGGCGCCCCCACAGGCTGACAATAGGAGCAGCGATCACGCCAGTGCAATGGCCATACATGGCACCTAGATGTGTCGACACCAGGGGAACAGGCCTGCTGGTCCTGCACACCAGACATTTCTCTGACAGAGGACCAGGGGTCACCATAGGCTGAGGGCAAGCGGCCTCCAGGTCCCAAGGAAGCAGAAGAAAAGGCCCATGCCCCCACTCCAAGCCATGGCCAAGGCCCCTTGTGCTCTGACTCAGATGGCAGTGGGATCCAGAGAGCCCTGGGCTAGACGCCTCACACCTAGCTGCTGGCCCAAGAGACATGAGCAGCCCAGGGCCTCCCTCAGCCCTCAAGAGCCTGTCCCCACTCTCCATCCCATCTTCCCCTGCTCATGGGTGGAGAAGTGGACAAACTGAAATGCTCTGGTCTCTGCACCCGTGACCCACTTGGGTGTGGCGACCACGCCCCAGCAGGAGACAGCTCAGCCACACCCAGGCCAGCTGTAGGGGAGAACCGCAAGCAGCCCACCGCCCACTGGGCCCCGTGCCCAGCTACTGCCCACATAGGGGGCCAGGGCACTGGATGTGTTGGTGAAAGATGCTCAGAGAGAAGGCCTCTCTCCCTCGATTCAATTCTAGGAATTCCCCAATGAATGTGCAGGGAGATTTCCCTCCTTCACACCCGCCTCTGCAAGACACCTGTTGTTTCTGCCTCCAAAGGGCCCCAGAAGGCCTGATGGCAATTCAGGGCATGAGTTCCAGGGCTCTACTCAACTGCTGGACCAAGTGATGCCTGAGGTCACTGGGGACAGATTCCATTCAGCCCCTGGGAAAAGTCTGCCAACCATGTCCAGAGGCCTCCGTTCCGACCCCCTACCCAACTGAACCCCTGTACTCCCTTCTCAGCTGCAGCACCAGGCCCAGCACTTCTGCCAGAGGTCACAGGTCTTGTGGGTGGGAAACCTGCTTCTGCACCTCACCCCAATGTGCAGTCTGCGAGGGGACCACAGAACCCCTCCATCGGGCTCCAAGGGAAGGGCCACCTCAAGACAGCGCCTCCACCCCACTCCATGCTACTCAGCCCAGGCTGATGCCCTCACCTGATGTCCATGGAGCGTGTAGAGCAGCCGGCCCTCCATGAGGTCCAGGATCTTCAGGGTTGAGTCACTGGAGGCCGTGACCAAGTAGTTTCCCGACGGGTGGAAGGAGAGGGCGTTCACCGCCGCACTGTGCACTGGAGGAAGGACGTCACTCAGATGGGCTGGGAGGCCCACGAAGCCAGAAGACAGGCCAGAAGGCTCGGCACAGGTCTGGGCCGGGGTGGCCATTGCCCAGAGCCGCTATGAAGAGCCCCACAAGGACCTCCCAGGAGAGCAGCACAAACAAAGGACAGGAGGAGACTCATCCAGAAATGAGGGCAGGCAGCGGGAGACGCAGGGCAGGCGGGAGCACGTGTGGCAAGGCCAGGGAGATCAAGCTATTCCTCCGCCTCTCCCTCCTCACCAAGCAGTCAAGCTAGAGCCGAACAGAGTGCTCAAACATAACGCTCAATCTGTCTCACATGCTGCTACGTCAGGGAAACCGAGTCGAAAAGAAAACCCCTGGAAATGCCAATATGATGCCCCTGCCCTGGGGGAAAGGATGGGCATGGGAGCAGGCAAGAAAACAGCTTAAGACCCGCTCTCAGGAGCCAGTTAGGCCCGGGTTCCAATCCCAGCCTCCTGACTGACCCACCCCGGGACCCTGAGCGAGCATCTTCACACACTGAGCCCGTTTCTCCTTCTGTGGCACAGCACCCACAAGTTAGGGTGTTGTAGGCATGCTGCCAGGTGAAGCCTGAGGCCTCTGTACAGAGTGAGCCCTGATGTCCCTTTCTGCTACCCCAGGCATCCCATGCTACTCCAGGTCCTGTCATTTAACCCACTCGACAGCTCAAGCCCATCCACGATTCTTCCCCACTGCTCCAGCCCAAGCCCCACCATCCATGCTGGTGTCCCTTGCTCTCCAAGATCTGGCCACACCAGCCCTGTCAGCTCCCTGGCTGTGGGACCTTCCCACCCCTTGTTCTCCCTGGGCCGGGAAGACTCTTGCCCGCCTCTTCCCCAGACCCTGCAGCTCACTCACTGCTCAGTCACCCCCTCAGGGAAGTCTCCCCTGACCTCGCCATCAGGGTCACCCCCTTGTTTGGTCCCTCCGGAAGCACCGTGAGTCTCTTCACAGCAGGGTTTTTACATTTATGTGCAGCTATTTGGTTCCCGGCTGGGTCCCCCATGAGACGGTGTGCTCCATCAGGCAGGGGGCTGTGTTGGGTCCTTGGCTCCTGGCTCAGTGCCTGACACTGAGCGGGACTCAAAAAGCAGTTGGTCAGTAGGTGAACTGGACCAGGCAGGCCACATGGGGACATCAACGTAGAGTAGCTGCTGAGGAAGACCCAGGTGCCTTTGTACCCATTAACACAGGCCTCGTGAGCAAAACCACAGGGGCTAGGATAACCATGACCCCGCCAAGTCAGAACTGCCACAAAC
Organism: Phocoena phocoena; assembly: GCF_963924675.1. NCBI lineage: Eukaryota > Metazoa > Chordata > Mammalia > Artiodactyla > Phocoenidae > Phocoena > Phocoena phocoena. Next base: position 36,549,274 of record NC_089228.1, on the reverse strand, counting down.
ATAAAGGCAAATTCTAAAATCAACCCCTCATCCTGGCACCGTGAGACTGCAGGAACCACTGCTGGACCAGTAAACACACCCACCATGAAACGGCCCTCAGTAGAGCTGACAGAGGTACACGGAGCCCCCCAGACACCAGGTCAGCCGATGTGCAGACGTGTCGGGGAGTGTGGATTCACGTTCCCAAGATACTTAGGGGAGACACTAGGGCTTTACATAATACGATCTTTAGGTCTAAACACTCTCTCAGCACCAGGAACTCCAAGAGACGGCCTGGAGCAGGGCTGATGGGGTCTCCAGAGCCAGCTCCTGGAGGCGGAGTCCAGAGCCCCACGGCCAGACGCTCTCCCACACTCAGGGCCATGAGGCAGGGGGCGGCACCCTCAGTGTTTACCAGAAATGGGGGCATGGAAAGGACAGAAAAAAAGCCAGAGCCGACCCCAGCAGAACTGAACAGGCACCAGCCACAAGCAGCAGCAGAAAGAACGTTAGTGGCGCACAGGGTGTGCCCGTGACTCCCCACGTGTGGGGGGCACACCCACGTGTGCAGACCCAGAGGAAGGAGTGGACAGAAGCTCCAGACACAGAGCAGGGGTGCTCTCTGGGGAGGACAGGAATAGGGGGACTTCTAATTATTACTCTACATACTTCCAGAAAATATTTCTTCAGCATTAGAATATAGTCACTATGATTATACAACTGAGCAAATGATAAAAAGTGAAGCCTTCCCTCCCCCCAAACGAGTGTGTCACGCCTGGGGAGAAGGAGACCCAGGCTCTGCAGGTACTTCAGGCTGTGCTTCTATAGGCTGCGAGCTAGTGTGTGCTCCTGAGGGGCTGGCTGTGCTCGCCAGAATGCTGGTTCACAGCTGTGGTGAGTGGGGGTGGGAGAGGGGCACAAACACTGCGAGATCCCCCTGAGGAGTCCCGCCCACCCCTGACCCCTCAGCCCACAGTAGGACAGCTTTGAGAGGCAGCTGCCCTCTATCTATCTCACCACGCCCCAATCTCCCCTTGGGCCTCCTTAGATGCTGCTCCTGGCGCATCTGCCTCACGGAGCCTGGAGAAGGGCGCGCTATTCTTGCTTCTGTAGCTCCTGGCAGCCTGTGCTGGTATGAACACCCCCCAGCCCCTCCCCGAGACAAAGCTGGCAGGGGACAGCCAGCAGCAGCGTGGATGTGGATCGGGGGAGGCAAGCTCAGGAAACACAGGGCTTGCCCAGCACCAGCAGGGCGGCAGGGGCAGGGCGTGGTTACCAGCCAGGTTCTCCCACCTGGTCAAGCCCACCCAAGGGAGGGAACCGCCGCCCATCCCCCCAACCGGCCCAGGGAGGGGTGCCCAAGGCCCTGCTCCACTATTAATGGCAGAAATAGCTAAGGCCTCTTGGCTGGGGTAGAAATATCTGGAACCACTTACTCCAAAACAGGGCTCAGCCTGGCAAGCCAGGCTTTCGGGAATGTGCCAGCCCCACCTTTCCCCACTTGCTCTCCTGCCTCACCCACCGGCCCCACCAGCCTGGAGCAGCCTCTCTGGCTCTGCCGAGGGTGGGGCTGTACCAGGGAGGCCTCATAGAATCAGCCCTGCATGACAGTCTCCCACGGAGGCCCGGCTGCCCCACGAGGGGGTGAGCCGCCCATCACGAAGCCCTGAGCAGTGACGGCACACAGACAATCCACTTTTCACCAAGCTCAAAGTTGTAGGCCCTCTGCCTAGCTCCATGGCAGACATGGGTGACAGCTGATGGCAGGCTGCCATTTGGGCACGATGTGGGCTACACCCCACCCCCACCACGACCCCAAAGAAGGGACTCCAGCTCAGGGTCAGAGATGTACCAGCGTCAATGTTCTATAGGTCACCAGGATGCCAGGGAGGGTGGGACTGAGGCCACTGCAGACCCTGCCCCCAAGTACTGGGAACGGGCCACAGCCTGCGGGCAGCAGGTGGCCTAAGGAGAGACCTGGCTATCCACAAGCTGCCCGCACAGCTCTGCTTGTAGAACCCTCAGCAAATCTGGCCCACTGCCCAATGGGTTCCAAACTGGCCATGGGGCCCACAGAGAACCACAGGTGCCCAAGGTGCCCAAGCAGGAGGTCTCCTTCTGGGGCAGGCCACGCCAGCGCCGAGCCCCACCACATGCCCACCACAAGGGGCTCGGCTTGCTCTGCCAGGGTGGCCTCTCAAAACGCACAACTGGCATTACTAGTGACACAGTGGCTGTGGGCTCACAAGAGGCTATGGGTTCACACAGTGAAGGTGCTCTGACACCAGCAGCAAAGGACACTCCAAACAGTCATCTCGCGAATGTCGTAGGAACACCCGCTCAGGGATGGTGGGTGAGAGCTGCTGAGTTGGCCAGAGGAGGTGGGACGGTACACTGCCTCCTGATCAACCCTTTGGTGTTTGGTCTCCAAACACCAAAAAGGGTGCAGGCCTGCCCTGCTGGTTGCACAGCGGCTTTAAAACCCTCCGTGACCATGTCTGGGGTAGAGAGGGGGTCCAGGGACGTGCTAAGGACCAGTGGACAAAGAAGCTGGGACTCTGAGCTCTAACTGGAGTTTCTAGAGAGAGCCAAGCCAAGCCCTCTCGGGGGCCTCAGGCAAGTAAATGACTAGAATCAACACGGTGAGAGGAACCTATAGCCTCCCAGCTGCGTGACCTGGGCAAGCCTCAAACACCCCATCTGTGAAATGGGGAGTAGCCCTGCCCTGCTGACCACTCAGGCCTGTCCCTGGATAATGAACCCACACGTGCTTGGAAACGGCAAAGCACATTAAGGGATCCGGGACAGAGCTGCTGCTGCTCAGATGTCTCAACAGTCTTAGTGTGGGCTCAGAGCATACGGAGCCTAACCCACCTCCGTGCGGACTGGCACTCCCGGGGCTCCAGTGCCCCACCAACTCCTTGCTGAATTGGGAAATCAGAACTGCTCCCTGCAGTGATAGGCCAGAGCAAGAAACTCCTCGCCTGAGACAAATGGTGCCAGCTGCCTGCTGTAGCCCAGAGTGATTCCAACAACCCAAAATGGGACTGGAAGTGCCCTCCACGGAGCAAGATCATGGCGGCTGGCCACAGGCTGGCTGCGCTCGCTGGCCACACGTTTGCAGTATCATGAACCAATTTCTCTCAGAAGAGCCCAACAGCCTTATGCGCCCAAAGCCCAATCAGGAAAGACACTGGATGTCACTGTCCTTAAACACTTCCGCCTGGGTGTCCTAGGGGTCAGGGATAGAAAACAGCTCACGTGCCTGCTACTGGGGGGCTGGGAGCCCTACTTGGGCAATCAGCTTCCCAAGAGATCCCCCGGCACCTCTTCTGGGTGGGGGGACAGCTGCTACTCAGGGGCTAGGAGGGTCTCTCAGGTAGAAGGTTCTGCCACGGAGCTCTCTAGGGGAGCTGCTGAGCACACCTGACCAGGTCCCTCCCCAGCAAACAGGGTGAGGGCTGTCCCCCCCAACCAAGGAGCTCAGACCTGCCAGGCTCTCCTTGAGCCCCGGAGGCTGAGCCCAGAGGTGGTGGGATGAGTCTGCTGCCTTGTGAATACCCACCGTGTGCCATGCATTGGGCAGGGAGCTCAGAGGGAACCGGGTTATTTATGGGATACTCCAGGCCCCCTGAAGCCTCTGGTCTCTATTAGGGGAGGCTTAGGAATAAGATGCTGCAGGCTCGCTGAGTGGCTCTATCACAAGAGGAAAGGACAGCAGCAAAAACAGACTGAAATCTCACTGTGCGGCCTGTCAGCCTCATGCACCTCAGGTCCCCTCAGGACTTGACCTCTGATGCTATCCGAGTCCACCCCCACCCCTGGGCCCTGCCAGTCACTGATCTCCCACCGCCACCCACTACCAAGCCTGCTCCCCCAGGAATCTCTCCCCAGCACCCTCCACTCTCAACTGCTCTGCATCATGCCGCCCCTGACCACCCTCTTTAGGAGACCCTGCTTTCCTTCAGTCCCCTGGCTCTGCTCTCCTCAGCCCTCCGTCACGGTTTTCTAAGCGGGCTCCCCCTGCTCACTCTGGCTGCTTGTGGACCTTTTTCTTCCACAGCCCCTCAATCACAGGGATGCAGGGTGTGGCCTTCTCACACCCCAGATCCCTAGGCCCAGCTGGCCCCTCCACCCCATAGCATCAGCTTCTGCCTCTATTCAGTCTCCAAAACCCACCCCATGGGCCTGACCCCTGCCCCACTCTGATGCCCAGCTCTCACCCGACATCGGGCATTGACAGCCCACCCACCAGTCACCTAGGCACATGGCTTCCTACCCAAGCAGGCTCTCAGCACTGCTGTCCTCTCAGATGCCCCTCACCCTTTCACCTGTCCCAGCACTTCCAGCCAGGCTGTATCTTTGGGACCCTGGGCTAGAGCATGGCATTCAAGGCCCTCCCCCACAGGTACTTGTTGCTGCACATCGCCAACACCAGACCTAGGTTCCTGATCCATCACAGGTGGGTCTGGACTCTCCCAGGGTCACCTGGAGATTCTCTTCACCAGTATCAAGATATATGTGGTACAAACCACGTACCCAGTAGTGTATTGTAATTCTCATGTGGATTCTCCCATCAGATCCTCACAAACCCCATAAGGCGGGCTACCACCAGCCCTTCACAGACAGGAAACAGAGCCCGTACTCCTAACTACTGCTCTGCCTCATCACCTCCCTTCCTGTCTCTCCCTGTCCAAGTCCTCCCTCCTGACCCCACACTCAGAGGTGGCCTTCCTGCCCAGCACTCCTCTGCACCTCCCACCTTCCACCCAGTCAGCTATCCAGATGTACCCAGTCTCCAACTCAGGCCTGGCCCAGAGCAGGAGAAGAAAGGCCTCTGAGTGTGAAGGAGAGGAGGGAGAGGTGTGGTCTCCAAGTAGAGGGCAGACCCTGCTGGGGCTCTGTTCAGGAAGCCTCTGTCTGAAACAGCATCAGTGACAAACCCCAGGACTCCCTGTTGAGAAAAGAACCATTCTCATGGCTGGCCCCTGCCACCTAGTGGTGGTGTACAGTACTGCAAGCCTGGACCAACTGGGCCCACCTTGCTGGGAGACCAGACCTCCTGACTGAGACTCAGCATCACTGTCATTGTCACTAACACTGTGCCTGGTTCCTGTTTTGTGTGAGGCACTCTGTAAGTTCTTGTCATGGACCAACTCATCACCCTCCCAACACCACCTAAGAAACAGGCCTTATCATTGTGCCAGGGGCCCAGAGAAGTCAAGTAACCTGCCCAAAGTCACACTGCTAAAAATGCTGAAGCTGGGTGCAGAGCCACCCTCCACCATGTGCTTTTCAAGACCAGGATCCACTCCCCCTTCTTGGAAGATCTGTTCTTTCAGTTACCCCAAGAAAGTCCTGGCCTCAAACATCTGAGAATTGGAAGGGCTTGTGGGGGGTGTTAAGGGAAGAGCTCTGAACCCCACGCCCCACACTTTTCTCCAGATATGTCCTTCCCATTTTCAGGTGTGAATTTTGGAAGTGAGCCCATGGACTTGAAACTTAATCTCAAGTCAACAACCGCAGTTCTTTAAACAATGCCAGCTCTGACTCTCCCTGGTCTCTGCCCTGAGCCCCCAGGCCTGCCCACCCATTCTGCCCCTTGCACAACTCCCAGTTGACGGTGACTCCCTCACCGGCTCCCTTCCCTGGGCCCCATCCCCACAACTGGGGTGACTTAGGACTCTGCCCAGTCATACCTGCTCTGAGGCCAGTTCCATATCCCAGTACCTTCAGCTCTCTCATCGTAAGCTCACCCAAATCTGCCCCCACTCCCACCTCCCTCCTGCAGCCCAATACCAGCCCACGTAGACAGCCCGCTGCCCTGCCTTCCAAGGGCTATAATTAAATATATATATAAATAAGGGGGCACAGCACCAGGGCTGGCTTCCAAGCCTGGCCCCCTACCAAGTCGACCCTCCATATGGCTCATGGCTCCACATCTGTGGAGGACACTGTGGAACCAGAGGTGGCCAAGGTCCCACCAACACTGACCTCTTTTGACAGACCTGTCTCCTTCACCACCTCCAGGGCTGTCACCTTGGCCCTGGAGGACAGAGCCTCCATTACAGGGGGAGGTGAGTGGCATCGGCAGCCCCTGAGAAGTGCCCCTAAAGAGGAGCCCTGGCCAGAGCCCCACTGAGAGCCCCCATCTGGACCGCAGTGTGCATGAGGTTCTGCCACCTCGTAAGTGGGCACCAAAGGGCTGGTGGATGCCAGTTAGCACCACGCTCTATCTCCAGGCCAAGGTTCCTGGACAGCCACGCCACAGACTACCCACCCCTGAAGATCCCAACAGACCCAGGACTCCCCCCTAACCCCAAGCCAGCCACAGCTGTCCTCAGGCCCACTTAAGCCCCGCAGCCAAGAGCCGGACACCCGGCGTGGCACAGTCCCACTGCAGCCGCTCGGGGACACTCACACTGATAGTGCTGCAAGAGCCGGTGAGTCCGCACGTCCCACACCTTCACCGTGTTGTCCATGCCGGCGGCGGCGATGCACGTGCCACTGGGGTGGAAGTCCACGTAGGTGACAAAGCTGGAAAGGGGGCCACCGCATGCTGTAGGAGGTCTGCCCCGGCTCAGAACAGACCCCCAAACATCCAGCACATCCCCATCCCCACACACCTGCTCACACTCTTCCCTCAGCCCAGAATACCTCCCTATTGCCCTGTATCTTTACCAGGCGGCCAAGGGAGAACAAGAAGGAGAGGGTGAGAACAGAGGCTAGCGGTGACCTGAGGGGCACTTACCAGGGAGCAAGTCTCAGCACCAACTTCTAAATGCGAGCAGAGAAAGTGGACTTCAGACCAAAGGTCAGCCAGCTGCTCGGGTGCTTTCAGTTAGAGCTGGTGCCCCTACCAGAGCAGGAGGCAGGGCCACCTGAGGCCCAGACATCAAGGGCCAGCAGGGTCCCAGAACCACTGGCTCACCTATTTCTAGAAGACAAGCCAAGAGCCCTTGATATACTCATATGTGACACCCAGGCTGGTATCGTGGCCAGCCCTCAGGAGGGACCCTTACCTGGGGCTCCCAGCCTAACAAGGGGCAGACGCTGAGGTTCATCTAGGAACCCAGATTGGGTGGGTCCCTGCTCAAATGCAGGCTCATCCCTCTCAGTGATGCAGCATGATATGAACAGCCACCATCCACTACAAGAACCTGATTAGCCTTTCATTTATAAAGCCATCACCAAGGAGAACATCCTTTTGGGGGTCTGGGTTCAACTTCTTTAGACAGACGTGTCACAATTTTGAGAACTAGAAAGTGAAGGGAAAAGAGAGGCCTTGAGAGTTTCATGCCTTTACCTTTATCTTTATTCCTATCCTGCCCCTAGGTTCTTCATAAACATTTTTCTTTTTTTTAGATTCCATATATATGTGTTAGCATACGGTATTTGTTTTTCTCTAAAACACAGACATAGAGAATGGACTGGAGGACACGGGGAGGGGGAAGGGTAAGTTGGGACAAAGTGAGAGAGTGGCATGGACATATATACACTACCAAATGTAAAACAGCTAGCTAGTGGGAAGCAGCTGCATAGCACAGGGACATCAGCTCGGTGCTTTGTGACCACCTAGAGGGGTGGGATAGGGAGGGAGGGAGGGAGGGAGAGGCAAGAGGGAGGAGATATGGGGATATATGTGTAGTTGACTCACTTTGTTATAAAGCAGAAACTAAGACACCATTGTAAAGCAATTATACTCCAATAAAGATGTTCAAAAAGAGTTTCGTGCCTTGAGGTTAAGCACTCTTACTGTTTGTGGGGATGGGGATGAGGCAGAAACTTCCACCCACAAGCGAAAAGATACAGAGCCAGGGAGCAGCAGAGACATGGCGGTGGGCCCCAAGTGCCGCCACTGGAGGCCACTAGGGTCTCTTCGAGCCCAGGTCTATGCTTTTCTCGAGCGCCTACAAGTGGAGGACAGGGTCTGGGGACTCACCTGCCGTGCTCACAGTACGAGTGGACACACTCCCGGCTGGTCTTGTCCCACACCTTGACAGTCTTGTCGTCACTGGCAGACACGATGAGCCGCCCATCCGGGGAGAACCTGAACCAGGCGGGGCACAAGTCACATCACCAGTCAACAGACATCACGGGCACCACACACCATCTTCCACAGTCACCCTTCCTGAGCTGCCCACCACCTGACCTCAGGAACCCACCTGGGCCACATGCCCTGCTCTGACCCTCAGTGATCCTGGGCAAATGCCTTTCTCTCTGCAAGATGGGTCAGAAGGGTGCCTACCTCCTGGTAAGCAGGTAGGCAATAGCGTCGCACACGAGGCCCCCAGCACTGCACATGGCAACATGAGTGCTGACTGCTGGTACTTGGCATCATTATCCTGTTCCCAAGTGCCCTGAATCCACATCTAACTCTGAGAATGGGTCAGCAAAACCAACCTGCTAACAAAAAAGGAGTGGAGGTTCTGGGGACCCACCACCAAAGGCCTGGTGTGAGTTCAACACTTGTTTGCTGGCGGGGCCCCTCCTATTCTCAGGAGCCCAATGGTGAGGGCCTCTCAAGAGTAATCAGGGACCTCCCAGGACAGAGGAACGAGGGCCCTGGAGAACAAGTAACTTCATGGGGTCCCCAGAAGAACACAGCTCAACAGTTCCCAACCTCTGACTCCCATGGTTTCCCAGTGTCCCCAGACACCCCATCCTCTTCCTCCAGAGCACAGAGATTCGACACGTGAGATCTCTGTTGAAAGGAACAGAATAAGCTAGAAGCAGGCACAGCTGTGTCCGCAATTCTTAGACCTTGAAAGGTGCTTTGAATCAGCTGGCCCCCATCCCCACGGCACTGGCCCCCACACCAAAGGGAGAACCGGCTTCCAGACCAACCCCTCTCAGAAGCCTGGGCCCCCATCTGGCAGCTCTGAAGCAAAATCAACCTCTGAGGAGCAGAACGTCCTCAGAGGAGAGTAGGCAAGCCTTAGTGCCAGACACTCGGCTTCCAACCCCAGCTCTGCCACTTACTCCCAATGTGCCCCACGGCAAGATACTACACTATTCTGAGCCTCAGTTTCTTCATCTGCAAAATGGCAACAATGCCACCTACTTGCGGGACTGCCATGAGGAGTTAGAAGAAAGCGTCTAGTGGTGGTACTGACGTTATCTTGTTGTTGTTGCTATTGCTAATAAGTGGCCCCTGATGACTCACCTTGGGCTGCAACAGCACAGACGTCAGGGGTCAGTCGTGGCTGACAACGGACTAACTTACTTGTCGTGCATTAGCTCAGTGAAGCTTGGACAACTTACAATGTGAGAACTCTTATTGTTCTTTTTCACACATAAGGAAGTTGAGGTTCAGGAAGATAAAGAGTGGCTAAGTAACTCATCCAAGGTCATGGTGCTAGCACCTGGCAACTCCTCTGTGCCCTCCAACCCCCGGGGTCCCTCCAGTAGTCTCCAGGTAGGACACTACTCACTTGGCACAGCGGACCCAGTTGATGTGCTGGCTCAGGGAGAACAGGAATTTCTGGCGATGAGTTGACCACACCTTGACTGTCTTGTCGTCGGAGGCTGTCACGAAGGACTGGCCATCGCTGCAGAAATGGATGCTCCTCACTGTGGCCGTGTGTGCACGAAACACGGTTGACTCGCCTTTGCTGCAGGGATGGGTATCCAGAGTCAGGAAACCCATAAACCCATAAGAGCAACAGAAGGGCACATCGAAGCCCTCCCCACCACTCAGAACCCTCCCAAAGTAAATCCAGGCTTGAGTGCCTCAGTCCCCAAAAAGGGAAGCCAGAGCCTCACCCACGTGCAGGCAGCGTCAGGTGGGATCCCTTCCAGGATGGCTGAGGTCAGCCCAGGATCTCCCTATTGGCCCTGAGGGGAGGGCCCCGACTGAAGCCCCAGCTTCTGATGTTAACCTCCTCGGAAGTGGGGCAGATGTGCCACTGTGACCAGTCCAGCACTAGGGCCCAGACTCAGACAAGCCCCTCCAAGTCTTTAACTCACACGTTGGGTACCCAGATGCGGACAGTCTTGTCACGGGAGCCTGAGGCAAGCAGGTGTCCCGAAGGGGAGAAGTTCACACAGGTGACGGTGTCCTTGTGGCCGGCGAAGCGGTAGGCACGTGACTGGGGTTTCATGTGCCACACCATGAGGCATGAGTCCATGGAGCCACTGGCTGAGGAGAGAGCAGATGCCATGACGCTCGGCTCAAGCAGGCCTGGAGCCTCCACCAGGATGCTGGAGACGGGCGGGGGGTGGGGTGCGGGCAGCAGGGACAGCCCAGCTCTGCCTTCTCCATGGGGACAGGCCACACCTCCAGTGACTGCTGAGCAGGAGTTCGGAGAGCCTAGGGCCTGTCACCACTCCAGGCAGCGGGCCCACACAGCAACCAGACCTGGGCTGTAACCGAGGGTCCCGGGTCTCCCCACAGACACACTCTGCGGCTCGAGAGAGCAAGTCCTCGCAAAACTGGGGAGCCAGCTCAATCCAGTGGCCATTTTACCATTAAGAGGACCCATCAGAAGCCTAGTGGAGGTCCCCAGAACAGACCAAAAATGACTTGTTTCCTCTTCATCTCCAGCATATATCACGAGACCAGCAGCTTCTGGCAGGGGACCTTGACCATTGGATGAAGGGGGAGCCTCATCCATAGAAACAAGAAAGCTGCAGCCGTGACAGCTGTGTATGAACCCCCAGGTGGCCAAGGAGGGAGCACTCAGCTGCAGCATAAGGGCAGTGGGGGGAGGGGAGCACCCAGCTCTGCCCCCCATCCTTCTCAGTGGTGGGCGTCTTCAACAAGGAGGTGTGCCCATGGTACTGTGGACAACAGAATCAATAAAGACCCAAGGAAAAAGCCACTGTTTAGGGCTCATTCTGCAGGCCAGGCCTGAGAGGTGGATGGGGTGTGCACGGAAAAGCCCAGAACCGGGTCCTAACCTCAAAGGCTGTGTGACCTTAGCAAGGCCCCCAACCTTTCCGAGCCTCACACTCCACATGCAGAATGGAGCTCATAAAGCCTAGCGCCCAGAGAGCAGGCCGGCTGAAGCAGGAGGTAGGTCTAGACAAAGCACCTGGGTCCTCGCTGTGCCCCGCTCCCCCCACGCCACACCTCCCAGGTAGAAACGTGACCTTCTCAGCTCATAACCTAGTGCCTAGAATAAGATGCCTCTTCTTACCCAGCTGCTTCGTGTTGAGACTGAAGTCCACACAGGTAACTGCATCCCGGTGGCCCTTAAAATGCCTCTCCAGCGAGGGGTCCTCCTGAGGGATAGCCAGGGTCAAATATGTGAAGCCTAGATGAGGAAGGGGCTTCCCCAGGGCCAAGACTCTTCCTATAACAGCCAGCAGCATTTAAAAATGCTCAAGGCATGGGCTTCCCTGATGGCGCAGTGGTTGAGAGTCCGCCTGCCAATGCAACGGGACACGGGTTTGTGCCCCAGTCTGGGAAGATCCCACATGCTGCGGAGCGGCTGGGCCCATGAGCCATGGCTGCTGAGCCTGCGCGTCCGGAGCCTGTGCTCTGCAACGGGAGAGGCCACAACAGTGAGAGGCCCGCGTACAGAAAAAAAAAAAAAAAAGCTCAAGGCATGATCTTGTATGTAGAAAATCCTAAGGAATCACTAAAAAATCTATTAGAACTAATAAACAAGTTCAGCAAGCTTACAGGATACAAAATCAATATACAAAAATCAAGTACACCAACAATGAACAATGTGAAAAATAAAAGTATGATAACAATTCCATTTATGATACATAAAAAAGAACAAAATACTTAGGAATAACTTAACAAAAGAAGTGCAAGACATATGAGAACTAAAAAACATCATTGAAAGAAGTATAGAAAGACCTAGATAAATGGAAAGACATCCCATGTTCATAGTTTGGAAAACTTAATATTGTTAAGATGAAATACTCCTCAAATAGATCTACAGAGTGAACAGAATCCCTTTCAAAATCTCAGATGCCTTTTTTTTGCAGAAATTGACAAGCTCATCCTAAAATCACATAAAATGTAAAACAGCCAGAATAGAAAACACTGTTTAAAAATAAAAACAAAAACCAGTCACTGTAGAAAGCAATTTGGTAGTTCTGCAAAAAGTTAAGCACAGAGTTATCAAATGATCCAGCAATTGTAGGTAAATACCCATAAGAGTTGAAAGCATTTTCACACAAAAACTTGTACACAAATGTTCATAGCAGGATTATTCATAATGGCCCAAAAGTGGACAAAGCTTAATGTTCATCAACAGATAAATGGATAAACAAAATGTGGTATATCCATACAACAGAATATTATTCAGTCATAAAAAGGAATGAACTACTGACACATGCTACAACACAGATAAACCTTGAAAACATTATGCTAAGTGAAAAAAGCCAGACACCAAAGGCCACATTTTGTCTGATTCCATTTATATGAAATGTCCAGAATAGGCAAATCTATAAAGATAGAAAATGGATTAGTGGTTGACAGGGACTGGGCGGGGGCGGCCGAGGGGGGGCAGTCACGAAGAAGGGGAGCAACTGCTTAATGGGTATGGGTTTCTCTTTGGGGTGACAAAAATGTTCTGGAAATAGACAGTGATGGTTACACAATATTGTGAGTGTACTAAAAACCACTAAATTTTACACTTCAAAAGGGTGAATTTTATGGTATGTGAATAATATCTCAATAAAGTTATTTTTCGAAAGACCCAAGAGAAAATGGGGACTTTCAGCACCCCCATCTCAGGAATCAGATCCTATACCTTCAGTCCCACTGCGGACCGGCCAGTGAACCCAAAGGTCAGCCCTGAATAAGCCCCCAGTGGCTTTACGACCACCTCCACTCCACCCAACATCAGAGAAGCAGTAGCTTAGGAAGACATGGAGATAATATTCCAGAGATTCTCTCCATCCAACAGCAATTCATGTTGAAGAGTTATAGTCCAGCCATGCAGACATCTCCCCCTACCCCAAATATCTTAAACCTCAAAGAAGCATTTTGGGGGCACCAGGGAGCCCAGCAAAGCCTCCTCTTGAGGAAAAAACAGCCTTGGGGCAGAACAAGGACTGCAGGGAGCTGTAACCAGAACAAAGGCTCCCGTGGCCCCTTGCCCAGCTCCACCCCCCAACACACCAGCCTGAGTCCTCCTTTCAACAAGAGAAGGAATGGCAGCTGGAGGAGGGCAGAGAACTGAGCAGAAACTGCTCCACCTGAACTTGTTGGAAGAATAAGGGTAAAACAGTGCACCCTCTAGAGGCAAGTTCAGATCCGCCCCTAACCAGGGGACGCCTGAAATCTCCCAACACCCTCTCTTCCAATCCCACAGGCTTGTTGGCTCCTCATCTTCCCCAAAGGTGGTTTATATATTGGGGTGGGGGGTCAAACACCACTAGAGATCAAAAGGCCTAGTTCCTAGTCTGAGCCCTCTGCTCACATGCCCAGACACCCAAGGAAGCCAACAGGCCACCACCCAGCGTCCTTGACTTTCAACCCAGCCAGAGGACCAGGCAGGTTCAGGTTTAAAACAACCTCTCAAAAAGAGGGGCTTTGGAGTGCTCCCCTCTGGCCTCACGAAGAACCTGGGACTCAGAGAGGGCAGTCTGGCCCAGGTCACACTGCAGGCCTGGGCCGTCCCGGGCATCCCGGGGGCCTGCTGTTCCCACACGTCGGAACAGGGTGCACCCTCAACAAACCCCCATTCAGCCATCCACTGCTCAGGATAAGGAGACAGAAGCCAGAGAGGCCCGGCGCTGGCCGCAGGTCACACCTCCAGTCGGGACATACAAGTGTCTCCCCCGCTAGGGGGAGATGCAAATCCTGGGGGCAGAGGCTGGTTTCTTAGCCCCATTAGCCCGAACAGAGCCTGGCTCGCAGGAGGCGTTCACCAGGTGCCCGTACTCAAGTGCCCCCTGCACAGACGGTAAACTGGGGCCAGAGAAGACCGGCTTGGAACCCTCCGTCCGGCTAGGCGGGGAGACTAAAGCCCGGGCGGCCGCAGCTGGCAGGAACTTACCAGGCAGGGTGCGGCCATGGCGGGGCCAGGGGCGTCCAAGGCGCCAGAGGAGCCCGAAGAAGCAGCGGCTGCAGTTGCGTCCCGTTCAGTTTCCGCGCCCCCAACCGCCGCCAATAGCAACGCGGGTCGCTTCGCCCCGCCCCGCCCACCGCGGTTAAAGGAGACGCGGCGCCTCGGCTTTTTGCCCCCCGACTGGAAGGAGAGCTGTATGGCCGGCTCCATGGTCTCTGCGTCCAGCGCCCCCAGGCCAGGCAGTGTACAGACGGCGCCGCCAAAGGCCTCTGTCCACCGTCACTCATTACCCCTGAGAAATTAAAAAGTCCAGGATGAGAGGTTCGCCCCACCGACCCGTAGCCGGGCTAACGCGACGGCGAGCACAGTCTTCTGGGAAATGCAGTTCCAAGACGCCCTCATCCTTGTGTCTGGAGGAAAGTGGGACTACATTTCCCAAGATGCCATGAGGGCGGGGCCATGAATAACCCGAAGCGAACGCTTTAAGGATCCCGGAAGTGGAGATGCTTAAAGCGTTCACTTTGGGATAATTGTGGCTCGTTGTGATTGAGTCCTCTTCAAGCGCCCGCGAGGCCGGCTTTTCTCTCAGTACCCCATTAAAAGCCAATTATTCACCCTTCGGGAATTCTCTAAGTAGTTCGCTCTTCCGAACGCGCTTAAAACAGGCGTCGATTTAAAAGAACACTAGTCACTCGGAATCACACCCTTGGAGTGGAGAGGCCTGGGTTCTATTCTCAGTTCTTGCCCTGATTCGCTGCGTGACCTCGGGAAAAATAACCCTGCTCTGTGGACCTCAGTTTCCCCATTTGTGACATGAGAGGGTGTGACGCAGCCTGGCCCTCTCAGGACCCTCAGCCCTGAGCAGCCGTTGTAAATTACAAGTTTAAAAGAGGAGACAATCCAAGGGCCTGGCCGCCAGAGGTCGTCCTTGCTCACTTTCTTGGGTCTCTAGACCTTCCCGCTCGACCGCCCACCCCACCCTACCCCCGCCCTCGCCACAGCACGCACACGCGCGCGCGCACACACACACACACACACACACACACACACACCCCTACCTCACTCTGGGCATCTTCCCAACCTGGACCTGATCTGGACTGGACATTTGTCAAGATTTGGGAACATTGTGTCACCTCTCTGGTTAAGTGTGGATTGGCCATACTTCAACACTGATTAAGATTTGGCCAGGCCCTGAGGTTTCTCAGGACATCCTGAGACCTAAGATGGTGTGTCCCTAGACCTGCAAACCAGAGCCCAATTCAGTGAACTCAGAGACTGGCAGTGGGGGGGAGCTGGCATGTGGAAGAGTGAGTCTCTTCTTTGGACCTGGAAGGTTTGGGGCCAGACCCAAGAAATAGACACATTTAATCCCATCTTCGCTGTGGTTTGGCTTAAAACTGGTTCCTGTATGTTAGAAATGTTCAGGCTCACTTAACTTATACAATATGAAATTCCACTTAAAACATGTATAGTATCACTTACACACACCCGAAATTGTTCAGCACTGTTCAAATGACAATTTTCAAGCCTTCCCACCAATGTTTGCATCTTATTCAGCTATTCTCTTGCCTACTGGACAAACATTTAAAGTGAAAACATTAAGGAAGAAAAAAATTTAAACACAGAAAAATATATCTATTACACATAAGGGTTCAATCATTCTTGTTGGTGGTGGTGTTTTTGGTTTTGTTTTGTTTTGTTGTCAATTTTAGCTATAGAACACCCATGGTTTACAGGAGTTCATAATCTACATAACTAAATTTATGAAACCCTTCTGTAAAATGATTTTCAAATGT
The DNA here is from genome assembly GCF_963924675.1 of Phocoena phocoena. Lineage (NCBI taxonomy): Eukaryota > Metazoa > Chordata > Mammalia > Artiodactyla > Phocoenidae > Phocoena > Phocoena phocoena. The sequence goes on along the minus strand of NC_089228.1, from coordinate 36,533,523 downwards.
CAGGTCTGCTCAAAGCAAGAGGCACTGGAAGATTTTACTCATCCTTGCTGGTCTTTCCAGATCCCACTGTCTGCTACCCTTACCCCTCAGGGAGGAGCAGCTGGGGATGCCCCACTCCCTCTTGCTCATTTACTCGCCATAAGAATGCAGAGTTCAGCTCTGCCAAAACCACATAGACAACCTAGGATACAACACTGGCACAGCCTGCATAAACCAAGATTGGTGCCTCCATGTTCTGATGGAGCAGTCCCCACCCCATGCCACCTCGACCAGATTGGACTCCATTTCTGACTGGGGCCTCCATGGGAGGGGGGAACACTCAGTGCTGGAAGAGCTTTAATACTGGGGGGCTCCATGCTGAGGCAGCTCAAAGAGAGCTTCTTTTCCAAGCCCCCCTATGGCAGAGATGTCTCTATCCTGGTACAAAGCCCACACTCAGGGCCCCCTGTGAGGGCCTCTCACCCTGTCATCACTCCCAGACTCCCTGCCCAAGGGCCACATGTCCCCTCCTAGGGCTGAGGTGAGCCAAAAGAGACTGCTCATAGATGCAGCTCTGGTACCAGGTCTCCCTGTTGTGGGAGTGACCCCTGCAGGGTGACCCTCCCCAGGAAGACCCATTGTAATTCTGGGCCTCAGGAGAACCCGCTGTGAAATTAGCGTGCCCCTGCAGGTCAGCCTTCTATATGGTAGGCCCACCCCAAAGTGGGGAGAGGTCCCATGGAGCCCCAAGCCTTCAACCTCGCCTAGCCCTGCTCCTCCATCCCATAGCAGTGGCCACTCTGAGTAAGCATCCAGCTTGGGCCTGTCCTTGCATGTTGCAAACAGTGGGTAGCATGACTAAAGTTGCCACAGCAATTCCTGGGACAGTGATATCAAGGGTCCCAGGGGTCCCTGGGACCGGTTTCCAGAAAGACACAGAGCTGGCCAGTAGCCACATTCCACACCATCCACTGAAGTCAGATAGGGATGCCTCTGGGTACTTCTACCCACCTCCCATAAGCATGACAGGCATGATGCATGGCCTCTCTCCCACAGCCTCAAGCAACCCCGTGAGAGATGCTGGGCCTCCTTTTCACACTGTCCAGAGAGACGGGAAGGGGCCAGGGCAGCCCAATTGTGGTAAGAGAGGGAATTCCACAAAACTGAGCCCCACCCCCCAACCTTGGCTCTGCACACATGGGCTGGAAGCGGGATGCAGACACTCACAAAAAGTCTGAATTCAATTTGAACCGTTTAGAGAAACCTTTCCAGTAGACAATGCAAACAGGGCTTCGGAGCAGTTCTCAGCCCTGGCTGCCATTCAGAACCTCTGCAGGTGGGGCCAGGCACCAGTGTTTCTTAAAAGCTCTCCAGGTGAGTCTAGTGCACAGCCAAGGCTGAGAACAGCCCCTCTAGATCAGTGTGACCGAGAGAACCTTCTGTGACGATGGAAATGTTCTGTAATCACACTGACCAACTGGTCACATGTGACTATCCAGCACTTGAAATGTGGCTACCGTGCCTAAGGAACAGAATTTTAAATTTTATCCAATTTTAATTAATTGAAATGTAAACAGCCATATGTGGCTAGTGGCTACCGTATTGGACTGCACAGCCCTAGGCTATGGACTGGCTCTGTGGCCGTGGGCAAGTCATGGAGCCTCTAGGACTTCAGTCTCCTGGTGAGGCCGCTAAGGAACTCAGTGTCCTGTCCACAGTAGCCAGAGCAAATCTTGGTCCCCATGTCCCACTGCCCACCTGAGGGGGGTTTTGTGACACCAGCCCAAACCCAGGGAAACTGGTCAAGCTAGAAGAATGCAGGCCACAGCTCCTCAGGCCCCCTAGCAGATTTTACTGGCTGCCCCCAGAGCATTTGGGGTGGGAAGATAGGGCCAGGTACCCATGAAACCAGAGGATAATCAGATTTCCCTCCTCCAGGGAGCCCTGAATTGTGGTGTGGTGAACCAGCCTGGAATAGTGCCAGCTATAAAATAACTGATGATTTTCATTTACCAAAGGTCACTGTACACCAAAAGCCATGTGAAGGTTTAGCTACAACCCCAGGAGTAGTACAATATTATGCCCATTTTACTGATGGGGAAACTGATGCACAGAGTTACTAAATGGGGAGCCAGGATTGCGAACCCAAGTCTGTCTGTCTGCACAGCCTGAACCGTTAATCCTAACAAATACAGGAAGAAGAACTAAGAATCCTTAAATAGTTCAGGGCCCGGTAAAACTTCAGAGGGCCTCAAGACTTTACCCCCAATAGCAGGGATGGAGGCCAAAACAGTCCCAAGGCAGTGAACCCCACATTAGAAAGTCCTTTGTTGTCTCATATTTTATCTTAAACTGTCAAGTAAGTTTAGCATCTACTCTTCTTTTCCATATCTTTTTAATATCAAATTAATGTTTTAATGATGGACCAGTTAATGCCAAGTCACACTGATATTCAGGAAGATGCCCCAGTTTATCCTGTGGTTTTATGAGCTGCCCCCATCCTCAGTTTGAGAAGCAGGGCCATAGAAGGGTCATTCAGCTGCTTACCAAAGGGAGTGGGACTGCCAAGACCAGGACCACAGGGGTCCTAGGGCACAGGGTTTCCAGAGTCTAGGTGCAGCTGGTTTAAATACCAATTCCCAGACCAGCCATAGAGTCTGACTCCATGGATCTGGGTGGGGCTGGGAGCCCACATTTATAACAAGCCCCTGGGATTGTGACATGGTGGTCCCAGGACCTGATAAAGAAACCCTGGGCACCATAGTGCCTGGACAGCTCCATCCTACCCTCGAGGAGCCAGGGGACTGTCACTCAGCTACGATGCCTTGGCCAGGGATCCGGACTCGACAAGCCCTAGCTCTGACCCCAACCTGCTCTGTGATCCCATCTCAGGTCTCAGGTTCCCCATGGGTACAACAAGGACATCCATAGGTGACCTCTAGGGCACTTCTGGCCTCAATGGGTGGATGTGGTCAGCTGGAAGAGGAAGGGCTGGAGGCAATCGTAGGCAAGGCCCCTTGGTCTCCCTTCCTCATCATGTCACATTGGCCTCCCTCGTGCTCAGACCCTCCAGAGGGCCTGTGCGCTGGCTGTTCCGTCTGTCTGGCTGCTCTTCCCCCAGCTCATCGCTTTGCTCACTCACGGTCTTTCGGGCCTTGGCCTGGACATCACCCCTTCAGAGACACCTCTGCCAGCCCCACCCCAGACACTCCTCATGCCTCCATCCCCTTCACTGCTTATATGCTGGAGCTTTCTCATCTATCTCCCCTGGGCTATGAGCTCTGTGCAAGCAGGAACCACACCCTGCTGATCACAGGGGGCTCCTGGGCACTCAGCCCTGGCTTGGCACCGGAAAAAGTCACCAAACTTGTGTGACAATTCAATCCCTGGAACCACCACTGGGCCTGAGGAACACCAGGAAATCCTTCCTAAGGTCCCCAGTGATGCTGGGACTCACGGAGGGCTTGCTATGTGGTCAGGAGCAGACAATTCTATTCCACAAGCATCTGTGGAATGCCAGCTGTGTGCCCCACCCTGTTCTGGGGTCCCCAGGCATTATGGAGGGTCATGGGGGAGGCAGGTGATGAACCAGAGCCTCTGCTCCAGGAAAACCAGAGAGGGAAAGGGCCACCAAGCAGGCTGAGCCCTCTGTGTGTCCTTCCAGGTGTTCTGGCTCAGCACTGACGGTGTCCCTCTGTTGGCAGGATTGGGGGGCTTCCAGGAGAAGGCGCATGTGGGGATTTGAAGTAGAAGCAGGACGGGGTTTTCTTGTGAGGATCCAAGTGCTTTCAGAGGGAGGGTCCTGTCAGTTCATTCTGGTCCCCTCTCAAGAGCATATGGAATGGATGAAGGTGTGTGACTGTGTGTCTGTGTATGCCCACGTGTGCCTCTGAGTGCTTGTAGGTGATTGTGTGTCTGTTGTACATGTGCGCATGCCTATGGGAGATACTCGAGGTGTGTACCTGTGCCTGTGTATCTTGGTTCGGGTTCCTCCAGAAGCTGAGAAAGGATTCAAGGTTAATTCATTTATTTGGGAGGTGACTCTAGAAAACACCAGTAGGGAGTGGGAGTGGGAGACAAAGGATGGAGAGCATCCAGTGAAGGGCATTATTAAGCAAGTTACCACCTCAGGTGACCAGAGCCCAAGGTCACTGGAGAGCCTGTGACCCAATACAGAATGTGCCTCAGGGTCATTTCACCTGAGGTGAGGGAGTCGAGGGTTTATCCACCCACACTCGACAGCCTGGAATTTCCAGCCAGTCCTACACCAGGCCTAGGGTCTTCTGGGGCAAAGAAAGCCCTCAGCACAGGGTCTCTGGTACTGGCAGTAAGAAGTCAGGCTTGTGGGCCCCAAAATGGTCAGTAAGGAGGGAGCAGGTAGAGCGCCGACACCAGCTGCTACACCACATGTCTACGCTCCTGTGTATGAGCCACTGCCCAGTTACATCACATGGATGCATGGACTCCAATGACCTCTCCTTGTGCAAACCTTCACTGGGCCAGAGGAAGGCTATTGCAACATCAAATGAGCTATGTATGGCCTTGCTCTCCTTCCCTTTCCTGAACAGGCTGGCTCAGGATTTGTCAAACCATGCCAGGCCTCCGCCAAATTTGGCTGAGCAGACCTGGACCTGCTTTGGGCAGTGGCAGCTTCTGCCCTTGGGCCAGGGTGGAGGTGGCGGAGAGGGGAGTCAAATGGGCTGGGGGCAGGGAGATGGGGGAGGCCTTCTCTACTGCAGAGAAGGCAACCGGGGCCTCCTCTGTCTGAACCTTGCTGCCCACAGGAGCCTGGACAGTGGCCTCAAATGCCACTCGGGGGCAGTGGGGCCTGTTCATAGCTTGGGGTGCCAGGGAGGGGGTGCAGTCAGCACTCCCCTTTAGAGGGTCCATCCTGAACAGGGCTGGAGGGGGAGAGGTCTGGGGACAGAGGCCTGGCCGTGGAGATCTGGGAGCAGCAGGAAGAAGGGGTGTGACCACGGGGAGATCGTGACTGCACAGAGATGCACAGGAGGATCCGGAGTCCGGGCCGTGGAGTACCAGAACTCCCACGTGGACAGCTGAGAGCAGCACCAAGGACTGAGGCTATGTGGGGTCTGAGGGGACAGTGAGGGGCACCCCTGAAATCTGCTGGGGAAGGTAAGACTGGAGCTTGGGGAAGCCAGGACATGGAGGAGTTTTAGGAGCTAGTGAAGAAGACTAGCGGCCCCCAGCTGGGAGGGGATGGGGTCTCCCCTGAGGCTGCAGGGGGTGGGGTGCTATAGTGGGTCAGGGAATGGAGCCAAGGGGGGTCCGTAGGGGAGAGGCTGAGCCCACAGGCTTGAAGTTGTGCAGATCTGGGTTCCAATTCCATGTGCAACACTGACTTGCTGTGTACCTGTGGGCAAGAGCTTAACCTCTCTGAGCTTTATTTCCTTGTGTAAAATGGATATCCTAACAGAAACTAGGTGTATTAGTTTCCCAGGGCTGCTGTAACAAGACACCACAAACTGGGTGGCTAAAAACAGCAGAAATTTATCCTTTCCTACTTCTGGAGGCTAGAAGTCACAAAGCAAGGTGTTGGCAGGGTCCTTCCAAAGCCTCTAGGGGAGGAAACTTCCTTGCTTCTGGTAGACCCAGGGGTTCAGCTTGTGGAGCGTAACTCCAATCCCTGTCTCCTTCATATGGCCTTCCTCTCTATGTGCCTCTGGGTCCAAATTTCCCTCTTCTTGTAAGGACACAGTTATGGGATTAGGACCCACCCTCATCCAGTATGGCCTCATTTTAACCTCGTTACGTTTTTAACGACCCTATTTCCTAATAAAGTCACATTCACAGGTACTGGGGAGTTAGGACTTCAACATATCTTTTGGGGGAACACAACCCTACGGCATAGGGTTGCAGTAGGATTAAACCACAGGCCTGGCACGGTCAGCTCTCAATAAATGGTAGGGACTTCCCTGGTGGCACAGTGGTTAAGAATCCTCCTGCCAATGCAGGGGACACAGGTTCAAGCCCTGGTCCGGGAAGATCCCACATGCTGCGGAGCAACGAAACCCGTGCGCCACAACTACCGAGCCTGCGCTCTAGAGCCCGCAAGTCACAACTACAGAAGCCTGCCTGCCTAGAGCCTGTGCTCCGCAACAAGAGAAGCCACCACAATTAGAAGCTGCACACCAACACAAAGAGTAGCCCCCGCTCACCACAACTAGAGAAAGCCCGCCTGCAGCAATGAAGACCCAACGCAGCCAAAAATAAATAAATTAAATAAATAAATTTTTAAAAATAAATTGTAGCTGAAAAAAGAAAATTTCCAGTTATAAACTGAATAATTTGTGGGGATGAACTGTACAGCATGGTGACTATAGGTAATGATACGTATTGCGTATTTGAACATAGGAGAGTGGATATTGAAAGTTCTCATCACAAGAAAAATAATTTTGGGGGAACTGTGTATGGCAACAAATGTTAACTGACTTATCATGGTGATCATTTTGCAACACATACAAATATCGAATCTTTACATTGTACACCTGAAACTAATATAATGCTTTGTCAATTAAAAAAACGAAGAAGGGCAAGCAGAGGTGGAGGGTGGAGGTACAGGAGCGCAGACTGCAGACTTTTCCTGCACCTGCACCCATGTGTGTGGGCAGATATGGACACATGGGAAGCAGGACACTGCTCATGGAGTTGCACCCAGGAGGGCCGGGATGAGTGACCTAGAGACCTCAGCCTGCAGTCCACTGGCCGGGCAGAGCCATTCAAAGCAAGGCTCAGGACCTGATGCCAGTTCCCTGGGCAGGAGGACCCTGAAGTCAAAGCCTTGCTTGTCAGGGACTTCCCTGGAGGTCTAGTGGTTAAGACTCCATGCTTCCACTGCAGGGGGCACGGGTTTGATTCCTGGTCAGGGAACTAAGGCCCCACATGCCACGCGGCACAGCCAAAAATAATAATAATAAATATTTAGGAATAGTTAAATAAATAAATTAAAAAGCCTTGCTTGTCAGAAGATTCCTTGGGAGTCCTGAGCAAGGCCACCACTGACATCATGGGCAAATTCATGGACTATCCCAACACCCAAGGCTGCCTAAACCCACAGCCTTGACATGACACGGGAGGACTGTGGGTGTACAGCCAGCACAGCCATTTTCGGAGGGAGGCAGAACACAGACTCAGACAGGCCCCAGGGACTCCAGTGCAGATTCTGGGCAGCTACCCCGCAGACCTCACAGAGGACTAGGTCAGAGGGGAGTCTGCCATTCCAGGTGTGGTCCCAGAAGCACCACCTGAGAACTTGTAGAAATGCAGATTCTCGGGTGCGCTGCTGAATCTGGAGCCCTGGGGTGGGGCACAGAGTGAGTGGTCCACGGATTACTGGTGCCCCCCAAGCAGCCTTGCCCCAGTGCTCCCAGCCCACCAGAGGCTCTGAGAAGAAAGCGTGGGTGGGAAATGGGACCCACACTATCACCCCCCAACACCACCCTGAATGCTCTGGCAGCACACACCCTGCCAAAACCCACAAACAAGAAACCGGTTCACCTTTGTTCAGCCCAGCTGAGTTATATAATATGCTTTCCTAACTTAACCACAGAACATTTTTTTCAGAGAACACCTATTAAACAGCCTGAACGCAGACCAGAGCCACCTCAGGTGCACTTCCATGTATCTTCTCTGGTCTCCTGCCTGTGCCTAACACGCAACTGCCCTTTAGAAAGTGCACGAATGTCCCAAGGTGACGCTGACTGGACTCGGGTGATTTACAAACCACTAACATTTCCCAAGCTCCCAAGGGGGACGTACTGACCTCATAGCCCTGACCTCATCAGGGATGCAGGTGGGGGAAGGGACAGCGATGACACAACCCAGGGAGCTAGTGAGCACTCGGGGTGGGGGGACGGTAAGGGTGAGAGGTGAAGCACCATGCACAACCCTATGACCCTACGCTGCCCAGCCCATGTGTGTGTGACACCGCGTATCACCATGGTGCATGGTGGCGGTCCTTGTATGTCTGCCGGCAACAAGTGTAGCTTTTGCACCTACATGTGGCTTTTTCATGTGTGTTGCTGTCCCTATGACTAGAGTGGCTGGGCATGTGGCTGTGCACGAGGGGGTGTTAGTGACTCTGGCACCTGTGGGCCTGGGACCACGTGTGAATTTGAGAGATATCCAGTGTGTGCACCTGTGAGTGTGACCAGCAGGCTGCCCTGGCCCCAAGAACTCCCAAACCTGAGCTGTCATTTCAGAGCTGCCAGCAATTTTCTGTCTGCTAAGACATGGGCAGGCTGTGGAAAACTATGTTCTAAATGTAGTTACCCAGATATAAAGTGGGAGCGCTGCCACGCAGAGCCATGGTCATCTGATGTGCTGGCCACAGAGGCAACAGGAGAAGGACCAGGAGAGAGGCTTAGGGTCTGCGATGGGGAAGACTTGCCACCTGCCCTCCGTCTGTCCCGCAGCCCTTACCCCGGCCCAGCCCCACGGGGCCTCAGCTGGGTCCTGACCACACACGCGGTCCACAGACCAGGACCAGGATCAAAGACAGCCAGCTCCAGGGTGAACACAGGGGACGGCGTGGAGGAAGATGGCATGGACCCCGGGGAGGGCCCTGTGAGTCTGTGCATGGACGAGGTGGGGTGCAGTGGTAGGGTGCTCGCAGATCTCACCGGGGCAGACTCATGCAAATGCCAAAACAACCGAGTGCCTGGTAACGACCTTGCTCAGATTCTCCTGCCCATCTCTGCACTATCTGCTGACCAGCCATCGGCTTCCCACTTTCCACACTTACCTCTTTGCTGACACAACTTGCCCACAAGCTGCCCCCAGCTCTGGGGCCTGAGAAACCACCACACACATGCATTCACACACAGTCCATGGAGAATCCTTGTCTATTTACCCACTCCATTCATTCATGCATGTGTACATGCACTCATTCATTCACCAAATGCTCATGGAGCACCTCCTCTGAACCACCAGCTCTGCTGACCCCTCTAGTCCCCCAGGCCCCCCCAAGTCAAAGCAATGAAGGCAAAGTCCCAACGGACCTCCATGTGGGTAGCTCAGAAAAGAGGAAGCTAGGGGCCGGGTGGGATGGTGGCCGTTAGCTGGAGGGAAGCTCTAAGCTGGTGTCACAACCAGGTCTTTGTATCAAGCCGGATGGGCTCTGGAGGTTGGGTAAATGCCATGACTGCCCTCCCCTGACCCCAGGCTCCCCTGACTGGACCTGGCACTTCACTCTGCCTGAAGCCCAGGGTCTGTCTCACCTAGGATTGACCCCAAGGCTTCAAGCTGTCCCCCAATCCCACACCCCACAGAACGAGGTCCACCTCTCTGTTAGCTCTTGGGGCCCCTCAGTTGGGCCCAGGCTGCCTTTGCTGCCCCTCATGCTCATTCTCACCAGCTACACCAGCCTCTGTGACTTCAACGGGGGTTTGGAGGCCTTCCAGCTCCTCCCCACTCTCCCTCCTCAGGGTCCTCAAAGGCCTAGAGAGCCCGAGCCCATCTTCCAAGTACTGCCCACTTCCCCCAACTTGTCATCCATGTGTCCTCGTTTGCATTTTGCTCATAATGATAGCAATATAATGAGACGTATCCAACACCTCCTTGGTGCCTGGCACGATGGGTGATATTTCCAACTGCCTATATCATGAAGCGCAGTGACTGGAGCTGGAAGCAACCAAGGTCATGGATCCCCAGCCCGGCCTCCTCCTCCCCAACATCACCTGGTTGGCTCTTCTCATTCTTCAGGACTCACCTGGAATGTCCCATCCTCAGGAGTCCTCTCCAAGCCCCCAAATAAAGCAGTCCCTGTTCTGGCCACTCAAACCACCTGTGTGAGCTCTCACTCTCATGTGATCACGTGTTTGGATGGGCTTGTGTTTACATCTGTCTCCCCCACTAGACTGTCTACTCCATGAGAGCAGGACTGCATCTGTCTTGTTCACAGCCGCTACCCTGGGACCTAGTTCAATGCCTGGTAAACAGTAAGTACACAATAAGTATTTGCTGAATGAGTAAACCTATTTATCTATCTTTTGAAAACAACCTCACTCCAGCAAGAATCTGAGGTTGTTTATAAGAATGCATACAATTCTATATGAGAGAAAAAACAAAGTTGGAATCAAAGATTTTGACCTTCTCTACAAACAATAAATGCAGGAGAGGTTGTGGAGAAAAGGGAACCCTCCTACACTGTTGGGGGAAATGTAAATTGGCACAGCTACTATGGAGAACAGTATGGAGTTTCCTTAAAAAACGAAAAATAGGGCTTCCCTGGTGGCGCAGTGGTTGAGAGTCCACCTGCCGATGCAGGGGACACTGGTTTGTGCCCCGGTCCGGGAAGATCCCACGTGCCGCGGAGCAGCTAGGCCCGTGAGCCATGGCCGCTGAGCCTGCGCGTCCGGAGACTGTGCTCCACAACGGGAGAGGCCACAACAGTGAGAGGCCCACGTACCGCAAAAAAAAAAAAAAAAAAAAAAAAATCTGGATGTGAGGCTTTTCTTGAAAAATGGGAGGAAGGCCTGGCCACACCGGGCTGTGTTCCTTGAGATGACAATGACCAGAGCTGAGATGGGGCCTCCCCTCAGCCCAGGGGGTGCAGGGCATGCACTGCCTCACCCCATCTGGCCTCTGTGGGCCTCTGTGCTGCTGACCCCAGGTCTATGCTGCAAAGAGATTAGCTTGCAAGGTCTGCAGAGTGCAGAGCGGGGCTGAGAAGGCTTCCCTAAGGTGAAGGGAAGCCATCTCTCCTGGTTGATTTCACTCACGATGACTCTAAAAGCCACAGCACAGTCACCACAGTTTTAGGGCTGGTGAATGTTGACATGTCACAAGCCTGTTAGTCTTGCACAAGAATCAGTTAACTCAGTACCCGCCAGGCCCCAACAGTGCCTCTGGTCTCACCCCCAACCAGAGCTTGAGGGCTTTAATTAAACCCAAAGGGAACCCCTGGAGCGAGGGAGCCACGAGCAGCCCCTTGGGCAATGAGGTGGGTGACAGGGCAAGGACATATTGGGAGAGGCAGGAAGGCAGCCCTGGCTCTAATCTTGACTCCAGCTCTGAAACTTTGGACAAGTCACTTCTCCAAGCCTCCGTTCCCTCATCTGTATCCAACAGCTGATACTAACTGCATACCGTTTCCAGGGGCTGGTCCCTCCCCCAAGCATGGAGGCAGGGTCTCAGGGAGTCCTCGTGTCAACCTTGTCCATAGAAAGTATCCCAGTCAGGGGTCTCCAAAGAGACAGAACCAATAAGATATATATTTAGCATATATGGAGAGAGAGAGATTTATTTCATTTTAAGGAATTGGCTCATATGATTGTGGAGGCTGGCAAATCTGAAATTTGTATGGCAGGCCAGGAGGCTGGAAACTCAGGCAGAATTTCTATATTACAGCTTGGAGCAGAAGTCCTTCTCCAGGAAACCTCAGGTTTTGCTCTTAAGGCCTTCAGCTGACTGTATGAGGCCCACCCACATTATCAAGGATAACCTCCTTTACTTAAATTACAGATGTTAATCGCATGTACAAAATACCTTCACAGCCACATCCAGACCAGTGTTTAAACAAACAATAGGCAACATCGCCTAGCCAAGTTGACACATAACATTTAACCAACACAGAACGCATTATTTCCTTTTGCGCATGAGGAAATTGAAGCTCAGAGAGGCTGTGCCACACACTTAAGGCTAAGGAGCACAGAGGGATGGAGCTGGGAGGTGAACACGAGCCAGAGTCGGCTCCACTCTGAGGATAGGGCTGCGGGTGGCTACTCCACACGGGGCGTGTGAGGATCAGATAGGAAAATGCACAGAAGTGCATGGGACCATGTCTATGGTAGGGACAGAAATCAATAGTGCAGTGGGTGGTATTACGGAATTACTGTTAGTACTGAGAAAGGACAGAATGGCGTGGGAACAGGGAAAGGAGGTAGAGGAGTGTTGCTCCACCCCATGAGGGATGGGTTCTAGAGTGTAGGGCAGAGAACCTACAGCCCCCGGGCCCCCCAAGGAGGAGGGGGGCAGAAGGTGGACTCCAGCAGGCTACGAAGTCCAGAGCCTCTGACCCACATGCAGGGGACAGAGAGGGAGCACAGTGTCGCCAGCGTGTGGGGTCAGAAAGAAGTCTCGCCTCCTGAGGCTGTGGCTGGTTGCCCAGACACGTTCCTGGAAGTGGGTGATTTCCCCTAAGGGTCCAGCTGGCTGGCTCCTTGGCTGGTCACTGCCATGTGCCCACCCTAACTGGACCAACACCCAGAGGTAGAGAAAAGCTTCCACTGAGACCTGAAACCCTTAGACACAGTCCCAGCCTCATTCCTCCCAGCTTCCTTAATCTCCCCGGGGTGGAGCGCTAGATCAGAGGCAGAAGGCCAGCAAGTCAGCCATGTTCTCCACCTGCTGGCTGTGTGACCTTGGGCAAGTCACTTAACCATTTTGAACTTGGGTCCAACGTATGTGGCTAATCATTACACAGACCTAGAGGTCTGCTTCGGGGCTAGAGGGCTGCTTTGCCAGGACCAGGCTAAACATCTGAATAGAGCTGTTGCCAAACATCTGAATAGAGCTGTTACTTGTTGCCATACTTGTTCATTATAGTATCATCCTCCCTGGCCTTCTTTTTACGCCTGTCCACCCAGCACCACTTCGCAGAGCCTCGCTCACTCTCTCCCCCATCCTCCCTTCCTTTTTCCAGCTCCCACATCTTCTGGTCAGAATGTGTGCTGGGTAGGCTTTTAAATGCCTCCATGGCCAGAGAGAAATGAAGTCCCTTGCCTTGGTTGATAATCGCAGTGTTGATAACAGTGGGATTCTGGCAATGGTTGGTTGGGACTCTGACCCCCGCCCTCCCCTCTGCCACATACCTCATCCTTCTCCCTCTTGCCTCCAGCCTCCCTGGCCCCCTAAGTCCCTCCTCCACACCAGGCTCCTCTAGCCTCCCCAGAGGGCCCCTCAGCCTGGCTGCTCCATCAGAGGCGGTATCTCATTGATACCAAGTCCCAGTTCCAAGGTGGGTCCCCCCTCCCCACTACTGTCCATCCCAGGCCCCTTGCCCACACTGGTCACAGCCTGTAATGGTTCCTTTCCTGGGATGCCTCCCCAGCAGCCCAGGGCAGGGAGCGAGGCTCCTTCACACTGTGCATCCAGCACCAGCTGGAGGAGGCAGGCTTAGCCTGCTCCCTTCACCCCCCATCACCACTCCATCACCTCAGGGGGCCTGCTCTGGCCTGACCTGCAGGCAGGGGCTGGGGGTGAGGACAAGCACTGGGGAACCCACTTCTGGGCCAGCCTGATTCTTCCCCTCACCCCGCAACCCTCCTCCAGAGGCTGAGGGCAAAACAGCCTAGTGTGTGGGCTAGAAAGCAGGACACCTGGATCCCTTTGCAGCACAAACCTCACTTGCTGTGTGGCCTTGAGCAAGTCCTCTCCCCTCTCTGGGTCTTAGTCATCCCGGCTCTAAAATGGGTTAGGGCTACAGACACACACTCAGAGGTCTGCAAGGCCAGACAGTTGTCACTGCTTGGACATCACATGTCCACAGGGTTGGGGACCCACTGAAGGGAGCGCTGGTGGAGAAGTGGAGAGAGCACGTCCTGCCTGGGCCAGCCCAGGGGCTCCAGGTCTGCTGAGTCCTCAAGAGAAGCTGGAAATCTGAGTTTCAATTTAACGATCTCCTGACTGCAAAATCTTGACAACTAATTCACATGTTTAAAAGCACTGTGTGGGGACTTCCCTGGTGGTGCAATGGATAAGACTCCACGCTCCCAATGCAGGGGCCCCGGGTTTGATCCCTGGTCAGGGAACTAGATCCCACATGCATGCCGCAACTAAGAGTTCGCATGCCACAACCAAGGAGCCTGCCTGCCGCAACTAAGACCTGGTGAAACCAAATAAATTAATTAATTAAAAAAATAAAAGCACCTTGTGGGTCAAACAGAACATGTCTGGGCCACAGTTTGTGGGTGGTAGACTAGAAGGCTAGGTTCCAGGGCCCTCTGGGGCTCTCTGGAAGGATAGTGTTTGCTCTGGGGGCATTTCCTGCTCTCATTTGGCAAGAGGGTGGCGTGCTGTTCCTTGTGTACCACCCCAGACCTGCTTCCTGGAGCATTTGATGGCTTTGCTCCACTCTGGCCTCTTTCCCCGACTAGTCAATCGGAGTCTACCCCTTGACCTGTAGATGGCTTCACAAACACAGGCCCAGGCCTGCCCCAGGTAGGCCAGAGCCTGAGAGGGTTCCAAAGGCAGGGTCAGCATAAGGCAGGTGTTGGGGGCCTCAGAACCCTCTTGCCCCGCCCAATCCCCAAATTCCTATCATAACTCCCGGGCCCTATCACTGTAAACCCTGGAGCTCATGTTTCCAACCCTCAGGGCAGACCTGAGCTGTTTCTAGAAACTCTAGCCACTCTGCAAAGCTGGCCCCTCACCCAGCACTATTCAGACAGGGACTGACACCCCAAGGAGCACTGTTGGGCCAAGGCCAAGGCCACACTGACCATGAGCAGCACAGGCTGGAGGTTTTGTCTGTCTCTAAAACTGTCTCATGTCCATTCGGGTCTCCTCGAGGTGAAGGCTAGCAAGATTTCTCAGCTGGCTGGCAGATGTGGAAAATGAGGTCCAGAGGAAAGCAGTAAGCTTGCTCAAGGTCCCTGGGCTGCGTGATCCTTATAGAGGGGCACTGCTAAAAATAGTTCCTGGAACCCAGAGTGGAAAAGGATGAATCCTGGGGCTAGCGTCAACGTTTTTCTTTTGCCTTGATCCCTGGGCAGATGCTGTATGCAGCAGCCCCTGAGGGTGAAGATGACGCAGACGGGGCAGAGAGTGGGGAGGAAGGAGAAAGTCAGGGAGGCCAGATCCCAGCATCATCCCCAGAACGGAGCCTGACCTTGCCTGAACTCCGGAGGCTTGGGCTCCCCTGCCCAGGGCCGGGGTGATAAGATGAGTTTATATCGCAGCTCTGAGGAGAGAGGCAAGACAGGATTGAGGGAGAGAAAAGAGAGGGAAGGAAAAATCACGGGGTAGGGAGAGGGGAGTAAGAATGCTAAACCTAGGAGAGGGACGACAACTTTGCCAGAATGGGGCCCACCCAGACTCATCACTGAGGCAGGAGGGGCACTCCCACTTCACAGATGCAAAATCTGAGGCTTAGGGCATGGGGTAATTTGCCCAAGATCCCAGAATCAGAAAGTAGCACAGTCAAGATTAGAATTCATGGCTTTAGCCTTTGCCCTTCAAGCAAGGTCTCAAACTGGAAACCACTCAGGCAGCACTTCCCAAAATGTGGCCCCAATATACCCTACCCTTGCATTACCAGGAGGGAGCCTGGTTAAAATGCAGATTCCTGGGTCAGAATCAAAGGGGCATGGCCCAGGAATATGCATTTTGACCAGTGCCCTGCTGGTGGTTCTTTGAGACCTAACACTGGGAAGCTCTGTGGCTCTCTTTTGGCTTTTCTGGTCTGACTTCCTAGCCCTACATCCTAGCTGTACCCCTGCAGCCAAGCTATTCAAACTGAGTCACCCTGCCCTCCAGGACAGAACTGGGCCTTTCCCATTCAATGACTCACCCACCAGTCTCCCAGTCCCATATAGACCCACCCTTCCAGCCAGTACCTCTCTTCTGGAAGCCTTCCTTGTGGCTGGGATTCCCCTCTCCTTCAGTTTGTGTTGAAGTAATATTGGATTGGCCCAATAGTTCGTTTGGGTTTCCCATAACATCTTACGGAAAAACCCTAACGAACTTTTGGGCCAACCCAATAGCCTCCTCCTCCCTCTGGAATTATTTACAACATCCTATTTTACTTTCCCGGTGGATCTGCTTTGTTTCCCAACCTTTTCCTCTATTAAACAGGAAACTCCCAGAGGACTAGAAACTTATTGGTTTAAACAATAAGCCTCTGAAATCCATGACTTCGCTTGACCCTCTGCCAACCACAAGTGGCAAGGCTGGGAGAGCTTTACAATGAGGAAATGGAGACTTAGAGTGATTGTAGCCTACCTAAGACCAAATAAGATTGAGCCAGGGTTAGAACCCATGTCCAGCTCCGATGTCCAGTTCTTTCTGCTTCTGCTTTGCCTCTGATCACTCAAACAGCTCTGCGACGCGGGCAGAACAGGGATTATGATCCCATTGCTCAGATAAGGAAAAGTGAGGCCCAGAGATGGACAAAGCACTCAATACCATCTTTACCCTGTTTTGGCTGCACTTGGGTCTGACCTTTTCTCTTACCCTCTCTCCGGCTGTTGGGCACTGCCCAGGACCCCTCAGCAGGACGGGGCAGAGCTGAACTCTGGGTTCCCAGGCAAAGCCCTCATCCTGGACCCCTGGAACGGTCCCAGTGCCACTCCAGACCCCGGTGCCTCCTCTTCAGGTGGAGACTCGCCTCACCTGCCTTGCAGCTGGCTGGAGATTCAAAGAGAGGGAATTGGGAAATACCTGGACACACCTTGGTCACCATCACTCTAGACTTTGTCCCTCTTATTAATGCCCAGCTGAGGAGGAAGCAACCTGGGTGGTCCTTTCCTGAAGAGTGGAGGAGGGCAACTGTGAGCCTGGCACGGGCCCAGCCCAACCAAGCCCAAGTTAAGCTGGGAAGGGTGTGGAGCAAGGAGGCCACGCTGGCGTTCCTGAGAGGGGTTTGCCAAGCTGTACTCCACAGGTGTGGTCTGGGGGAGACTCAAAGGAGGTGAGGGCAACTCTGAACTTTGGCAGAGAGTACTGAGTCACCCAGCTGGTGCCCGGCCAGGGTGGCCAGCAGGGACTTTGGACAGCCCACAATGGAAAATAAAAATAATAATTGGGCTTCCCTGGTGGCACAGTGGTTGAGAGTCTGCCTGCCGATGCAGCGGACACGGGTTCGTGCCCCGGTCCGGGAAGATCCCACATGCCGCGGAGCGGCTCGTCCCGTGAGCCATGGCCGCTGACCCTGCGCTTCCGGAGCCTGTGCTCCGCAACGGGAGAGGCCACAACAATGAGAGGCCCGCGTACCGCAAAAACAAAGTAATAATAATAATAATAATAATAATTAATATATGTCAACCCCCAACTATGTGTCAGGCCCCATGCCTCCACCCTCACCCCCGACCCAGTGTGTAGTGTGTGGGTTCCATCCAGCCCTGTTCCTTGTGCTCCTTCTCTGCATCAGGTTAAGTCCCTTTATTTCGGACCAGAAAATGCCACGGCTGGGTCTCCGTCTGCTTCTCCTCCTCCTCACTACGGATCCCTCCCTCCAGCTCCCTGGTCATCACCCCCAGGACCACTCCATCCTTGGTCAATCCAGCCCCACCTCCTCCGCGAAGCCCTCCGCCATGAAAAAAGCCCCGGGTGGGTCAGATCCTGCTTCAGACCCTGGTCCGGAACTCCTCGTTTTCCCTCCCTCCTCTATATCCAAGGCACCCGTTTTTGCAGCCCTATAACCCCCTGGTTACCCTAGAGGCGCTTCCCCTCCGACTCTGCCCTTTTATGCTCCACAAAGGATTCTGAAGCATAGGGTAGTTAGGGGAAGCGGCAAGGTGGTGCAGCATGAAGTCATCCGTCCCCAGCCTTGTTCTTCGTCCTCCCAGCAGGCAGTCCCGGTAAGCCCAGGTCCCAACGGCACAAACCGAGCCTAAGGAGGAGGGCCTTTACGCCCCGCCCCGCCCTTCCAACTTCTGGAGTGCCCCGAGGCACGCCTGCGCGGAGGACGCCCCGGCCCATGGCGCATGCGCAGCTGTCTATCTGTGTATATTAGGACGACTGGGTTCGCGGCCTGAGGATTCTCGCGGATAAGGGCAAGGGTTTGTTTCTACCCTTGTTTGGGTACACGCCGCCGACGCCGCCGACGCCGCCTCCGCCGAGTCTCCCGCGCAGGTGAGGGCCCCGCGCTCTGGATGCGGCGCGGCCGGGGACAACCCCCGCGTGTCCTGCTTGCCTGCGCCCCGCTACTCCGGCCATTGGGACCCCATCCCCCACCGCTCTAACCACCCGCCGCCTCGGGGTCAACTTTCATATGCCCGATCTTCTGCCTGATCGGCCCCCTCACGGCGTTCCCTGTTTAACTGACCGCTTTCGAATTCCCTTCTTAGACACCTCCCGTTATTCTCGAGCTCTCGACGCCCCGGGTAACCACAGACCTCCCCTGCCCAGGACCACCACTTTCCACCAGACCCACGGCCCTCATTTTTTAGCCCTTGTCTCTTCCCAGTTAGCCCCAGCGGCGCTTCCCCTCGTATCCCTGGCCTTCTTTATGCCCCCTCCTTTCTCAGTTATGCCCAGTTCACGGAGCTGTAGGGGCATAACCTCGGGGAAATCCTGGCCTCAGGAACCCAGGGCCGGACTGGATGCCTTCTTGGGGTCTGGGAGTGTAGGGACCCGGAGAAGATCAGGATCCCTAAGAGTCTTCTCTGCTTTGATGGATGACAGTGGCTTCTTCCCTGGCCTCACTTCTTCACCTGGGTGGGTGCCAAGGTGTGTTATCTGCACTTCTGCACTGTGTATCTTCCTCAAGGAGCCTCTGACCTCCTAAACCTGTTCCTGACTTGTCCCTCCTGTCCCACCCCCTTGGTTATTGATCATCAGTATTTACCGTATTTGGTAAAGTAGTTTTGCAGGTGCCTTTGTATGGAGCTGGGGAATGAAGGTGATCTGGGTAGAGTGTGGTCACCACTTCTTAGTTGAGTCCCTCATCAGTGCTGTCCTTAGACATTTTTGAGTGAGACTTGTTAGTATCCCACAGTACCCTTGCTATAAATTTCAGGTGACACCTGAACCCAGTGACCTTGGAGTGGTATTTGCGTGATTATTAACAAGTGTTGGTATCACTCCTCATCTTTGTACAGGATCAGTGCACCTCCGGGACATGGAGACTGTTGTTCGCCGCTGCCCATTCTTATCCCGAGTGCCTCAGGCCTTTCTGCAGAAGGCAGGCAAATCTCTATTGTTCTATGCCCAAAACTGCCCTAAGATGATGGAAGTTGGGGCCAAGCCAGCCCCTCGGGCCCTGTCCGCTTCAGCAGTACTCTGCCAGCAGGTCAAAGAAACCCCTCCGGCCAACGAGAGTAAGTGTCCTTAGCAGTGAAGTAGAGAGTGGTGATGTTTGCATTCATTACAAGACCCTGGAAGCAATTCTCACGCACAGTGCTGATGAGGGTCACGCGAGGCGGTTACTTGGTGCCAGGGTCAGTTCTCTGCATAGATTATCTCATGGAATTGTCGTCCTAACCCCACAAAGTAGGCAGTTTTAGTTTTCACATCTTTAAAGGTGAAACAGTGGCCAGCATTCCACCTTGTGGATTGCATGTCAGTGTCTGTTGGAGTTTGTGAGTTGTCAGTTCCTCATTCATGTAAATGTAAAGTTGGAATCTTTAAGGTAAAGTTGGAATGTAGAAGCTTGTAGCTTTTAAAGTTGTGATTTTTTTTCTTCTTTTTTTTTTTTTCCCTTACCTTTGCTATGTTGCCTGACCTGTGCCTTTTGCCCTCAATTCCTTTCTGTGCTATGCCTTCCCAAATTCCTGGTAGTTTCTTATGCAGTCACTTATCATACCTTATCTCTTTGTCTGGCTCCAGACCACATAGGCTATTACAGGCTAAACCATCTTCAAAGTCAACTCTACCTGTGAGTTTTTCAGTTAGGTTAGGCTACACTGAGGTATCAAGCAACCCCCAAATCTCAGGGCTTAACACATAAAGATTTCTGTCTTGTTCACGCAAGGTCCACTTTGGGTCATCAGGGCAATTCTGTTCTAAGCAGTGACCTGGGGTTCCACACTCTGGTGTCCTACAGCTTTAACTCTGAAATAGGTGGCTTTTGGGTCACTATTGCATAAGGGGAAAGTGAGAGGGTCTCAAACCAGCTCATCTTTTTAAAACTTTTCATAACAGTAAATTTCAATTATGAACAACAATAATCAATCCAGGGCCAATTTTGCTTCACTTGGGTCCCCATTCACCCCGCCTGCTCCCACTGGATTAACTTGAAACTGATTCCAGAAATTTCCTCTGTAAATATCAGTATGCACCTGTAAAAGATATGAGTTCTTTCTTTTTTTGTGGGCCGGGGCACACCACGTGGCACGTGGGATCCTAGTTCCTTAACCAGGGATCGAACCAGTGGAAGCGCGGATTCTTAACCACTGGACCGCCAGGGAAGTCCCTATGAGTTCTTTCTAAAAGCACCATCACAATACCATTATCACACCTAAAAAATGATGCAATTTCCTAATATCATCAAATACTCAGCCCCACCGGTTCTCGGATATTTTAGCCAGGAAGCAACACACAACATCCATTGGCCAGAACTAGTCACACGGCTCCAACTAAATGCACAGATGCTAGTTTTCTCTTTTTTTAATTATGTTTTTTACTGTGGCAAAATGCATATAACATAAAACTTACCATCTCAACCATTTTCAAGTGTACAGTGGTATTAAGTACATTCATATTGTTCTGCAGCCATCCACCATCCAGTGTCCAGAACTCTTTTCATTGTCCCAAACTGAAACTCTGAGCCAACTAAATACTAACTCCCCATCCTCCTCCCCCAGATCCTAGCAAACATTATTCTACTTTCTCTCTATGAATTTGACTACTCTAGAAACCTCACATAAGTGGAATCATACAAAATTTGTTAAAGTAGTGATTTTTTTGACACATGTATCTTTTTTTTTTTTTGGCACGGCTTGCGGGATTTTAGTTCCCCGACCAGGGATCAAACCCAAGCCCCCTGCAGTGGAAGTGCTGAGTCCTAACTACTGGACCACCAGGGAATTCCCTTAACACATGTATCTTTATTTTGTATATGAATTTTTAAATTTTGCTTTTAATAAAGACATCAGAGATTTAGTTTTGGTCTGTCTTTGCCAGGAAAGAACGAAGCTTTTCAGATACCACTTAATTCTAGGGAATAATTTACCTTACAGGCTCTGTTAGGTGTGTTCTCTGGATGTGGACTTGTAAGAAAAGAATGTTTTTTACTAGAAAGGATTTAATCCTTTCTAGGATTTCTTTTCCTCTTTACCATTGTTTAGAAGTTATGTTTTTTACCATTCTGTCCCTAGCAGTAGATTCCTCTTCTGTTCCTGGTTGAGTAAAATGTGACTTGTCCACTTGATAGACTGCCATGCATCCATCACAAATGATATTCACAAACTATTTACTAGCTTATGTAGATCTTTATAATGAAAAGGGCAGAATAAACAAGCATATACAGAATAATTACAACTTTTTCTAAATCTACACATAAGGGGTAAAGAAAGATAATATGCCAAGTTGTCTGCAATGGTTATGTTTTGAATAATAGAACTCTATTTTTCTAGACTTCCTACAATGAATATGTATTTGCTCACTTTTATAGTGAGTGAAATGAACTTGAAAGCAGGTTTTTTTTAAATTTTATTTTTTCACCGCACAGCATGCAGGATCTTAGTTCCCACACCAGGGATTGAACCCCTGCCCCCTGCAGTGGAAGGGTGGAGTCCTAACAACTGAACTGCTGGGGAATTCCCCAAGGCAATTTTTTTGCTTTCCTTTATAGATTTTAATACAAACTGTATTGAGACACTGCCCAAGTTGTAGGAGAGCCTAGCCTATGACTCACAGGAGGATTCCAGAATGATGAAGAAAGACTTCTCTGGAAGGAAGATGAATGCATTTGCTCAAGGGGAGAGGGAAGTCTAGAAGCTTACCAGCCAACTGCATTAAGTCATGAACTTCTTTGAGGCATTTAGAGAAAACTGGTACTTTATCTGTTAAGCAATGGCAAGCTTTTTTTGTCAAGAATCTGTTTAGAAAATATTAGCAGAGAAAAAAACCGTATGACCACTTCCAGTTACCTTCAAGAGTGTGTCCTCGCATGAAATATGCAGAGTGTACTTGGGGCAGATTTACCGGAAATAATTCAACTCAAGAATGCTGGGCTGTCTAGAACTAGAAAATACTACTTTGGGGATTTATAAGTGAGAAATACTATGGGTTTGAGAGGTAGGTGAACTGTGCCAGTTAACTCTTCACAGGGACATTGTGTCCAGTGAGGCAGATGAGAAAACAGTTGATTTAGCAGAACCTAATAAGAATAAACTTGTTTTTGGATCATGGGATAGAGCAAGTATAAGGTTTGTCTTTGAGGCAACAAGAGAAAGAAACAAGTGGGCTTCTGTGTACCGTGCAACCAGATCTGATGCTTCAGTTTTAACATTTCCCCCTTCAGAGGACAAAACTGCCAAAGCCAAGGTGCAGCAGGCTCCTGATGGATCCCAGCAGACTCCAGATGGCACGCAGCTTCTGTCTGGACACCCCTCCCTTGCCGCGAGCCAGGGCACTGCGAGCAAATGCCCTTTCCTGGCAGCCCAGATGAGCCAGGGTGGCAGCAGCGTCTTCTGCAAAGCCAGCCTAGAGCTTCAGGAGGATGTGCAGGAAATGCATGCCGTGAGGGAAGGTAAACAGATGACATGAGCCATCAGAAGAGCAAAGAGGTTCTTTGGCTCTTTCAGACCCTCAGATTTATGTGTGAACTATTATTAGGGTAGTATTTGTGTCAGCACCTTCCTGTTTTAGGGCCGAGGAGGAAGGTCATCAAGATAGAGGACTGTATGGCAAAATGTGGGAGTTCTTCTTCTGTGTGTGTGTGTAGGATATAACCAGCTTTTACAGTAATTCTTTAATTTCTGAAAATACCCCTCAGGCATAAACTATTACCAGTTGCCCTTTGTTTCTTTCCCACCATTTGGTTGGATAAAAGGTAAAAAGCAGTGTTACTGCAGGAAGTGCTAGTTTTAGGACTCCCAAGCTGTGTGTCTTAGTGGTGGTCATTGAGTGGCAACCTTAATTCCACTTGTGGCTGTATCCATGGAACACATAAGGTCCCCAGAAATTCTCCCCAGCAGAAATGATACAAGTGGCTGAAATTGTTTTCTGTGAAGAAATTAGGGTAGGGGGGGTGTGATGGGGAAGGCAAACCAGCCAGAAAAAAAAAGCTTTGGACTCTAATGTTCCTCAAAGCTGACTGGTAGCTCTGAAAACAAAACCAAACAGTAACTAAAGAAGAAGAAAAGCTTCATACACTCAGTTACATCTCACTTTCGTTATGATGGGCTATTTTTGTGAACTAGGCAGTAAGCCATTTTTAACAGTATGTCTGGAAGGTATTGTAGACTCAGAATAGAACATTGGTCCCCTTTGCCTCTTGTTACTTTTGTTACAGAGGTTGCCCAAACCTCAGTGAATCCCAGTGTGATTAGTGTGAAGACCGATGGAGGGGAGCTGAGTGGTCTGCTGAAGAACTTTCAGGACATCATGCGAAAGCAACGACCAGAAGGAGTGTCCCACCTTCTTCAAGATAACTTGCCAAAATGTGAGTCTTCTTGTTATTTGCC
Organism: Phocoena phocoena; assembly: GCF_963924675.1. NCBI lineage: Eukaryota > Metazoa > Chordata > Mammalia > Artiodactyla > Phocoenidae > Phocoena > Phocoena phocoena. The sequence continues at coordinate 36,510,232 of NC_089228.1, read as the reverse complement.
TGATGCAGGAGAGTTTATAACTTAAACATACATCAGATTAAACGTATAATTGCATGGTGAGTTGTGGATTAAAAGCCATGTCTCTTGCTTGATGCAAGTGGATGCTCTTGGCTATAGTGAATGCCAGTCCTATTGATAGCCTGCCTCATCTCTCTTAATACCTACTGTCTGCTCACGGGGTCAGACATTGTCATTTGAGACATACACAGACTCAAGATAAGGATGTCAAGGAACTTGCCCAGATGAGTACTTAGTACTTAGTACGTTAGTTTCTCCAGAATCTCCTTGCTCCCGAATGGCCAAGCTGGGATTGGAACCTGGGTCTTACACCAAAGCCTAGATGTGCTTTTTAACCGTCAAACTGTACCATCTTTTGTTCGGTTTTTAGCTGTTTCCACTTTTCAGTATGATCATTTCTTTGAGAAGAAAATTGATGAGAAAAAAAATGACCATACCTATCGAGTTTTCAAAACTGTGAACCGGAGGGCGCAGTTCTTCCCCATGGCAGATGACTACTCAGACTCTCTCGTCACCAAAAAGCAGGTGTCCGTCTGGTGTAGCAATGACTACCTAGGAATGAGTTGCCACCCACGGGTGTGTGGAGCCGTCATGTAAGTAGCCTTCAGTTTTCAGATGTCACTGGCACATCACTGGCATGACTTAGCAAGACACTGATGATTTATAGAAATTGGATCTTTTATGGGGGGGATATTCAGCAGCTGAAAGTGTGCCATAGAAAAATGCTCTTCTTAGCCTTTAAAAATATGTACAGGTTACTTTTAGAGAAACTCTAATGTGTAAGTAGTTGGTGGAGCCCCTTTGTGAGAGTTTTTTCTGGGCTCATTGACTACACATGTCCACTTACTACCCCTCCACAGGCAAATCTTGCACAGAGGCTTCCTGGCTTGTGGCTGTGGGTGGAGAAATACAAATCGAGCAGCACTGGATGGTAGAGGGACTGCCCTGGTGGTACAGTGGTTAGGACTCCACGCCCCCAGTGCAGGGGGCCCGGGTTCAGTCCCTGGTCAGGGAACTAGATCCCACATGCATGCTGCAACTAGGGAACTAGATCCCACATGCATGCTGTAACTAAGAGTTCACACACGACAACTAAGGAGGCTGCTTGCTGCAACTAAGACCCAGTGCAACCAAATAAATAAATATTTAAAAAAAAAAAAGGGGCTGGTAGAGCCTGTCGTTCATGTCCTTCAGGAGGTTTGCCATGGCTAGGAACACTTGAGAGAGTTGCTGGTCAAACTCCCCAAGCAGGCTTGCTAGAGAGAGCCCAGTCTGAGGTTTAGTAATAGAGATAGCCTAACATTATGGGACTGGTTCACAAAGAGTTTAGGTAACCACCATTCAAGATGTCCCTCTAGAGCCTGAGGTCGTGTTACTGGAGAAAAAGATGTTTGTCAGAGAAAAGAAATCTCAGTAAGTTAACTAAAACTCAGCTAAGATTGTTAACACTTGCTCTTGATGTTCCCTAGAGGCCTCACCACCCTGGTGTTGAGACCTTCTCCTGCCCAGTCTAGAGATGAAGTGGGTTGAAACTTGTGTTAACTTCTGGTTCACAGGGAGAGAGGTGCTACATCAACATCAGTTTCAGTCTCCTGGATACTGGAGGGAGGAATGTTCACATCGTATTCAGAACCATGAGATTTATTTTCTGTCTGCTCTTTTTTTTTTTAAAAGGGACACTTTGAAACAGCATGGTACTGGAGCAGGGGGTACTAGAAATATTTCTGGAACTAGTAAATTCCATGTGGACCTGGAGCAGGAGCTGGCTGACCTCCACGGGAAAGATGCAGCACTCCTGTTTTCCTCGTGCTTTGTGGCCAACGACTCGACCCTCTTCACTCTGGCTAAGATGATGCCAGGTAGGAAGCTGTCATGGGCGCCTTAGAGTTTTCTGGCTTTCTTAGTAGTAACAGGAATATTGACAACAAAGAAAGCTTACCAGAACCACTCAAGAGTTATGATAGCAACTGGGAGCATTTGTTCTTGAACTGAGCATAAAGTGTTAACTGTATATTATAGATGCCAGTAGAACACGATAACGATAAAGAATCAGATTTGCAGGGCTTGTCTTTAAGCTAATTGCTTCCAGTGTGCTTTGTACTCTAAGAAAATCCTTTGGAGAGTTCTCTTAATTATGTGTAGTTATCTTTCTTTCTAAAAAAAAAATTAATTTATTTTTGGCTGCATTGGGTCTTCGTTGCTGCGCACGGGCTTCTCATTGTGGTGGCTTCTCTTATGGTGGAGCATGGGCTCTAGGCGCACGGGCTTCAGTAGTTGTGGCTCGCTGGCTTCAGTAGTCATGGCACGTGGGCTCAGTAGTTGTGGCATGCAGGCTCTAGAGCGCAGGCTCAGTAGTTGTGGCACACGGGCTTAGCTGCTCTGCAGCAAGTAGGATCTTCCCAAACCAGGGATCGAACCCGTGTCCCCTGCAATGGCAAGCCCTGTAGTTATCTTCCATTGAGTTTGGAGTGAGACAGCCAGATTTAAAAGCAGATTAGTTGCATGCCACTGGGTTATTTTATACCTATGGGCCTTCTCAGAGGAGAAGCACTAGTTAGTTATTTTTCCAGGAAGAAACTGCCACACAGGGTCTTTTTCCTACTGGGCAAATCAACATTTTCAGGTCAAAGACTGTCGAGGAAATAATTTGTCTTTGGTGCAGATGGCAATAAATAGCATTTTTGTGTTGTTAGGCTGTGAGATTTACTCTGATTCTGGGAACCATGCCTCCATGATCCAAGGGATTTGGAACAGCCGAGTGCCAAAGTACATCTACCGCCACAATGATGTCAACCACCTCCGAGAACTGCTGCAGAGGTCTGACCCTGCCGTCCCCAAGATTGTCGTATTTGAAACTGTCCACTCAATGGACGGTAAGTCTAGGTAGAGGCCAATCTGGAATCTTAAATGAAAACAAGGCCTGAACTTCTTAAAAGTGTGATATTTATTTCATTTTTGTAGTTTCTTTTCACTTTGCCAGGATTTTGTAGTTGCGGGACACTGTATAGATTGGGATGAATGTAGATATTCTACTCTGGCTTTTACTAGTCTCCAAACCCCAAGGTAATCCAGAAACTGGGGGAAGTTAATTGGTTTCCCCGATGTTAAAAATATCTTAGAACGTACGTTGTTGTGTTGTAACTTTTACCAAAACAGAAATTCGTGAAATAGCAAGCACTTCAACGCGGTCTGTGGTCTCTCCTAGGGGCAGTGTGCCCACTGGAAGAGCTGTGTGACGTGGCCCACGAGTTTGGAGCAATCACCTTTGTGGATGAGGTCCATGCGGTTGGGCTGTACGGGGCTCAAGGAGGAGGGATTGGCGATCGGGATGGAGTTATGCCAAAAATGGACATCATTTCTGGAACACTTGGTATGTACACTCTGCATAGTCTGTAATCTGCACTAAAATTACATTCTTTTAACAAGGCCAAGGACTACTGGTCTAACAGGTCAGGTGAGGAGATGGTCTGATAGCATCTAAAGCCTGGGTCACTTTTTTGAGTGAGTTTTTCTTTCCTCAGTGAGTGGTGGCACAGCTTATCAGAATCCCTTGAGTCATGGCATGGCCCCCAGAATCAAAGTAAATCTCACAGCCTAACATGATAGAAGTACCATTTGTTGCCATCTGAGCTCATTCCAAACATAGTTGTGGCTTTAGGTATACGCCGTGGCAACAGCCTTTACTCTCTGTGCGTCAGATTTTTCCCTTATATTAAAAAAAAATAAAAAAGAAGAATTTTAGTGCTTTTCTCCTAGAGCTGCAGGTAAGGCATTGTGCTGTGAAGCACTGAGCTCTGTGCCTACCGGGTAGGAACATTCCAGTTCACCTGGCTACTTTGTATTTCCTCTGCTCCTCCCAATAGAGAAGCCGTGTCTCTTGGAGCAACTCCAGACTCTTCCAGACTCCATAGCCATGCTGCCTGCTGGGTGTAAATCTTGCATGCTTAATAACTCACTAGCTGTGTGACCTTGGGTTTGTGGTTAACTTCTCTGTGCCTCAGTTTCCTCATCAATATGATGGAGGTAACAATAGAACCCACCTCAGCTTGGAGAAGATAAATGAACTGTATACAAACAATTACTGTAGACATTCTTTTGTCTATGAGGTAAAAATGTAAACTGTACCAATTTTTTTTTTTTTTTTTTGGTTGCATTGGGTCTTTGTTGTTGCACACAGGCTTTCTCTGGTTGCGGCGAGCGGGGGCTACTCTTCATTGCGGTGGGCATGCTTCTCATTGAGGTGGCTTCTCTTGTTGCAGAGCACGGGCTCTAGGCACACGGGCTTCAGTAGTTGTGGCACGAGGGCTCAGTAGTTGTGGCGTGCAGGCTCAGTAGTTGTGGCACGAGGGCTTAGTTGCTCCACAGCATGTGGGATCTTCCCAGACCAGGGCTCGAACCCGTGTCCCCTGTATTGGCAGGCGGATTCTTAACCATTGCACCAGGCAAGTCCAACTGTACAAATCTGAGGATTTCAAAAGTTAGTAAGGCAGCTGGAGACCACGTAGTGGTTAGCTAAAGTGCCACTTTACAGCCTGCAGTTGGTAAAGGAAGGGCAGGGAAAAAAGAGCGTCCTTCAGCACTGTGAAGGGGCGTGAGAACGTCGTGCAGACCAGTAGAGCCTGGGGCCTCGCAGGGCAGAGCCTTGCCAAGAGGAAAGCTCTTGTCCTAATTCCAGCAGCCCTTTTCTTGTAAAGAGCTCTTATGACGTGGGCTCTTTGAAGGTATGGTCACTGTGAGATGAAAAGGGCTGGAGAGAGAGATTTTCTACTGTCAGAGATTATACCAACCCAGCAGTGCGTGGGGCTCAAGCAAGACTGTTAATTACAGAACATAATGTTAAGATCGAGGAGGACTCTTCTGGAGTCATTAATCCTGAAACCCGAGATACCGATTATACAAGGGGACTTAACAAGAATTAAAAAATGAGGCCGGCCCTAAATCAACCCTAACAGGGTCTGAGTTTTCATATTTATCCAGCAAACACTCCTTGTCAGAGTTTTGTGGTTACTTAAGTAGAAATTAATACCAGCCCTGCCAAAACAGTTAATGTCTTAGCTGGGTGACATTCCGTCCTCAAGGGTAATTCTCACAGTGAGCCCCCCGCTCAGACCCTGTCCTGGAGCAGGCGCAATGCAGAGCGAGGGGGAATGCAGCCAGCCTGGGTGGGAAGGGAGGTGGCACATGGGGTTCAGGCACGCTGTGATCTGTCACCGGTGCCAGACCTGGTCTGGAGACCTGTGCTTTGAGCCTGGTCAGACACCAGCTTGGTCTTGTGACTTTGGTCAAGACCCTTTCATAACGTTCTCAGCTTTTTCCCATTTGGAAATGGGCTTGATTTGAGTCTTAGGGCAAATAAAGATGAGGAAGAGAAGAGTGAGTGCTCTGAGGCTCTGCAGCACCTGGCTGTGCACACTTAGGGCAGTTGCTGTAATAAATGAGCCTGTCTCCTCCCAGGCAAAGCCTTTGGCTGTGTTGGAGGGTACATCGCCAGTACGAGTTCCCTGATCGACACCATCCGGTCCTATGCGGCGGGCTTCATCTTCACTACCTCCCTGCCGCCCATGCTGCTGGCTGGAGCGCTGGAGTCTGTGCGGATCCTGAAGAGCACCGAGGGCCGGGTGCTTCGGCGCCAACACCAGCGCAACGTCAAGCTCATGAGGCAGATGCTGATGGACGCCAGCCTCCCAGTCGTCCACTGCCCCAGTCACATCATCCCCGTCCGGGTAATGAGCAGCCTGTGATTGGACTCGCTGGGGGCCGGGGCTCCGCACTCGACGGGAGACGTCCTGGTTCATGCCTTCCTGAAGTTGGGCTGCGGCGGGGTGACTGCCAGGGCGAGGGACTGTAGCCAGTGGCCCTCTGCCGTGTTTCTGCCTTTGGTTGACTTCACAATGAGAATGAAGCCTTTGAACCCAGCAGGCTGGAGCAGAGGTTCCTCCTCCAGAGCACTAGCCTTGACAGGGTAAACACAGAGCTTGTATCTGGAAATCTCCGGAAGCCTGAGCTTGGCTAGCTTTGAAGTATGGCTTTCTATTCATTTAATTTTGAAATGGGTCTTGCTTTGCCTGCTACAAAGGGTAGCCCTGTTGGTGTCACAGTTGAATTCATCTGAGTAGTGGAGCTGGTATAAAAGCTGCCTTATCCCCAGGATGCACACGTCCAACTACCATCATACTGGGGTCACAGAAGCTCCCGTTTCCCCCATTCGGAGTCTGGGTGGGAGATCAGTGTGAAATTTACTTCTAATATGGTTTCAGTTCTCTGGTCTGTAGTGAACAACACTGGACCCTTTAAGTCGCAGGTGTCTGGGCAGCGCTTTACCTCTGTGCCAGCCTTGCATACGCGGCTCCAGCCTGAGCCACGTGGGCACGCGTGTCACTGGTCTGCTAAGAGGTGGTCCGTCCGGTTCTGGTCTTACCTTCTGTCATCATCAAACTTAGGTTGCAGATGCTGCTAAAAACACGGAGGTCTGTAATGAGCTCATGAGCAGACATAACATCTACGTCCAAGCGATCAATTACCCCACCGTGCGCCGGGGGGAGGAGCTGCTGCGCATCGCCCCCACACCCCACCACACGCCACAGATGATGAACTACTTCGTGGGTGAGTAGCCGGGGAGCCGCCAGCACCTCATAGGAGAGTGGCATGAAGCTGTCTTTTCGGTGTCTATAATTGAAGCCATTCAGAGTCATTCAGCTTTGTCTCTTCTTTTTCCAAGTAATTCAGAATGTTCTCAGATGGTATAAAACTGTAAAAGACACTTAGTCGTTTGTGTTCACTTCAGGAGGGTGCAGTCATTTGGGAAGTGCTGAGGGAGGCTGCTGATCCACTCACTGTTCCCATGCCCCTGTCTGTGTGACTCAAGGATGCCTGGTCACGGCTGTTGCAGGAGAGATGCCTCTGAAGGCCTAAGTCTGCCCAGGCCTCCAGAGCTCAGCTCTGTACTTCTCTCTGTTCTCTGAACCAACTCCACACAAACCCCTTCTGATGAGAGTCATTGTTCAGGATTTTATATCCTCATAGTTCTGTAGAAGCCAGTCCTTCACACCCCCGCATCCACCTAAAGGCAGAGACCAACGGGCTGCTCCTGGTTGCCTCTGCCTCAAAGGCGCGTTCTGCTCCTGAGCCGCCACCCCTGTCCGAGGTGTTTCCCCTGCCTGGAGCCTTTAGGGCTGCTCTGCTAGGAGTGCTCAGCCCGACACAGTGGAGCCCTCTGGGAGCAACTTCTTTCCTGAAGGCAGGTAAAGGAAAGCCAGAGTTGGGTTTTGTTTCCCTTTTTTTTTTTTTTTTATAACAGCCTATTAAGATGGAATTCACATACCGCAAGTTCCACCCTTTCAACGTATGAAATTCAGTGGTTTTTAGGTAATGTGGTGCAACTGTCACCACTCTGATTCCAGAACATTTTCATCACCTCAAAGAGAAAACTGCACACCCCTTAGCAGCCCCTCCCCATCCCCAGCCCCCGTCAGCCATCAGCCCTGATCCACTTTCTGCCTATACATTACATTTTATGTAAGTGGAATAGTACAATATATGGCCCTTTATGCCTGGCTTCTTTCACAGCACAGTGCTTTCAAGGTTCAGCCATGTTGTAGCATGAATCAGCACTTCATTTCTTTTTATTACCAAATAATCCTCCTTGGCACAGATCTACCACATTTTGTTTATCCATCAATTGACGGATGTTTGGGTTATTTCCACTTTTTGACTATTATGAAAATAACGCTGCTGTGAACATTTGTGTGCAAGTTTTTGTTGGGGGCATGTGTTTCCATTTGTCTTGGGTATGTACTGCCTTTAATTTTTAAAAACTGTTCCTCCTCACAGAGAATCTGCTGGCCACGTGGAAGCGAGTTGGGCTGGAACTCAAGCCACATTCCTCAGCCGAGTGCAACTTCTGCAGGAGGCCGCTGCATTTTGAAGTGATGAGCGAAAGAGAGAAATCCTACTTCTTTGGTATGAGCAAGTTGGTGTCTGCTCAGGCCTGAGTGTGTCGCGCCCTCAATTACTCCACCTAACCCCAGGCCACATTGTATCCAGGTAGTCAGTTCTCCAGAGTTGTCTTTGTATGTGAATTAAATTATATTAAATTTTAATCTGTAGTAAACGTGTACTCCTGAAAATAAATTCTTGTCTAAATCATGGGTCCTCTTTTCATTGGCTCCTGAATCAAAAAATCATTCATCCTTTTAAACTTGGTCTGTATTGTTGAGATGTATGAAGTATATAAAAACATCCTGGTCCTCTGGTAGTGGCTCCAGACCCTGCTGGGATAGCAGGACCTCCCAGTCCGCAGGAAGCTAGCATGTCTTTAATGCGAGCCAGGTGGTGGCGCAGCTGCGCCCCAGCCTGAGCAGTTCTGAGAGCAGTCACCGCAGGGCAGCACACGGCGGCTGTTTCACTCCGAGCCTCTCCCCACACCTTACGCGCAGACCGCGCTGCAGCGGCTTCTCCCCTTCCGCTTTCCCTTCCCAGCCACTGCCTCCCTCTCACACTTCCCTGTGAAAGTTGGGCAGTCGGGCTTGTCTGTCACCAGCAGGTCCTCCAGCGCCAGCTGCACCTGTGATCGCGCCCCTCCCCTCAAAGTGGAGGCGTTTGTGCTCCTTCCCCTGACTCGTGCCCCTCGTGTTCTGGGTCCCCTGGCTTCTCGTGCATTCCTGCAACTATCTCTTGCCTTCTCCCCATTGGCCTGCAGCAGGCTCTCACCCATCCTAAAAATAAAACAGGCTCTCCCTCAGTCTTGACCCCCATCTAGCTGCTGCCTCTGTTCTGCGCCTTTTCTGTGTAGCCCTCCCCACTTGGTCCTTCAGCCTGTTCCTGGTGGAGGCCACTCTTTTCTTGCCAAATCCAGTGGCCTCCTGTTTTCCTTTCATTGGCTCTCCCAGTAGTGTTTGAGGTGGTTGTCCTTGGCCTTTTTACAGCTTCCTCTAAGCTTCCGTGCCACTGACCTCTCCTGATTGCCCTCCTCCTTCCTGAACTGGTCCTCCTCTGAACATTGAGGACCCCCTGGGTTCATCTCTAACTGCATGTAACCCTTCCCCTCCCTGCACAGGATCTCCCCCAACCCTGGGGGAGACTGGGTTTCCAGTTTCAGCTGTATGTCACTGAGGGCCAGCAAACAAGCACCTGAACCACGCAGCTCCTGAGGGCGCCCTGGGTCTGCCCACTCCTCCCCTTCCTGCCTTTCTCCTCATCTTCCCACATCTACCCAGTTACTCCCGCCTCTCATGTGGAAAACAACTCTGTCTTGCCCACGCATGGCACTGTTAGCAAGTCGCGTACATCTTACCTCAAAGATACACCTCAGGCCAGGCCACTTCCTGCCACCTCCCACTGCTACCATCCTGCTCGTGCCACCATCATCCTGGCACCCGCCCCAGCCTCTACCCCACACAACAGCCTGAGAGAGCTTTTTTTAAAAAATGGAGTTCCGTGGCGGTCCAGTGGTTAGGACTTGGCGCTTACACTGACGGAGCCCGGGTTTGATCCCTGGTTGGGGAACTAGGATCCCGTGCAGTGCAGCCTAAAAAACATATATATCACATCCTGTCCCTCTGTAGAAAATTTTTCTGGGTCTTCGAATTGCACTCATTAAATTCTAGATTGTCACACAGACTGATGACATTCTCTGGGATCAGGATCCCATCCAGCTCTGCAGCCTCATCTCCCATCCCACCCCAATCTGTTCACTCTGCCTCACGTGTGGAAGCATACTCCTGGGCCTCAAATACCCACGGACGTTCTCACCAGCTTCCAGACCTCAGTGTCGTTAGCCATTGTTTCTCTCCTGGATTTCTCTTCCCTGGATCGTGGTGTGGATGCCTCTCTTCACACAGGACAAGGGTCCGTGAGGAGACCTTCCCTGAGCCCCCGGACTAAGGCAGCCCCTCCTGTGTTCTCACCATCACTTGGCCTCCCCCCAGGCTTCCCTTCAAAGCCTTGGTCACCACCCCTGTTGACCGTTTCCCTGTCATTCTCCTTGCTTCTCTCTCCCCAATGCCGTGCACTGTACCTGACACACACAGTGGACATTGAGCAAATGTGTTAGAGTGAACGAAAGGGGACTGTCTCAGCTGTAACGAAACACCACAGACTGCGGGGCTTAAACAACAAACATTTGTTTCTCACCATTCTGGAGACTGGAAGTCGTGGTCAAGGTGCCAGCAGATTCAGTTCCTGGTGACAGCCCTCTCCCTGGCCTGCAGGCAGCTGCTTTCTCACTATAAAATGTACGTGACCTTTCCCTCTTCCTCTTCTTATAACACCACTAACCCCACCACAAGGGGCCCACCTGCTGCCCTAATTTAAATCTGATTACCTTCCAAAGGCCCCACCTCCAAACGCCATCACCTGGGGGTTATTGTTTCAACCCAGGGGAGGACAAACATTCAGCCCATGATAGGGACCAGTGAGAACACCCAAGGCTACTTTACCAGAAAGAATAGGTGAGCCGAAGATGGAGGACACAGAGCCTCCTGGCCTCGCTGGCCTGTCTCAGCTCCAGGGGTAGCTAGGGGTGGCCCCATGCCCCTAATCAGCCCAGGCACTGAGAGAGCTCACTGAGCCCTGGTCCCATCAGATAAAGCCACACACCTGGGCAGGCCGCTGGGCGTGATAGAAGTCACGTCCCCTTGGAAAAACCATGCGGTTCCTTTCTGCTCAGGAAACATGCCTCACTCAGCCTTCCCAGCTCTGTTCCCTCACGAAAGCCTTCAGGGCCTTTCCATTGTCCTACACGTTCCCACGCCTGGAACTCCCTACACCTCCTTTCCGCCCAGTTTGGTTTCCCCTCTACCTTGGGTCGTGTTTCTCTCTGAATGCTTAATGAGACCCACCTTCCTTCTCATTAAGACTCAGAGCCAGCTGGGTCAACAAGGTCATGAGCTCAACTTCTCCTTGCTGCTGGTGGTTATGAGAACAAAGGATGATGGAATGTTCTGGAGGGCGTGGATGGATTTATCAACTGCTTACACAGGAGAAGCTTGGCTTCTAATAAGAATCCAAGTGTGAAAATGTATGATGTCATGGAAGTTTCCCAAGAATATTTAGAAGCCTAGGGTGTTAAATAAAATGTATTAGAGGGGAAAGGGAGAGCTGTAGCTTAGAATCTTAGCAGGTAGCATTTCCTTACATTTACATTTCTTCGCGTCAAGTTGTCCTAAGTCTCATGCCCTCTACTTGTCTAGCACACACTGCTGCTCCCCAACAACAAAGAAGCACAGGGAGGCAACACCAGGGTCCGCAGGCACCCCGGTCCTCCTCCCAGCTTCACGAGCCTCTGATTCAACCACATTTACTTCCAAACCCCGTTCAGTGCTCTGGGCAGGGGCCCTGATTCAGGAGGGTCCATCTCTGGGTGGAGAGAGAAAATCTCGAAGCCACATCAGCTAGTTGTCCTCAGCATAAGTCCCTTACTTAATAAGGACCACCAAGGACCCGCTAGGTTTCCCAGACTTTACACACATTACCACAAACCCTTGTAACAGCATGCAGAGTAACTCTGGCCATCCCCATTTTCAGATGAGCAAACAGACTCTGCAAGGTAGGTCACCTGCACAGGATAACCCAAATGGCAGAGCTGGTGATCGCCCCAGGTAATCTGACCTGAGGCCCATCTCTTCCACAGCCTTGCAGAGCTGCGTTGTGGGCAGTGTCGAGGATGTCCAGCAGTGTGGAGGAGAGGGCTGGGAGCCAGCCACGAGCACCCTTCCCGACCACCGTATATCCCTCCCAGCTCCTAGTGCCCCCTGTGGGGCCTGGGTTAGTGGCTCTGTCCCCGACGCCATAGACAGCAGCAGAGCCTTTCCCTGCAGATCGAACCAAGCACCATGGACCCGTAGACTCACTTAAGCGGAGCCCAACAGTGCTCCTACCATAGCCCCCATGCTTCATCTCCTCTTCTTCTGAATCCTCAGCCCCAAAAGAACCAGGTCTGGGAGCGTGAGCGAGTGACCGTGTATGTGGAGGCTCTAGCTGGGAACTACCCAAGGGCAGACTCTGCTGGTCTGAGACAGGCAAATCGTGCTTCCCACACGCAAAATGTGGTGCCCTGGACAGGGCCCTGCCTCCTGCTCCAGATGTTGCCAGAGCGGTCTCAGAGCCACTCAGCAGGGGCCTCCCCCAAGACTCCAGCCTGGGGGAAGGATGGTTCCTGTTTTCTTTTCTCCCCGGGCATGGGCCACGGAAGCTCATGGGGCCACGCTATAACTTCAGCCTGCCCTTCCAGAAGCCGGATTGGGTCAGGGCCCTTGTGGGGCTTCTGATAGGTGGGTCAGAGATCCTCCTCTCTCTTTCTTTCAGGCAGGCAGATAATAGGGGATGCCAGCCCCCTGCAGGAACCCCTATACCCAGGTCAGAAAGGAGAAGGAAACCTATATTTCTCTCCCACCTGTGGCCTGGAGGTAGGGAAAAAGCAGCCTCCCAGCCCCACCAGGCCTGCAAAATTAGCCAAGTCTGCATGAGCTCCAACCTTCCAGCCCAGAGGCCCTGAGCTGCCCCAAACTGGCCTGGGCCAGCTGGTTCCACTCTCCCACCGCCCCAGGCCCCAGCTCTGACTGAGAGGCTGCAAGTGTCTCCTCTGCTCCTCGAAGGGCAGATTTACTTGTGGGGATGGTGAGGCAGCCGGCCTGGGCAAAGCACCACAAGAACTCTGGGCCTGACAGAACCCACAACTCCCCAAACACTTGTGGAGACCGTGAACAGGTTGTCTCCAAACACTGGGCATGTGGGCATCAAGGCTCCTGGCAGTATCCCAAAATCTATACTGAAATCTAGTATCAAAACTAGAAACACACATACTCCATCCTGGCTGCAACTCTCACCTAAGTGCAGTCAGCTGTGAAAGGTGGCGGCTCATCTAGGTGTCCATTTGACGTCAGAACAGAGAGACTCAGCATGTGCTCTAGGTGGAAACAGAAAGGGATGGATTGTGAGCTCACCCTAGAATCTTCCCTGACTCTCAGCTCGCTGCTGCCAGGATTCACCTGCAGGCCTTCCTCTCCCCAGCCTGGACCAGCCTCCTGGGTGCAGCACAGAAATGGCCACCAGAGGGCGCAATCACCCCTCTGAACTTGCCTCAAATCTTCCCTATCTCCTTAGGAATGAACATTCCCCGGGGCCGCTGCCTCCAAGGAGTCTGGCGCCAGTCAGAAATGAAGGGGGCCTGCAGGTTCTCTGCCCTTGAGGCAGCTTCAGTTCCATCTGGTGAGGGAGGCAGATCCTGAGACCAGTTCCAGAGGAATGCTGAGCTCGGTAGGCCTGGGCATCTGGGGAGGGGTTGACAGGGGCAGAAGACCCAGCTTGCTCTCTGGGAAAGACCAAGGCCGCACTCGGTGACCTTCCTCAGACTCCCCTGAAAAGATGCCAGTGAACACAACTGCCCTTAGCATCTTCCCTCCCCTGCTGACCCATGCCCCGTGGGCCCTCCCTTTTTCTCCATGACAATTACCCTCAAATCACCTCTTGCTCCCCTTCATTTTAGGAAGGCCTGGAGAATTCTCCCCTTTTCCTCCCACTCACACCTCCAGTGAGCTCAGGGTTAGGGGTTGGCCCTCCGGTAGCATTTATTAAGTGCCTGCTATATGCCAGGGGGCTGGGGGGAGGGGGAGGCAGAGCAGCGGTCTTGCAGAGCAAGGCAGGTTGGGGCATCCCAGGCAGAGGGGCAAGTAGAGGTGGGGCGATGAGGCATGCTGGGCTGTTGCTCTGTGCTATTCGGCTGTCGTGGGGCCCCGGCAGAAGTTCCGGTTGTAGAAATGGCGGTTGTCCCTGGTCAGGGCTGTGCCCAGCTGGGCCCAGAAGCTGCCCTGGCCACTGGGCTGGTGGGGCCAAAGGAGGACGCTCTGGCGGCACAGGCGCTGGCGCAGCCGCACGTAGCGGGAGCGGTAGGCTTCGGGGCGCAGGATCACCAGCACCACGACGTCCTTGCGGTCCTCCAGCAGGCGCTGCTGGGCCAGCAGGAAGCTGGCACGCAAGAGGCCGCTGACCCGGTCCGTGTGGGCCAGCACAAACAAGGTCTTGCGGCTGCTATAGACCGAGGCCCACAGGTTCTCAAAGAGCGTCTTGCCGGGTAGCCAGTCACGCTCCTCCAGGCATAGGCGGAGTGCCCGGCGCCCACGGCGCTCCTCCAGCTGCACCCGCAACTCGTTGTACACCCAGTCGGCCACTGCGCTCTGTGCCTTGTCGAAGACCACGAAGGCATCGTAGAACAGGGCATCTGCGCCCCGCCGCTGCCCCCACCGGGGCAGCCAGGCCAGGCACAGGTGGAAGCAGTACCAGAGGTCCCAGCCACAGAGGTGGTGCAGCATGGGCACAGCCAGGCCCAGGGCCACCACCATCAGGGAGAGGCCAAAACAGTCCCAGGAGAGGGCCTCGTCCAGGCAGAGGCGCAGGTCCTGTGCGAAGATGCTGCGGCCCTGGAGCTGGCGCGGACTGCCACACTTGACTCGGCTGGGCAGCCCGGGCACGGCAGCCTGCACCTTCAGCAGGAAGTCCACGAAGGCCGCCCCACAGGCGCAGTGCAACGGGTTGGTGCTCACGTCTAGGATTTTCAGGGTGCCCGCTAGGGAGCCAAACCAGGAGGGCTCCACCGTCTTGAGGGCGTTGGCACTGAGGTTGAGCTCTTCCAGCCGCTTGGCGAGCACAAAGAAGCCGGGGGTCACGAAGCCAATGCTGTTGCCGCTGAGGTCCAACTTCCGGAGCCGGGTACCAGACGGCAGGCTGCCATTGCTCAGGGCCTTCAGCTGGTTTCCCGCCAGGTCCAGTGTTTCCAGCTGGGGCAGGAGGGCCAGGCTGCTCCAGTTGAAGAAGCCCAGGTTATTGTCACGGAGACGCAGCAGCTTCAGGCTCTTGGGGAGGTTGTCCAGGGTACATGGCAGGAGGGTATGCAGGCGGTTCTGGGACAGGTCCAGCAGGACCAGGCTTCTCAGGCCTTGGAAGAAGCGGAGATAGAGGTCTCCCTCAGCCCACATCTGGCTCAGGGCATTGCCACTGAAATCCAGGGCCTGCAGCGAGGCGCTGCAGAGCTGCTGGGACACACGGCTACGGATGTCGTTGTGTGCCAGGCTGAGGTAGCGCAGGGAGCGCAGCTGGGCCACGAAGCTGAGATTGTGGCCCACGCCCTGCATGCTGAAAGGCTGGCTGTTGTAGCTGAGGTCCAGCGCCTCCAGTCGCGGCAGCTCCGTGAACGAGCTCCCGTGGTACAGGTCCAGCTTGTTGTGGGACAGGTCCAGCACCCGCAGGCTGGTCAGCGGCACGAACTGGGAGCCGTTGACCGCCTGCGAGATGCTGTTGTGGCTCAGGCGCAGGCACTGGAGGCGCGAGAGGCGGGCAAACATCTCTGGCTGGATCGACACCAGGTTGTTCCGTGACAGGTCCAAGGTGAAGCTGAAGTTCTTGCAGCTTAGCATGAAGTCCTCCAAACTGAGAGTGTCCAGTGGGCCTGGAGCGAGGTCCCTGGACGGCAGCCAGATCTTCGGCCCACTGTCCACCTCCCCCAAGGTGGCTGCCGGCCTTGCAGCTCCACTGATGCGGTTGTCCGACAGGTCCACGTAGAGCAGGCCCGGGAAGGCCCCGAAGATGCTGAGCTGGGCCTGGTTGATGAAGTTCATCTGCAGACGCAGAATCTGTAGCATGGGCAGGCGTGTCAGCGGCTGAAGCGTGGTCTCGCTGAGCGAGCGGAAGAAGATGCCGTGCATGTCCAGCTCCTTCAGGGAGAGCAGGCCCCTGAAGGAGGGCGCCAGGTGCAGGTGGGCGAAGGACACCTTCTTGTGGTAATTGAAGGACAGGTTGAGGCTGCGCAGCCGGGCCAGGCCCCGGAAGGCCGTGGTCTTGGTGATGCAGTCATAGAGGAAGTTCTCACTCAGGTCTAGCACTTGGAGCCTGCCCAGGCCACGGAACCATCTGTTGTCCAGGCTGTAGAGAGAACTGTCCTTCAACACCAGGCCTTCGAGGCGGCTCAGGTGGCCGAAGGTGTCGGGGTGCAGCTTGGGGAAGTGCTTCGGACACTCCATGCAGGGGTTGCGGGCATGGTCACAGCGGCGGCAGTTCCCACCCACGTCCAGCACGCGCAGGGCGGTCAGATTGGCCAGGTCCTCGGGCGCCAGGGTGACAATGTGGTTATAGGACAACAGCAGGGTCTCCAGGCTGGGGGGCAGGAGGCGGGGCACCTCCGTGAGGTTGTTGTACTTGAGCGACAGGTGCGTGAGGTTGCCCAGGCCAAGGAGGGCGCCCGGGGCCACCTCCAGTGTCCGGTGGCAGGGGTTCTTGTAATAGCAGTTGCCGTCCATGTACAGAAAGCGCAGGGCGTGTAGGCCGGCGAAGTGGGTGGGGTCTAGCACCAGGATGTTAGTGTGGCTCAGCGACAGGGACACGAGGGACCTGGGCAGGGCGGGCACGGACGTGATGCCGTTGTAGCTCAGGTGCAGCTCCTCGAGGGTGGGCACGGCCAGGAAGGTGTTGGGCTCGATGGTCATGTGGCAGGGGAAGTGCATGGGGCTGAGGCCGGCCGGCGGGCAGTTCCACTTGAGGTTGAGGATCCGCAGGCTGGACAGGTGGGCGAAGTCGGAGTCATGCAGGTGGTGGATGCGGTTGGAAAGCAAAGAGAGGCTGGTGACATTGGCCCGGGGCGCCACAGCCGAGAAGTGTGGCACGGACTTCAGGAACAACCAGTTGCAGTTCACCAGGCCGTGGGGCTGGAGTTCACAGGGCAGGAAAGCAGGCAGGGTGCCCTGGGCCAGGGCTGCAGCCAGTGCCACCGCCTGCACCAGGAGAGAAAGGGGGTGCCGGGCACGGCAGGGGCCCTGTGGGGTGGGCACCGTGTGAGGGCACGGCCCCAGCTCCACCTCTCCTGCCCCCCCCCCCGCCCCGGGTCTCCCGCAGGGCTCCCAGCCCTCCAAGGAGGTTCCTGTTTCTCTGCCCAGTGCCCATCCCACCTCCAAGGCCCACAGGGAACTTGGACTCGGGTCTGAGGCCCAGCCTTTGACTCAGAACGGGGAGTCAGAACTGGTTCTGAGACCTGGAATCCAGACTCATGATCTAGAGCTTTCACTCAACCAAACCCCAACTGGACAGGAGAGCCAGGTAGGTGGTCAACAGGCCCCCCAGGATCTCCCCGACTCTCCCCTTCCGTTCCTCAGAGGTCATTTCTCTTTCCTCCTGAGCAAGGGGGAATCTTCCCTTTCCTCCAGCCCCCTGAAAATCTCCCTCTGCTTTCTACCAGGCTTCTCCCAGCCCTCCCTCTCTGTTTGGCCAAGAGGTGGGAATGAGGGTCTCCTGCTGGGGCTCAGGCTGTCTACCACCCAGGGTCCTGGCCAGAGTGGGCACTGCCCAGCTCTTTCCCCGTCTGCCCACCTCACCCAGCCCAAGCACTCAACCTGCTGTGGGTCAGAACGGATTGGAGGAGAGGTTGGGCAGCAAAGGGCAGACAGGGCCCAGCCTGGGTGCTCCCCTTGCTCGCAGCCCAGCACCACCACTGAGCGCAGCCCTAGGCCCCAGCCTCCTCACCCAAGCAATGGGTTTGTGTCTCATGGCTCAGAGAAGGTCTTCTGCTCTGATTCTGTTATCTTCAGGGTTCAGTGAGTTTCCCCAGGGCCACCTGGGTGACTGTCCCTTTCACCATTGCAGCCATCAATCCCACCTTTCTCCCTACCACTTCCCACTGTCCCCTTCCCTGGGGACTGAGGGCTGCTGTCCTACCATGACAGGGAATGGGGGCTTCTCCAGAGGGTCTGGCTGGCAGACTAGGCAGCAGCTGCAGGGAAGGATGCTTCGCATTCACAGCCCCTTCCCGTGGTGACGGCTTGGGGAACAGAGGAAGTGAGAATTTCGCAATAACCTAGCCCCCTTCCCTCCCCCACCCCATGCCCAGGGCAGGGGTGTCGGGGCGGGGGGGGGGGGGGCGGGGATGCAATGAGTCAGAGGCCATTTGCATAGTCAGGTGGCAGCCGGCCCCTTCACCTCTTCCTCTTTCCACTCTCCCCCCAACCCCTCTTCTCCACAGCCTGTCCTAAGAACCCTCCACATCCCACAGGGGCCTCACACCGGTCCTCTGGGAAGTCTGGGGAGAAACAACCACCCAGAGCCCAGTCTAAGGTCAGTGAGAGAGTGGAATTAGGGGCAGTGCCAGACCTGGGTGGGCTACTGACACCCATGCCAGGGCCTGCTCAGCCCCTGCCCCCAGGCAGCACTCTCAGGCCAGCAGCTCCCGCACTGCCCTTTCCTACCCTGCGGCCCCATCCCCAGGGCTGTGTGCCATGCCGGGCCTGGCATACAGGGTCGGGGGGCAGCACTGGCCTTGCCCAGGCTCACCTGCCCCACTGCAGCTGCCACTTCCTCTAGGAGCAGGGACGCCTATGCATTCCCAACACACCATCAGAGAACAAACCCCATGGCTGGACCAGCTGAGACCTCCTGGCTCATCCTCCCCTGAAGCTCTTCTCACACAATCCTTCTGACCCAGGTAATCGTAACAGATCACTCAGGCCCAAAGCCTCAAGGTGACCCGGGACCCTCAGCAAGTCCTGCTGGCTCCAGGTTCAGAATCTGCCCGTTGCCCCCCACCTTCACATCCACCAGCCTGGTCTGAGCCGCCATCACCTCTTGCCTAGACCAGTGCAGTCATCGCCTCCTCAGGGTTGTCCTGATTCTGCTCTCAAGCCCCAAAGCTTATTCTCATTAGACCCTTAGGTCACATTAGGTCCCTCCTCTGCTCAGACGCCTCCACGGCCCTTTCCGGGGTCAAAGCCAGTCTACATCATAGCCAGCAAGGTCCTATGGTATCTGCCCTCTCACTGCCTCCCTGACCAGTCTCCAGCCATTGGCCTTCTAGCTGTGGTTTGAACACACCCATGTACTCTCCTGCCCCAGGGCCTTTGAATGTGCTGTTTGTTTATTTAGCTGTGCTGGGTCTTAGTTGTGGCATACAGGATCTTCGTTGTGGCGTGCGGGATCTTTTAGTTGCGGCATGAGGGATCTAGTTTCCTGACCAGGGATCAATCCTGGGCCCCCTGCATTGGAAGCATGGAGTCTTAACCTCTGGTCCACCAGGGAGTCCCCATTCCCTCTGTCTTGAAGCTTTTTCCAGATACTCACATAGCCCCCTCCCTCACCACCTTTACATCTCTGCTCACACATCACCCTCTCAATGAGGCTTTCTCTGACATTCTTATAAACCTCCTACCCCAGATTGGGTTTTCCTGAGCTCTTTTACGTAATTTGTCCTTAACAGTTTTTACCTGCTAACATACCATAATACTGATTCTTCATGGTTTCTTGTATATTCTCTTATTCCTCTGCTGGAACGTCAGCTACTTGAGGGCAGGGACCTCTTTGTCTGTGTCCCCAGAGCCCAGCACAGTACCCGGCACATAGTAGGTGCTCAATATTTGCTGAATCCATGGGTCTCCAGCACTCAGCCCTGGGCAGGCACAGAGAGTGTTTCTGAGTCATGGTTGAATGAATGAACAAACAAATAGGGCTTCTGCTGGGAGGGGGAAGCTTCTCTGTGCTTCTCTGTGCCCACCTCTGGATGGGTGTCATGGCAGGCAGGCGCCAAGCTGCCAGGCGTCCAGCTGGTGCACAGGCCCAGGTGGTTTAGCAGTCTGAGGGCGATGGCATTGTCCTCCTGCTCACCTGAGAACCAGTGTTCGGGGTGGGAAAGGACAGGTCTCCTTCTCTGGATTCTGGCTAGGGTTCCAGCTCTCCTCCCTACAATTCTAAGGGCTTCAGGACTTCCCTGGTGGCACAGTGGTTAAGAATCCGCCTGCCAATGCAGGAGACATGGATTTGAGCCCTGGTCCGGGAAGATCCCACGTGCCTTGGAGCAACTAAGCCCGTGCACCACAACTACTAAGCCTGTGCTCTAGAGCCCACGAGCCACAACTACTGAGCCTGTGTGCTGCAACTACTGAAGCCCGTTAGCCTAGAGCCCAGAGCCCGCGCTCCGCAACAAGAGAAGCCACTGCAGTGAGAAGCCCATGCACTGCAACGAAGAGTAGCCCCTGCCCGCCGCAACAAGAGAAAGCCTGCGCGCAGCAACGAAAACCCAATGCAGCCAAAAATTAATTAATTAATTTTAAAGATAAATAAATAAGGGCTTTAGTAGGGGCTGAGAGAGGCCCCAGGGATGGGATACTGCCCTGAGTCCCAGCCCAAGATGCACTCTCAAGAAAAAGGACGGTGCCCATCGAGCAGCTGAATCCATCATCAGCCCCACATGTCCCCACCCCTGCACAACTCCCACCCAGGATGGGAAGGGTCTTCCACCCACTTCTCAGAGGCAGAGAATGAAGTTCTGGTTCCTGCTGAATCCCAAGCCTGAGGGAGACTCTCCCAGACTCCCTGGGACCAGAAACCCAGGCCCTTCGGGGCAGAATGCAGGTACCCAAGAGAGGGCCCATGAGATGACAGTGAAGTCTGCCCATGCACACACGGGCTGGAGACACCAAGACCCAGAGGTCCACGGAAACAGCCACCATGCCTCAGGGCCACGGCAGCCAGGAAACCTAGTGGACAGAGCTTACTCAGTGTGGCAGGCCCCCAAGGAGGTCCATGTCCTAATTCCCAGAACCTGTGAATATGTTCCCTTATGTGATAGAGACTTCGCAGGTGGGATTAAGTTAAGGATCTTGAGATGGGCAGAGTATTCCGGATTATCTGAATACAATCACAATGTCCTTATAAGACAGAGGCAGAGGGGATTTGACTACTGATGGCCATATGATCACAGAAGCAGAGGGAAGCAGAATCGGAGATAAGATGCTATGCCCCTGGCTTTTAAGATGGAGGGGCCACAAGCCAAGGAATGCAACCGGCCTCTATAAGGTGGAAAAGGTGAGGAAATGGATTCCCCCGAGGCCTCCAGAAGGAAACAGCCCTGCTAAAACTGTGACGTTAGCCCTGTAAGACTCATTTCAGACTTAAGAACCATGAGAGAATAAATGTGTAGTTTTTTTGTTTGTTTGTTTGCTTGTTTTTGCGGTATGCAAGCCTCTCACTGTTGTGGCCTCTCCCGCCGCGGAGCACAGGCTCCGGACGCGCAGGCCCAGCGGCCATGGCTCACAGGGCCAGCCACTCCGCGGCATGTGGGATCTTCCCGGACCGGGGCACGAACCCGTGTCCCCTGCCTCGGCAGGCGGACTCTCAACCACCGCGCCACCAGGGAAGCCCTAAATGTGTAGTTTTAAGCCACTAAGTTTGTGGTACTTTGTTACAGCAGTCACAGAAAACGAATCTACCCAGATCCCCTATATCACAGCAGAGGTGTGCCTGCCTCTTGGATGGAGTTCCCATCGACAAGCCAGCCTCTCCACGCTGTGCCCTCGTATACAGGAACACAGATTCTCCCACACATCTGCAGCCGGGAGGGCTGGGGCTCCACCTAGCAGGCCAACAGGCCCCTTCTGCATTGGGAGGGGACAGTTCTATGCTCAGGGCTTCCCCATTCCCGGTGCCAGAGATGGTCCCTCAGGGCCAGACTCAGCTGTTGATTTAAAAATATTTTATTCTTTAAAAAATACAGCATTCAACCATCTCGTCCTGCAATGACCCCCTGCCCCAGCCCCGAATGACTGCACCCCTTGTGGCCAAAGGCTTCTGGGCCATGCTGGGACCCTAGTCTCAGTTCCCCTGGGGGCCAGGTTCATGCCAGGCCCCCCACCCAGCCCCTTGAACCAGCTGGGCAGGGTCCCCAGATGCCCTGGGCACATGGAAGAGAGGCAGGAACAGCAGAGGGGGAGGGTCGCAAAATGCCAGCCCAGTGGTCCTCGGAAGCTGCAAGAATGTTCACTCACCAGCCCTCCTGCCCACAGGAGGTCACCCCAGAGCCCAGGCTGGGAAGGAGGGAGGTGGCCGTGGGGATGGGGTCGGGGTCGGGTAGGGGCAGCCCCACAGTTCCACATGCCAGCAGGGCTCGGGTCCCGCCACCTAGCTGTCGTCCCCATTCTCGCCGGGGCCACGGATGAGGCGCTTGTGGCCCCGCTTGCCCCCGGGGCCCTTGGGCTTGGCGAAGGCCTGCTTGAAGGCGTGCTGCTTGGGGTGCACCTCGTCATAGAGGAAGCTGGCCGTCAGCTCCGCCCCGTCGCCAATCTCAATCTGTGCAGGGCAAGGCAGTGGTCAGTCACTCCAAGGGTGGAGGGCCCTAACACACACCACCCTTGGTCACCCCCACTCCTGGGGCACCCCCCTGATCTCTCTCACTCTAGCCCTGGGGTGTCCTCTCAGATCCCCACCTGAAACACACCTCCAGGAGCACAGAGCCTAGGGCCTGCTGCCCTGTAGGCCTTGTCACCCCCTACCTACCTTCCAGACCCAGGAAAAGGAGAGACATGGGTGTCACAGCTGGGGCTTGTCCAAGACATCAGTTACCTGGGCGGCCTGGGCTATGCACACTACCCCCTGGGCCTCAGTCTCCCCATCCAACCAACAGGGCAACAATGCCCCTGCTCTGCCATTCTCACGGGACCCTGATGCCCCACGTGGAGGGTGGGGTGACAGGGCCCTGGGAGGCGAGGCCCTAGGGAATGGGCACCCACCTTCTTGGCGATCTCCAGCTGGAAGTCCTGCTCCACGGAATCGAGGAGGCGGCTCTTGCAGCTGGAGTAGAGCATGCGCTCCTTGATGCTGCACTTGTAGCCAGGCATCGAGTAGATGAACACTGCAGAGAACAGGGAGGTGAGCTGCGGTGGGCCTGGGACTCCTGCCGCCCCATGGCCCCTGCAGGCGGCCCACCCAGCTGTGGGCTAGCGCGGGAGCCCTGCTGTGGCCACTCACCCACAGACTCCAGGGGGTCACCCTCATGGGTGTGCTTGTAGAGGAAGAAGTGGTAGCGGGCGGCATCTCGGGGCACCCGTGATGGCAGCTGTGCCACGTCCGTTGGCTCTGTGTGCACCAGTTCGATGGTCTCCCGCTCCAGGTCCAGCTTCTGCCGAGGGGCAGGGGGAGACGTGAGGGTACCGCGCGGGGGAGGGCCCAGGCCCACCCTCGACAACAAGAATTCCCTGAGGTGGGAACCTGCTGTCATCTCCCTCTCCCGGGGCTCCCCTCCCCCATCCTGCCATGCGGGTCCCTCTGAAGAGGCCACTCCTGGGCGCTGCCCCAACTCTGCCCCTTTGAACACTCTGCTAGAGGAGCAAGTCCCAGCAAGGACAATGGACAGGACAGTGGAGAGGGCCTTCACCTCAAGGAGGCATCACCCTTGGGCCAGCCTATCCTCAGAGCTGAGGACCCATTCTGCTTGAAAGGGGGCAGGCTGGACCACTGGGGCAGAGGGACCCTGGTTGGGGAAAGGGGGTGGTCAGGGGGCTGCAGAGGGAGTCTGGGACAGGAAGGGGCTCAGGGCTGAGGGGTGAACCCAGGGGTGATGTGTGTATGCAGCGTGGAGGGCGGATTGAGGGACAGTGTCTCACAGGAGTCCCTGTGGGTGAGCCGGCCAGGGCAGGGGAACAGAGTGCAGCCACCACACGTGGCTACTGTAGGGAACAGGTAGGGATGGAGGGCAGCGTGTTCCCACCAGTACGTGGGTGAGCTGAAGTGAGCATGTGCGTGTGTGCAGGAGCAGGGTGGGGGTGCAGCACACCCTGAGTGTGTGCCTGGGACAGGGGACGGGCACCCACCAGCTGGATGTAGTTGACTGTCTTCTGTCTGAGCTGCTGAAGTGCCCGCTGGGCCTGAGGCTGCAGAGGGAAGGCCAGGCCCTGCAGGGTCTGGTGTTTGCTCTCCACACTGATCTCTGTCTTCACCTGGGGACAGATGAACATTAAGCGAGGCCCTCACATGCCCAAACCAGGGTGTAGCCCACCTGGGGAGCACAGGCTTGGCCAGCAGGGCACGACGTGACCTCGAAGGCCTCGGGCCAGGACTTCTGCCCACCCTGTCCAGTGCACCCACCTCGTTAATACGGATCTGCTGAAGTTCTCTCTCGGCCGAGGTCAGCGGGGCGGGTGCCGCACAGGATGACAGGTGCTTCTGGTACCCAGCAAAGGAGAGGTCATCCTGGCCGGTGGATGTAGAGGCATAAATGAGCACCTTGGGGTGGGCTGGCAGAAGCCCACTAAGTACCCCAGCTTGCAGACCTTGGACCCTCACAGCCCTCCCTACTCACACCCAAGCCTGGCACCCACTTACTCTGGACCCTGTATAACACCTCACCCTCTGTGGGTTCATGACCGCAACCTAGTGATCCTGGCCTTGAAGGGGGCGAGGGGCGCCCAGGGGAGGGGGCCTACCTTCACAGTTCCGAAGAGCTCATCCTTGATGTGGCCGCCCCCAAACTCCTTCTTCACTGTGGCCCGTGTGGCTGCATACAGCATCTTCAGCCGCACCTGAAGGGTGGGGGCCAAGCCATGAGACCCCTCCAGGCAGGGCTGCCCGTCCAGGAGCAGACAGGAGCCTCTGGGTGAGGACCTGGTCACTTCATTGTGCCCACACACCCAGCAGAGGACGCAGCAGAGCACCCAGCAGAGGGGGCGAGGCTGCAGTAGGGCGGCTCAGACAGTAGGGGGAGCCGCTGTCCAGCCCAACCTCTTGCCTCCTAGAGCCAGGCTGATCTGGCTGGGAGGCTCTCAGAGACCCCAGGCTCCAAGCGCAGGACCTCATCCCTTGCTCTCGTACCCTCTAGAGCAGGATCTGATGTCTCCCCTGTTCAGACTCCCTGGGGCAGGCCCGTGTTATCTCAATCAGACCCAGCTCCCCCCTTCCTCCAA
Organism: Phocoena phocoena; assembly: GCF_963924675.1. Classification (NCBI taxonomy): domain Eukaryota; kingdom Metazoa; phylum Chordata; class Mammalia; order Artiodactyla; family Phocoenidae; genus Phocoena; species Phocoena phocoena. Next base: position 36,485,516 of record NC_089228.1, on the reverse strand, counting down.
TCTGGGGGCTGGGCAGGGGTCCCTAGGACTCACAGGGGAATTATCAGGTGACCAGGCGAGGAAGAGCCACTCGAAGCCCTGGGCGTTCTGCGTGTCCAAGCGGTAGAGCAGGTAGCAAGGCTGCTGGGCATCCAGCAGCGGCAGCACGGCCCCATCATAGTCCTGGTCCCAGCAGCCCACCAGCTCCCTCGAGGCACCCAGCACGAGCTGCTCTGGGGGCAGAGGCCAGGTGAGCCAAGGAGTAGCCATGTCCCACACCCACCTGTGACTGTGGGCCTCAGCCTCTGGCGGTGACTCAGACCCACTGACCACCCACCCCACCTTCCCCTGGAGCCACCATGTCCCTGAAGGCTGTCTGTGTGATTCAGTCATGAGTGAATGAGGACACACAGCCGCCAGCCCGAGGTCGCGCCTTCTACACACACACACACACACACACACACACACACACACACACACACAGAAATGGTCTCGAGAACATGCCCACAGCTGACCCAGCACAGGCAACCGCACCAAGACACACAGCCACATGCCCACAGCCATCGACAACGCGACCCCTCACAGACATCCACACACTCAGACCCACCACACAGCACACAGCCCCACTGGGCTACCTACTGCCCCCTCCTCCCTCAGTCTGGGGCTCCAGCAGACCCCCCAGCACACCCTTCTCAGAAAGAATGTGCTATGGGAAGTGGGATCACAGCCTCAGGCCACAGGGATCTGCAGGCACAAAGGCACACGGGCAAGAGGGAGACAGGGGCTCTTACCAGACGCTGTATAAACGGCTACCCTGCTGCCCCCGACCAGCTGCAGCTTCCCCAAAAGTAGCAAATCAAAAGCAGCCAACCTCTAAATGCCTGGGGCCGAGTGGCTGAATGGGGTATCGAGGCTGGACATACATTTGACCTATCAGCCCACAAGGCCTCAGTGTGGCACTGAACACCAGCCCGGATGTGCACAGGCCCAGGCTAGAGGAAGAACTGGGGCAAGGGGACAATCACCACCTGGCCAGGGGCTACCGGCACCTGACTACCAGGCCCTCCTGATGGGGGCACGGGGCCTGGCTGTCCAGGAGTCCCAACAAGCCTGGCCGCCTCCCTCTGGCCTTGGCCTCCTCACATATCCTCCCAGAGCTCAGATGGGATCAAGGCTGAAACCCAGCAGTCACAGGCCGACTGGACCCCAACAGCACTGCCCAAGTTGTTTAATGTGTTGCCAACATTTTTCAAACTGGGAAGTTTCACATAAGAAGTGGAATTCATGGCTTCTCTAGAAAAATCAGGAAATCAAGCCACACTCAGTGGGAGCTGGGCAATGGCTGCCTGTCAGGAGGCCTGGACCCTCCTGGGCGCTCCCAGGTGCCCCAACAGCTGTAATGCTGAATGCAGGTAAGGGCTCACCTAGAGACTCCTCCTGGTAAACGTCTACAGGGACGACCTGTCTGGGAGGCGACAGGGAAGGCTGAGGACTGGGGTCCATGAGTCTACTTCTTCGGAGGGGTCCAGGGAGCTGACCTACCCCAATGACCCCAACCCAGCCTCTGAGAGCATCTGAATCTGGGGACCCTGGACAAAGCCCAGCACAACTCTGGCCCTAAAGGCTGGGGTGAATTCTGGGTCTGGGAAGACCCTGCTTTGACCCAATTCAATGTGTGAAAAGTCAGCTGGGCACCAAGCCCATTCGGAGAGCCTCCAGCAGGGCCCACTACTGCATGGCTACCAAGAAGGGCTGGAAGGATTCGTGGTGGCCCGGCTCACCCCCAGTCCTGGAGTCTGTACCCTTTACTTCCAGGGCCAGCCCCTCAGCTGTCCTCTACCCCAGGACTCCTCTACCCCAAGTCCCCCCAAGCCTCAGTCTAATCCTCTACCTCCTCAAAACCCCTCCCCACTTCAGGCCTCAGCTCAAGCTCACCTGCCCCCCCAACCCCTATATCCCCAGCACCTCCCTTTGCGGAAGCCCCAGGTATCCCGGGTCCAGGTCAAGGCCTAGCCAAGCCCGGAATCCCCTAGTCCTGCTCTCAAAGAGGCTGACACGAGTCCCTTTTCCCCATTGTGAGGGCACTTCCCAAGGTTAGGGCCCTGGCTTCTCCTTAGGAATCTCCCCGAGCCAGTGGCCAAGCGAGGCCAGGCTTGCCGACCACACAGGGAGGTGAGTGGCACTAGCCACACGGGGCAGCGCCTGGCCTTACTCATCCTCTGCCACCCTACCTAACCCAGCCCAGCCCCCTGACTAGGCCAAGGGCCAACTACAGAGCCTCTGGGGAGGCTGGGCGGGACCCCCCGGGGAGGGCTCTCCTTGCTATCCCCCCAGCTTCAGCCTCCTGCTCAGTGTAACAGGCAGAATGACCATGCCCACCTCCAGCGCTCTCCTACAAGACACCTCCCATTTCCAGATGGGAGACTGAGGTCCTGAGGGGGCTGGAGGCCAATGTCCCCCACCTCCCAGAGAAGCAGCGGGGTCCGGCCACCAGCCTGTACCCTCGCCTGTAGGAAGCACTCACCGTCCTCAATGACGACTTTGATGAGCCGCACAGAACCAGCCCGCGCCTTGGCAAAGAACTCCTTCAGCTCCTCGGTAGCTACCAGAACAAGAAACATGGTGGAGGATGCGCAGACAGAGGGAGCACGGTGGGCAGGAACACACTCAGGGCCCGCTCTGTCCTGGGGGTCTGGTGGCGGAGCTGGGAGCCGGGTTAAATACGGCCCCCCATGTGACTGGGAACCTGAGACAGCCGCTGAACACAAGCTCCCAAATTTAGCCAGCAGAGGTGGCAGGCGGGCGGCCTGCTGGCTGGGATGGCTCTGTTGACAGGGCACACGGGGATGGGACAGCCCACCCGAGAATGGGGCGGGCTCTGGGACAGGCCAAACCAGCCAGAGTAAACGGCCCCCTCCTGTCCCCTGCCCCCCAAGAAGGCCCAGCACAGAGCTGGCCTGGGACACTCCCAGCACTGTCATGTCCACAGACAGAAATACAAGAACAACTGCTCCCAATGCACACTGCCCACTATGTCTACTCACACATGTACATGCATACACACACGCATGCATTGCGTGTTGCACGTGCCAATGGGTACATACTCAGTCAGGAATGTGTGAACGAAACACATAAACACTATGTGACAGAGAGAGGAACAGAACTGCAAACGCCCTCATACATGAACACACCACTCAGCTGGTCAAACGTAAATGGACACACACATTTAAATGTGCAAACACACAGACACACACACACAGATACAGTCCCCAGGGTGCTAATAAATTCACATACAGGCAAATGCAGAGCATGGCTAACATGTTTGTACAGGCAAGTGGCTGTACAAAGTGTACACAGAAATACAGAGGTACACACTGACACACATGCATGCACACCCAGCCCCAGCCCACCAGCCACGCTACCTAACCCTGAGAGGCCCTGGGGAGCCAGGCCAGCTCTGGCACAGCCCTGCCAGGAGGCGATAAGCCTCCACCCCCAGGCAGCTGGAAAGAGGAGTGACTCTCAGGGTCTCCCCAAAACAGACCCTGTCTTGGTCCCTGAGCCACAGACCTTAAAGGTGACAGCCAGTGACCAAGGACCCAAGTGCAGAAGTGAGGATCATGGTCAGAGCTAGGGAAGATCTAGCTCTGGAAGTCACAGATATACTGGTGGTTCAGAGAGGGAAACCAAGGTCCAAGTTGGGAAGGACCTACTTGGGTCTCTGGGTACACAGGGCCAGGCCAGCATGACCTTGGGGCTGCCCAGGGGTCAGGAGAATTCTGCAGGAACATAGCTGTACGGCTGAGGTCAGAGAATATTTATAGGGCCCAGACCCGGCAGCTTGAGGGCGGGGTGGGGGGGGGCCTTTAGGAAAACAAACTCTGGTCATGTCCTCAGGTGCCCATCATGCAGGGTGACCCTGAGCCTGAGACCTCATGCTGTGTACCACCCTCCAAGGCCACTGGGTGGGCAGGGTCCCAGCTAAGCCCGGCAGGCCCTTGGGGCTGAGAGCAGCATGGCATGGAGACACAGCCCCAATGTGCCAGGACAGAGCTGCCCCTCAGCAGACCTCAAGCAGGTCCCTGATGAAGAGCTTTACCTCAGGGGCTCCACCTTTCCCATAGCTATCTGTGACCTCTGACCTCATTGAACCTCAAACTCATCTATAACATGGAGCTAATACCCCTCACATGGTTAGAGCCTCTCCTAATAACAATTACTAATATTTTTTTAAGATTTTTTTCTGATGTGGACCATTTTTTTAAAGTATTTATTGAATCTGTTACAATATTGTTTCTGTTTTATGTTTTGGTTTTTGGCCCTGAGGCATGTGGGATCTTAGCTCCCCGACCAGGGAATGAACCTCCACCTTCTGCAGCAGCAGGTGAAGTCTTAACCACTGGACTGTCAGGGAAGTCCCAGAAATTATTAATTTTTATTACCGTGATGACGGCGGGACAGGCCGCGCTGAGCTGTCACTTCCACCTGCTCAGACCTCTCCCAGGGAGAGGCTGACACGCCCCTTCTAGTGTTACCAGGACAAAGTGACACCCCGGTAGTGGAAGAGACATCCCCCTCCATGCCTCCTCAGCCACCATCAATAATCCAGAGGCCAGGCCTGGGACACCTGAGCCTCTATCATCAAAGATTCATGTCCCCCACCCCCACCCCCCGCTGCCTTACCTCCCGCCCCCCTCCCAGTAAGCCTCAGGTTACAGGTCTCTCCCCTGCCCAGCTCTGAGGCAGCAGATCCACACCTATGGCCATGTCAAGGCTGGCACCTGGGCATCCAGGGTGATCTCTCCTGCGGCCTCCTCAGGACAGAAATGGGAAGGAGTGGGTTGCTCCCAGGCAGAAGGAGGGCTGGGAGGGGGGCTCGGCCCTCAGATTCCCCTAGGCAGGCCCATTGCAGCATATGGGAAATGAGGGAGTGAGGAACCGCCCAGGCCACAGGACAGGTCAGCCTACAGTGGGGAGGAGGAGCCCTAACTTCTGATCCCCTCTCAGTTGGAGGCAGCAGCAATGATCAGACAAAGGGGAAGGAAGGGGCAGGTCCGGTGAGGGGCTGTTCCCTTCTGTGGGGCTGAGTCATGAAGCTGCCCCTCCAGCTCTTCTTGGAGAATGGCTGGCCCAGACCCAGGCCCCTGCCTTTTCTGGTCCTGTGGGGTGTGGCCAGGGAAACCCTCTCAGGGCCAGCCACCAAGCGGCCACAACCACAAGCAGAGATCCAGGCGGTCAGGCTGGTTGATGGTGATGGCCCAGGGCAGGGGATCCTGATGTGGTGGGAGGAGTGGCTGACAGCCAAACCACTGGGCTATCTGGGCCTTCCCCACAGGCCAGGCAGCCCTCCCAGGGCAGTGACACAGGAGGACACTGAGGCCCAGGTAGGGTCAGGACACCTGGCTCCTGGCCACTGCTTCTTCCCCATCCTGTATAAGGAGGAAACTGGCCCCTTGGGGGAGGAGGGTGATGCTCTGGGCTGGAGAAGCTTGGGGTGGGGGGAGCTGGCCTAGAATCTCTAGGGTCAGGACCCTCTTCCCTGCCTCCAGCTTGGAGCAGGAGCCTTCCAGCACTGGCTGGGGCAGACTCAGGGGATCAGAGTGGAAAATGGCAGGGAGATCAGAGGTCAAGGTCAGATTGGCGACTCTCCACATCCCACTTAGAAAAAAACCTGTCCCAGGTTTTTCCCAGCCTAGTCTGTGAGGGTCCCAGGAGGAGCCCAAGGTCAGGGCCCCCTCCTCACACAGACACAAACCAATACGAGCCATACATGCATCCATGGTAACAAATGAACACTGAAATGCACCCAACTTGTGCACACGCACACAGACACCCACAGACATGTGCACACAGTCACGAAACACTGATGTCTAAAGATGATTCCATGCGACAGTGTCCAATCAGCCATTAGTGCATGTGCACTGGATGTACACAAGTCAGATCCAGATGTGCACACACAGGACTGTACACACAAGACAAATGCACATGCGTGCACACTCCCTCAGATGTGCACATCCGGGTACACCCACCCCCAGAAAGGAACAAAAATACATAGATGGGCACACACAGGCACATCCACCCCCAGGGAACACCGATACTTCCACCCCAGCTGTGTGCGTACATGTACGCCCACCCTCAACTATGCACAGTAAGTGCGCATCCCACCAAGATGTGCCCACCCCAGGCGACCCGCGGCTGCAAAAGAGAACAGGAAGCTTCCCCAGGCTGGTGCCGGGGAGGAAACAGGGGCCGAGAGCCAGCAAGGGGGCGCAGCCGCGAGCACTGACCCTCGGCCCCCTGCCCGTCCGCCATCCTCCCTCACCGTGGATGCCGGTCTGGTGCGCCATGACTCTGTGCCCCGCTCCGCCCGCGCCGTCGGAGCCCTCGGCTTGGCCCCGGCCCGGCTCGGCTCGCTTGGACTCGTAGGAGGAAGAGAAGTAGGAGGATGTAGTGGCGGCCGCCCAGCCTCGCGCAGCTTCCCGGGCGGTGCCGCAGACCCGCCCCCAGAGCGCCCCGCCCCTGACGGGCGAGACCCGGAGGGGGCGGGGACTCGGGGCCGCGCGTGCGCGTAGTGGGCGCCTGGTTTCGGGTGGGCCCACGACAGAGTTGATCGCCTTGTTCGCGCGCTTGCGCGTGCCCTGTCTGTAGCCGAGAACAGGGCCTGCGTGTGGCCGAGCGTGTGTGGGCGCACGCGTGTTTGAGCCTGTGCACCATGATCCGAGTGGTCTATGGCTGGGGTGTGTCCGTGAGTTCCGACCAGGTGGGTTTGTAGGTGGGTGGGATCCACGCATACCCTGTGGCCTTAAAGCGGGCGGGGGGCGGGTGTGGTCTGTGTGTGGATGGGCGTGCGTGTGTTTGAGTGGCATCCCTTTCCTCGGAGACGTTTCTTGAGCGTCTCCTGGGGGGCCTGGGCTCCTCAAGGCGTCCCAGCCCGCAGGCCCTGCCCTAGCAGTGGGAGCCCAGACCGACATTCTACTAGGCAGTCAGCAAATGAGCTGTGTCTGTGGCAGCGAGCGCCCTGTGCAGAGTAAGAGACCACTAGGAAGAGGTGATATTTGAGCGGAGACCTGGAGGAAAGCCTGGTAGAGCGAGGGAAAAGTTTTCTGTGAAGAGGGAATTGCGTGTGCAAAAGCGCAGAGGTTGAAGGAGGGTCAGAGCTTGGTGAGTCTGAGAAACTTCCAACTCCTAATCAACTTCTGGCTCCATACACAGCAGACTTGACTTCTCTGGCATCAGCCCCTGCCTGCTGTTACCAACATAATGTATCTTCTAGGCCACCGTGATTGAGTCAGGATGAGCACATGACCCCAGTCTGTCCAGTCAGAGCCTGTCCTGGGACTTTGGATGGGATGATTAGAAAGGAGGTGGGCTTTGGGGGCTGGGGTTGCTGAGAGTTGATGATGGATGATGTGGCCTGCCTGGTGGTATCTAGCCCCAGCTTGAGCTCCCTGCTCCCTGTCCCTCTACCCCACCCTAACTAGGCAGAATTGAGCCCTCCTCTGTGTGCCCCAGACCCTGGGTTTCCTGTCTCCTGAGAGTCCAACTCACACAAAATTGAAAGGTTTTCTTGTTCATCTTCCTGTGCACGCCCTGAGGACTGGGCCTGTGTAGTAGGCTCACCGTGGCCACCCTAGCACTCACAGTGGAACATAAAAACCATGTGTGGCCCTGCAGCCAGCCCTTGGGAGAACGGTTCATAGGTAAGTGCCCCCAACTCTGAGATCTGTCACAGCCCAGATGAGGCCAGCAACACAGAGCCACTGGTTACATCAACTCTCAGACCTGGCCACCTCCACAAGAACACTTGGCAATTCCACAGAACCATAAGAACCTTGACCTCTTGGAAACAGGACTTAACCAAGAAAACAGATTGATGAAAAATAATAAGGTTATGTTCCCTATTAAAATGTCCATCACTGGGTGAACTACATGGCATCCTTAACATCAAGGTCTCCCCTGATACCTGGTTGGCCCCACCCTGTGTCATTCTCTGTTTTTATCACTACCTGATTCATATATTTACTTGCTTATTTGTTTATTGTCTTTCCCCCCACCAGTCATTAAATTTTTGCCCCTGCTCTATCCCCAACACCTAGAACAGTGCCCAGGATTAGTAGGTGCTCAATAATATTTGCCAAATAAAAAAAGTGTCTGAATGAACTATGAGTCTTTGTGTTGCACACTAACTATGACTGGGCACCTTTACTTAATCCTCATGACAGCCCTACAAGGTAGGTGTTATTTTCTCCTTACAGATGAAGAATATGAGGTTTGGAGAGAGAAAGTGATTTGATCAAAGTCACAAGGTAGTGAGTGTCCCCAAGAACCTTAGTTTCCTTTACTCAAATTGGAACAAAGGATGAGAAATCCTGCTGGGCAGTGGCCCTCATCGCCTCCATCACTGTCTCACACCTGAGTGATGAGGGTTTAACCAGAGAAAGGAACTTCCTGGGAGACTGGGATTGGGGCCCAGTCCTGCGCAGTTTCAGAGCCTAGGATGCAAGTGAGGAGCCTAAGGACCAGTGGAATATCCAAACAGACTGCATCTCTGGCTGAGATCTGGTTTCAGGCAGAAAGATGAGAAAGCTGCACACAGCTCCTCAAATGAGTCTAGGGATGATCAGAGTGTCCAGGAGCAGGTTGGTTGCTCCTTTCTTGCTGATGTTTCTCAACAAAGAGTCAGCCATTGAAATTATTGGAACATACATATTTTTTTTTCAGGTCGATCAAATATTTAAATGTTTTTTTAAGTGAACTATAAAAATACTGAAGAAACAAAGGGAGAAGATTGTAAAATCTTAGAGTAGAGAAGTCCTTCTGAGTATGTCACCAAACCCAGAAACCATAAGAGAAAAAAATATTTATTTATATTAAAAATAAAGTCTATGTGGAGTAATATTCCATTGTATATGTGTATTCCTCAGCCATAAAAAGAAACAAAATTGAGCTATTTGTAATGAGGTGGATAGACCTAGAGTCTGTCATACAGAGTGAAGTAAGTCAGAAAGAGAAAGACAAATACCATATGCTAACACATATGTATGGAATTTAAGAAAAAAAGATGTCATGAAGAACCTAGGGGTAAGACAGGAATAAAGACACAGACCTACTAGAGAATGTACTTGAGGATATGGGGAGGGGGAAGGGTAAGCTGTGACAAAGCGAGAGAGAGGCATGGACATATATACACTACCAAACGTAAGGTAGATAGCTAGTGGGAAGCAGCCGCATAGCACAGGGAGATCAGCTCAGGGCTTTGTGACCACCTGGAGGGGTGGGATAGGGAGGGTGGGAGGGAAGGAGACGCAAGATGGAAGAGATATGGGAACATATGTATATGTATAACTGATTCACTTTGTTATGAAGCAGAAACTAACAAACCATTGTAAAGCAATTATACTCCAATAAAAATGTAAAAAAAAAAAGTCTATATGGAAAAACCCACCATCAAAACCAAAACACAAACATAAAACTGTAACTGGCTACAAACAATGTACTTGCAAGTCATTTCAAAATAAAGAGCTGATTTCCCTAATATATAAAGAGCTCTCATAAATCAATAAGAAAAAGACCAATGGCCCAGTAGAAAACTGGGCACAAGATACAAAAAGACCATCTACAGAAAAGGAACTACAAATAATGTCTCTCAAACCTGTGAAAAGTTGGTTATCCTTTCCTATTAAGATAAATGGAAATCAGAGACTTCCATGGTGGCACAGTGGTTAAGAATCCTCCTGACAATGCAGGGGACATGTGTTTGAGCCCTGGTCCGGGAAGATCCTACATGCCTCAGAGCAACTAAGCCCATGCACCACAACTGCTGAGCCTGTGCTCTAAAGCCCACGAGCCACAGCTGCTGGGCCCACATGCCACAGCTGCTGAGGCCCACCTGCCTAAAGCCTGTGCTCTACAACAGGAGAGGCTACTGCAATGAGAAGCCTGCATGTGGCAACGAAGAGTAGCCCCTGCTCGCCTCAACTAGAGAAAGCCCACAAACAGCAACGAAGACCCAACGCAGCCAAAAATAAATAAATAAAAATTCATTTTTAAAAAGATAAATGGAAATCAAACTAAACTTGCATATTTTTTACTTATAGGTAAAGATTAAAAACTTTAATAATGGGCTTCCCTGGTGGCGCAGTGGTTGAGAGTCTGCCTGCCGATGCAGGGGACACGGGTTCGTGCCCTGATCCGGGAAGATCCCACATGCCGCAGAGCGGATAGGCCCGTGAGCCATGGCCGCTGGGACTGCGCGTCCGGAGCCTGTGCTCTGCAACAGGAGAGGGCACATCAGTGAGAAGCCCGCGTACCGCAAAAAAAAAAGAAAAACAAAACTTTAATAAAAAAATTGCAATGGTCAAAGGATGGGGAAATAGACTGATTGGTGCAACCTTCATGTAGGACAATATCTACAAAATTATTAATGTGTATTCCCTCCCCCCCTTTTAAATTGAGGTGAAATTCACATAACATAAAATTAACCATTTTAAAATGAACAATTCAGTACATTCACTATGTTGTACAACCACCACCTCTGTCTAGTTCCAAAACATTCTTTTTGTAAAAAATTATTTATTTATTTATTTTTGGCTGAATTGGGTCTTTGTTGCTGCACGTGGGCTTTCTCTAGTTGAGGGGAGTAGGGGCTACTCTTCTTTTTCTATGGATTTACTTATTTTGGATATTTAATATGAATGGAAGCTTAGAATATGTGACCTTTTGTGTATGGCTTCTTTTTTTTAATATTTATTTATTTATTTGGCTGCACCAGGTCTTAGTTGCGGCATGTGAACTCTCAGTTGCAGCATCTGGGATCTAGTTCCCTGGCCAGGGATCGAACCTGGGCCCCCTGCATTTACAGCATGGAGTCTTAGCCACTGGACTACCAGGGGAGTCCTACATATGGCTTCTTAATATAACGTTTTGGAGGTTCATCTACCTTGTAGCATGTATCAGCATTTCATTCCTTTTTATGTCTGAATAGTATTCCATTGTGCATATATATATGCTACAATATGTTTATCCATTCATCCAGTTGATGGATATTTGGGTTGTTTCCATCTGTTTTTTTTTTTTTTTTTTTTTTTTTGCGGTTTGCGGGCCTCTCACTGCTGTGGCCTCTCCCGTTGCGGAGCACAGGCTCCGGATGCGCAGGCTCAGCAGCCATGGCTCACGGGCGCAGCCGCTCCGCGGCATGTGGGATCTTCCCGGACCAGGGCATGAACCCGTATCCCCTGCATCAGCAGGCAGACTCTCAACCACTGTGCCACCAGGGAAGCCCCTGTTTCCATCTTTTGACTATTATGAATAGTGTTGCTATGAACTATGAATGCCTTTGACACAACAGTTCCATTACTAGGCTGATCCTACTAATATGCCCACACAAAAAATTATATGCCCACGCAAAAAATTGAAAACAATCTAAATGTTCATCATTGGGGGGCTGGCTACATAAAGTCTGCATATTTGCAGAGACTGCTCTGCAGCCCTCAAAAGGAACAAGGCAGCTCTTCAAGGACTGATACAAATAGAGGTATCTTATGTGAAAACTTCAGGTGCAGTATACAGTGTAGAGTATGCTATCATTTGGGTAAAGAAAAGGAGGGGAAGAGGAAAGATTTAACATATATATCTATATAATTTTTATTTATCCATTTATTTAAAGTGAGATATAATTGACATATAACACTGTATTAGTCCAAGGTGTACAACATGATTTGATATATGTATATATTGTGAAAGGATTACCACAATAAGTTTAGTTAATATCCATCACCACCACAGTTACAAGTTTTTTTCCTTGTGATAACTTTTAAGATCTATTCTCTTAGCAGCTTTCAAATCTACAATGCAGTATTTTTTATTTTTTTAGCTGCATTGGGTCTTTGTTGCTGCACGAGGGCTTTTCTCTGGTTGTGGCGAGCAGGGGCTACTCTTTGTTGCAGTGCGCAGGCTTCTCATTGCAGTGGCTTCTCTTGTGGAGCATGGGCTCAGTAGTTGGGGCTCGCGGGCTCTAGAGTGCAGGTTCAGTAGTTGTGGTGCATGGGCTTAGTTGCTCCGCAGCATGTGGGATCTCCCCGGACCAGGGCTCGAACCCATGTCCCCTGCGTTGGCAGGTGGATTCCTAACCACTGCGCCACCAGGGAAGCCCTACAATACAGTATTGTTAACTATAGTCATCATGCTGTACAGTACATCTCCAGGACTTATGTATCTTATAACTGGAAGTTTGTACCTTTTGACCCCCTTCATTCATTTTGCCTCCACCTCCCACCACCTCCTGCCCCGCCACCTCTGGCAACCACCAATCTATTCTCTGTATCTATGAGTTTGGGTTTTGTTTTGTAGATTCCACGTATAAGAGAGATCAAGCAGTATTTGTCTTTCTCTGACTTATTTCACTTGGCATAATGCCCTCAAGGTCCATCCACATTGTTACAAATGGCCGAATTTCTTTTTTTATGGCTGAAAATATAAAATATATAGAATATATATAATAAATTAAACATGTATTCTATATAGTGTATAGAATATATATAAATATATTCTATATAATATATAGATTCTATATTATATATATATACACACACACATATAAACTTTCTTTACCCATTTATTCATTGATGGACACACAGGTTGTTTCCATGTCTTGGCTATTGTAAATAATGCTGCAGTAAACATGGTGGAGGCAGATATCTTTGAGGTAGCGATTTTGTTTTCTTCAGATAAATATCAAGAAGTGGAATTGCTGGATCATATAGTAGTTCTATTTTTAATTTTTTGAGGAACCGCCATACTGTTTTCCATAGTGGCTACACCAATTTACATCCCCGCAACAATACACAACAGTTCCCTTTTCTCCACATTCTTTTGCCAGCACATGTTATTTCTGGTCTTACATGTTGTTTTTGTTTCTTTGCTTGAACTTGCACAGAATACCCCTGACATCTCTGGAAGGATCCACAAGAAACTAGTAATATTGGTTGTCTTCAGAGGGGGGAACTGTTTGAGCCATAGTGAAATGTATTAATTTTTTTTTTTTTTTTTTTTTTTTTTTTGTGGTACGCGGGCCTCTCACTGTTGTGGCCTCTCCCGCTGCGGAGCACAGGCTCCGGACGCGCAGGCTCAGCGGCCATGGCTCACGAGCCCAGCCGCTCCGCGGCATGTGGGATCTTCCCAGACCGGGGCACGAACCTGCGTCCCCTGCATCGCCAGGCGGCTCTCAACCACTGCGCCACCAGGGAAGCCCTGTATTAAATTTTTTGAATTAAATCTAAAATAACTCTTGTCAAGAACAGATATGGGACTCAACAAAAGCTATTTTCATGGTGCATGATAAAAACATAGCATAAAAATCTTTTTTGTTTTTCTAAGCTTGCTCCTTCCCCCGCCTCCATCCCTCACATGCTGACTGAGTTAGCTGAGGCAAGGTCTCCGGCCAGGAGGGGGCAGGCTTGGGTTCCTTCGAGCGGTTGAGAGAAGGGTGTCAGGATAAGGGTATAACTGGAAAGTGAGGAGTTGCATGGCCTCCAGGGAGGACTCTACCCAGAAATGAAGACAGACCCACCCCAAGGAACCTCACCTACAACTTCAGGCACTGGAGACAGAAGAGCCTGGAGGCTTCTGGAGAGAAAAAAAAGGAAACAGAAGCCAATCCAAAGGCCTGGGAATGACAGGGGCACTGGATATCAGCAGCAGCAACAGCCAAAAAACAATGAACAGAGCAGTCAGAAAGAATTCTGAGCCAAAATATCAATCAAAAGCAAAGGCAGGGCTTCCCTGGTGGCGCAGTGGTTGAGAGTCTGCCTGCCGATGCAGGGGACAAGGGTTCGTGCCCTGGTCTGGGAAGATCCCACATATCGCGGAGCAGCTAGGCCTGTGAGCCATGGCTGCTGAGCCTGCATGTCTGGAGCCTGTGCTCTGCAACAGGAGAGGCCACAACAGTGAGAGGCCCGCGTACCGCAAAAAACAAAAAACAAAAACAACAAAAAAAGGCAGAATACAAACCCTTTCAGAATTGCAAGGACCCAGAAAATTACCAGGACCCAGTCATCCTTTCTTGGAAAGTTGTTAGAGGATGTGCTTCAGCAAAATGACGGAGTAAACCAAGAGAGCCAGGCTTGGGATCCAGGCAAGAGCAGAGGCTCCCAGGAGCCTAGGGAGCCAGAGGAGCCTTGGTAGCACTGGAGGAACACTTAGGTCAGCTTGGAACAGGGAGGATGGGATTGCCATAAGGCTCCACATGGCTCTGAAAACTTAAAATAGTTAAGCTGGGCAACAGACCACCTGTGACACCTGGCTGCCAGGAGCTTCTCTGAATACACCTAGAGGACAAGATCTTCATCTACCCAGGGGAGTCCAAGATGGTGAGTTTGGGGAATAAACTGTGTTTGCATTGTTTCCTCTAGTTTAAGACTTTAACAGCTTTTGAGCCATTGGCTGGTGGGATGAGGAGGTTACCCCACTGATAGAATTGGGTTTGCCCCACTCTGGGTCCCTGGTCCATTTCTGTCCTGATGACAGGTTGTAGCTCAGGTGTCCTTTGGAAAGCTTTCTCTGACTTCTCCCCCTCCCCCTTGCCAGCTGGATCAAGCACCATCCACCAGGACTTCCACCATCACTGCAGGGGAGCTCATTTCCATTAGTACTGTACTCCTGTGCCTAGTGCTTGGGGCCTGACACACATGGTGGGGTCAGTAAATTAGCTCCCAGGCTACCCTGGAACTGAGTCATTTGAGGGAGGGGCTGTTGGGCACAGCTCCCTGCCCCAGGAACCTTCTTCCTTGGGTGGAGGGAACTCCCAATGGGGCAAGGCTGGCCTCCTGGAGGAAGTAAGGCCTAGTGAGCATATGCTGGGCTTGGGTGTGGAGGCGAAGGTAGGGACTCCTCCTGCAGCCCTCCCTGGGCCCTGGGCTGTGGGGCCTCAGGGGCTTTGGGTTGTCAAGCCTGCCTTCCTGGAGGAGGGAAGGGGAAGAGAAATACCCTCTGGGGGTTCTGAGTCAGCTGCACTGTCATAATGGAAACAGCACAGCCCTGGGTGTCAGGACACTTCCCCTCTGTGGGCCTCAGAGTCCCCCTCGTTATGAGATGGAAATAACAGTCCTGCATAGGGAGTTGGGCTTCAGTGACAGAGGGTGACAAAGCCCTCTGTTAACGTGCTGCTGACCCCGCTGACCCAGTGGTGGTAGGTAACCAGGAGTTAAGAGGCTGCAACATCTTGCCTCCAACCCAGATGAAAGTTTTTCACTTCCCTTAGGCGCAAGTCTGAACTCTGACCAGTTGGAGTCTTTTGGGGACCATGGATTCCTTTTGTCCATCAGTCACTTGCACTCTAGTGAGGCCCCTGCTGTCTGTCTAGAGAGGACATCTTGATTGGAGGGGCAGCTGTTTAGGAGACCTGGCCTTGAGGGCGGGAGAGCTGCTTCTCAGGATAAAGGAAGGCCAGGGTGACCACCAAGCCCCATCTGGGAGTGGAGGGTGCCAGGCCGAGTGGGTAGGCATGGAGGTCTCCTGAGGGAACACTGGGCTCTGAGACTCTTACTCAATGTGTCAATCTGACACCTCCAAGGACATCTTGTTCCCATCTTGCCCTTGCGTAACGTCCGGGCCCAGCAAGAAGAGGCCTGAGGCTCTGCCATGGACACTGATCCAGCCCGGAGGCCCAGGTGTGCTCTCATTGACCCCTACAGCCTCCCTGGGTAGGAAGGAGGGACTTTTCCCTCTCAAAGACTCGTGCCCCTTACGTGTGGGTGAATGTCAGCCTGCTCAGGTTCCTGTGTGAGCCGGGCCAGCGTCTTCGTCTATCTAGGCCTCAGTGTTCTTGCCTGTAAAGTGGGGTTGATAACAGCGTTGGCTGATTAGGAGGCTTGAGGAGCCGGATGGCACCCAGGCCGCCCACAGACTCCGGGGCGGCGGGAGGTTGGGGTTTGGGGGCGTCACCGCCCAGCCGGCCCCGCCCCGCCCCGGCCCGCTTCCTCCTCCTGGGTCGGGCAGGCGGTGCCGTCGGCCCAGCCTTCTGCCCGGCGCCCCGCGGGCAGCCCCGGGCCGCTGCGCCATGTCCGCCAACTGGTTCCGGCGCCGCTTCCTGCCGGGGGGTCCGCTCCCCGCGCCGCGGCCGCCCCGGCCCCGCGCCAGCCCCGTGCCCTACCGGCGGCCCCGCTTCCTGCGCGGCTCAGGCTCCAGCCCCGGCACCGCCGACGCCTCGTGCCGCCCGGACGCCCGGCCAGTGCGCAGCCCGGTGCGGGGCCGCGCGCTGCCCTGGAACGCAGGCTACGCCGAGTGAGTGCCCGGCCCCGAGCGGCCCCCCTGCCCCCGACACTCCCCGCTCCCTGCGACTTTCAATCCTGAGGCCCCGACCCCCACCCTGTGATCCTGCCTGGGGTCCCGTGCTGACTGAGAAAACAGGCCAAGCTGAGTGAAGGATCCCGCCTCCCCAACCTTGTGGATATCTCCCTCTTGTCGGCACTTCCGCACTCTTGACAACCTCCCCTATTCCACCTCAGGTCGGGAAGGACCTGCCCCCCTGGGGCTTTCAAAAGAGGTAGGGACCCTGGGTAGAATTCCAGCGTTCTGGGCTTTGGAGACTCCTCCCCCCCACCCCCCTACACACACATCTCACCCTGGGTTATGGCCTGTGCAGCATTGGACAGGGATTCTGGCTGAGGTGGGACAGGGGGTAGGAAGGAAGGAAGCCCCACACCTCCGCAGGCCGACTTGCCCTTACCTCCCGGCCCAGGTCAGCAGGTAAGCTCCAGATGGGCTGGACCCTGAGTTTGGCTTTAGCTGTGACGTTACTGAACAGTTAGCAAATTTCCAGCATTTGTTTGTCCAGGTGTGTGTCAGGGACGGCATGGGGGCTGTTACTCGAGGGAGGGTTCCTCTCTGTGTTCCAAATCTGTTCTCTGTGCCCATGGGGGCATAGGTGTGTCCCTAAAGGGTCACTGATCACTTCCTGGCCTCAGGATCATCAATGCAGAGAAATCTGAATTCAATGAGGATCAGGCGGCCTGTGGGAAGCTGTGCATCCGGAGATTTGAGTTTGGGGTTGAAGAGGACCAGGAATGGCTGACCTTGTGCCCAGAGGAGGTGAGTGCAGCTGGGCCTGAGCCCCTTTTACAGGCTGGGGCCAAGATTGGGGCCAGGACTGTAGACTGAGGTTCTTGCCCTAGTGCCCTACATTCAGCCAGGGGACATCTGGGGAGGCCAGGCAGAGCCTGACGCCAAGCCCTTCCTGTGCAGTTCCTGACAGGTCATTACTGGGCACTGTTTGATGGTCATGGTGGTCCAGCTGCAGCTATCCTGGCTGCCAACACCCTGCACTCCTGCCTACGCCAGCAGCTGGAGGCCGTGGTAGAGGGCATGGTGGCCACTCAGCCCCCCATGCACCTCAGCGGCCACTGCATCCGCCCTAGTGACCCCCAGTTTGTGGAAGAAAAGGGCATTAGGGCAGAAGACTTGGTGGTCGGGGCTCTGGAGAGTGCCTTCCAGGAGTGTGTGAGTGTGACCTTTGGCTGGGAAAGGAGGGCAGGTTTTACCCTCAGGGACCTGAGGGACTCTGGGTTGTGGGGTGTCCCTGCACATGATGGTGATCACCCTGGATCTTTGGATTGGGAGGACAAGATTGGGTTGGTTGGTTTGTTACTAAACAGTTATCATAACCCCACCCATTTATCCAGCGCCTACTATATGCTAGGTGCTTTTACCTGTATCATCTTGTTGCACACCCTGTTGGTCCTTGGTTTCCCTTCCTCACTGTTTTGAATAGGACTTCTCTACCTCCAAAGGGATATGTCTAGATCTCCTGACCACAGGGATCTTGGAGTCATAGCTAGACTTTGCACTGGGACTGCCACGCTTGCTAGTGGGGAAGTAAACTGTAGGGTGAGGGTTGGGGACAGTGGTATGCTGGCAGTACAAGCAGCAGCTAAAGTAGCCTTGGTTTGCTCCAGGATGAGGTGATTGGGCGAGAGCTGGAGGCCTCAGGCCAGGTGGGTGGCTGCACAGCCCTGGTGGCTGTGACCCTGCAAGGAAAGCTGTATGTGGCCAATGCTGGGGATAGCAGGTGAGTGAGCCCGGAGGGTGGGCAGGGTGGGGTGGGCAGAAAGGCAGCAGAGGCAGTGGGGACAGTGAAAGGGGGAAGTCGAGAGACAGAATTGGGGAAGATTGGCTGAATTGTGTACTTCGCATGTGTACTTAGCATGTGTTGAGTGTGAGGGCGGACAGCAGATGCCAGGGAGGGCAGAGACCTCAGGGGCCAGGCCAGATGGCTGCGGCTTTACCCTGCAGGCCTTAGGCAGTCATGGGGACCTTTGAGCAAGGGATTGTTATGGGCAGAACTGGCCCCTGGTGGTTGGAGAAGGGGCCGGCAGGAAGGAGGCTATGGGTAAGGATGGAGGCTGCCCCACAGACTTCTCCCTCTCCTCTAAAACCTCATCCAGGGCCATCTTGGTGCGGAGGGATGAGGTACGGCCCCTGAGCTCTGAATTCACCCCAGAGACTGAGCGGCAGCGGATCCAGCAGCTGGTAGGTGCCCTTGGCAGAGGGAGGCTGTGCAGCCCCAACTCCTGGGCCACCAGAGGGAGCCTGATCTGAGCATGGCCTCCCTATTCCAGGCCTTTCTCTACCCTGAGCTTCTGGCTGGTGAGTTCACCAGACTGGAGTTCCCTCGGCGACTGAAGGGGGATGACTTGGGGCAGAAGGTTTTGTTCAGGGATCACCACATGAGCGGCTGGTGAGCGAGGTGGGGTTGGGCGACACAGTGGGGAGAGCCCTGGGGTCCAGGCTCAGCTGTGTGGCCTGGGGCAGTCCCCTTCTACCTGGGCAGGGTGGGCCCTGTGTTGGGGGTGGTGAGGTGGTAAGTAGGGCCTGGGTTGATACTGGGTTTGCTCCTGGTAGGAGCTACAAGTGCGTGGAGCAGTCGGATCTCAAGTACCCACTGATTCATGGACAGGGTAGGCAGGTCAGTGAATGGCGCCTCCAAGAATCTGTCTTAAATTGCCCCCTGTAGAGGTGGGAGCTCATTTGTCCCTTGTGGGGAGCTTTGGCTGGGGTCCTAGGGACTGCTCCGAGGTCAGAGGATGTTTCTCCCTCAGCCCAGGCGCCCAGGGCCACAGTCCACCTCTTGTGTGCTTTACTTGTACATTTGCTGGGGCTGTTTGCTGTCACCTCATACCTCCCTTGTCTCCAGGCTCGGTTACTGGGAACACTGGCTGTCTCCCGGGGCCTAGGAGACCATCAGCTCAAAGTCCTGGACACAAATATTCAGCTCAAGCCCTTCTTGCTCTCTGTCCCACAGGTGAGGGGGCAATAGCCTACACCAGCTTCTATCTGCCCAGAAAGGCAGACTACGCAAGGTTGGCTGGAGCTGGGAAGGGAGCCAGTGAGGAAACCTTAGGCTTAACTTGCAGGTGACTGTGCTGGATATGGACCAGCTGGAGCCGCAGGAAGAGGATGTAGTTGTCATGGCGACTGATGGGCTCTGGGATGTCCTGTCCAATGAGCAGGTGGCACGGCTGGTGCGGAGCTTCCTCCCTGGCAACCGAGAGGACCCACACAGGTACTATAGCTGCTGGGGATCTGCCTGGGCCTGAGTTGGTGCCAGCAGAAACACCAAGAAGTCATGGCTGAGAAGACAACACTGCAGATGAGTCCGGCTAAGAACAGTTGGCCAGGACTAGAGCTATCTCAAGCTTCCTGGGGGTGACTGTGGGTCCCAAAAATCTCTGAGTCCAGACACCCATGGTCCAACCTGTGGCCTTCCCAGGCTTGTGGCTTGCTTGGCCCCACAGTTAAGACTGCATTGCTTGGGTCCTCAGTGTCCAGCACTGTGCAAGTTCTCCCTGAGGGCTGGCCTTGCCTCTTTGCTCTGGCCCCGAAGTACATCTGCAGGATGGTCCCCACAGGTTCTCGGAGCTGGCCCAAATGCTGATACACAGCACACAGGGGAAGGACGACAGTCCCACACAGGAAGGGCAGGTGTCCTATGACGACGTCTCTGTGTTCGTGATTCCCTTGCACAACCAGGGCCAAGGGCGCAGTAGCCACTGAGGATTCAAACATCGCATCCCAGAACCACTTACGGGCCAGGTGCATTGTGAGCATCCACCATGGTCAACAGCAGGTCTGCCTGCCCCACCCCCAGACCCAAGCCCTGACCCCAACCCACTTCAAGGGAAGCATTTCTACAAGGCAGTCAGAACTGGAAGAACGCAGGGAGTCCAGCTCCCCAGGTCCCCCTTTGGCAGGCAGGGAAAGAGTGCTAATATCAATAATGTCTGGCAGAGTCACTTTACAACTTAGGAATCCATGTAAGCCTCCTCAGATAGGATCCGTAACAGCCCACTATATTACTCCCAGATGGGGACAGCTGGACTAAGGGCATTGGCCAAGGATGCCAGGAAGGGCAGACAGCCTGTGTTTGGATCCAGGTCTCTAATGCATGAATGTCAGGTTGTCTACTCAAACAACCCCCAAAGCCCATGCAGTGTCTTATGGGAAGCCTCGTATCTGCTAAACAGCCATCTTGAAGCAGCCCTTGGAGAGAGACCAGTTCAGGTCCTACCCTGCTCCCCTCCGTGGAGGAGAGGCACAGGCCCAGGGGCTAAAGTTGGGGGAGAACTAAGGGCCAAGAAGGAGCCCCAGAGTTGGCTGAGTAGTGAATGCCCCGATTACTGCTGCTGCCTCTAGCCCAGTCTCCCGATTGCTCCTCTCTGGCTCCAGCCCTGCCCTAGGCTGATGCCTCAACAACACCGTTTTGTTGTTCCCCATCACCTTCCTATTAAATGTTTGTGTGCAGAAGAACCCTTGTGAATCGTGAATTGCTGTATAGCTTGACATTACAGTATACCTTTTGCTTTTTCTTGTTCCCTTCTAAAAAAAATCACTCTTAGCCTTAGCTCCATCTTACAAGTTTGCCTATAGTCAGCATTGTGTTTTCTCTGTGGTGTCCCCAGTTCGCAGCTTGGGGTGAGCCCCAGTGAGAGAACTGCTGCCCAGGGAACAGAAACATCTGTGGGCTCTGGGCTTGAGGTATTGGAAGGGATGCCTTGTTTTTTTAAGGCAAATTATAGTGATTTTAGTATAAAGTTTATAGTAAATTTATAATAAAGCTAGATTTACCGACTGGAGACAGCAAGTCAGTTGGGGCTCCAGAGCTGGCTGTTTGATGAGTAGCTTAGTTCATGTTCCTCACAAGACTGTTTTTATCATCCAGCACTTGACAAGGCTCAAATGCTCAGTAAGTATTTGTTGAATTATTTGTTGAATTTCATGACCTCAGCCTTTCCTAACTCTTCCCTGGTCTACTCCTACTTTGGTCTACAATTGAGATTAATTCTTACCAGGCAACTCACAGCCCTAAACTGCAGCCAGAAAGGACAAGGGCCAGTAGGCCACAAAACTGATGGTTACTTGTTTATTTAACACAATGGGGAGACTTTCAGACCTCCTTTCCTGCCCATTAACTCATTTTAGACTCTACTTCCTGCATGTTCTCTAGGGAAGAGATACGAAAAACTACGAAACTACTCATTTTTTACCTAGTCATATTCCATAGCCCAGCACTTCTGGGCCTACATCTGTCCGCAGCTGGTCCTGAGAAAATGCAATTGGCCCCAGAAGCTCTGGGCAGCCTCTCCAGGACTCTAATTAGGCAGCTGGCAAGAACAAGAGTGTGCCCTACCAGCCTGCAGTTTTACTTCCTCTTTCCTCAGCAGTCCCCACCCCCACCACTCACCTTCCTCCCCCCCCCCACCCCAGCAAAGCGTAGGCAGTATCCTGTGCCTGCCAACCAATCACCCACATCAACTACTGAGCCTGCTTGCCTCAAGTCTGCTTTGCTTTCCTTCTGATCTGGCCCACTGCCTGGTCTTGCTCCTCACACCACCAGGCTGAAACCCAGGGAGTGGGCAACAGTGGGTCTCTCAACTGCAAACAAGCCAAACTGACAGGAGTGACCACTGCAGGGGCAGCCACTGACTTACGTGTTCATGTCTCTCAGCAGAGCCAAACGCTGCAGTAGCCTTCCCACCAGGCCGTGAGGGGGGGAATCTTCCTGCTTGAGCAGTCGTGTTGAGAGCCTATGCATGGCCTACCACTCACAAGCCGGGATGCTCCCTCTGCTGACCTCTAGAGTCCTTGGCCAACCTCTAATGACCATGCGCAAAGTGGCAGGCCAAAGGTGTTGCAGCTGAGGATGCTACTAGTGAGTTATCAACTCACCAGCCAGGCAATGGGTTTACAAGCAAGTGCCCAGGCCTTCTGCCAGAACTGGTACAGGAGCCTCAAAGGCACCCCACTATCCTTGCCCCCCACAAACCAGGGCCTAGGAGGATTAACCTTATTCCAGCTAGAGGCTGCCAATCTGATCAAGGGTTGAGGTAACAGTGGGGGATGAAAGGCAGCCTGAGGTACATGCCAGATGCAGTCTTTGAGGATCTCAGGCCAGCCTTTTCCTGGTCACTCATTTCTGGCCCTATGGCTGCTTATTAGAACCTGGAGTTGAGGAGACCCAGGCTGCTATGCATTGAGAGCTGGATCTAGGGGTTCCTCCCACCAGCCCACAGGCCTTAGTCACCAGGGGCAGTCCCAGGGAGCCCAACAACCCATCCACACAGCATTACAATGAGTCCCAGTGTGAGCTAGGAGATCTAACAGGAGACAACCCACCCCCTCCCTCCAACTCTAGGAACCAGGCAAACAATGCTATGAAAACTCAATGGAAGAGGCTGCAGCCATAAAATTCTGTTTAAGACAGATAACATGGAAAAAACGTTTATATGTTAAGTACAAAAAGGACATAAAATTGTATATACAGTAGAATAACAACTATGTAAACACACCAAAAATCTATGCACAGAAATGTCTAGAGGAACACTAAACACCAAAAGATTAGCAGTGGTAACATTTTGGTGGCAAACTGATTCTTTTTAAAAGTCCCAGATGTTTCTTAATAAGCATTAATTATGATTGCAACGGTTTTCTTAAAAAAAAAAAAAAAATACCCCACTGGCTGGTGGTTGAGCAGTGCAATGTCACTGTCACATGTAAATCAGAGGCTTTGGCCCTGACTCTTGAGAGCGTGGTGCGCCCCCCACCCCCAGGAGAGCTTAAGCACCTCTGGCTCCTACTGAGGGTGTCCTGGCAGCCCTGGTGCTCCTCAGCCTCTCTGACCCACACTCTTTTCTCCCTTAATTCTGCCTTTTCCCACTACCACATCATCTTCAGTCACTTCCAGCTGCATCCTTCCCTCTCCTTCCCAACTCAGGAGCCAGCTCTGCAGCCACAGGTCCCCATAAATAGAAGCAGTGCAGTGCAGTGCATATTTTCAAAGGACATGGTGCCTCAGCTTTGGACACACAGGAACTCAATACAAATCATTTTCCTGCTGATAGACAAGTCATGGTGGCTGCTCTGGGTACAGATATGTTAATTATGCAGGCTTTCTTATTAACCTGTAGTTCCAAGTACTTTCTCTGAACAGTTATTCCTACCATGAATTTTCTATCCTGGAAAGCCAGGGGTGGGCAGTAACAGCTCAGATCACTTGGTTTCTACAAGTCCCTCCACGCTGAGAATGCAGAGCTATACGGTGTGTGGCACCTCAGAAGCTGCAGATTCCAGCCTATGTCTGGGAAAGACGTATGCCCCTTGCTTTTAAGGTTATGGAACAAGCCAAAAAGTAACTGCTAAAAAAGCAAAACAAAACAGTAATTGCTAGCAATTCACAGCCTATTCCTGCTGCTGAACAGAGGCAGTAATGGCTTGCTTTCCCCACTAGCAGCTAGGTACTCTTGGGCAAGTCAAACATAACCTTGTTGAGCCTGTTTCTGGATCTGCAGGGAATGTGTTACTTGCTTAGATGTTTGGGAACTTAGTGAAATAATATGCCACTTGTCCTGCTCTAAGAAGGCCATGCAGGGGAAAAGGCAATGAGCTACGTGCAGGTCAACTCAACCCCAATCAGGAATCCTCCCTCTCCCAGGAGAAGGCAAGGAAAAGAAGTTAAGAAAGCAGACATACCAGGTAAACAGGAGTGACCTATAATTGGCAAACAAGCCTCAGACAAGCTGAAAATGCTCTGGTTCCAGCATCCTGTCCCCAAATGCTGGGAGCCAGACACAAAAGGCATGCAAAAGTGACTGTCACACACATACAGGCACAGACAGAGCATCACTGGGCAAAAAGGGGGCTAATACTGCAGAGAAGGCCCCAAAGTGCGGCTTGAGGAACACAAGGGAGTCATTCCAAGACCCTTATTTAGCTGCCATGGGGACAGCAAACACTCAAAAGCTTTGCTTTTGTTCAGTCTCCCAAAGGGAAAAAGGTAATAGGGAAGACTAACACTTATGACAAACACTATTAGCAAGAATGCAGTCTTTCTCCTGGGGCAGAGGACTCTATCTCCTTCAGATACTTTTTATATATATATATATATATATATATATATATATATATATATATATACACACACACACACACACACACATATATGTATATATGTATGCACACACATGATATATTTAAATGAAGGTGTACACACACTGTGCTAAAATACAAACAACAGAAATTCCAAGTCATATATAAAAAGGCTGAATATAACATATAACATATAACACAAGCCTAGAGCCAGCTCCTGGTTGGGAGCTGGGGAAGGGGTGGTATCATCTGGAGACTATGTACACAACTTGTAGTGGGCAGGGAAGGCATCAGTGTAAACAACTCAGACTCACTCCACAATACTGGCCCACAGAAAAGCGTGATGTATCTCATGTACAAAAATAGACGCCCACCTTGCTTCTGTATACAACCAAACTTGGCAGGCACCCAGAAGGACTGTGTGTTAGTTTTGATGACAGGGCACCACACCAAGCTGCTGCTAAACCTCCCAGCCCTAGGGACTCATCTGCTACCCCTCCTCCCTCACCCAGAGCCTGAGGCACACCCAGATCATCCACCCTCACATGACTAAATTGCAAGGCTTCCTGGCAAGCAAGGTCCTTCTGTATCTGTCCCTTTCTGACCCTAAGATATATGGAGACTTATTTCTGTAAATATTTGGCACCTAAGTAACATGATGGTTGTGGATAATGCCACAATGACACAGGGAGAACCAGTAACAAGACATGCAGGGTGAGGGCAAGGGGCACTGAGCTGCCCCAGCATCTCAAAACCAGAACTGTGGCTTCCCACGCATTTATGGGGGTGGGCAAAGGGATGTGCAGAATTAACAACTTCACCGACTCCTCAGCAGCAAATACATTCAAAACTGAAGGTGTCTTGAGGGCCCCACTATACCCTAGTCACGAGTCTGGTCACTCCTCTGGAGGAGCTCGGTGCAGTGACAGCTGGAAAATCTGAGTCCTGATTGAATCTGCCACACCAAGAGTCCTTTTGAAGAAGCTTGGCAAAGTAATTTTTTTCTTTTGAGCAAATGTACAGCACATCCTTGGGAAGGCCATGTGGAAGGATGCTCTCCAGCCCAGTCAAATGATCCAATCTCACTATTATCTTAGTTCCCTCTGAGTTTTTTCCTACTGGCCACCCTCGCTGTACAGAAAACAGCCAAGCACTATGCAGGTCAGTCATCAATGGTGGGCAACCAGAAGGCCTGGATGGAAGGAGAACATAAGTCAACTTTAAAAAGCCAAGCCCCTCTCCTCATTTCTGAGGGTTTTTCTTACCCCTCCCCAACCATCAAGGCACCCAACCCGAAAGTTAGAGGAGTTATGGCTGGTGGCCTTCCCTCCTGACCAGTTGACTCTGGCAATCTGTGCACAAACACTCCCCCATCTATGTGAAAGTAAACATTGTCTAACTTCTACCATAGTGGTCCAGTGGTAAAGAAAAGAAGAAGTGCTGTCTGGGGAGGTGGGTGTTTGGCCTCACAGCTAATCTACCAGGTGACCTCAGACAGACCCTCTCATTCATGAGCTGTAAAAAATGTGAGGGACTGGACTGGATGGTTTTGCTGCATTTTTTTCTGACACTGTTTTCTTTGTTTAAAAAACAAACAAAAAAAAGAAACGGAGCAATGTGTTCTGGGTAGGCTAGTAATGAAATGCCTCATACCCAAATACCCAGGTAGGCTTAGGAGATGCCAAGAGGAAACTGGAGGCTGAGACTCACTGATGTTTTGTTCTGCTAGTGTTGTCTAGGAAGAGACAGGGGCCTGGAGAAAACTCTAACTGGTGAGTTGTGATCAACTGTTAAGAATTTCTGATGAACTCAGCATAACCTGAGAAGAATGGAAAACTGAAAGGTTACAGCCACAAAAGGCTGGTTCAAAGTATTTTAAGAAGCCAAAAAGCTGTGAGGCATAGCCCCAGGTAGTTTGGGCATAAAACCAGGAGCCAGAGCAAAAAAACTGGCCTAAGATCTGGAAGCTTGCGATCCCAGGTCATGGAAAGAAGAGCAAAAGTGAAAGACCAGCGCAACCAAAGATCAGATAATAGAGGTGAAATAGGGAAGCCACTAGCTGAGAAACATGAACTTGCGTGCTTGTAATTGTACCTATTTAGAACACAGCTCACTGTGCTCATTGAAGGACCCACCACCCCAACTGGAAAGGGCCCCTAGATGAAGGACATCTCCCATTGTTCACATACCATGTTGGAACAAGCACTGGCAAAGGTCATGAACTTGGGGTTGAACTGCAAACAGGTAATGGGGCCTGTGTGTTTACCATCCAACACAGCTACTTTTATACCACTCTCTCCATTCCAGACATGGATCTTGCCATCCTCTGAACCTGAAGAGAATGATCAAGGAATATAACAACAGCTCAAGGCACAGTACAAAGACAAGTGGCAAACAGACATGGATTGACATCTGGAGAGAGGCCAAGCTTCAGGACCCAGTCACCAGCATAAATGGAGAGGGAGTAATGGCAGTGAAGAAAAGACACTTTGGGACCTGATCTAGACCCTAGTTATTTGTTCCTAGGCAAGTCACTTCCCCTCTAACTTCAGTTTTCTCATTTAAAAAGGGGGCTGAATACGATCACCCTACGAACATCTACACTAAGGTGACTGAATGAAGGGTTACATCAGTGCTTGTAGAGTTTAACTCTATGATGGTCCAGGGAAGACCAACATTAACGCCTGTTCCCAGAAAAGAAAGCAAAGTCAGGACAGTTTAAAGACACTATACCTTTGACATAATGTGCTACACAGAAATCTGAGAAACTCTATCTCAAAAGGATAATAAATAATATCTTAAATTAGTTAAAACTAACAGAAATAACATAATGCACAGTACCAGACAAGTAACACCCAAGGGGCGGGGGGATAAAGGAAGCTTACCAATCATAATAAACTGCGAGTCTGGAGTAAACGAGGCCTCCAGTGTGACGGCTTTGCTGTTGGCATAACCCTAAAACAAGCAGAACAATTCTCATTACAGTGCCATTAACAAAAAATAATGGCCTACAAACACTGACCCCAGCACATACATCTTCTTCTTCTTTTTTTTTGATTAAAAAAAATTTTTTACAGTAAAATATAGATAACAATTTACTATTTTAAGTATTTTTAAGTGTACAGTTCAGTGGCACTAAGTATACTTAAAATGCTATGCAACCATTACCATCTTCTGCCTCCAAAACCTCTTCATCATTCTGAACAGAAACTTCATAATCTTTAATAGTAACTCCCCATTTCCCTCTTCCCCTGCTCCCTGGCAATCTCTGTTCTACTATCTATCTCTATTCTAGGAAACTAATATAAAAGTGGAATCGTCCAACAGTTGTCCTTTTGTGTCTGGCTTATTTCACTTAGCATAATGTTTTCAAGGTTCATCCATGTTGTAGTACATACATCACCTTCCTTTCTGTGAAACCCTTTCTTCCTCATGCACAGTGCTACCAAGGTTTCAAATTTGGCTACCACCCTTTACAATTCACCCCCTTGTCCCCAACTCCATATTCAAGGGGGCAAGAAAATGTTTACGGTCAGAAGTTTATTATATTATCTAAACACCAAACTTGAGTCACTGGGTGAGAAGTGAATGTCTCAGAATTCAAAAGAAATAATGCCACGTGCAGGAAGAAAATGCAAGTCCATGCCTCGATGAGTGAGCCAAGGACAACTGCCGGTCTCCACCAACTAGCTAACACAATTCTCAGAAGGGATGAGCATGGAAAAAAGGTAGAGTATGGGGAAAAAAACATGGTTAAAAGTTGTCAGCTCACCCCAAACGTATGCATCACCACTCCCTTGAATGCATCGATCAGACGGATGAAGCTGCCATTGGTGGAGATGAGGATGAGTTTGCCATCATTGCTGAACTTAAGCCCTGTCCACTCACAAGTCCGATCATACTGCATCTTAAATGTCGCAAATGGCCCCTGCAAAAGACAGACAGCAGCCCTAGGCCCAAGGCACATCAATAATTCCTTCTGCCAGAGCCAAATCTCATTCTATCCCTTTAGATTCCTTTTTGACTAGGGAAAGCAGAAGATGAAGTACTGCTCTGACACTTTCTAATATCTACCACATACCTCCTCTACTGTAGAAAAAGGCTCTTAAATGTCCATCTCACCCTTCAAAACTTCCATAATATCAAGACGGTTCAAAGATTCAAAGATTTACCTTATCAAAAGAGCGAAGATCATAAAGTTTGACCATTTCAGAATTGACACCTGCAGCAAAAATTAATCCTTCTGGATCAAAAGAACAAACTGGCTTGCCCTGTAAATGCATGAGACCCTGAGAAAAAAGAAATTTTTAAAAAGTTAATGAACCCAGGATCCTACCAAAAGCAAACACAAAACTAACTAAAATGAAGTTAAAAAAAACCTGGTCTCCATGCAACTGATTTCAGATCAACCCTAACTGTATAATTTTATAGACACTGAATTCAAATAAAAACAAATCCCTGGAGTCTAAAATATATAGCTCAAAGGCTCCAGGAAAACTGCTTTTAAAGCACTAAGCCACAGATCATAATAACTATGCACCGGATTAAGGTATTAGCTTAATTACCAGCTACCTACCAGGAAAAGATCTTCTCCAAAATTTAAAGACTCTGGGATCCCAGGAAAGAATCACTGCTTTCCCCCTTCCTTGAGAGGGAGAGTTGAAAACGCTTAAAGTGTAACTGTGAGGTAACATTACCTGGCAGTTAGGAGACCGGAGATCCCAGAGCCGAATGGTCTTATCAAGAGACCCAGAAATGAAAGTATCATCCACAGGTGACATGGACAAGGCCACCACCCTGCAATGCATCAAGATAAATAGTAGTTGAAGCGAAATATTAACAAAAATTGGATATGAACTCTAAACCACTTTACCTGCCTACCTATACATATGTGTTCTCCTAAAAACTCCATTTTAAGAAACACATACGCAAGCAATCTGGAACAATCAAAGGCAATTAGTATAAAAAAGCAACTTAAAGCTACAGCATAAAAATATATGATTCCAATGCAAATCAAATCATAATGAAATACCACTTCATACCCACTAGCAAAGCTATAATCAAAAAGAGAGATAACAACTGTTGCTGAGGATGTGGAGAAACTGGAACCCTCATACACTGCTGGTAGGAATGTAAAATGGTACAGTTGCTTTGAATAAGTTTTATACTTCCTCAAAAGTTAGAGTTACTATATGATCCAAACATTCCACCCTTAGGTATATGCCCAAGAAAAATGAAAACATATGTCCAAAAAATCCCCCGTACATGTATGTTCACAACAGCATTATTCATAATTACTAAAAAGTGGAAACAACCCAAATATCCATCACCTAATGAATGGATAAAGAAAACGTGTTATTGTCATACAAGAATATTATTTGGCAATAAAAAAAATGAAGTACTGGGGCTTCCCTGGTGGCGCAGTGGTTAAGAATCCGCCTGCCAATGCAGGGGACACAGGTTCAAGCCCTGGTCTGGGGAGATCCCACATGCTGCAGAGCAACTAAGCCCGTTCGCCACAACTACTGAGCCTGCGCTCTAGAGCCCGCGAGCCACAACTACTGAGCCTGCGAGCCACAACTAGTGAGCCCGCGAGCCTAGAGCCCATGCTCCGCAACGAGAAGCCACCGCAATGTGAAACCTGCGCACCACAACGAAGAATAGTCCCCACTCACCGCTACTAAAGCCCGCGCGCAGCAATGAAGACCCAACGCAGCCAAAAATAAATAAAAAAGAAAGAAATGAAGTACTGATTCATATTACAACATGTATGAAGTGAAAGAAGTCAGACACAAAAGGCCACATATGATCTGGTTCCATTTATACAAAATATCCAGAATAGGCAGTTATAGAGACAGAAAGTAGATTAGTGGTTGCCAGGGGCTGGGAAGAGGGGAAATGGGGAGTGTTAATGGGTACAGGGTTTCTATTTGGGGTGATGAATATGTTCTGGAATTAGATAGTGGTATGGTTGCCCAACTCTGTGAATATACTAAAAACCACTGAATTGTACACTTTAAAAGGATGAATTTATGGTACTGAACTATATCTCAATTAAAAAAAAAAAAGCATGATTCCTTAACTAGAGGTTTGTAGACTATACTGATGTTCTCAAACCTGAGTGGCACCAGCATCACCTGGAGGGTGGGTTAAAACAGATTGCTGGGATCCACTGCCAGAATTTCTAATCCAGTAGGTCTGGGGTGAGGTCTGAGAATCTGTGTTTCTAACAAGCTCCTCAGTGATGGTGAGACAGGTGGTTTGGGCCCCACACTTAGAGAGCCACAGCCCTATGCTAATAGCCTATGCTATATTTCTGATATGGGTCCCCTCTTATGGTTACACGAGTCACTCACTGAAAAACACTTCTTCCAAGGCCTCATCCTGAGCTCTCTTGTCCCCTCTGCTCATGTTCTTGCTCTACCACGCTCTGCGCTGAAGACACCCATCATCTCCCCGGCATTTGGGCCCAGCCCGTGGAGAAGGATGGCATGTGACTCCACTTTACTTGCCTCTTTCTTGGAGCATGCCACGGCCCTAACCAGAGGGATCCTTGAGGTCCGTGGGCTATGACCTGTACAGTGCCTATGAGTCTGTGGTACCATCTATAGAGGAAGCCCTTGTGAAAATGGACACTCAGATGGCTCTTCCTTCTGGGTGTTATGGAAGAGTAGTTCCACATTCTGCCTTGGCTAAAAAACGCTTCACAGACAAAGGAGCTGGTGTCACAGGTGAAGATTACAGAGGAAATGTTGGTGCTATACTGTCTCATTTTGACAAAAAAAAAATTGGAGTAAAAAAAGCTGATCAAATTGCACAGCTCATTTGTGAATGGGTTTTTTAAATGTAGAAATAGAAGAAGTTCAAATTTTGGATGACTCTGAAAGGGGTTCAGGAAGTTTTGGTTCCACTAGAAAGAATTAAAGTATGCCATGAGTAAAAAATGGAAAAATGTATTTTTTCTTAAAGTTTTTGACAAAAAAAAAAAATTCTTCCAATATAACTAAATTAACATTTGCACTAGATCATCAACTTAAAAATTTAAAAGATACTATAAGCCAAAATTTCCTGGGAATGCTGAGGTGGTAATAAAACGGAGTGAGCAGAATGCATATGAACATGTAATTTTACGTCACAGTATTCAGGTCAAAAGTACAGACGAAGTCTATCTTGGCACAAGGCTCTACGATGAGAGGTAGAGGGAATACAAGGAGGAACAAGACTTCACCTCTAACGAAGCTTAACTGTCTAGTCCAGACAACTCCAAGAGAGGGTCAGAGAAGGCTTTCAGGAAGAAGCAGCACCTGTGGTGATCAGGGTTTCAATGGAAGTGGCCTTTCTGGAAGTTGCCAGATAGGAAGGCATGAGGCAGTTCAGGAAGCAGCCCAGAGTTCACTTCAACTGGAGTGGTGGGAGATAACACTGGGAAAATGGGTCAGGCAGAGGGAAAAGAATCTGACTCCAAGGTTTCTTGAGGGAGGCTGTGGTCAGAGCTGTAAAAACAGGGTGCAGAAGCAGGATGTTGAGGACGGGGAGATTAGGAGTTGACAATAATTCACCTGAGCTAGGACAGAAGCAAAGGAGTATGGAGCACAATGACACATGAGGTTAAACCTAAGTAGAATCAACGGGATTTAACAACTCACTGGATGTGAAGGCAGGGAAAAAGTAGTGAACAGGTAACAGAGACTTTGAGTCGGGAGAATTGGAAGGGACAGACGTGAAGAAACATGAGGCAGACAGAGGAGCTGGCCCAAGGAATTTAACGATGGATGGAGTATTGGACCTGTAGGTAGAAGTTGAGTCTGGAAATCATGGGCTGAAAATACTGATTTGGGAAGCTATCTGAGGTGAATGAAATCAGTGATGGCCCAAATACCAAGAGGAGGAGAAAAAAGCTAGGGTAAAACCTTGTTTAGAGTCAAAAAGAGAAAGAGAGGCAAAAAATAGCAAAAACAGAACCAAGATGAGAAGCCAAAGGAAAAAAAGTTTTACTGAGAGGTTAAGCACCAAAGAGTCCCAGGCAGTGGATTTTACCTGGAGGCAGCAGGGAAAGCGGAGTAAACAGCTTGGCTTAGATGAGTGAGTTAAACAGTGAATGAGTATGAGGAGGTGGAGAAGGGAATATGCAGATTATTCTTTTATGTTTGATGGCAAAAAGAAGTGGGTGACATGCTCAAGAGATAAATTTAATATAAGGAAGATAAAGAAGACCATAAGGAAGATAAAGAAGACCGAGTAGGTTTCCCCTGGTGAGTAGGGCTTCCCTGGTGGCACAGTGGCTAAGAATCCGCCTGCCGGGTTCAAGCCCCAGCCCAGGGAAGATCCCACATGCCATGGAGCAACTAAGCCCGTGTGCCGCCAATTACTGAGCCTGCGCTCTAGAGCCTGTGAGCCACAACTACTGTGCCTGGAGTGCCACAACTACTGAAGCCCATGCACCTAGAGCCCGTGCTCCACAACAAGAGACGTCATCGCAATAAGAAGCCTGCGCACCACAGTGAAGAGTAGCTCCCGCTCACCACAACTAGAGAAAGCCCATGTGCAGCAACGAAGATGCAACACAGCCAAAAATAAAATAAATAAAAGTAAATAAATTTACAAGACCAACTAAGTTTGTGGGCAGCAAAGTCCAGTAAGGAGACAGAAGTAAAAACAGAGGGGTTGGTTTTCTCAAAGAAGAAAAGGCTACTTCTTTCTCAGGGAAAGTGTTCTAAGGAAGAAAGGAGTTTAGGTGAAAGAGGAGTTGAACTCATTTTGGATGGCCTTGATTTTCTCAAAAAAGGAGGGACAAAGTCATCTATTAAGAATCAGGAGGTCAGGAGGTCAAGAGATTGGGCAACTGGGAAGACTGGAAAGAATCTCAAACAACTGCAATCAACTCTTTTATTTTTTTTGCAGTACACGGGCCTCTCACTGTTGCGGTGTCTCCCGTTGCGGAGCACAGGCTCCGGATGCGCAGGCTCAGCGGCCACGGCTCACGGGCCCAGCTGCTCTGCGGCATGTGGGATCTTCCCGGACCGGGGCACAAACCCATGTCCTCTGCATCGGCAGGCGGACTCTCAACCACCGCGCCACCAGGGAAGCCCTGCAATCAACTCTTAATTACAGACAGTATATCTGTGAACATTAATTTGACTATAAACAAGCAAAAACATCTACTTGTCACAAGCCATTCTTTGAACTACACAGTAACCAACAGCTGCCACCTCTTATCTTCAGCAACACAAATGCCCTTGCCCAATCAGAAGTGCAGCTGAAAACAGTGCTCTTGGTCTACCTCCTGTCAGGGCTCTGAACCACTCCAAGCTATACAGGGTTACTGTACATTTGCAAAGGAAAGCACCAATGATTAATATATCATCCAAGGGAAAATGTGTTTAACATTCAGCCCAAACTTGAAAAACTGGAGGAAAAATACCAGGGGAATTGGGATAAGAGACAGAGAGAAGCAACCTGCATTACAGAACAGAATAAGGGGGACTTCCCTGGTTGCTCAGTGGTTAAGAATCTGCCTGCCAATGCAGGGAACTCGGATTCGATCCCTGGTCTGAGAAGATCCAACATACCATGGAGCAACTAAGCCCATGCGCCACAACTACTGAGCCTGCACTCTAGAGCCCGCAAGCCACAACTACTGAGCTTGCACACCACAAATACTGAAGCCCTCATGCCCTACAGTCCATGCACCGCAACTACTGAAGCCCATGCGCCTAGACCCTGTGCTCCTCAACAAGAGAAGCCACAATGAGAAACCTGCGCACCACAAGGAAGAGTAGCCCCCGAGCGCTGCAAATAGAGAAAGACTGTGCGCAGCAAAGACCCAACGCAGCCAAAAATAATAAAAATAAATATATATCTTAAAAAAAAAAATAAGGAAACAAATTTCTTGACTTTCAAAAAGTACGAAAGGAAAATTTTATTATTTTTTTAAAATAAATTTATTTATTTATTTATTTTTGGCTGCACTGGGTCTTTGTTGCTGCATGCGGGTTTTCTTTAGCTGCGGTGAGCAGGAGCTACTCTTTGTTGCGGTGTGCGGACTTCTCACTGCGGTGACTTCTGTTTTGTGGAGCATGGGCTCTAGGCACATGAGCTTCAGTAGTTGTGGCACGCAGGCTCAGCAGTTGTGACTCACAGGCTATAGAGTGCAGGCTCAGTGGTTGTGGCGCATGGGCTTAGCTGCTTCACGGCATGTGGGATCTTCCCAGACCAGGGCTTGAACCCGTGTCCCCTAAATTGGCAGGCGATTCTTAACCATTGTGCCACCAGGGAAGCCAACAATTTTATTAATTTTTTTTACATATTCATTAAGCTCTTCATGTGGAACACATTTATGTAGAGCAGGGTCATGCTGAAATGGGGGCCACCTATACTGGAAGGCCTCAAACATGTAAATGTACTTTCATTAAGGGATGTCTGATATTTGGGATCCCTAAATGCCAAATGTTATTTTTACTACATAGGTTTCCACTGAATATCTTTAATCCACATTCTTCCTATTAATGTTTTAACTGAGGTTTCGGTTTATCTATGAAGTCCTACCCCTGGCCTCTACAACCTCGATTAATCATGAGTTGACTGTTTAGGGAAGGTTAACAAGAGAAGATTAAGAGGTATGCCAAACAGCGGTGAGAAACTAGCTTCAGTTCACTAATAAAATCTCTCCACTCTTTCATTCTCTGGATAACCTCAGGGATAAAAGAACTATCTACTTCTGTAACACGTGCATCTTACCTTTTGCTATGTCCAGGAAAGTATCTGATGTATTTGTTGTCATGCAAGGACAGGTAACGGATAGTATCTGTAAGAAGATAAATAAGGCATGATGATATCCTACTATTTTTAAAGGAATTTACTTTGCATTTTCATCTTGAAAAGACAAGGTCAAAGAATTCATTGTTTTCCATAATCAAAGCAAGGTGTGAATAACTACTTTTCATGGGACTAGAGATTTCACATAATTCAAAAGCAGAGTTCTCAAGTTGACAGCATATACAGCAATGTTTAAAATCACTATTGCTGCCAATCTTTGGCTTCTGCATAGTTACAATGAAACTTGTCCTGCAAATATGCACCCCCCCCAAAAAAAAACTCACAACAATTTTAATGCCCACAGAATGGCAAACCTTAAAGAAAAACATATGGCTACTGAGGAAATAGACTCAAAGAATTAAACAGCCATGCTGAGCTGAGGATCAGGCTGGATTCTGGCATAAGATACTTTTGTCCAGTGTTCTCCAACAGCATGTCAACCCAACCCTCACCTCATCTTAATGTAAACTGGATACACAATTTACATTAAAACTAAATAAAATGGAAAGAGAATTAATGTTCTACTACTTCTTTCCTAATTAACCAACTATCCAATGGTCCCTTATGCAGAAAAGTGAATTATAAAGTGGCCAAAGGAAATGAGAAAATTTAGGTTAAAAAGATCATAAGACATCTAAAAATCAAAGTCATGAACTATACCAAGTCATAGCAGTGAGAATTTGACAATATCCAAGAAAGAAATAATCACAGAGATTTGTGCTTGGGGCAAATAAGACAAATACTCTTAAAAACCAAATGATTCCTCTGAAAAAGCAAAACAAAAAATGATGATGGTGGGAAGGGAACGAAGTGCCATAAAGAACATAACTGGAAAGTACAATGCCCCTGAAAAGACTAGGAATAAGAAACAATTGTTGAGAAAAAGGTTATAGGAAATGGGGCCAAAATACAGAAAGGAAAGCATAGAAAGAACATTCTGGAGGCAAACACAACACAGGAAC
The DNA here is from genome assembly GCF_963924675.1 of Phocoena phocoena. Lineage (NCBI taxonomy): Eukaryota > Metazoa > Chordata > Mammalia > Artiodactyla > Phocoenidae > Phocoena > Phocoena phocoena. Next base: position 36,449,346 of record NC_089228.1, on the reverse strand, counting down.
AAAAAGGCTGAAAGCACCAAGTCATCCCAGTGGTTCACAGGGGTACTAATAAAGAGGGCATTTAATCTGGGAGAGGGAAAAAGGCACTCTTTGTATGTTCCAAAACTAAATATGGTTTTCTTTGAAAACATGTTCAAAGTTCTCGAATGACAACTATAGAGTATTCCTGGTTGTTCTATTGCTAGGAACTACTCACGTGCCCTAAGCAGAAAAAGACTTCCTCCCCATTACCTGGTTTTCCCAGAGATGAGCAGGGCGTCGCCATCCTCTCCGCCCCACTCGGTAGCTGGTGCGCTGTTCCTGGCAAGGCAGTGGCCTGTACAGTTATCTCCTGTACCGGGTGGTATCATAGACCCTCAAACTGTACAAACTACTACCTCAGCCTGGAATCAGGCAAAATGATACGGAGCGTTGGAGGAACTCTTCAGGATGGATGCACTCGAGACAGGAAAGGCAACATCCTCACAGCAGAGGCCTGGCAGCAAAGCTGCAAGTGCCACACATTTGCCTCATCTTGCACCGTATTTGGAGAATCCTCATTTAATCACCCAGAAAAACACCCCAACAGAAGAAATATACCCCAATAGAAGAAATATACCATTCATTCAGATGATCACAGAGATATATTTCCTCAAGATCCTGTTTTATATTCTTGTCCAAAAGCATCAATTGCACTGCTTACTTAGAAAACCACTTCTGAAATAGAGGCATGAAAAGTATAAACGATATACTTACTAAAAACCAAGTACAGGCAGAAAAGTCTCATTTAAAAAAAAAAAAAAAAAAGACTTCTACCCATCTGCTCTGAGGTAGGCATAACCAAAACAGCAGTCTAAGAAATATTTGTTGAATGACATTAGAAAAATCGTACTGCTAAAAATGAAACAATCAATAAATCAGTGAGATAAGTTAAAAAAAAAAAAAAAGTCCTAACATGAAAGTGTTATATAGCTCAATTCCAAGACAATCTGTCAACTGAGAATGACTTATCCCAGGGGAAAAGCAGGTAAAGGCAGAGATCCTTTATTAGAGAAAGAAATTCACAAGTTTAATTTCTAAAAATAAGTCTTTATTCTTCAAAGACATTAACTTTATTTAAAAGGAAAAAGGGAGAGACTTCCCTGGTGGTCCAGTGGCTAAGACTCCATGCTGCCAATGCAGGGGCCGCGGGTTTGATCCCTGGTTGGGGAACTAAGATCTCACATGTGTGCAGTGCGGCCAAAAAAAATAAATAAATAAAAGGAAAAAGGGATAAAATTCAAATCAAAAAGTGTCCCTGGAATCAAAGATAACTAAAGTCAGTATACTGTCCTTTGTGACACAGACCATAAATGGTTGGGCACACACCAAAAACTCTTCTAAGGTCTGCTAAACTACCATAACTCAAGCATCTGTAAAACTTTTCTCAAATCTATATATTTTGAACAGGAAGGTAGCATTGTTTACCACTTGCTGTCAAGTATTCTTTCCTTTTATTTCTTCTAAAAGTATTCGTTTCAAGAAGTTCAAACCGTAAATACAATTTGTGGCTTCCTATTTCCACTCTCCACTCTAAACTGGAGACCTTTCATACTCAGTTTCAAGTCCTTCAAAAGTACTAATGGCTTGCTTGCTTCCAGCATCCCTTCAGTCATGACAATATTAGCACAGCTAACATCATAGGAAAATTTAAAGTAACTATAACCAAACAGAAGTACTCACAAAGATTCCGTGAACAATTTAACAAAAGAAACCATGACCATAACTTCCGAAAAAGAAGGCTTGCTTACCGTCTATTTTGTTAGAGCTGTAAACGACTGTGTTTGCTGCATGAGTGTATCTGATGAGGTCCACGCCGTATTTCTTACTGTACAGGGTTCTCTTTGGTCTGATGAGGAAATGGACAGAGAAAGAAAACCATCAAAATCCTCCATCACCAAAATCTAGGATCTTCATATAAAGAGAAGCACTTGAATGATGTGGGAAGGGTGAAGATTCTTGGTAACCTCTAACACTGAAAAGAAACAGAATTTCTTCCAAAAGGGTGGAAACAAACAGAATCAATCAAGTGCAACAGGCTTTCACCTCTGAATACCAAATGCCAAAGTTAGGAAGTGGAAGTAAATTTGAGGGCTCAAATCAGCCTTTACTACAATGTTCAAAAGTAAACTTTGAGAAGTAGTACATCTATTTGGGAAGAAAGACACACAAAACAAGTCATAACTTACAAGAAAGAGGAAAATGGGAATACGCCAGACCAATGAGGCCAGAACTTAAGCCATTCACTTGGAAAGAAGCTCTTTCTTTAAGAAGAAATGATTTATCAAAACCGAAACCAGATGCAAAACTGCCTTTCCTAATATAACCTAATATTTCCATCCTCTCTTACAGGTCCAAAGCACTTACTAAGCCTTTTACAAGACAAACCTCACTCTCCCTAACAAAACTAGTCATTGATTCTTTTCTCTTTACTTAAATGTAAAATCACATATTTCTAAGCTAGAGGTTATCAGTCCATTTGTTGAAGTTCCTTAAATATTATCTTCTTCTATAGCACCTTGAAGATCAAGCTGAAACTGATCTCAGCAAAATATTTAACCAAAAACTTCATAATATTCTACATTTAGGTATAGGAGAATTTCATAAATCCTATATTAATGTTTATCAAGAATTTAATTTATGAAAAGGAAATTCACCCTGTCAATGTAAAAGCCTCTTGAAACCTAGATGCTAAACAATCAGATGACTCAGGGAACTTTAATCATTTGCACTTTCAATTTTTGTGACGTCAAGGGTTTCCCTACATTAAACCTATTTACAAACAAGACTTCTCACTCCAAATGCACTTAATTTTCCACATTTTTACCTTTACTGAAAGATCAAATAAACAAAAAGAACAGCTCAAATGCTCCCTTGTTAAGTCCACCACCCTGGGTTCTGCCATGTAGTTACTGTGTGGTAACCAGTGACTGAGTGAACGTGCGTGTGAATGTGTGCTTGCTCTCAAAAGATAGTTGACTTTGCTCCTACCAATGAAAACAGAAGCTTACTTATCTCAGTATTTACCCTACAATAATGAAGACAGAGCCTGAAGAACCAATGTTAAAGGAAAATTTTCAGTTCCACTTATATACGGCCTATTTGTCTCAAATATATCCATATCCAAATATATCCAGAGTATTAACCTGAGAATTTGTTCTTAATAACATAAATCTTTTACCTCATATCATTTCCTAGTTTGAAAGCAAGATCCTAATGCATCCATTTCAGAGGATCTTACAGAGCTTATGCATAACATTCTTTCACGAATATTGTGGTAAGCTTCTCTGCACAAACTATGATTCTGGTGATCAGGTACGAATAAATAATATTAAATCCTTCTCTCTGAATAATTCGCATCACCTACCACAGATAATATCCTTTGTATACTTTCAAATTAAAAAAAAAAACAAAAACAAAACAACACTCGGGACTTCCCTGGAGTTCCAGTGGTTAAGACACTGTATGCAGGGACAGCAGGTTCAATCCCTGGTTGGGGAACTAAGATCCCACATGCTATGTAGTGCAGCCAAAAAATTAAAATTAAAAAAATCACTCAATGGATGAACTCTATTACAAAGCAAGTTTAAGTGAACAGTACACATGGAAAATATTAAGCATAAAGAATCTTATTTTAGCCATTTTCAAACTCCCAACATTAGTACCATCTAATAAAGATACTGTGCCTTCCAAGAAAATGTTACTTTTCTTCCAATGTTGGTTTGACCTACACTAGTGGCAAATTTTTTCTTCACATTACCACTTAGGATCACAGATTCCTAGAGGCCAGCGAAGTGATCTGACCAATGTCACATACCTGGTCACAAGGCCAAACTAGAACCCAGGTCTCCTATCAGGTTGCTCTCTGACCACAGATCACAATGAAACAAGGTCACAATTAATCCATACGAATATTTTAAAGAGCGTGCTGTATACTATTGTATCAATGTTAAATTCCCTAGTTTGGATAACTGTACTCTGGTCACCTAAGAAAACGTCCTTGTGCTTAGGAAATCCATGCTGAAGTTTTAGGATAAAGGGGCTTGATACCTCCAAATTACTCTCTAATGGCTCAGGGAAAGAAAAAATTGTGTGTGTGTGTGTGTGTGTGTGTCTCTACAGAGAATGACAAAGCAAACAGAGCAAAATGTAACCAATTATTGGCTCCTGGGAGTTCTTTGAAACAATGATGTAACTTTTCTGCAAGTTTGTAATTATGTAAAAATGCTACATGAATGAATAAACTGCATAAACTGCATTATGTTATAAAATTAACATTTTACTTTTAACAAGACAGCCTTCAAGTCAATGTCATTCCTACCAACCGCAGAAATTATGCAGTATTTGGAGAGAAACTGTGAAGAAATGCTGCCACAACCTTCATTTTCTTTGAATGAGGATATACATCTCCATCCTCAAATTCATCCAGGGAGAAGTTCTAATCTGTGCACAAGCACTAAACATTTCAAGCAAGTCAGCTTCAATTTACTTCTAGCTCCAGTACCCCACAACCCCAATCTCTACCCTAGCTTTATACGTTACTCTCTATTCCAGGCTAATGCAAGTGGCCGGACCTGGACGAAAACCCATCTATGAAATGAATAACATTGACTCACATCTCTCAGCATCAGTCCAGCTAACAATTCTCTCTTCCCTCAGGACCACCACTATAGGCCACTCTTCCACATACCGCAAGCAGATCCAGAGCCAGTTACATAATACTTTTTCCACAGCCCAAATGGGAAAAAATTGGGCAGAACAAAATAGCCCAGACCAATACAGCATTACTTCAGATAACCAAATTCACAAATGAAGAGACAAGTTCCAAAAGAAAGTTTATAGAAGACATTGGTTTAAACAAAACAGAGAAAAGGAACAGCTGGAGAAGGTAAAGAAAAACCCAAGGATTCAAAAAGGAGATCACAATTTAGCAAGGATTTGGAGAAAGCAAGTCTGGGGCGGGGGTGAGGGGAAGCTGACAGGTCCCCAGGGAAAAAGGCAAAAAGCTGTGCTTTTAAGATCTTGCAGAGATACAGGTGTGGTGAGTCTCCATAGGACTTGGGACAACCTAGAAATGTCATGATCAGACTCGTAATTATGATAAGTCCAAGAGGACCATAAAGTATAATTTTAAAAAAAAGTATAAGAAGAAACACGAAATTGTCAGGCGATGCTTTCTTTGTTCTACTAGGAGGTTCACATTCAGGTTGGGATGCGACAGCCAGGTGTGTCTGGCAAAAAGGAAAAGTTTCGGATACAGGTAAAAAGTTAACTATAAACGTGGGCATCAGGACTGAGGGAGCAAGAGAATGATTTGGACCAGAAAGGAAATGTCAGGGGGTCCAAAGAGGCAACAAATAAATCCTGACAGCCAACAACTGCAACCCACGCGGCCTTCCGGCAGAAGGGCGACGGGAAGCTGAGGGGCAGGGGTCGGGTGAAATGCCAGGGCTGAATCGAGGTGACCGAGCAGAGGGCAGAGAGAGCGAGCTGCCGCTGCTGAACGAAGCAGCAGAGCAGCCTCTGCGGTTCTGCGCGGGGGCCACAGCCGACTGGCACCTTCGACGGAGTCAGAGGAGCGTTAAAGCTACCAGCTGGGGCAGCGGTGGGCGGACCCTGCGTTTAAAGGTCAAGGTCAAGGTGTGGTTTGGTCAGAGATGCTAAGGCTCTCTGTGAGGAGACCGAAGGCAGACAAAACAAATATATGATTACTGTTATTGCTATCATTATTTTAAAAGAAAAAAAAAATGGTCTCCCGGACGGCTTCTGAGGGGACGCGGCCCCAGCGGGAGAGTGTGCAATACAGGCCGCGGGCCAGACCGGGTTAGAGGGCGGGCCGCGGGGGGAGCGCAGGGCCACGACAGGGAGGGCGGGAGGGACTCAGACCCGGGCCCAAGGCCACCGGTGCACTCACTTGCCCTCCTGGCAGTCATAGAGCACGATGGAGTCGTCGTCGCTGCTCGAGATGACCGTCTCGCCGTTGGGGCTGAAGTCGAAGCAGTTAATCTTGTCCGAGTTCTCGCGGAACACCTTGGCGACGCGGAAGCTCCGCAGCACGCTGTCGGTCAGCTTCATGGCGGCGGCTGCTGGAGGCGGCGGCGGCGGCGCAGAGCCGGGGCGGAGCCCGGCGAACGGGCGGGCTGCCGAGGGGCCGACCCGGGCGGGGCGGGCGCGGCGCCGCGCCGGCGGCGGGCTGGAGAGCGGCCGACAGTCGGGCCGCCTCCTCCTCCTCCTCCTGCTTGTGCAACACTCTTCTGCCGGGACTATAGGGTCTCGCAGACCGGTCCTCCTCACTGTCGCCTCAGGGCCAACCGGCGCGGCACCGGCTCATTGTGTCCGCCATCTTGGGGCGACAGGCAGAAGTCGAGGGCGAGGAGCCTCACCGCGGCGCCAGCCGGGAAAGGGGGCGGGGCGGGAACGGCGAAGCGAGGCCGGGTGGCGGGGCGGTGACGTCAGCGCGGCCGGCGGGGAGTGGTGTGGCTGGGTGGCCAGAGGCGGCGATTCCCCGACCCGCTGGGGGGCGGGAGGGGCGGGGATTCCCACGTCCTTCCCCGCCTTGGGCCCCAAGGCCTTGGGTTCCCGGGAGCCGTTGGTCTTTGTGCGGGGCCGCAACTCCCCCGAGAGACTCGGGTGCCCCCTGCAGGCGCCCCGGCCGCAGGCAGAGCGAGAGCAGGTACTGCGGGAGTGGGCTGCGCTCCAGGAGGCCTGTTCTGGGTATGAGTCATCGCCGTCGGGCTTTGACCGCGTGTCCACCACATCGCCAGAAGACTTAAATTTATGTATTTTTAAAATTAAGGTGTACTATACGGTAGACTGAATAAATTTTAAGTGGATGAATTTTTTTTCATTTGGGTGAATTTTTTTTTTCATGTGGATGTACACTCTTGTGACCACCACCCGCAACTTTTCTTTAAGCCTTCTTTAAAAACTTTGTAATTGATATATAATATAAAGTGCATAAAATGAACTAATTTTAAGTGTTCAGCTCCACACATTTTATAAACACTCATCTTTAAGTTTTAAAACATATTTACAGCTCAAAAAACTCATAGCATCAATTACAAGTAAATTTTTTTTTTTTTTTTTGCGGTGCGTGGGCCGCTCACTGTTGTGGCCTCTCCCGTTGCAGAGCACAGGCTCCAGAAGTGCAGGCTCCGGACGCGCAGGCTCAGCGGCCATGGCTCACGGGCCTAGCCGCTCCACGGCATGTGGGATCTTCCCGGACTGGGGCACGAACCCGTGTCCCCTGCATCGGCGGGCGGACTCTCAACCACTGCGCCACCAGGGAAGCCCACAAGTAAATTTTTGAAAGGGAAAATTATCTCCTTATTCAACAAAGCACAGTTTTAAATTCTCCTGATATCCTCCTCCTTATTCATATATCAACATAAGCTGTAGATGCTGTCATTTTCCCCCCTGCTTTAGCATTGTATCTTACACATTTTTCCATGTTACTTAAACCAGATTGTTGTTGGTGTTCTTCATTGAGGTATGATTTATGTGCAGTAAAAATCGGCCTTTTTCAGAGATAAGTTTTTAAATCCCCATACAGTTGTGGAACCACCACATTCAAGATATAGAACAGTTGCATTATCCTCTTTGTAGTCATCGAGATTGTTGTGATGATTCCCATAAGGGATTCTTTGCCTTAAAAGGAAGGAAAGTTGATCTCTAACAAAGGAAAACAATATCTGATCACAAAATAGGTACCATGCGCCTTGGCTTTAACTTCCTATGAGGGTTCATAGATGTCTAACTTGTGTGCAGCCCCTCAAACGTTTAATTGCCTGAGTCTCCAACAATGGAGACAGAGGCCTATTTATTTTGCTTCACTAAACTACAGTGGCTAAAGAGAAGGAAAGGGGAAGAGGAAAGACTGAAACATTTCAATCACTGATACTAGGAAGAAGTGATATCCAGAGATCAGATATAACCTGGACAATGGTGAAAGCAAAACAGAAACCTTGGGCTTTCCTGGTGGCGCAGTGGTTAAGAATCCTCCTGCAGGGGCTTCCCTGGTGGCGCAGTGGTTGAGAGTCCGCCTGCCGATGCAGGGGACACGGGTTCGTGCCCCGGTCTGGGAGGATCCCACGTGCCGCGGAGCGGCTGGGCCCGTGAGCCATGGCCGCTGAGCCTGCGCGTCCGGAGCCTGTCCTCCGCAACGGGAGAGGCCACGACAGTGAGAGGCCCGCGTAACGCATAAAAAAAAAAAAAAAAAAAAAAAAAAAAAAGAATCCTCCTGCCAATGCAGGGGACGTGAGTTCGAGCCCTGATCCGGGAAGATCCCACATGCCTCGGAGCAACTAAGCCCACGCACCACAATTACTGAGCCTGCGCACCACAACTACTGAAGCCCATGTGCCTAGAGCCTGTGCTCCGCAACAAGAGAAGCCACTGCAATGAGAAGCCTACACACCACAACGAAGAGTAGCTCCCCGTTCGCCGCAGCTAGAGAAAGCCCACGCGCAGCAACGAAGACCAAATGCAGCCAAAAATAAATAAATAAAATAAATTTATTAAAAACAAAACAGAAACCTCAGGACAGTTGGGGGCTTTCTGGAAAGAACCAGGGGATATGTCCCATCCCCAGGTAAAAGAAGAACCAGGATCCCTGCACATAAAGTGAACTTGTTCTCTGAGAGTAGAGGGCAAGATCCTGGCTAAGTCTGGGCTGCAATTGCCTTCTGACAAAGAGCAGAGCTTCTGGCTACAATTTGTTCTGGGGTCTGGAAGAAGCTTGTTTGAGTGGAACCCGAATGCATGGCAACTTTCCAAATTGCAAAGCAGTGGAAGAAAAGTCCTCTGTGCCCCCCAGAGCACAAACTTCCCTGCAATTCCTGCTTTTTTTATTTCACAGGCTAGAAAGGCTAATGTAGAGTCTGCTTTGAATGGTTCGACAGCAACAAAGACAGATCTGGTGCCATGTCTTAGAATGGTTGGGAAGATGAATACCCAGTGAGATACTATTTTTTGGGCCCTCTTAATCTATAAAAATAATCACAGAAACAGCCATAGTCTGCTGAGTGTTGTAAGGCAAAAGAAATCTTTGCAATATATCTTTCAAGTTGTGTACTTCCTGTACCTTTCCCAGATTTCACTGTTAGACTGAAGCTTCCTCCCAAGACTTGACTTCCTGAATTATTTTTGGAATGGAAAAAGTCATTTTTTCATATTTTAAGAGCACCCTGAAATGGCTCAGCCTTTTTCACATTCTCACTGTTTCACATTCCTAGCCTGGCTCCCTGCCTGTTACAGTGGGGCTCTCCTGGCTTCCAATCCAACAGTGCCTTACAGGCTGGACTTTAAAAAGTGACTCAGAAGGACTTCCCTGTTGGTCTAGTGGTTAAGAATCCACCTTCCAATGCAGGGGATGCGGGTTTGATCCCTGGTCAGTGAACTAAGATCCCACGTTCTGCAAGGCTACTGAGCCTGCGCGCTGTGGATTCTGCACGCCACAACTAGAGAGAAGCATGCATGCCACAACGAAAGATCCTACATGCTGCAACGAAGATCCTGCGTGCCACAACTAAGACCCAACGCAGCCAAATAAATAAATAAATAGTGACCCAGAAAGGCTGGCTCCGGTGGGGGGTGGACAGAGGGGACAACTGCAGTCAGAAGTGAATCATATTGCCTTAAAGAGCATCAGCCTTAATTTTTTATATTTCCTTTCCTTTTTTAAAAAAATTTATTTATTTTATTTATTTATTTATTTTTGGCCGCATCGTGTCTTTGTTGCTGCACGTGGGCAGCCATCAGGGGCTACTCTTCAGTGCGGTGCGCAGGCTTCTCATTGCGGTGGCATCTGTTCTTGTGGAGCATGGCCTCTAGGCGCGCGGGCTTCAGTAGTTGTGGCTCGCAGGCCCTAGAGCACAGGCTCAGTAGTTGTGTTGCACGGGCTTAGTTGCTCCGCAGCATGTGGGATCTTCCCGGACCAGGGCTCGAACCCATGTCCCCTGCATTGGCAGGCGGCTTCTTAACCACTGTGCCACCAGGGAAGCCCTATTTCCTTTCCTTTTAATCATTATTTCATTTACTTACATACATAGTTTCCCACATAAGCAAATACATATCCATTGCAGAAAACTAAAAAATACAAATAATTAAAACAACATAGTGTGAAGGAGTAGCTACTGTTACATTTGTTTTGATGTAGAACTTTTCGGACTTTTTCCCCTGAAATATATTTTTATTGGGTTCATAATATAATATATTTTTTTTCATAATATAATATTATTTATAACCTACCCTTGTCATAGAATACAATGAACATCTTCCAGATCAATAAATACAGAACTACACAATCATTTTGAATGGCTATCTACTATTCCATTATGTGTTCAGAAAGTAATTTTGCTTCCCATTTTATCCAGAGCCCAGCCAAGGTCTGACTCAATATATATTGTTAATTGAACAAATGAATTTAGCCAAAGGATTCAAGGTATTTAATTGGCCCATTTTTTTTTTCCATTTTCTCTCTCTCTCTTTTTTAAAAAGACAGTGTTTTTAGAGCAGTTGTAGGTTCACAGCGAAATGAAAAGGAAGGTACAGAGATTTCTGTATACGCACTGCCCCCACACATGCACAGCCTCATCTATTATCAACATTCCTCACCAGAGTGGTACATTTGTTACAATGGCTGAACCTACATTGACGCATCATAATCACCTTAAATCCATAGTTTGCATTATGGTTCACTATTGGTTTTATACATTCTATGGGTTTGGATACATGTATAATGACATGTATCTATTATCATGGTAAACAGAGTAGTTTCACATCCCTAAAGAACCTCTGTGCTCTGCCTATTCATCCCTCCCCCACTCCCAAACCCTGGCAAACACTGATCTTTTTACTGTCTCCATAGTTTTGCCTTTTCCAGAATGTCATCTAGTTGGAATCATGCAGTATAAATATATCTTAAAAATTGTACTCGTCCGAACACTTGGGAATCAATCGCTACCTGGCAACATTATGTGTGGAGAAAGTAAAGGATGTCTAGCTGTAATAACAATTATCTTACATACATACACATTTTTATTTATACACATGATCTCACTTGAGCCTCATAATGACTCTATGAGAGGCAAAAATGGAGACCAAGAGAGGTATTCCAGCAGCAAGTGGCAGAACCTGGACTTGTCTATAGGTAATTATGTATATATGTGAAGCTGTTATCAAACTCAGGTTTGGCTGCTCACTGCTCAAAAGCCAGTACTTGAGAAACTAGAGTTGGTTGGAAAGGGAAATTTTGCTTTATTCAGGAGGCGGGCAACCTGGGGAGAAGGTGGACCTGTGTCCCAGAACCAACTCCAAAGATTCTGCTAGGCCATGAAAGTTTTTATTTTTTTTATAAAGGTTTTCTTTTTTTAAAAAATTATTATTTATTTATTTATTTGGCTGTGTTGGGTCCTCATTGCTGCGTGTGGGCTTTCTCTAGTTGTGGCAGGCGGGGTCTACTCTTGGTTGCAGTGCTCGGGCTTCTCATTGTGGTGGCTTCTCTTGTTGCGGAGCACGGGCTCTAGGCACTCGGGCTTCAGTAGTTGTGGCACACGGACTCAGTAGCTGTGGCTCGCGGGCTCTAGAGAGCAGGCTCAGTAGTTGTGGTGCACGGGTTAGTTGCTCCAAGGCACGTGGGATCTTCCCGGACCAGGGCTCGAACCCATGTCCCCTGCATTGGCAGGCAGATTTTTAACCACTGCACCACCAGGGAAGTCCCTAGGCCGTGAAAGTTTTTAAAGAGAAAAACAGGAAATAATCTCAGTTCATCATTAAGGTAGGGGGTCAGATTCTTTGTCACTTTCCGCTGTGTGCAGACTCCCCATAATCTTCCTTTAGATGCTATCTTTTTTTTTTTTTTGGCCGTGCCATGTGGATGCGGGATCTTAGTTTCATGACTAGAGATCTTAAATCCCAGACCAGGGATCAAACCCGTGCTCCCTGCAGTGGAAGCGTGGAGTCTTAACCACTGGACTGCCAGTGAAGTCCCCTTTTAGATGCTATCTTGTTCATGTAGTTTGCTTGCAGGATTACTGAAGGGAAGGCTGGGGAAAAGATCTAGTCATCTGTTCATTATTCTTCATTTCTACTTCTTTTTTATTTTTTTTTTTTAATTTTATTTATTTATTTATTTATTTATGGCTGTGTTAGGTCTTTTCTGTGCAAGGGCTTTCTCTAGTTGCGGCAAGTGGAGGCCATCTTCATCACGGTGCGCGGGCCTCTCACTATCGCGGCCTCTCTTGTTGGGAGCACAGGCTCCAGACGCGCAGGCTCAGTAGTTGTGGCTCACGGGCCTAGTTGCTCCACGGCCCGTGGGATCTTCCTGGACCAGGTCTCGAACCTATGTCCCCTGCAGTGGCAGGCAGATTCTCAACCACTGCGCCACCAGGGAAGCCCCATTTCTACTTCTTTAACCTAAGAAAAGAGTCAATAGGTTAGGCAAGGCATTGTGTGATCAAAAGACTTAAAAGGTATGTTTGGGCTGGAGGCTAGTTAAGCATGGGGGGCACCTGGTGTAAAGGTTAGTTAAAATATAGTTTTGCTAAAGTGACAAGACAAAAAGCCTCCTGCAAAGAGTTGCTTCCTGCACAGAGTTGCTTCCTGCAGACAGTTGCTTACAAAGCTAGACAGTAAATGTGCCGAGATAGAGAGGAGGAGGTGGGAATTGATTGGGTAAGTAGACATATCTGAATGTATGTGGAGACATGTGTGGACCAGCAAATAGATGAGGATATGCAAACATTTGTCCCATAATCATGACCTCTTGTCTGTCTGTAACTTAGGTCTCAGGATGTGGCTGTGTTTGAACTTGAGCTCAGAACACTGGGTTCTGTCTCAGTAAACTTTACTGTTCAGCAATAAATCAAAACCCCATTGCCTCCTCTTATCAGTCACCTAGTTACCTGGATTCCAGGAAAACCAATCCCAATGCTAGGAATTAGCTCTAGCACTTGGCATCAGTGGCAGATAATGATATATAAATAACTTTGTATTTTGTGTAATTGTTCTTATGTGCTGTCTACAAAATAAAATTGCTCTTGCTAAGATCAATAAAGATCTTCTGGTTGTCCAATCCAGTGGTCACTTTTCAGTGCTTTCCTTCCTGACCCTATCTATGTCATTAACAGTCTTGATCATTCTCTCCCTGAATCTTTTCTCCATGCTTCCCTTGACATCATTCCATTCTGACTTTCTTCCCACCTGTCTGGACACATTCCTACTCTCTTTCTGCCTGTCCTTTGGCCACTGTATGGCAGACATTACTGGTTGCCTAACCAACAGTTTTCTCCTCTTGTTCCTTTCTGATGAATCTTGATTTTGTCCAAGATATCCTCCCTTCTCTGAGTGGCAATGCTTTTCCCAAGAGTTAAGCCCAGACCTCTGAGATAAAACCTGATTAGTCTAAACCACTGGTTCTCAAAGTGTGGTCCCAGGACCAGCAGCAGCAGTCTCACCTGAAGAGTTCCAATCATCAAAAATTCAAATTCTCAATATTCAATATCCTGTGATAAACCATAATGGAAAAGAATATTAAAAAGAAGTTTATACACACACACACATCTGAATCACTTTGCTATACAACAGAAATTAATACAACATTGTAAATCAACTATAATTCAATAAAATTTTTTAAAACTTCAGATTCTCAGAGCTCACGCTAGACCTACTGACCCAGAAGCTCTGGGGATAGGGCCCAGCTCTCCAGGTGATGCTGATACAGGTTCAAATCTGAGAACTGCTGGTCCAAGTCAATCACGATGAGTGGTGTTGTTCCTCTTCCTAGTGATGGTATCAGGCATGCACATATGATGAACTTTTTGCTAATGAGACATGAAAGCAAGTCTGCTGGGGGAGGGGTCTTGGAAAGATTTCTTTGCTTCTAAAAGAGGTAAAAGGAAAAGATGCTCCCTCTTCATCTGAAAGACACTGTTGTGCTGGATGTGATGCCTGGGAGTGCTATAGCCAGGCTGGACCATGAAGAGAGCAGCCTAAAGGTAGCAGCAGGTTGAGAATAGCAGAGCAGAAAGATGGACAGGGAATGTTATGAGTTGAATTGTGTCCCCCCTAAAAGATATATTGAAGTCCTTACCCCCAGTACCCCAGAATGTGACCATATTTGAAAATAGGGTTGTTGCATATATAATCAGTTAAGGTCATACTGGAGTAGTGTGGTTCCTAAATCCAGTATGACTGGTGTCCTTGTAGGATGAAAGACACAAAGAAGATGGCCATGTAACAATGGAAGCAAAGATTGGAGTCTGTCCTACAGGTTTCAGAGGGAGCATGGCCCTGCTGACAACTTGATTTTGGACTACTAGCCTCCAGAACTGTGAGACAATAAAATTCCTTTTTTTTTTTTTTTTTTGCAGTACGCGGGCCTCTCACTGTTGTGACCTCTCCCGTTGCGGAGCACAGGCTCCGGACGCGCAGGCTCAGCAGCCATGGCTTACTGGCCCAGCCGCTCCACGGCATGTGGGATCTTCCCGGACCAGGTCACGAACCCGTGTCCCCTGCATCGTCAGGCAGACTCTCAACCACTGCGCCACCAGGGAAGCCCAATTCCATTGTTTTAAGCCACCCAGTTTGTGTGACTTTGTTATGACAGCCCTAGGACACTAACACAGGGTCCTTGTGATCTATACAGCTAACCATACAGCCATTCTACCTTGATATCACTTGTTATGTGAAATAACAATTTTTCCTTATTGTTTAAGCTAGTTGGATAGGGTTTTTGTTTTCTTTTTATTTCCAGCTTTATTGAGATAATTGACATAACATTATGTCAAGTTTAAGGTGTACAACAGAATGATTTGATACACTTATACAAAAATGTGAACTGATTACCATAATAGAATAGAGATTGGCCCATTTGTTAAATTTCTACATTTCATGCTGCAGTTTAAAGTGACCTAAACAATATATCTTCTTTCCCAAACTGAGGACTCCTTACGAATTCCAATTCTTTGAGATAAATTTCTGAGTTAGAATGCCCAGTGGGTCTTCCCTGGAGCTTGAATAAGTTTGTTTGAGAGGGAAAATTTTCCCTTCCTCCCTTCTAGGTTCATCCGCTGGTCTAATAATTACATTGACATAAGACAGAGTAAGTAAGTATCACATTCAATTACCTAAGTATGTACAGTAGCCCCACAAAGACAGACTCAAAGGCAGTCAGGTAATTGAGGCTTATACACCATCCTGAGCTAAGAAGGGGGAAGTGGTCTGGGGCTTCAAAGGAGAGGAAGACAATTCACAGGAAGATGAGAAGAGCAAATGTCTGGTAAACAAAGCTTGTCATGCCACACAGGTAAGTCTTTCTGATATAAAAAATTATCTCTCTCTTTCTGGTACAGGTTCCCTATCTAAATTCTCTTAGGCAGTTAAGGGAGAGGTAAAAAGCTTTTCTTGAGTCTGCTGGGTCTTAATTGCCTTCAACTCAGAACAATCCACATGTGAAAGTAGCACATTTTGGGGTGGTTTTCTGCTACCCCCTCAACTTTTTACACAAGCCCTCACAGTAACCAGAGTCAGGTGACTCTTTTCTTTGGGAAGGCTGTGTGTGTGTGAGCTTAATTGCCGAAGTGGGAAAACAGAATGTTGGAACACAATCCCAACCCTTGGTAATTTTGTATAGCATGTTTCAATTGCCAGTTCACATGTAACCACTCCTTACCTGACAAATTGCTTGACTTGCTAAATGAATGCTTCATTTCACTTACCACAAAGAGGAAATAAACGGTGGCCATGAGCAGAGGTAACATTTTACATCAAACGGAAATTACAAAAACCTCTTCTATGGAGTTACAGGCATCCTCAGCAAGGTTTTATTTATTGAAACATATTTCTATTTTTTTTGTTGGTTTCTTGGCTTTTTTGGTTTCTGTTTTTATTCCTTCTGATGATGGAATTAATATATGCATAAAAGGATTAAAATTAAAAAAAAATTTTTTTTTAATTAAAAAAATTAGGGCTTCCCTGGTGGCGCAGTGGCTGAGAGTCCGCCTGCCGATGCAGGGGACGTGGGTTCGTGCCCTGGTCCGGGAGGATCCCACGTGCCGCAGATCGGCTGGGCCCGTGAGCCGTGCGCTCTGGGCCTGCGCATCCAGAGCCTGTGCTCTGCGACAGGAGAGGCCAAGACAGTGAGAGGCCCGCATACAGCAAAAAAAAAAAAAAAATTAAACATATTAATTTATTAATTAACTTATTTTTGGCTGTGTTAGGTCTTCATTGCTGTGCATGGACTTTCTCTAGTTGTGGCGAGTGCGGGGGCTACTCTTCATTGTGGTGCGTGGGCTTCTCATTGTGGTGGCTTCTCTTGTTGCGGAGCATGGGCTCTGGGTGCGCGGGCTTCAGTAGTTGTGGCATGCGGGCTCAGCAGTTGTGGCTCAGGGGCTCTAGAACGCAGGCTCAGTAGTTGTGGCACACGGGCTTAGTTGCTCTGAGGCCTGTGGGATTTTCCCAGACAAGGGCTCTCACCTGTTTCCCCTGCATTGGCAGGTGCATTCTTAACCACTGCGCCACCAGGGAAGTCCCAAAAGGATTTTAAAAGATTAGAACATTTGATTTTTTTAATTAAAAAAATTATTTTTTTTGCAAGGAACCCGTGGCTGATTTCATCTAATTCATGCAGCCTGTACCACTCCTGAATTACATACTGTGCTCACTTTCCCCAAGGAATCAGCCTGTGTAGGACTCAAAGTGTGGCCTTAAGATACTGGGTTAGCCAGCCAAGCCTAGGGTTTCGACGCCCCTTGATAAAGAGCTCTTCTGGGCCAAGCGACCAGGACATGCCTGTCATAGAAGGGGCCTCAAACTTTCTCATTACAGCCTCAGTCCTGCCCGGAAACTACAGTGCCACCTCTGCCTCTCCCAGGGTGTAGCACAGCTCTCCTAGCGTCTGGAATTTCTCAGAGAGGTCCTGAAACTCCAGGACCAGGAGGCCTGGTTGAAAGGACAGCATCTTTCCCTGGTAGCAGGACCAACTACATAATTTACAGACCCAGTACAAAATAAAACAAATTCTTAAGAATTTACAAATTCCTCCTCAACAAATTGTTAAGAATTGCAAGACAGCAACAGCAGAATATTCAGCCAAGTGCAGGACCTTTCTGACCTTGGTTCTCTTGGTTCTCTCTTCACACACCTGTGAAGCTGGCCCAGCCACAACTGTGAGCCTTTCTACGTGTACTTTATTTTATTTTTATTATTATTTTAATTTTTGGTCACACCACACAGCTTGTGGGAATCTTAGTTCCCCGACCAGGGATCGAACCCGGGTCCCCTTCAGTGGAAGCATGGAGTCTTATCCACTGGACAGCCAGGGAAGTCCCTTTATGTGTGCTTTAAACACATCATTTATTTAATGTTCTTAACCCCATTTTAATGATGAAGACTGAGAGGTTAAGTAACTTTCCCAAGGTCATGCAGTTAGGAAGCGATTTGAGTCTGGATTCACACTCTGCTTCTAAACTGGAAAGCGCCATCTCTGTTTCCAGGGCAAAGGGTAGACAATCTTCACATTTAACAAAGTCCATTGTTGGTAAACAATGCCTTCTTGTTCTGGAAGGACGGGATGGAATCTTCCCTGATAAGCCTGGACTGCCCACAGTCAGGAAGAACTGCCTAAAGCTACTGCCTCTAATACTATAAAACTGTTTCAAAAGGCTTAAAAACCCTTTCTGCCACTCGGACCTCCCTTACTTTCGTAGCCTTCATCAGTCACAGCTGAGCGGCTTCCTGGTGCTTGTTTGTATTCTCCTCCACCCCTCCTCCCAAGAAAAATAGCTCTAGGGTGTTTTAAAGCCTTTACTTAGGACAGCTTCACTCCACCCCGCCTCCAGACTGCCTGACCTTCTCCCTCCCGCTGAGCAACCCTCCACCGACATCTTCCTTCACTAGAGCTCTGGGTCCCCCGAAGCACCCCACCTTGGGCCTGCCCTGGAAAAGCGTTCAGGCTTACAGAGACAAAGGTGGGGTGGGGGAGTGGGAGGTGGGAGAGGGGGCTCCTAAAAGCTCACTTCAGAGATGACTCTGGCAGCCCCCCAAGGGAGTTCTTCCACTCCTCTGTGAGCCATCAGGGGCTGAATGGTAAGGAAGAGAGCACTGAGTCCCCAGGTTGAGGACATCAAGGACAAGGGGAGGGAGGCCACGGAGACCAGGAGCACCCCGCCCCGGGAAGGCCACTGTCTCCAGTTTGGAGTTGATGACTGACATCCTCTGACTTATCTCAGGTTTTTCATTAAAAAAAAAAAATCAGGGACTTGCCTGGTGGTCCAGTGGTTAAGACTCCGCACATCCACTGCAGGGTGCGTGGGTTCAATCCCTGGATGGGGAACTAAGGTTCCTGCATGCCATAAATAAATTTAAAAAACATTTTAAAAAAATCACTTTTTAATTTTCACAGTGGATTTTAAGGTGGCAGAACTTTTTACAGGTTCTGTTATGAAGGCACTATAACAGCTCACAATACTTTTCAGATTAAAGTAACCAAACTGAGTTTACCTTATTGAAGAAAAGTCTGAACACATTCATATTCACTATTTTTATTTTTGGTTTTATATCAATATTACATCCCCTGCTGGTCCTGAATTCTTACTATCATTTGTCTCTGTCCAGTCATAATTAAAATGCAGTAAAGGAGGGAGACCCTAGCCAGAAGACACGTGAACTGATGGAATAAAATCTGCCCCGCCACAGAAACCCAAGACTGATGCTGTTGCAGCAAAAATAGAAATGAAGTTTTCCCTCTCCTAAGAACAAAGAAAATGAAGGGAACAGTGAACAGGCTAGAAAAGAAACATAACCTGGCCTGAAAGAGTTAATCACTCCTAGTTTTATTTTAACTGTTACTAATCTGTAGTGTCTGTAACTAGATTTGTACTTCACAAAGCTAACCTATCACTCTTTAACATTGTGTGAATTACATCCTGCACTCCCTTGTAGCAAATCACCCCTTGTAGCTGTTTGCATTTCAGAAAGGAGGTCGAAGGTTGATAACCCAGAGACTAATGGACCAAATTACCGGGTTGCCTGACGCCAGCAGTGACTGTTTTGAAATAATGCAAGAAGAATGCAAGACCTTCACCATTTTGATCCTTATCACTCACTTCGACTGAGAACTCCCCTTAAAAGAATCCCTGTAATTCCCTAGGGAAGGGAGGCACAGTTCTTGAGGCAGTAGCCTACTGTGTCTTTCTTTTGCCTGGCAAAGAAAATAAAAAAGCCTATTTATCTTTTTAAATAAATTTATTGATTGATTTTTTAATTAATAAATTTATTTATTTATTTTTGGCTGCATTGGGTGTTCGTTGCTGCGCACGGGCTTTCTCTAGTTGCATCGAGCGGGGGCTACTCTTCATTGCAGAGCACGGGCTTCTCGTTGTGGTGGCTTCTCTTGTTGCGGAGCACGGGCTCTAGGTGTGCGGGCTTCAGTAGTTGTGGCACGTGAGCTCAGTAGTTGTGGCTCGCGGGCTCTAGAGCACAGGCTTAGTAGTTGTGGCACACGGGCTTAGTTGCACTGTGGCACGTGGGATCTTCCCAGAAAAGGGCTTGAACCCGTTTTCCCTGCATTGGCGATGGATTCTGAACCACTGCGCCACCAGAAAAGTCCCCTCTCTATTTCTTATCTTCCAAATCTCTGTCTCTATATTTTTATTCGGCATCAGTGCACAGGGAGCCAAGATTTTTGCAACAATGCAAAGAATTTCTTGTGGAAGCTGCTTTCTGCTTCGTGCTCCTGCCTCACGGTATTGATTAGTGCACAACACTCTCCTGAGTTTGTGAATACGCACAGCAAAATGTTCTTGACCTCTTCAATGTTGTTATATACCTGTCAACTGAAAAAAAATGCACAACCTAAAAGTTGAGAGTTGTTTTATTCGGTGGACATACTGAGAACTTAAACGTGGGAGACAGGCTCTCAGACAGCTCTCAAGGACAGTTCCTAAGAGGTAAGGGAGGAGCCAGGATTTATAGTTTTTGCAACAAAGACCAGGTAGTGGGAACATCAAAAGACTGCTGTTAATTAAAGAAAAACAGACATCTCAAGTTAAGGAATTTAGTGCTTTTCTATGTATGGGAAGATGCAAAGTCTGGCTCATTGAAATCATTCCTTTGATATGCACCTCAGGTATCTGGGGCCAGTATCCTATGTCTTCTCATCCTGAGTCTCCTCTGGTGCACTATCGGGGGTGGCTGTAATGTGGTGGTTTGATGGCTGCAACATCCTGTTTACTGATATGGTAGTGGCATTCTTAGTTCACACTATTAGCCACCACCATGGTTTGAGGTTGGAGGACAACAGGACAAATTTCGATAGAGAAGTGGGTGCTTTCGGGGTATGACTGCTGGCTCTGCTGTGCTGATGACATGGACTAACACCTCAAACCTCCACAGGCATCTGAAACCTCAAATGGCAGCACATCATCTTCCTTAATGAGCAGGATTTATTTATGGCAAAGTTCCAGGTCAGAAAGCCCAAGATTTAGCACCATTCTCCTAAATTTGCACCCTTCACTAATCCTGGTGACCCCCTTGAGTTTGTGTGTGGGGTAGGGGGATATTTCAGACTTACAGGGACCTAGTACTTTATCCACGATGAATTCCTGAGATTCATCACTGTTAGTGGGGGTGGGTGCCATTATTGCCACCGTTGACTAACAAAAAATGCACAACCTAAAAGTTGAAGTTGAGTGTTATGTTTTATTCGGTGGACAAAACTGAGGACTTAAGACCAGGACACAGCATCTCAGATAACTGAGAGACTGCTCCGAAAAGGCAGGGGCAGAGCCAGGATGTTAGAGTTTTTGCAACAAAGACCAGGTAGTTGGAACATTAAAAGAGTGCTGTTAATTAAAGAAACCCAGATATCTCAAGTTAAGGAATTTAGCATTTTTCTATGTATGGGAAGATGCAAGAGTCTGGGGTCACTGAAATCATTCCTTTGATATGCACCTCAGCTACCTGGGGCCAGTATCCTGTGTCTTCTCATCCTGAATTTCCTCAAGGTGCACCATGGGGTGGGGGGTAGGGGGGCTGCAGTGTCTGATGATTTGATGGTGGGCATTATTTTTCTATCCTGAGTTCCCTCAGGGCTCACGGCTGGGGCACCTGTAATGTGATGGCTTGATGGCTGCAACATCCTTTGTTTACTAATATGACAGGCAATATTTTTCATTCACACCACCTTTTCCTGGTCATTGACTACCCAACATCACCCAGACATGACCTCCTCCTTTTTTCTAAAAGGGAACCTTTAAATTAAAGTTTACCCTGAATTAATCAATTCAGTAAACCTTCCCCTAATAGGGTACAAGTAATGTACCCCAATCCATAGCCTTCTTTCCTTTGGCTTGCCTGAATAATGAGGAAGGCTTAAATTCTACTTAAATGGCCTTTTCAACAGTCTTTTTAGTCATAAAATAGCCATGCTATAAAAAGTAGCATGTACATAGCCTTAATAATATTAGAATTTATATTATTTTTAATGTCTGTTTAGAAGTACTATAACTTATTTGTATAAATTCTCTTATCAATGATGTTCAGATTGCTTTATACTCATAAAATCTCTGGGCTGAATATCTCTTCATGTCCATTGAAGGGGACCAGAGTATGCCACCCCCAAATATGCCACTTTGGCATAAGAATTATTTTGAGTTGAAAGAATATGAGAAACAGCAAATGCAGGAAGGGCTCTGTGCCCTCCTCCTTTTTACCTAAAAGCAGGACAAATTTCCTGTGAGTGTTATGGAGCAATGGCTCCTGTGTCCATGGCACAGAAAGCCAAACTCTGACAGAGGGTGTTTACAGCAAAGTAAGGGGTTATTGCAGGGCGCCAAGCAAGGGAGTGGGAAACAAGTCTCAGATCCAGTCCATCTTGGTCTCTGAGTTGGGGGTGTTTTTAAAGGGAAGAACAAAGAAGCTGGGATTAATTATCATCTGGGATTAATTATCATCTTGGGACATTTCTATGACATTTTGTAATCATATTTTGGGGAGACAAGATATTTCTGGGTTACAATTCTCTGGCCAGGGGGTTCATGGCTCAGGGGCCTATTAGCTCATCTTGCCCTGGAGAAACAACCTGAGTTTGTATGTTAATGATGATATTTACAACAGCAATTTTTGTACATCAACTATGTTATCTACAACTATGTTATCTACAACAGTTTAGTCATCTGACTCTGGTTGATTAGCATTCAGTTAGCAAAAGATTGTGGTCAAAGGGGACAAAAGAGGGATAGAGGTCAGAAGGGACAAGAAAGGGAATAAAGTTTTGGATAGAGAGATTAATCATAAACTTGGTAAAGGGAACCCACTGTTGGGGGGCTCAGTTTCATGAGAAAGGCACCCTCCCCATACTAGGAGGTGGGGAGCTAACGCTGAGGTGAATATTCACAGACAAATATAACTTCAGCAATCCTTATCTTCCATTAGTTTCCCTCACATATTTACCTTCATGTAATTTACTGCCCTGAGAAGCTCAAACCCCTTTTGTCTCATCACATCTCCAAAAAATATCACTCTTTGTTAAAAATAGTACATAAGCTCTCAGGCCTAATGGCTTCTTTGGGGTTTTCATGTCATTTCTGTGAGGCCTCTCCTATCCATATGAAATAAACCTTTTTCTGTTGTTAATCTGTCATGTGTCAGTTTAATTTGTAGGGCCTCAGTCAATAAACCTAAGAGATTAGAGGAAAATGTTTTTTCTTCCCTTATACCATCTTTGTCCACATAACCAATTATTTCCTTGGACTGAAAATGTCTGTCACGTTTGACATTGATACTTATTGCCAAGTGTACAAAGATTGTAGACATGTTCATGCCTACTATCAAAGTATGTTTAAGCATTCTAATGTGCCTAATTGTTTTCTTAGACCCAAATCCCACTGCCTCATGAAGTCTTCTACTCCCACGCACCAGCATCTCTTTCCCTTTTGTGCAATCCTTTCCACCTAGGGTCTGCAGCACTTTGTAGCTGAGCATTTCACTGTTTTCTTGAAAAAAAATTATTATTATTTTTTTTGGCCAAGGGACTTGGCTTGCAGGATCCCAGTTCCCCAACCAGGGATCAAACCTGGGCCCCGGCAGTGAAAGCGCCCAGTACTAACCACTAGGCTGCCAGGGAATTCCCACCGTTAATTCATCAAAAAAAAAAAAAATTCCAGCTTGTATTTGTGCCTGGTCCTATGCAAGTCAGTGGAAATACAAATATTAATTAGACCAAATTGCCACCTTCCAGGAGCTCACACTCCAGTGGGCATCTAAACCTTGTTGTTAAATGCATATTGTGAGTAGCTGTTGGGGTGGGATGTGGGGTGGGATTAAAAAAATGGATATAATTATTCTCCTGTTAACAATCTGACAGAACAGCACCGGCACAGTAAATGGTGTCTGTTTATGAGTCCCTGGGACTAATAATGACAGGTGCTCCAATTTACACTCCCCACCCTCCCAAGCATGGGAATGTAGTTACAAAAGCAGAGTAAGTTTCCCAACTAAAAGTACCACTGCTTACTCATCCCAGCAGCTAGAGCATTTGGCCCACCTAGAAGGCACTCAGGAAATATCTGTTGAATGTTGGAGAAATTAATAAATGCATGGATGGATGAAGACAGCTTACTATAAGCAAGGAAAAACTGCAATTTTAAGTATTTACAATCTCCCCACGCTTAAAGAGGGCAGATCCTCCTGAAGTTGCCTTTGTTTTGATGATGGTGTGGGGAAGCACTTGGGAGAAACTGATAGGGAATGAAAGGTCCTCTATTACAACAGGAAAGAAAAATCCGGGGAGACAGCTAGGAAGGGGGGAGGAGGAGTTCTTGACAAGAGCAGAGCATGGTTTGGAGAGGAAAGGGGAGATGTGGTAGCTACTAAAAAGAGCAGGCGGGGAGAAATATGTTTTAAGACTTTTAGCAGATCTATTGTGTTATTTGTGATCTTCCCAAGAAGACATCAGTAAAAACAATGTACTCTTCTGCGTCTGGTCAGGACTTGTCTTTTTTTTTGTGGTACGCGGGCCTCTCACTGTTGTGGCCTCTCCTGCTGCAGAGCACAGGCTCCGGACGCGCAGGCTCAGCGGCCATGTCTCACGGGCCCAGCTGCTCCGCGGCATGTGGCATCTTCCCGGACCGGGGCACGAACCCGTGTCCCCTGCATCAGCAGGCAGACTCCCAACCACTGGGTCACCAGGGAAGCCCAGGACTTGTCTTTTGCATGTGGGAAGGTATCAAGCCGGGCCCAGCGTGAGAGCAGGGACAGTGTGGGA
Source organism: Phocoena phocoena (assembly GCF_963924675.1). Classification (NCBI taxonomy): domain Eukaryota; kingdom Metazoa; phylum Chordata; class Mammalia; order Artiodactyla; family Phocoenidae; genus Phocoena; species Phocoena phocoena. The sequence continues at coordinate 36,425,066 of NC_089228.1, read as the reverse complement.
GGCCTAGGGTCCTTTGTGTTTACACGCACCTTGCGTGTTCGAGAATCACGGACTAGAACTCTCTTGCTGAGTCAGAGCTGTGATTTGGTCGCTCAAGACAGAAGGCGGGGAACACGAATGAATTGTAGAATTACAGTGGTGAGGAGGGACGGGGATGACTTCATTTGGCCCCAGGAGGGGTGTGTTGTGGGTAAGTAGTGATTCTCAGCCTGTTTGCTTAGTCCAGTGCCTGGCACCTAACAAGAGGTCGGAATGTATCTGCGACTGGTTGAATCCTACAGAATAAAGGAGGGGACGGATTACAGAAATCGGCGATTATTATCCCACTGTAGAGATGAAGACACCGAGTCCTGAAGGTGACTCTAACCAGACCTCTTGGCGGTCAGGGCAGAGTCAATGCCCTAGTCGCCGTCCTGGCTCCCGTTGCCACCCGCCCCCGCTCCCACCGGCCTCCCGCCACAGGCGCCCCACCCACCCCATAATTCCGGATTCCGCTCCGCCCCCTCAAAGCAGTTCCGGTTCCCGAGGCTGGAAGCCGCGGCCCTGAACGGTGTTGCGGTAAGTCCGCGCAGCGAGGGCCCGCAAAACCACTGGGCCCGGCAAACAGCGGGCCCAGACGTCAGCGGGCCCTTATTTCTCGGACATTGAACCGGATGTTACGCGGCCGCCATTTACCTCACAAAAGCCAGAGGTTCCGGCTTGAGGGTGACGCCATTTCCGGGGCTGGGCGAGCAGGCGAAGGCCGGAAAGGACTCCAGCCTAGCTTTGTGGCTGGGAGGAGTCAAGGAGGGCCCGCTCGGTATTTCCGGGTTTCTTGCTGGAGAGACGGGGAGTTTAGGAGAGGCGGTGTCACGAGTAGACTTGCTGGATTTGGCAAAAAAAAAAAAAAAAAAATGCAGGGCGTCCAGTTAAACTTGAATTTTTAGATAGACAACAAATAATTTTTTAGTATAGGTATGCCCCAAATATTGTACGGAACGTATTTACGTTCCTAATTTATCTGAAATTCAAATTTAACTGGACGTCCGGTATCTTATCTGGCTACTTTACTCTTGGGCGCCCCCTGCCCTGGGCTCTAATATCCAGTGGCAAAGCTGGTATCCTCTAGGCCTGTATCCATCAGGGAAACAGGTAACAAATTTCGCCCAGACTGTCAGAATCAGCTATCGTTACCTATGCTACTTTTAGCGCCAATCCTAATGGGCCAGCCTCACGAGACCCCGGCAACAGCTGGGCCCATTTTGAGTCCCCATGGCAGCGCCCCCTGTGTTCCCTTTCACGGCTGGGGTCAGGCGCGGTTTGTCTTCTCTTGTGGGAAAGCTGAGCTCCATGTAGGCTAAGTGGCCAGAGGCTAGAAGTTGCCAGGTTTTTTGAGTATGGGATAAAGTGATGTTTGGAGTCCAGATTTTCAGTGTTAACAGTGGACAGCTTCAGAGAGCCCAGGGATGTCACGGGGAGAGCATTAGTCTCATCTCACCTCTCGTTTTGCTCATGAGACCCAGTGAGAGAAATGGAGTTGTCCCTGTGGTAGAGCTGGAGCCTGATTCCCAGCCTCCTTCCCCTGCTCTGTCCACAATTGCTGCTGCAGTCAGCTGGCAGCATTTATGGTGGGCATTTATTAAAGTAATGCCTTTTTACAGATGAGCTCTTGGGGGCTTTATTGTCCCTAAACTCCGCTACAGCCTCTTGACCTTCACCTTAAAGCTTTTTTAGCCTTTACTGTGCCCAGTAGGGAAAATGACTATTTGGCCTCAGCTGGGGAAGCCTGCCCTTTGCCTACTCTAGCCATGCTGCTCTCACCCCTGTGGGTGGTGTGAGCCAAGACTTGTTATGCAGAGCCAAAGGCATGTTCTTGGCATGGGTGGGTCTGACCGTGTAGGTGGAAGGGCATCCTTTTCTGTCTTGCAGATTGGGCCCAATGGTATGTGGGGTCATGTGGCGTCTAAGGACTTCTTCAGGGTTCTACTATAGGCCAGGCTTTGCTGCCACTTCTGATTTGAACCTGAACCTGTTGCTGGACTCACCCTGAGCGCTGGGATTCTTTGGGCTGTGTGCCCCGAGGATGTGCCTGGACCTGCCTGTCGGTGTCCCAGCAAACCTACAGCCTCCCTACACAGACCTAGCCTTTCCAGGCTCCTCAGCCCAGACCCTTGAGCTAATGAAATAGAGCAGGCTGTGTGCTCTAGAGCCCGCGAGCCACAACTACTGAAGCCTGCGTGCCTAGAGCCCATGCTCCGCAACAAGGGAAGCCACTGCAATGAGAAGCCCGCGCACTGCAACAAAGAGTAGCCCCTGCTCGCCGCAACAAAGACCATGTGGTCGCCGCAACAAAGACCATGTGCAGCAACAAAGACCCAACACAGCCAAAAATAAATAATTTTTAAAAAAAAGAGGGCAGGCTGGAGGTCACTGGGCTCAAGGTCAGTTGGTGGGACAGCCAGCAGCTTTGTAGCAACAGAAGTGGTAAAGAGGCAAGGAAGGAGTGCCAGAAAGGGGCGTTGCCTGGGCAAGGCTCAGAAGTGCAGGGGGTGGAAAAGGGGTGGGGTGGGAGCCCACTGATAGTAATTTCTTCTTCTGTGAATGATTAGCTCTCAGCTGAAGTGGGTGATCTAGGAGGAGGGCTCAGCTAACAGGACCTCTGGACTCTGGGCAGAGTGTCCAGAGGGCTGGCATGTGGCCTGTGGAAGAGGAGGACATGGTTGGGTGGCAGGCCTGGGCTCAGAAGACTGGATTGGAGTGAGATCAGGCAGCTGTGGGCCTTAGGAAATCTCCTTGGACTGGCAGATGGCCTATTCTTGCAGCAGCAGCTGTGGGGTCCACTGGCCCTGAGCCCTCAGAGCCGTGGCTGTGGGGAGCCTCCTGTCTGGCCTTGCAACGGTCTAACTAGTGCTTTCTTCCCCCTAGGCAGCCATGGATGCCAGGTGGTGCTGAGAGCAGTGGGGCATGGCTGCAGCCCTGCAGGTCCTGCGTCACTTGGCCCGAGCCCCCTTGAGACCACTCCTCTGGGGGTGCCCATTGGCCCGGCTGGCCAGTAGCATGGCCCTGGCAGAGCAGGCACAGCAGCTGTTTGAGAGCACTGTGGGTGCCGTGCTGCCGGGCCCCATGCTGCAGCGGGCACTGTCTTTGGACCCTGATAGTGGGCAGCTGAAGGTGAGGGACCGGAGCTTTCAGCTGCAGCAAAACCTCTACCTGGTGGGCTTTGGCAAGGCTGTCTTGGGCATGGCAACTGCAGCTGAGGAGCTCTTGGGCCAGCATCTTGTGCAGGGCGTGATCAGCGTTCCCAAGGGGATCCGTGCTGCAATGGAGAGTGCTGGCAAGCAGTAAGGAGCCTTGGGGGGATGCTCCTATGTGGAGGGGAGCCTGGGCCCAGACTCAGGCTGGATCGGGGCTTCCTTCCTTCACCAGCTTCCATTTTCTTCTGGGACTGGCCTGGCTCCAGGGTGGGTGTCAGTGGGTGTCCTTTTTAATGTCCCCTTCACCTGTACATCTGGGAAATCAGGTGGGAAGAGGAGCCCACCCCATATCTTGCTCTCCGTTCTCTCTCCCCTGAGGGAGATGCTGTTGAAGCCACACAGCCGTGTCCAGGTATTCGAGGGCGCGGAGAACAACCTGCCAGACCGAGATGCCCTGCGGGCTGCTCTGGCCATCCGGCAGCTGGCTGAAGGCCTCACAGCTGATGACCTGCTGCTCGTGCTCATCTCAGGTGTGGGTGCCAGACTGGCTCAGGACAGTGTGTTGATGGGGGGTGGGGGTTTCCAAATATCAGGCCTGCAAGAAGCTGTTGGTCTGAGCTCTCAAGGTCACAGGACAAGGGAGCAGTAAAGAGCCTGGATGGCTTAGTCCTTGGTGGCCTCCTGTGAGCTGTGGGGTCCTCCCCTTGACTGACCTTGTTGGATAACCGTGAGAGGGCACCCAGGGAGCACCTCACTCAGGCCTTGCCAGGAAAATGTCTCTGTTGCTGCTGTCTGTACCATTGTCACCTGGGGCTAGAACCCTGGTTTCCAGCTCTCTCAGAGTCTCCACCCTCGTTCTCCGCTGTCTCCTCTAGGTCTGCTTCCTTTTCCAAGCTGTTAAGGAATAGTTCTTCCAGTGTCTGCTGGGACCTGGGCTACCCCAAAGCAGGGTTCAACCTGGGTGTGGTGACTGTGCACACATTCACTGTATGTCCACACGGGGGCACCCTAGCCCCTCTTTCTAGCCTCCTCTTTTCTAGCCTAATATGAGCACTGACTGCCTGCTCCCCCAGGTAGGGAAGTCCCTTTGTCATCCATCCCCTCTGTCCAGCGTCTTCATTGTCTCTGCAGGTGGGGGCTCGGCCCTGCTGCCCGCCCCCATTCCACCTGTCACACTGGAGGAGAAGCAGACACTCACCAAGCTGCTGGCGGCCCGTGGAGCCACCATCCAGGAGCTGAACACCATCCGGAAGGCCCTGTCCCAGCTCAAGGGTGGGGGTCTGGCTCAGGCCGCCTACCCTGCCCAGGTGCGTGGGTCTCTTCTTCCCCAGGCAGCTCTGGGCTGGTGGAGCCAGACCCACATGTGCCAGGGAGATGAAGGGCAGAGGCCTGGTACAGGAGTCCACAGGGCTAGGTGTTTTGCACACCCACTTGAGAGGGGTTAGAAGTGGGTGAGGAAGTGCACTGGGTGGTGTGAGGACGTGTGGATAGGTGGAGGCAGTTTGATCTCATGGGCCCTGGGGCAAGGATCAGGTGGGACTGAGCCTTGCCTCTGCGACCCCTCCCCAGGTGGTGAGCCTGATTCTGTCAGACGTGGTGGGGGACCCTGTGGAGGTGATTGCCAGCGGCCCCACCGTGGCCAGCATCCACAGTGTGCAAGATTGCCTGCACATCCTCAATCGCTATGGCCTTCGTGCTGCCCTGCCACGTTCTGTGAAGACTGTGCTGGCTCGGGCTGACTCTGACCCCCATGGGCCACACACCTGTGGTCATGTCCTCAATGTGATCATTGGCTCCAATGCACTGGCACTGGCTGAGGCTCAGAAGCAGGCTGAGGCGCTGGGATACAGGGCTGTGGTGCTGAGCACAGCTATGCAGGGAGATGTGAAAAGTGTAGCCCAGTTCTATGCACTGCTGGCCCGAGTGGCTGGAACCCGCCTCACCATGCCTGGGGCTGGAGCCTCTGTGGAGGAGGATGAACAACTCTATGAACTGGCGGCTGAGCTCCAGCTCCCAGACCTGCAGCTGAAGGAGGCTCTGGAGGCCATGGTGGGCACTCGGGGCCCGGTCTGCTTGCTGGCTGGTGGTGAGCCCACAGTGCAGTTGCAGGGCTCAGGCAAGGGTGGCCGGAACCAGGAACTGGCCCTGCGTGTTGGAGCAGAGCTGGGACGGTGGCCATTGGGGCCTATTGATGTGCTGTTTTTGAGCGGTGGCACTGATGGGCAGGATGGGCCCACAGAGGCAGCCGGGGCCTGGGTCAGGCCTGAGCTTACCAGCCAGGCCGCCGCCCAGGGTCTGGACGTGGCCGCCTTCCTAGCCCACAATGACTCACATACCTTCTTCTGTCGCTTCCAGGGTGGGGCACACCTGCTGCACACGGGGCTGACTGGCACCAATGTCATGGACGCCCACCTCCTGTTCCTGCAGCCGCGGTGATATTGTAGGTCATGTTTTGGGAACCTAGAGGAGGCCTGCAGGGCAGCGTCCTGGAGCAGACCAGGTTTGGTCCCCAGGGCCTCCCCAGGCTTTAGGGCCTCTCCTCTCCTTGGCCCTAGCTACGTGGTTGTCCCTCACACCTCCCAACCAGGGCCTCTGCTTTGTGTCCAACTCCTCAACCAGACAGGCAGATGGGGGTTCTCTTCCACCCCTACTTTTTCAGCCGTGGCAGCAGGTACCCCTGAGGACCAGGACGAGCCCCTAGGCCAATTTGCTGCTCCCATTGTTTTCCCCCAGGCAGCCCCTCTGCTCAGCTCCTGAGCCTGTTTCTTCTGTGGGGTGAAACAGGAAGGACTGAAAATAAAAAGGACCACACTATGGGTTCTCAGTGCTTCTTCCCTCACAGCAAAGGTTAGTGGGGAGCTGCCGGGAAGGGGAATGGTGTTGGGTAGCAGCTCCTGTGCCAGGGCCCTGCAGGAGTTCTCCGTACCCATCTCTGCAGGGCACTTGCTTCACTTAAACAGGAGCTTGAGAGGGTTGAGCGTGGCTCCCAACATGCTTGATGTGGGTGAGCAGAGACCCCAGGGAGGACAGGCTAAGAACTTTAGTCTGTGAGGTCTGGGAGGGACTGGCCACCCATCCAACTGTCACTCTCCCCTGTGGCATCCCTGCTGAGGTCTCTCCACCCTATGATGGAGTGCCTCTCTGGGCACATGCTTACTGCCTGCCGCCAAGGACTTCCTTCTGTCTTTGGACAGCCCTTAGCGAGACTGTACTTTCTTTGGTTGATAAACCCCTATTTATCCAGGGGTTACCCCCAGCCACACAGGACACTGGGTGTTGTTTCCTTGTGCCAGACCCATTTTCCCAGGCTGAACCACTCCCTGCCCTCAGAGCCTTTAGCTGTTTCTCTGGGAACACAGTCCAGTTCCTGGTGCCAGCCTGCAGTGGGGGTCTCCAGTGCTGGGATGGTGGGTCAGAGCAGTGGTGGGGTCCAGCAGCCCCTCTCCCCTTCTCCTGTTATGGCTGCCTGGGAAGAGGCCAGTGGGGAGGGGAGCAACAGAGGAAGGGCTTCCTTAGCCAGGCTAGCAGACTGCCCTGGGAGAGGGTGGGGCCGCTGTCCTGGCTCTCCTTGGGCCCCCTTGTTCAGTGTTCGAGCCCTCCGCTGGCTGCCCCCGCCGTGCGCCACGGCTCCAATCCCTATATGAGTGAGCAGTAGAATCACATAGGAATAAAAAGCCATAGAGAACAGCGAGGCCTGGGGCTGTTCCTGCTGGCCTCCTCCTCCATCCCAGCCGTGCCCTCCTCTCTGAGGGTGTGAGGGGCTCTGGGCCAGGGCTGGCGTGCCCTGCTCCTGGGAAGAGCCTCCCTTCTCTACTTGGGCTCCAGATGGTGCAGCTTGCAGGTGGTTCCTGGTGGGCTGGGGATGGGGAGGGAGGTGAGCAGGTGAGCCGGGTGCTGGGGTCCAGGGAGATTTAGGGGAGAGGGGAATTCATACCCCTTTGTGATGCAGGGGCTCCATTTCCTTCTGTCCTGGTGGGAGGTTTCTTCCAGCAGGGGTGGGGATGTCATAGTCTTAGGGGCTACTGTCCCCGCATGGCTGTGCCTGTGCCCCGGTGCTCCTCTGGCACCCTCTAGATATGCCCTGTTCCTGCTTCAGTCCTTGCCCTCCGGGGCATGAGGATTAGCACTGGGTGTCAAGTTCCCAGCAACAGCAGGATAAGAGGGTTGGGGCTGTGGCAGAGGGCCTGTCTGCCATGTCCCCAGCATGTGCATGCGTATGTGTGGTGGCATGTGAGCATGCAGGTGTTGGTGTTGGCATCGGCATTGCAGGAGGGGGAACACATCTGTGTATGTACACGGAGATCCTCAGCACGGGCTGTGCTGTGCTGCTTCCTGTGCGCATAGCTGCTTACACACCTGCTGAGGGGTGAGAGTGGGGTCTTGCCAGAGTCTCCCCCTGCCACCTTGGCCCCTGCCCTGGGCCTGTGTTTGTGGGGGCTGGAGGCCAGAGGCTGGATTGGGCCTAACCCATTAGATTTGCCCATTTGGTAACCCCAAGATGAGAAAGGATATATTTGGCTGCAATCTAGATGAAAATATGAGATAAAGCCTACATGGTGAGTGTTCTGTAGGACTTATTATTTGCTCCATAAATGTCAATTATGTGTCACAATAACTGCTCCCGTCCTGTGGCTCTTGGCTTCCGTCTGTCCCCACTTGGGTTCCTGCTGCCCTCGTTCCCACCTCATCTCCATCCCCAGCAGCTTTCCCTGGCTGCTGCCTTCACAGGCCCTTCCATTCTCTGCACTTGACATGAACTGAGAGCAGCTGGGCAATGGGCCTGGCCAGCCTTTAGGTGTCTGCCAATCCAAATCCATTTGTTTTATAGCTGGTGAAACAGAGAGGGAAGGTGGCTTGTCTGGGGCTGCATAGCAAGTCTGCCACAGAACCAGAATGAGAGCCTGGTTGGGACCTGCTTGACTATCCTCTTCCTACCCTCTGGGGCTTAGAGACCCTGGGGCCTGTCAAGGGCTCAGCCAGAGCCAGAGATCCACTCCTGCTTCCCTGCTGCCCTGCCAAGGGCTTGGGATGGTGACGTGACCATGGCTGGTCTCTTTAGGGGTCCTTAGAACAGATTTGTCAGTCCCTCTTGGCTTAGATTTCACAGCTCCATTGTGTGTGTGATTTGGCAAAAAGCCACGTGTGGTGGGTTTCCACACAAAGGTGTGTGCCTGCATCTGTGTGCACATCTGTGTGTGTGCTCTGAGACGTGTCGGCGTGTGTGTCCAGTTCAACCCACGGTCACTGAGTGGGCCTCAGAGCCATGCTCTGAGTGGGGTGGGGGACACACACAGTTTGGTGTGGTTAGAATGTTGGGGAGACGGTGATGCAAGAAACGCAAGGAGGCCATAAAGGCTGGCAGAGGCCAATTGGCAAAAGGCCTCATGTGCCTGGCTGAAGGGGTTGCATTTCACACTGACAGTGGTGGCAGGCCCCACAAGTTTTTGGCAAGGAGTGATGCCAGGAGGCTGTCTTAGGACTTTGATGCTGAGGCCATCCTTACATGGGGGTGGGGGGTGGGTGGAAGAGGTGCGGCATGTAGGAGAGAGGTGCATCACCAGGCCTGGCAACCCCCTCCCACCTCCTCCCTGCCCACTCCTCTGCAGCCTCATTCCGGCAGCCTTCAGCCAGGCCAGGCATCCCTTTGGATGTCCACTTTGGAACCAAGGTTGGAAGCCGTGGCTCAAACACCCCTGGGAGTAACCTAGCCCCTCTGTTGCTGGGAATGCCTTCAGGGCACGAGGATTTGTGGGGCAGAGAGCCTGGGCAGCGAGTGGACTTTGGTGAGCATAGGCACCCCACCGCATGTAGGGTCTCACCAAGGTGGCAGTTAAAAGACCTGGAAGGAGCACTGGAGTGGGAGTCGGGTCCTAGGTCCTTGGCCATGCCAGCCTCCTTTCTCCAGGCCTTGGTTTTCCCCTCTGTTTAATGGGACAACATCCTTATCTTGCTTACCTCGCTGGGGAGGTGTCGGCAGCAGATGGATGGAGGTAGGAAAGCTCTGTGGAAGGGGGTCAGGGACAGAGGGAGAGAAGGGAGAGGTATTGGCCTCTTCCAAGGAGAAGCTCAGGGAGTTCTTGTCTCAGGGAGGCCCCTTCTTCCAGGCAGGGTCGGGGTTGAGCCGGTGAGGTCTTGGTGCTCACTGACTGAGGCCGAGCGAGTGACTACTGCCCTCTGGCACTGGACTGGCACTGGCAGGGTGTGGTATTTGAGTCTTTAATGGCTGCTGGGGTGCACAGTGCCATACGAGATCACAGAGCCAGTGGGGGGGATCAGCTGGAGCTAGAGTAAGCTGACTCAGCCTTCGAGAGAGAGCCCCTCAGGGTTTAGAAAAACAGGTGGGGCAGCCTGATCCCTTTGGGTCTGGATCATGTGTGAGGGACCTGATGAGGCCCAGGCTGCGTGGGGGAGAACTGGCTTGACCCCAGGCCAGGAGTCCCTAGCTGGGTGAGAGGAATCCGGTGTGCTAGGGGAGGACAGGGGTTGAGTAGGGGCGGGGGGAACACTGACACGCCCTGAGTGGTGGGGAAGCCAGTGGCCTAGGTGGGCTGTCGCTTGAGAGATAGGGCCACAGAGCTGGGGTGAGCTCTGCCCAGGCTGGGAGGGTTGGCCTTTCTCCCTGAGACAGGGATGTCTGACGGTCAACCCCTCCCTAGGCAACCTGAAGGCCAGTCGTGAAGCTTTGCCGTCCTGCTTCCCTGGCTCAGGCTGCCCTGTTCTGGAGAGGCTGTGTGGGGTGGGCTCGGAGCCCTAGGGTCTGATGCCCCCTCTCTCTACAGGTTGCTCCGTCTGGGAGGGGCTGTTGCCAGCTCAGATAAGGAGGCTCTGTCCAGGGAGAGTTTGCCCCCAGAAACAAGTGCCCCATCTACCCAGTCCTAGTGGGAAAAATGCCCCTCACAGCTCTGCCTCATGGGATCACTACCCACCATGATCTTGTCCACTGCTGCCCCTGGGGGTTTAAGGAGCTGTAGGATCTGGCCCTGCCCTAGCCAGATAGCCAGGGTCTGGCCTCCAAGATGCACCCCAGTGGGAATCCCCCCACCCTTTCCCTCATACTCCTGGCCTTTCCTGCCCCTCCTCTGGCAGCCTGCAGAGCCTGCCTGCTCGCCTCTTTGGGGAAGTGTGAGAGGCACCCTCTGTCCTCATCCAGTGCTGTCTCTCTATCCCCAGCTCCAGCTGAGAAGGGGGTGGGGCCCATGGCACTGGCTCCTGCCCCTTCCATCCACTCCCACTCACCTACCCAGCGTCAGGGTCTCTGGATCACTGTGTAGCCCTGGGTCATGTCCAGTACTCACACTTAAGCCTTTACTCAAGAGCCAGGGCTCCGTTTCCACCTGTTCTCTCCCAGCTGCCCACCACCCCCATCAAGGCATTCCTCCCTGTCCTGTTCAGTTCACCCCAGGAAGCTGACCGCAGGAACATGTGAGCTTGGACCTGAATCCCTACTGATTGCAACTCTGGGTAAAGCTGTCCTGGGGACCCCATCTTGGGGGAGCTGGTCAGAGACCCATAGGGCAGGGAGAAGTACCCCTCCTCCATGTGGCTGTCTGGGTCTGGTGGTCAGTAGCTTGGGGTGAAAGCAGCCAGCCTGTAGCATGGGGCAGAGCTCTCCTTCGCTCACACCCCCAACCTGGGAAATGGGAGTGGTCCAGCACATACCTGACCAGCAACCACAGCCCCCCAGGAATGGACACTTGTAGGGGTCACAGCCCCACGGACAGCTCCGCTGCTGCCACCCGGCAACCTCGCAGCCGCAGCCCAGCCAGAGGCAGGGTCCTGAGCTCTGGACTCTAGGACAGGGCATACATTCAGACCGTCAGGGATGGCTGTTCTGGGCAGCCCAGCCCCCCGCCCACCCAGTCGGGTACCCCCTGAGGGTCTCCCTCCACCCAGGGCCACCCACAGAAGCCAGGCACCAGGGCTGGGACAGAGCTTGCCAGCTCCTGACAAGCTTTGCCCCCCGTGGCCAACTGGCTGCCCCTCTGTCCTTGGCTCCTGCTAACCACCGGGGAATCTGAAGCTGGCACTCCGACTGCTGCTCCCACTGGTCCGGGCAGAGAAGCGGCGGGCTGGACTGCCCCGTCCCCCCACCCACCTGCCCCCAGAGCTCCGGCTGCCCGCGCCTGCCGGTGCCCGATCGCTCAGCTCACCTCAGCGGCGCTGTCTCCTCGCCAGAGGCACTGCGGTGTGGGAACTGTCCCGAGGAGCCGGTTCTCAGCTGAAACAAAGAGGTGGGGGAGAGAGAGGGGGGCAGCAGGAGAGGGAGAGGGTGAGTGAGCAGGCGAAGGAGTGGAGACTGGAGGGGGAAGAAAGAAGGGAGAGGATGAGAGAGAAGAGGGGAGGGGAGGAGGCCTGACTTCCAGGGACCGAAGGACCAAGGAAAGAGGGAAGAGGAAATGGGGAGGGGGCGGAGGAGGTGAGGGGGCCAGACCTAGAGAGGGGAGGTTGTTAGAGGGGCGGGACGTGGGGCAAGTGAGGGGGCGTGGGCAGGAGAGGGAGTAGTGGAGAGGAGGGCTGCAGGGGGCGGGCGGGCTGGGGGCTGGGCAGGGTGGGCAGAGAGGCTCCACCCCATCCCATGCCAGGCTCTGCTACTTGAGTGGGCAAAAGGCCACGAAGGGGAATGGGAGGGAGAGGCTCTGGGCTGTGGGCTGGCTAGGAGGATGGGCCAGGGACAAAGGCGGGAGAAGAACAAAGGTGTCCGAATGGAGGAATGGGCCCCTGCTGACCTCTGGGTGCCGCAGTCTGGAGCGTCCTGGACAGAGTCTCCTGAATGGAGGGCAGGTCCACTCTGGGGCGGTCCAGGCTCTGAAGTGTCAGCCTGAGGTCAAGGGGAGAGGGGATGGGCTGTGAAAGCGGGCAGGGGTCCCCTTCATTCTGCTGAGACTGACCACACATCGGGATGCCACTGTCACTGTGTCTTTGGGGGAGGGGATGGTGGATGGGGTCCAAAGCCTGGACTGAGAACTGGGTAGGGGAAGTCCCCTTTTAGGGAAGAGCATTTGGGGCCCCAAGGGAGGTGGGGAGGATGGTAGGCACAATGGGGAAGAATGAAGGGAGTGGGGAAGCAGGGGATAGGGAGGGGGTGAGTTGGGAAGGAGGCTGCAGGGGGCGGGTCCAGAGCTGCAGCCCCTTAACAGGCCCATCTAAAGCAGAGGCCTCCTGCACATCCCACGATTCTTGGGCTGCCTAATGCAGACCTAATGAAGGATGGAATAATGAACCACTTCCTGCTGCTCCCTCCTGCTGCTAAGTGCTGCTGTGACAGGCAAGGGCACGAGGGAATTCCGCTTGGGCTTGGGCCGCTGCGGCACAAGTCTGTGTTAGTGTTGTGAGGGGCAGGGGAGGTAGGGTGGCCTTGATCAGAACCATCCTATCCCTCTCTAGTCCCAGGCGCAGCACCTCGGGCTGGTCCAGTCTCCTCCCATGCTCAGAGGCACAGGAGGCCGTCCTAAGCTTATGACCAAGGGAAGTTCCCCTTCTCATTCCCACTGGAGACTCCTTATAGAAAGTCCAGCACACCAACATGCTTTGGAGAGCAGGAAGAGGGGAGGGAGCTGTGGGCTTGCCTAAAGCTGTGACAGGGAGAGGAGGAGTCAGCCTCCATCCCACCCTGCGTGGAAGGGTAAGAGCTAGATGCCCTTAGACTCTGCCTAGCCCAACTCCCTCCACCTCCTCAGGGAAGCTGTCCCAGCCCCACCAAGGAGGGCCACATCAACCGGGCTGCCACTGTTCCAGCTACCTCCTCTCGTAGCCTGGAATCCCATAAAAGGAAAGGACCTCCCTCCCTCCCTCCCTTCTTCCCTCCCTCCCTCCCTTCCTTCCTCCCTTCCTCCCTCCCTTCCTTCCTCCCTTCCTCTCTTCCTTCCTCCCTTCCTTCCTCCCTTCCTCCTTTCCTCCCTTCCTCCCTTCCTTCCTCCCTTCCTCCCTCCCTTCCTTCCTCCCTTCCTCCCTTCCTTCCTCCCTTCCTTCCTTCCTCCCTTCCTCCCTTCCTTCCTCCCTTCCTTCCTTCCTTCCTCCCTTCCTCCTTTCCTCCCTCCCTTCCTCCCTTCCTTCCTTCCTTCCTCCCTTCCTTCCTTTCTCCCTTCCTCCCTCCCTCCCTTCTTCCCTTCCTCCCCCCTCCCTCCCTTCCTTCCTCCCTCCCTCCCTTCCTTCATTCCATTTACTTCTAAATAAATGCAAATTTACAGAAGAATTGTCAATAAGAATAGTGTAAGACACCCATATACCATCTAGCCACATCGGCTACTGTTAATATTTTTCCTCACTTGCTCTCCCTTTCTATATATGTATTTGCTCTGTATGTGTGCATAGTTATATGTATTTTTTTCCTGAGCCATTTGAGAGTAAGTTGCAGATGTCATGGATAAAAGGATGGTTTCTTATCTGTTTCTGTCTCCTGGAGCCAGTGTAGGGGAGCCCAGACCATGTTGTGTGGAATGAATGGAGGCCTGGGACAGGCAATGAATGAGTGCGTATCGTCTATTGGGAGCATGAGGCCTGGGAGCTGGAGAGACTTGGCCGAGGCTGCCTTGGGAGTTGGGCCTGTCCAGGGCTAGGCCTCACGTTCCTCTTGTTTTTTCTTTCCTCCAGCCTGGGAGGCAGGGAGCCATTGCCCACCAAAGTGAGCATGTGGTGTTTGCCGGGTGTGGAGCTGCAGCATATGTCTATGGAGGTGGCAGCAGGCGGGTGGGGTGGATCTGGGAGAACAGGGATGCCCACACTGAGGCACCTGGGCACACTCGCCAGACTGGGCACTGCTTGGCTCTGTTGGGTTTGAGAAGACTCAGCTCTTGGAGGCCCCAGCTACAGTGCTGAGGCCTCAAACTCTTGCCTTTGGGACCCTCCCCACAGCCTCATGAGAGACAGGGCAGGGATGGGGGCCCTCGCTTGACAGCTGGTCCATGGTGATAGACTTAGGGAAGGATGAGGGCTCTGGTCATTCTGGACACAACTGTCCCTGACACAGGGCTGGCATTCCTTCTGGTCCCTCAGTACCCCCAAATGGGTTGGACTCCCATCTGGGGCCGTCCTCCAGATGGCTGCTCTCTTCTCTCTCCTAACCCCAACCTGAAGGTTATGGTTAAAAAGTTTGGCATTAAAAAAAAAAATCACACCTTGAAAGATTATCTGATCCCTGAGGCCCTTATGTCCTCTCTCACAGTTGAGGTCCTCCTCCTCCAGGAAGCCTTCCTGACTTCCTCAGGCTGTCTTCCACCTTACATGCCAGCTCTGTTTATTCCTTTGCTGGCTCACACTGGTGCTGTCCCCTGGGCCTAGGGCTTTGCTCGGTCATCAGCCTTTCTCCCTCCTGCTGTCCCAGGCTGGGCATGTAACTATTGTCCTATATAGGTGGATGACAGTGGCTTGGTTAGTCCTTCCTGGACATTGAGTCCCTCTGATGCCACTGTGCCCCGTATATCTGAGATTCCACAAGCTCTGGGCTGGCTGAGGTGGGGGGTGGGCAAGAGGACCCACTGGAGAGAGGTAGAAGGTTATTTAAGACCACTGGCCTGTCAGGGCAAAGGCAGGCCTCCAGCCTGGATCTCTGACCACCTGTCTAGCACCTTCTGCTTTCTCCCCTGGAGCATGGGCAAGCCTGTCCAGGGCAGCGGCCGAGGGTCCTCCCTGAATCCCACCTGGGTGACGGCAGGACCTGCAAAACTGAGGGAAGAATGCCCCCCCTCCCCCCCGAATTTATTAGCCCCAGCCCATCCATGTGAAAGCCTAGGGGACACGGGCTTCCTCTCACCCTGCCCATCCCCCCGAAGAGATTTCAGCCAATTAGCACATACAGTATTTACTTAATTAGGGTAATGACATAATTAGTGCAAGTTGGGCTCCATCACATGGCTTCAACATGCAATTATGAGCCGTCAGCGGGAGGCAACATTGTGAAAATGCTCATTCAGTTTTGGTTCCAGCATGGAGGCCACAGCAGCTGCCTCTGCTTTGGAGGCAGTGGCCGCTGTGTGCGTGAGACGCGGTGACTGTCAGAAGCTGACAGACAGGCGAGGACAGAAGAGTCAGCAGGAGCAGAAAGGCAGTTTCCAGGGCTGATGGCATCCCTGACCAAGCCTCTCCCATCACAGATGGGTACTGCCATCCCCACAGCCAGGGCCCTGGCTAGGCTGGTCTGGCTGAGATCGGGGGCCCGGGCAGTCTAGGCCCCTCTGCCCCCAGGTTCTCTGCCTGAAATACTACCATTAGCCGGCTGTCTCTTCTCTCTTCAGGGTTTTGATGCTCACACCAGCCACTAGCCTATTGGCCCCTCAGAGTGGCTCTTCGAGGCCACAGACTGGAAGGACTGGATTGATTACTGCTATCCTCATTGGACTTGTGGTAAACTGAGGCTTGGGGCAAGGAAGGTGTTAGATCTGATGGTGGCAGTGCTGCTGACCCAAGAGGCAGCCCAACATGGCCAGACACTCCTCGAGCCCAGGCAGCTCCCCCTCAGCTTCAGGAAGGTCTCCTGCCCCATGGCTCTTTCCCCTAGGAGGGGGCAGGGAATCACTGGGGGACCCCCAGAGTCCTGCTCCCTCAGCCTCCCCTGCACTCCCCACCCCCTGCCTCCTTCCACAAGGCCAGGAGGTGGGGCCCTGACCTGCCTGAGACCATCCACAGCCTTCCCCTCAGTGAGTCTCACAGCTTTCCTGGGCAGGGGTCGGGGTGGGGGGTGGGGGGGAAGGAAGTGAGGGAAGATGGGACTCAGTGCCACCATTGTAAAGATGGGCAAGCCGAGGCTCCAGGGCCTCCAAGAGGTGCTGTTAGAGCCAAAATCAGGTCCCAGCAACTCTACTTTCTGTCTGGCTGGGTCACCTGGGCGGATTCTCTCTCTCAGGCCTCAGTATCCCTGTGTGAAGGGAGAGTCTATGATTTCAGACATCCTGACACTGTCCAGAGTCCCCAGGGAGGTACCTAAGGAATGTGACATATTTCTTCCCTCTCTCCAAATTATGTCGTCATAGTTGTCCCTCCTCTTTCTGTCCCACCTGTGCCCTGCATGCGGGTCAGGCCCCTGGGGAGACAGCTCTGACTGGCAATTCCAACTGCCCCAGGCTGGGCCCCCTGCCCTTCTGAACTGGGGAATCCTGTCTGGGAGGCATGGGCTCTGGGGGCCATCCCAAACCTTCCCACTCAGTGGTGCCCCCTCTTATAGGCAATACCCGCAACTGGCTGGACTTAGCTTCCATCCAAGCCCCTCTCTGGGTCTGGAGGCATATGATCAAGGTGAGGCCAACTTGTTTGCTAATTGCTGACTATGGGCCAGCCACCTTGGGCCTGGTTACTGGGGTTAAATGGGGAGCAATGGGCAGGCAAAGATGAGGGTCACTACCTCCAGGAGCTCATGGTCTCAGGGTTCAGACAGACCCAGCCCCAAGGAGTGTCCTCCAAAGGGTAGGCAGAGATAAGTGCCAGGAAGAGCCAAGTTCAAACAAGCAGAGGTCCCAACCCTTTCCCTCACCGGTCAGGAGACACGGCACCTGCAGGGCCTGGGACAGGCAAGAATTTCAGTTCACAGAGGATGTACTTCAGATGGTAGGACCAGTGTGAGCAGAGGCTGGGAGGCCACAGTAGGATGTGGGGATGTCATCTTCAGGTGTGAGGTGTTTGGGTGGGTTCTGGGGAGCTCGAGGAAGGGGCTGGGGACTCTGGCTGTTTGTGGGAGGGTCAAGGCATTCCCTCAACATCCATTCAACAAAAAGTCCTTACTATGTGCCAGGCACATGTTCTAGGCTGGAGATTCAATAGCGACCAAGATGAAATCCTTACCCTCGTGGAACCTATACTCTAGTGGGAGTCAGGAAAATGAGAATAGTGTGGTGCATGGGCGATGCAGAAGATCCTAACAGGGCGATGTGCTAGGGCTAGGGGGGCCCGGGTGTGGCTTCAGCCCCAGCTGAGGCAGGGTGGCCAGAATGATGGGGCTGGGAGAGGGGCGCTCTTCCTGCGGGTCTGGCTTGTGTCCCCTGGCTCACCCCCACTCGCCAACTTTCAGTTTTGAGGTTCACTCCTGGCCTGCAGGCATAACTCCTGGGTGTCCCTTCTGCAGGGAGAAGAGGTGGCTGCCACCACCAAAGCCATCCTCCTGGTCCCGGGCTCTTCCATGCCAAGCACATTAGGGGATAATTAAGTAAAAATAGGCCTTCTGAGCAGTGTAGCTCATTAAGGCCTAATTAAGTTAATTAGTTCCAGGTGTGGGTGGTGAGGCTCAAGTGAGGCAGTCGCTATTTGCTGTAATTGCATTTTCACAGCCACAGTGGTGGCAGTGGTAGCGGTGGTGGCAGAGGCCGTGGCTTCCTCTGAGGCCTGGAAGCCCGCCAGGAGGTCCAGGAGGCTGCCACTGAGCTGAGAGGAGTATGAAGCAGCAGAAGGCTGGCCCGGGACCACCCACAGAGAGCAGTAGCTGGAGTTTCAAGGTCAGCCAAGCCCAGGGAAACCTTCTGCCCTCTCAAACTTGCTTGTTCTCTGCCCAGGGGTTGGGGTTGGGGTTGGGAGCTGTACAAAGCCACCAACAGGCATCCCCCCTCCAGCTGAGCAGCGTGGGTGCACCGCGGCTGGACCTTTGGATTTCCTCACACCCGTGGTGATCCCCAGGAAGACTGTAAAATGGCTTTGCTGAAAGCGAAGATGTGGCTCAGAGGCAGTGGGTGAGACCTCTAGGAATCCACCTAAATCACCCTCTCCCTTCGGCATAAGGCACCAATTCCTGTCCCTTTCTGGCAGATGTGTAGCTGTTAGAGATGCCCCCTCTTTGCAGTTCAGGGTAGGGGGGGGCACACAAATCTGGGGCCTCGGCAGAGGACCTGCTGGCTCAGTCAGTCTCCTGCCCTGGACATCTCCCCGAGCCCACTTCCTGCTCTGGCTTCTACACCCAGCTGACCCCGGGGACCTGCCTGTATAGGACAGCCCTCCCAGCCTTGGCCACACTCTCATTCATTCATCCATTTGTCTCTCGGTCACTGAGCATCTCCTTTGTGTCAGGCAGCAGGGCTGGGGATGCAAGGCTGGGTGAGACAGGCTGGACCCTGCCCCATGGTGCCTTTGGTCTCTCTGAGGAGGCAGACACACACACACACACACACACACACACACACACACACACATATATGTGTTTTTTCTTTTTTCTTTTGGTTGCACTGCATGGCTTGTGGGATTGATCCTGGGCCTTTGGCAGTGAAAGCGCAGAGTCCTAACCACTGGACTGCCAGGGAATTCCCAAGGCAGACATATTAATGGTCATGGCTACACAGTTTTGTCATGGCTGTAGGAGCACAGGGGTGCTTAACCCAGACCTGGGAGGAAAGATGCCTGAGCTGCAGTGAATATGATCCAGGTGAGAAGTGGGCAGGCACCTGATTTTTACCAGGAACTAAAAGGGCCTCTCTCTGGCCAGAGGGCAGCACAAGGTGCCAAGCAGGGAGAGGGAGGGGCCATGGAGGGGTCTAAGAAGGGCTTCTGGGTAGGAGGAACTGGTAACTGCTGGCTGGGAGGCCAGGGAGGTGGTGCCCAGGGCCATGGCTGTGGATCTGGAGAAGAGGGGATTTGAGGGATGTTTAGGAGTAGAACTGATGGGGCTTGGTATGAGGGGTAGGGAAGGAAGAGCTGTCAGTTCCCTAGGGAGGGGACGTGGGAGTGGGACTGAGCTCTGAAATGTCCCCACAGGGCTGGCACTAGGATGAGACAAGTCAAGTGCATGGGATGCAAAATTTGGGGTACTCACTCCCAGTCTTGTGTTTCCACCTGTGCCTTGTCCCTGGTCCTCTGAAACTTCTCACTAAAACAAACTTTGGAAAGTGGAAGCCACTCCTGGAGATGAGAAAACAGGGGGATAGTCTGGGCAGCGTGTCCCCCTCCATCCTTCAACCCCTACCTGGGAGGTGCTGCCTTCTCTGCACCCTCCAGGACTGGGGTGAGGCTGGGATGGATACCTTAGGGTCTCACATGCTTTGGACAGGGACTCTGTTTCCATCCTGATGCCTGAATAACGGGTATCCCATCCAGCTTCTCCTTGCATGCCTCTCATGACAGGTGCTCCCTGCCACCTGGATAGCCCAGTCCCTTGGCTCAGGCCATTGCACAGAATGTTTTACCCTGAGCCCAGATCTGCCTTGCACTGTGTTCTGTGTTCTGCCACCTAACAGTGGCCTCAGCTATGCCCTCCTACCCTCTCCCACCCCTCAGGTGGGTCTGCTGATCCCCTTTCCCAAGCTTAACATTTCTGAGCTTCAGTGTCCTCACCTGTAAAAGGGGAAACAATAATAGCCACCATCTTCCAGGGCTGGTGTGAGGATTAAGTGACATGATGTATAAACCTCATGACACATTCTAGTTCCTCAGTAACAGCTTCCTAACCCATAGTGATAATAAATAACTACAGAGGTGGACATTGTCCTCCTGCTGGCATGGGCCACCAGTGGTGCAGCCTCAGCCCAGGCCCCAACACCCACCTGATGGCCTCAGGTAGCAGACTCTGCTATCGCCCCAGCACATCCAGCACAGATGCAGAGCTAATCCCAGAGGAAGATGTTCACGGGAAGAGGAAGTGACATTTTCTTGAGATGGCCGTGCTGTGTTGAGACGTGGGGTCGGGGCCCTGCTGTTTGGAATCAGTTCTCTGCTCAGTGTTCACTGCATTGCAGGAGAGCCCAAGACCCTCCCCTGTGGCCCTCTGCTCGTCAAGTCTCATTCAGGGGGATCAGTGGTGGCTGAGGAGGGGGGGTGCAGACCCACCCTGACTGAGGTGTCTGCCTGGAGGTGTCTCTGGGGCACATCCCTAGACCCTGTCATGTCTGTGGGGCTGCCCTGGTGGTGGGTGTCTGTCCTGAGCCTAAGGGGCCTGCAGAGAGAGCCCTGAATCCCATGGAAGGTGGAAGACCCTACAGAAGCTCACACCAAACCCTCAAGGTTGTGCTGATCATTGTTGGGGTGCCCAGACTCCTCCCACGAGACTGGGGTGGTAAGCCTGGGGCAGGGGCTTGTAGGAACTCCTGGCTCCTCTCAAAGATCAGAGGAGCCAGCCCAGGAAGAAAGGACAAAAGTTGCTACGGCCTAGTCTCTAAAGCCATCCTGCTCCCCTTCTGTGCCATCCGATGCCTGGAGCCAGGTCCACATCCCAGGAGCACGCTCTGCTTCTCCTCGGGGGTTCCCTGTTGAACATCAGAACTTGTCTCTAGGGGATTCCTGTAGATTTAAGCAGTGGTCATGCTCTCCAAGTCTTGGTGACCTGGGACTTTCAGATTCCTGTGTGAGGCGGGGAGTGCGCCACAGGGGAGGGACCACAGGTGCAAAGGCCTGGAGCAGGGTGGCAGGGTGGACACATGGGGATGCCAAGTCCTCTGGGCAGGCCGAGGTGGTGCTGGGAGTGGAGGATGTGTGATGTTTGTGGGGTGGGCATGGAGCCTGCTTTGTGCAGAGTGCACCTTGCTTCATTCTCACCCCAGCTGTGGGTGGGAGGGCTCTCCATTACTCTCAACACCCCTTGATTTTACAGACTGGGGCTCCAGGAGGAGAAAGGGCTTGCTCATGGTCACACAGCTGGTGGGGCCAGGGTGGCCACAGCCTGCTCCCAGCCCTGTCCAATCCTGGTGGCTAGGCTCCTCCCCATGGGGGTGTCAGGAGAAGGGACAACTGTGGCGCTTGATTTGTTGTTTGGCGTGGGGGCCTAAAGGCTGGAGGTCCTGGATCCCCAGTAGGCCTGCCTCTTCCTCTTGCTCTCTGTGGCGTGATCCAGGCCAAGGCCCAGCTTGGCTCTGTACCTTGGTTTCCTCAGTTATACAGGGAGGTCATCAAATTGTTCAGCCATGGTGCATCAGTGGAGAGGGGTGGTCCATTTATAGATGGGAAAATGAGGCACAGGGAGGGGACAGGAGAGCCTGGGGCCCTGGTCACTCTCAGGCCCACAGACTCAGCCATGAGAGTGTGGTCAGTAGCCAAGGGAGGAAGCTGCAGGGGTTGATGGCCAGCAAACCCAGCTTTTCCAGTTTCCTTTAACGTGCCCTCCAGTCCCCTCTGCCTCGGGTTCACAACTCTACCCCAACTGAATGTGTCTGGAGGCAAGGCCCCTTTCTCTCCACCCCCGAATTATGGCTTGGTCACAAAAGCTGGACCATGACCAAACAAAGGGACAAGGATGAAAGTGCTGGTTGTCATGGCAACCTGGTGGGTTGCTGGGACCCAGGGGAGGGGCTTGGCTGTGTGCCTGAGCCCAGGCATCTGGACAACCTCTGAGCATGAGCCAAGGTGGCCCAGGGGCTCACAGAGATGCCCCTCCTGCTCAGGGCCCACAAGAGCCGGGTGAACAATGACAACATCACCCCCCACGGTGGCACCTGCTCCCTGGGCCTCCCCTGGTGGCCCCATTATCCTGCACCTGCTGCCCCCCACCACACCTGCTCCCCAGCCCAGGCATCCTCCCCAAGGCACTCCCTGCCCATCCCCAGGCCCAGCTGCCTGCTCTGAGGGCCACTCAAGAGGGCCTGTGCAACCGGGAGGGGTAGCAGGGACGGACGTCCCTGGTCAAGGGCAGGGGGTCCAGCTGACAAGCCAGCTCTGCCTTACCAGTAGCATGTATGTCCATGACAAGACCTCCACTCCAGGACCTCAGTCTGCTTACCTATAAAATGGGAGCAACCATTCCTGCCCTCAGGGTCTCCAAGAGTAAGTTCCCTTCTGCTTGGAAGGAGATCTGAGGCCAGGATGTCCCCAGAGCTGGGTCAGGGTGGACAGTTGGAGAGAGAAGAGGGAAGGGGGTTGTCTTGGGTCACACTCTCAGGGCCACCTCTGTTAGACCACGTGGAGACCTGAAAGCCTCCTACACATTTAAGAGTCACTGTGTAGAGGTGGAGATGACATTTCCCAGAGGCCCATCATGGGTACAGGGGAACTGGGCAGGGGACCTATCAGTGCCAGGTTCTTTTTTAAAATATATTTATTTATTTACTTATTTTGGGCTGCATTGGGTCTTTGTTGCTGTGCATGGGCTTTCTCTAGTTGTGGCAAATGGCGGCTACTCTTCCTTGTGGTGTGTGGGCTTCTCATTGTGGTGGCTTCTCTTGTTGCGGAGCACGGGCTCTAGGCGTGTGGGCTTCAGTAGTTGTGGCACACGGGTTTAGTTGCTCTACGGCATGTGGGATCTTCCCAGACCAGGGCTCGAACCCGTGTCCCCTGCATTTGCAGGCGGATTCTTAACCACTGTGCCACCAGGGAAGTCCCTTGATCAGCTTTCCACGTCAACTTAGCTTTTGGAGTAGCTTTAATCGTCCATATGCAGTCAACTGCTTGGCTGGGTTTTGTTTTTTCCTCTTGTTCTACCTGAGTAGAACACACTATTCTGTCAGATCCTGACAGCTCAAACTGGCGATCTGGGATGGGATTTAAAATACCTCAGTAAGTAAAGTCTGGATCTGGAATAAATGAATATTTTGCTCAAAATCCCAGTCCTTCAAGTTCTTCATCAGAACTAAACTTAATCCACATGAATCTCCCTGTTGATCTAATTAATGGAGGGCTTTTCACACCACAGTAACAATCTATAAGTGGAGAGAAACCAAATGGCCCATCTTGAACTCCCAAGTGATCAAACCGACATTCAAATGATGGTTCTATATAATAATGTTTATCAAAGGTCAACTCTATTCTTTGACGTGGAGCAGCTTCCAAAATGTAGATGCATTCCTTGTTTGGTGGATATGAGTCAGGATAATTTGGTGAAGGAAAATGACCTCTGTTGCTGGTTCGAACCCAGATGCCACACTGGGTTGCAGGAATGTGCTTGATTCCAATATTTTGTCCATCTTGGGTCTTTTGGGCCCAGTGCCAGGTTCTTGAGTGGCTTGTTAGGAGTATCAGGGAAAGAGGACACTGGGGCAGGGACCCTCCATGAGGAAAGGATGGCCTGGGGGTCTCTGGTGATCCAACAGCCAGTTCAGGTGGGGACACTGAGATCCTAGGAACGATCTGTATCTGGCTCTCTGATACCACCTCCCCGGCAACCGGATGGTGGAATGGAGGAGGGACAAGGGGACAGGAGGAGTGGGAAGCTCCGCAGGATGCCCCTCCCCATCCTGGAGAGGGAAGGAGATGCCTGTGGTCACTGGTCTTTGTGTCGTCTCCCCCTTCTAGTGTCTCCCTACACCCTGCAGCCCAGCCCCAGGTTCCCATCCTACTCTGCTGTGACCTTGGGTGAGGCCCTCTCCCCTCTTGCCACCTCAGTTTGCCGACCTGGAGTGTGGGAGCAGGTTGCCGAGGAGACTGCCAGCTCCAGCTGCCGCCCTGGGTTTTTGAACACCCCCAGGCCATCGCCACTAAGATGGAGAGGTGTGGCCCCACCTCTCTGATACAAACTTGAACAAACTTATTTTTGCTGACCAGTCAGAGTTTCTTTTTCTTTTTTTTTAAATTTTTTAAAACTGAAGTATAGTTGATTCATAGTATTGTGCTAATCTCTGCTGTACAGCAAAGTGACTCAGTTATATACATATAGACATTCTTTCTTTAAATATTCTTTTCCATTGTTTTATCACAGAATGTATATTTTTAAAAATATTTATTTATTTGGCTGCATTGGGTCTTAGTTGCAGCATGCGGGATCTTCATTGCGACATGCGGGCTTCTCTATTTGCTATCACAGAATATTGAATATAGTTTCCTGTGCCATACAGTAGGACCTTGTTGTTTATCCATCCTATGTATAATAGTTTACATCTGCTTATCCCAAACTCCCTAGTCCTTCCCTCCCCATCTCCCCCTTAGCAACCACAAGTCTGTTCTCTATGTCTGTGAGTCTGTTTCTGTTTTGTAGATAGGTTCATTTGTGCCTTATTTTATTTTATTATAACACTAATTTATTTATTTACTTATTTATAGGCTATGTCAGGTCTTAGTTGCAGCGCGTGGGCTCTTTGTTGCGGTGCATAGGCTCTCTAGTTGTGGCACGTGGGCTTAGTTGCCCCGCAGCATGTGGCATCTTAGTTTCCCGACTAGGGATCGAACTGGCATCCCCTGAATTGCAAAACGGATTCTCAACCAGTGGACCACCAGGGAAGTCCCTGTGCCCTATTTCAGAGTTCACATATAAGCGATATCATATGGTATTTGTCTTTCTCTTTCTGACTTACTTCACTTAGTATGATAATCTCTAGTTCCATCTATGTTGCTGCAAATGGCATTATTTCATTTTTTTTATGGCTGAGTAGTATTCCATTGTGTATATGTACCACATCTTATCTATCCATTCATCTATTGATGGACATTTAGGTTGTTTCCATGTTTTGCCTATTGTGAATAGTGTTGCTATGACTGTTGGAATTTCTTACACACTTCCTCCCAGAGGTCTGGCAAAGGCAAAGCTCTTGCCAAGAATGGAGGTATTTGGGGTAGGGTAACAGTCCTGGTGTACCTCAGACCATTCTGTACAGGAGGCCCAGGTTCAGGGCTGGGCAAGATTTGTGTTCTCCAATATGCAGATGGAAAAACTAAGGCCTGGCAAGAAAAGAGACTTGCCCAGTGAGCCAGCTGCAGAACCCAGGCCTCCTGCCCTGTTCATAGACCTTTTTAGAGGTGGGGAAAAAGTCAGAATGGCAGTCTGGTCCCCAGACTCAGCAAACTCAGGCTCCCAGGAGGGGTGGGATGGGGGTACCTAGTGGGTCACAAGGCTGAGATGATGAGGCCACCCACCCTACAAAGAGATCATTCCACCGATGCTCAATGAGCTGCTTGGGGCCAAGGGGAAATCAGAGGCGCTCAGAGCCTAATTACAATAAGCAGCTTTCTGCAGCTCCTCAGGCCGCACAGAAATGTCTTGTGCAAGATATCACTGTCTTGGGGCTTGTCATCTGGAGCTTTGGCCCAGGCATTTAGGGACTGGTAGGAACAACTCCTGGCTGCCACTCCCGGTGAGCAGACCTTAGCATCCTGGACCTTGTTCACTGGCGTGGTCTGGAATTGCAGGTCAGAGGGAGGAGGTAGGCTGGGGAAGAGGGTGTAAAGTGTGATCATGTGCAGCTGGGCAGATGTTGGTGGCCACCATCTTCAGGGTGATGGCCTGGTGTGATTGCTCTGTCTCCTTAGCATTTCCTATGGGTTCTTGCAGGAGTGATGGAGCTGGCAGGACTGTTGGGAAAAGCAGCACCCCTGGTCCCTACCACACAAGCTCATCTTTCAGTTGGGGGGATGCAGCAGTGACCATTGCATGATTGCCTGCTGAGTGGTACTGACTATGGTCCCCTGAGGAGAATGTGAGCATATTCTGTGGATTGAGGCAATCAGGGAGGGCTTCCTGAGGAGGTGTAGCTTGAGATGAGATGGAAAGTGGTAGATAAACCAAAAGAGGGAGGAGATTCTGTCTGCGAAGCTCCACATGGATGTAGGTGGGAGTGGGATTGGACTGGGGGCTGAGCATTCATGGGTGACTGGTCCTCAATCCTCCAACCCCCCAGGAACTCCTTTCCACTCTTCCTCCCTGAGCTCTGGGCTTTCAAGGTATTGTCTGTCAAGCTGACTGTGTGGATGAAAGGAGAATTAATTTGTCTCCATTTTTATTCATCAGAGAAAATGCTGTCAGAGCTGCTGAGGCCAGCTGGCCAATGGCAGAGAAGGGGAGGATCAGGGGAGGCCTGGGGAGAAGGCGTGCCTCAGACCTTGCCTGGCTCTCTCTCTGATACCCTCCATGCCTGTGACTTGGTTTCTCTAGGCAGCAGCTCAGAGCTCCTGGCCTAGCAAACCAGAGAGAGATCCTGGGGTTCAAGAGGCCAACTGGGGGCAGGTGGAGAGCAGGTAGCTCCAGCTACCCTGTCTGAATGCCTGTCGCCCTCCGTTCTGGCTTGTCAGCCACGTGAAGGGCCCATTCTGCTGCCTGTTCACACAAGGCTTTCATCTCTGCAGCTAGTAAAGCATTCCTCCGGGCCTCAGTGCTGCCAGCAGGAAGGCACAGGGGAGAGGGGAGCCCAGGCCTGCCATGCCCCTCAGACCCCTGGTCCAAAGGCATGGGTCTGGGCCAGGGTGCCCTAAGCAGTCTGTCTGCCCAAGTCGTCCCCCACCCCACCCCCCACCCCGCCGCCAACTCTTTCAGGAAGCCAGTTTCTCCCCATTTCAACAAGAGCAAGACTGGCCTCCCAGCTCATATAGGGCAAAAGACTGCCCTCCCACCACAGGAGGGGTAGGAGCCCAGGGTGGGGTCATGGCTCAGCCCCCTTGTTCCTCTCCCAGGGAACAGGTAGGCATGGTGACTTATAGGGCAGGGCAGGAAGATCAAAGCCTGAACCCATGCCCTGCCATTGCAGAAGATGGCATTTGAAAGTAGGCACTTGAGACTCAGGAGAGCGGGGACTGACCCACAGTCCCCTGCTGAGGAAGGAGGCAGTCACATCCACTGTCCACACCTGTAGAGGGGCAAGGTGGAGCTGGCAGGGCTGCTGGGGAAAGTAGCACCCACTGGTCCCTGCCACTCAAGCCCACCTCCAGTTGAGGAATACAGCAGTAACCATTGCATAGTAGAGGATGAGTGACTCTGTAAGCTAGATCTCCTGAGAGTGGACCCTTTCCACAGTGGCCAGTCCATCTGTCCAGAAGCCATGGTGCCTGTGATGTCACCAACCCACTGTGTTGCTTGGCAACTTTCCAGGATTAGTGCTCTGCCCCGTCATCCCTGACGTCCCCCCATGGGCTGATGTTGCCTTGGCAACTGGATGGGTACTGCAGCTGTTTGGACAGCTGTACCCAGTGTGGGAAGTGGCAGGCAAAAGAGGGGAAGCAGGTGCCTCTCCACAGGCTGATTGGGGTACACAGCCTATCTCCAGACCTATAGAGGAGCCAAGCTGCCCAAAACAGGGCTTTGGGGATCTCTGTCCCCTCGAAGAGCTGTGGCCATTCTTGCCTTCAATCCCCCTCATGCTCTTTCCTTCCTTCTGCTATGGTCACCAAGTACCTATTGTGTGAATGCCAACAAGAAAAGCAAAGTAAACTATGGTTCAGGCTCAGGAAAGGTTTTATCAGCATTGGGTCTTGAAGGATGAATAGGAGTTGGCCAGGAGTGGGAGTTGGTGGAGAGAGATGTTCTGGACAGAGGAAGCAGAAGAAGTCAGTGCAAAGGCTGAATCATTATCTCTAGTCACAGCTTATACCCTGCCTCTGGGTTCTTTGTGGCCTGGTCTCTCTGGCTCTCTCCCACTTAGTAGACATTTTATGGTAGGGACAACGTCCAGTTCAAATCTGGACACTTAGTCCCCAGCACAGGGCTGGCACCAAGTCAGCATTACTAAAATGTCAAATAAAATCGGGCATTTGCATAATGAGCATCAGGTCCTACCACCTCCCCCAACACTAACCTGTGTTACCAAGCCTCATTTTCCCCATCTATGAAATGAGGCCAATTTTGAGAAGGCTCTGAGCAGGGATTCTCAGGTTAAGGTGGAGTGATTTTTACATTTTCTTTGGTTTGTAACCCACCTCTTTTCCTTATAGAAAAATGGAAAGACTGGTGGGTAGAGTGGGCATCTGTATACCTTCAGATCCCCTAATTATCAGCATTGGACCACTTTTGCTTTATCTCCTCTCTCTATATAGTTATCTATGTATAAATTTTGCTGAACCATGTGAAAGGAAGTCCCAGCAGCAGACATCCTGACATTGGTCCTTAAATTCCTTAGTGCACATCAGCTAAAACAAGGACAGTCTTCTGTATAACCACAGTAACATTATCACATCTGAGAAAATTGACAGTAATATCCAGGGCAGGAAGGAGGATCTAAGCCTGAACTCATGCCAGGTCTTGGAGCAGATGGGCACCTGGCGGGGGCGGGGGAGGTTCATCCACTGCCCACCCGGCAGAGGGCTGAGGTGGAGTTGCAGCCCGGCTATGTATGTATGTGTGTGTGTTTAAGCTGAGCCTCCGGGGGAACAGAAACGACCCTTTCCGGTAAATTTCCCCAAGTTTTCTTCCCACGTTGTTTACATAGCTTTGTTTTTTTAAAAACAGGATTCAATCAGAGTTGTCGCACTTTGAAAACAGCATTTGGCTGCTTTGTCTCTTTCTCTAGAAAAGTCTGGGAGGGGAGATGGATAATGGAGCCTGGATTTGAAAGCCTAGACGGCTGACACTTTCCCGCTGGCCCCCAACCCGCCGCTCGGAGGTGGCCCAGCCCTGGGTTGGGGAAGCCGCGTGAGTGAGTGGGGGGGGGAGGAGCCAAGTCAGGAATGTGTAGGGAGGCTAGTGCAGACCAGCGGAGGTTCACTGGCGGAAGCTCCCGCCAGCCTTGCCGGATGGTCCCGCCCCTTAGCAACGGTCCCAGCGTCCCTCCCTAGAAACGGGCAGCCGGACCCCACAACGTGTGCGGTGGAGCCGGTAGGTCGGTGGGCCCAAGGGATGGCGGGGCAAGCGCCTGCAGGAGGACCTCCATAAGTCTCAGAGGGCAAATGCACAGAAAGGAGGACGCCCTCCCGGCCCCGGGTCCACATCCCTGTCCACGAGCCCCCGTGCCGTTTCTCTGCCTTGGCCTGTGGGAAGGGAGTGGGGTGCACTTTTAAACAACCTTGCAGATAAGTCCCATACTGACCACACCCCATGCTGAGAGTGTAGCCCTCTCCCTGTCCTTTCCCATGCAGGGAAAAAGCCAGGATTCTGGTCCTCATCAGTTACCAGTGTCTCCCCTGAGCCCGACCATGTCCAATCTTCTTAGTCCTCAGGGTCCCCATCTGTAAATTGGCAGAGTACTGCTGCATCTGTCTCACAGGGCTTACAGAGATCAACTTCCTTCCTTTACTTACCCCATTCATTCATTCTCACAATCATTCACCACTTTCTAGGCACCTACCATGTGCCAAGCCCATGCCAGTCCCGTGCTAGGTGTCGAGGTTCCAGAGATCAGTGTTACTTGAAAATTGCTGCATTTGAGCACGAACAGAATATGTGAAACAGATAAGGGTGCAGGATCCTTGTTGAATCAGGGGTGGGTGGCTTAGAAGCCCTCCTGCTTAGGCACTCACCTTGCAGAACCTCAGGGCTCCTTGGCACACAGTTTGAGAACCACTGTTATGGTGCTAAGGACAGTGATCTTTGGGTCAGCCAGAGGTGGACACCTCAGTTTCTATTCTGGTTCTGCCACTTCTTCGCTGTGTGTCTTTTCCAAGTTTCTTGACGTCTCTGGATCTTAGTTTCCTTGTTTGTGGATTGGTGATTCTGGTAGTACCTGTAGTGAGGATCAAATACCCTTGTTCATCTGTGTCCATCCAGCCCAGTGCCTGGTGGGTGGTCAGGTCACATGGGGTTGAATGTCAGTGAATCCAACCTGAAGCTTCCTCTGATGCAAACCAAAATGGCTACCAGGTGATCTAACTGGGTCACGGTGTATGATCTTCTTTATGTGTTCTTGGATTCAGTTTGCTAATATTTTGTTGAGAATTTTTGCATCTATATTCATCAGAAATTGCCTGTAATTTTCTTTTTTTGGTGGTGTCTTTGTCTGGTTTTGGTATCAGGGTGATGGTGGCTTCATAGAATGTCTTTTGGGAGTGTTCCCTCCTCTTTTGGAAGAGTTTGAGAAGAATCAGTATAAGTTCTTCTTTGTATGTTTGGTGGAATTCGCCTGTGAAGCCATCTGGTCCTGGACTTTTGTTTGTAGGAAGTTTTTTTGTTTTTAGTTACAGATTCTATTTCATTTCTAATGATCAGTCTGTTCAAATTATCTATTTCTTTTCAATTCAGTTTTGGTGGTCTGTATGTTTCTAGAAAATTGTCCATTTCTTCTAGGTTGCCAAATTTGTTAGCATATAATTATTCATAGTATTCTCTTATGGTTTTTTGTATTTCTGCGGTATCAGTTGATATTTCTCCTTTTTCATTTCTTATTTTGTTTATTTGGGTTCTCTCTTTTTTCTTCTTGGTAAGCCTGGCCAGAGGTTTGTCTCTTTTGTTTACCCTTTCAAAGAACCAGCTCTTGGTTTTATTGATTTCTTCCTATATTTTTTAAATGTTTTATTTATTTTCTCCCTATCTTTAATATTTCTTTCCTTCTGCTGACTTGAGGTTTTGTTTGTTCATCTTTTACTAATTCTTGTAGGTGGTAGATTAGGCTGTTTATTTGAGATTTTTCTTGTTTTTTGAGGAAGGCCTGTATCTCTATGAACTTCCCTCTAAGAACTGCTTTTGCTGCATCCCATAGATTTAGTATGGTTGTGTTTTCATTGTCGTTTGTCTCAAGGTTTTTTTTTTTTTTGCAATACGCGGGCCTCTCACTGTTGTAGCCTCTCCCGCTGCGGAGCACAGGCTCCGGACGCGCAGGCTCAGCGGCCATGGCTCACGGGCCCAGCCGCTCCACGGCATGTGGGATCTTCCTGGACCGGGGCATGAACCCGTGTCCCCTGCATCGGCAGGCAGACTCTCAACCACTGCGCCACCAGGGAAGCCTGTCCCATTGTCTTTTTTAGTAACATGTTGTTTAGTCTTCATGTAATCATTTTTCCTCATTTCTTTTCCTATGATTGATTTCTAATGCCCTTGTGATCAAAGAAGATGC
The DNA here is from genome assembly GCF_963924675.1 of Phocoena phocoena. Classification (NCBI taxonomy): domain Eukaryota; kingdom Metazoa; phylum Chordata; class Mammalia; order Artiodactyla; family Phocoenidae; genus Phocoena; species Phocoena phocoena. Next base: position 36,394,384 of record NC_089228.1, on the reverse strand, counting down.
TTGAAATACTTTCTATACTCTTAAATTTGTTGAGGTTAGTTTTGTTCCCTAGTATGTGGTCAGTCCTAGAGAATGTTCCATGTGCACTTGAAAAGAATGTGCATTTTTTTTAATGTAATGTCCTGAAAATATCAAGTCTAACTGTTCTATTGTATCATTTAGGATCTCTGTTGCCTTTTTAAAAAAAAATTATTTATTTTTTATATTTTTTGCTGCGTTGGGTCTTCGTTGCTGTGCACGGGCTTTCTCTAGTTGCAGTGAGCAGGGGCTACTCTTTGTTGTGGTGCATGGGCTTCTCATTGCAGTGGCTTCTCTTGTTGCAGAGCATGGGCTCTAGCTGCATGGGCTTCAGTAGTTGCAGTGTGCAGGCTCAGTAGTTGTGGCAGGCAGGGCTTAGAGTACGTGGACTTCAGTAGTTGTGGCACATGGACTCAGTAGTTGTGGTGCGCAGGCTTCAGTAGTTGTGTCACCTGGGCTCAGTAGTTGTATCTTGCAGGCTCTAGAGTGCAGGCTCAGTAGTTGTGGCTCATGGGCTTAGTTGCTCCGTGGCATGTGGGATCTTCCCAGACCAGGGATCGAACCCATGTCCCCTGCATTGGAAGGTGGATTCTTAACTGTTGCAACACCAGGGAAGTCCCTTCAAATACATTTTCAATCCCCTTTCTTTTCCTTCTGGAATCCCTATTATGTGTAGCTTGGCACACTTTATACTACCTTATATATGTTTTTAATTTGGCTTTGTGTCTACTGTTTCTCTTGAGACTTTTTTTTTTTTAGTTATCTATTTTATACATGTTGGTATATATACGTCAATCCCAATCTCCCAATTCATCCCATTCATTTCCATTATTCTATCTTCCAGATTACTTATTCTTTCTTCTGCATTATTTATTCTGCTATTCATTGCCTTTAGCTCAGCTTTTGTCTTGGCAAATGAATTCTCTAATTTTTCTTGGCTCCTCCTTATAGTTTCTAGTTTTCTAGTCCCTTTTTTAACAGTAATCTGCATTTCTGTTGATAGCATTTCTTAATTCCTTCAGTATTTTCATTACCTCCTTTTTAAACTCGGTGTCTATAAGACTGAAGAGGTCTGTTTCATTGTTTATTCCTTCAGGGGAATTCTCTTGGTCTTTTAACTGGTGGTGGTTCCTCTGCTTCTTCATTTTGCTTATATTTCCCTTACTCCGTGTGTTCAGGAGAAACAATTATCTGCTATAGTCTTGGAGGGCTATTTATATGTGGGAGCGTCCCTGATAGCTTGTGTGGGTTTAATATTTTTTTGGCATGAAGGTTGTTTTTGGTTTGAATGCTTGCCATCTCTTTCCTCAGGGTGTGCTGGTCGTTATCCCCTTGATAGGGGGTATGCAGATGTACAGCCCCCGTGCACGCTCCCAGGAGGGTGGGGACAGAGGTTGGCTCCCAGTGGCGGGACCCTCATTGGTGGTGGCCATGGCAGGCCATGTGCTCCCTGGAAGGAGGACCCTCCACCTACCCCTGGAGTTCGTGTAGGCGGTGCCCTGCCACCACATAGTGAGCCTGGGAGAAAGAAGCTCCTATGGCGGCCCGCCCCGTCTCCTCACAGGGGCAGCCCGCAGCCTTGCCTCTCTGTCGGGCCCAGGCTTCGTCCCTGGACTCCCTCGGTTGTGGCAATCACACCCTGGCCCCCTCAGGCTTTCCTGACACAGCCAATCCCAGTCCTCTCCCTGGTCTGACCTCCAAAGCACAAGCCTCAGCACCCAGCCCCCACCCCCGCCCCCGCCCGCCTCAGTAGATGAGCACCTCAGGCTGGGGAGTGCCAGGTGATGGCCCTGACCGTCTATGCAGATCTCTCTCCGCTTTGTCGTTGCTTGCTGCGTTCTCCCCCAAAGCTCCCACTCTGTCCAGGCTGATCTCCTCACCAGTGAGGGTACTTCCCAGTGTGTGGAAACCTTTCCTTTTTCACAGCTCCCTCCCAGGGGTGCAGGTCCTGTCCTGTTTCCTTTCTCTCATTTTTTCTTTTGTCCTTCCCAGTTATGTGGAGATTTTCTTGCTCTTTTGGAAGTGTAAGGTCTGCCAGCATTCAGTAGATATTCTGTGAGGAACATTCCACATGTAGATGTATTTTTGATGCATTTGTGGGAGAAGGTGAGCTCTACATCCTACTGCTCTGCCATCTTGATCTGATCTCCCTGACTAACTTTTTTATTTTTGCACCAGCATTACACACAAACCTCTTCTTCCTCATACCCTTTTCTAGTTTCTTATAGTGCTCCCCTGACCAAGCGTTTCCCCTGGTGGTGCATTTTGAGGTGGCCAAAAGCAGCAGTGGCTTGGCAAGGGCTTGCTTGCTGCACAATAAAAACTCTGCAAACCCTCATCCTCGGGATGTGCATGCAATCCAGTGGTGCATCTGTTTTTCCCTGTGGGGAGACAAGAGGGTGTCAGTTTCATTAGCTGAGTTGATCCTGAGAGCCAGGGTGTGGATGAATAGCTTTCTTTTGCTGGCAGAGGTATCTGTGGGCCAACAGAGGGTCAGGGTCCCTCTCGGGAGGTGATTTAGTCCTCTGGCTCCTGGGGTAAGGTAAGGGAGATGGGCATGGGTAGGGAGATGGGCATGGGGGATGCAGGGCATGGCTTCAGTAGTTGTGTCACATGGACTCAGTAGTTGTGTCTTGCAGGCTCTAGAGTGCAGGCTCAGTAGTTGTGGCTCATGGGCTTAGTTGCTCCGTGGCATGTGGGATCTTCCCAGACCAGGGATCGAACCCATGTCCCCTGCATTGGAAGGTGGATTCTTAACTGTTGCAACACCAGGGAAGTTCCTTCAAATACATTTTCAATCTCCTTTCTCTTTCTTCTCCTTCTGGAATCCCCAGCCCCACACTGGGAAGAGTCAGGGCAGGGCTTCCCTGGTGGCGCAGTGGTTGAGAGTCCGCCTGCCGATGCAGGGGACACAGGTTCATGACCCGGTCCGGGAAGATCCCACATGCTGCGGAGCGGCTGGGCCCGTGAGCCATGGCCGTTGAGCCTGCGCGTCCGGAGCCTGCACTTCTGGAGCCTGTGCTCCGCAACGGGAGAGGCCACAACAGTGAGAGGCCACAACAGTGAGAGGCCTGCGTACCACAAAAAAAAAAAAAAAAAAAAAGTCAGGGCAGTCCGGCAGGACTGGGTGGGGTGGGGCTGGGGTTGGGGGAATGGGGGTAAGGGGCACTGAGGCTGCAACTGGATGAAAGTTATTTTGGAGAAAACCAAACAGAGCTCTTCACTGAGTGAGTGAACTCTGGGCCTCCCTCTTTATCTCCCCTTGTGAGAAGCCAGGCCTTGCTCTGTAACACAGGGAAGAAGGGTGGGAAAGTACAGAAGGATGCACGGGGTTGGGGACATCTATAGAGTGTTCAACCTCTGACTCTGGGGTCTCATTTCTCACACAGCTTCTAGGGAAGGCCCTGCTGTCTCCTGTCAGGACCTTCCTGGCACTCTGTGTCTGTTCAGATTAGGAGAGTACTCCCTCCCTCCGTTATCCATGCCTGGGGGCTGGGGCTTGTTGTGGGGTGGCAGACTAGGCATCCCTGTATCCTGGTGGCCTTGGGGGATGAGCAGAGGTTGGCAAGGGCCCAGTGACACCAGTATCTTCTAGGAGCTCTGGCTGGGACATCACCCTGAGAAGCAGCATGGAGCAGCAGCCTAACAGAGAAGGCCACAGCCCAGGAAGGACCCCTCAGGGCCCAGAGTGCAGCAGTACTCCTGTGGGCCAAGAGTGTAGTCTGAGAGACCTGGAGCGTAACCTGGGGAGCATTCTTCAGGGACCAGATTCTGGGTCGGAGAAGCTTCCTCCAAGCCCTGACCCCAAGACCCCACCTTTGCACCTGACTGCAGCCCCACCCACGCCCTCAGACTTGGGGCAGCCCCAGAAGTTGCCCCTGACGGGCACTGATAAGAAGTACCCACTGATGAAGCAGCGTGGGTTCTACTCTGACATCCTCAGCCCTGGAAGCTTGGATAAACTTGGGGTGAGTGTGGCAGCCATACCCTACCAAGCCTGAGCCTTCCTTGTGGGTTCTTTTTGCCCTTTCTTCCTTTTATCCATCCATCCATCCACCGATCTGTCTAGCAATTTTCCACCCACTCACCCATCTGCCCATCCTTCTGCCCATCCATCTCTGTCCATTCATTCAACAATTCATTACTGAGCACCTGCTATGTGACAGGCCCTGGGCTAAGCCCCGGTGACAATACACCAGGATTGTCATCCATATGCCTATTGTCATGGGGCAATGGCTTTGGTGGGGAAATACTCCCTCCCCCGGCCCCAGCTCTGGTTGGGGAGGGGGTCCTGGGACAAGGTGGTGTACTGCTGAGATTTACAAGATAGGTATGAATTTGCTGGGTCAGATAGGGGCTGGGGGGAGTGTTCCAGGCAGGGGGAACAGAAGATACAGAGCCTTGAGATCCCTGACAGAGGCCATGGCCCACATGGAGGAGGAGAGTAGAAGTAAGAGGAGAGAGATGGAGGGCAGGGGAAGACGGAGAAGGGATATAACTAGGGGAGAGTTCAAAGAGCCCTGTGCATCCTGGACAGCCTTAGGATGGTTTTAGGCAGGGGAGGGGCCAATAGAGATAGGGCGAGGACCCATTGATACCCACTGTGCCAGAGGTCCCAGAGTGCCCTTGGCAGTGGAGGAATACACAGAGACACCTGCAGGCCTTACAGTACCTCTGTCTTGTGGCTCAGCCCCTGGACACACACCAGGAGTGTTCTCAGAGTGAGGAGGGGGACTGTGCACGACCAGAATGGGGTTGGGCCAGGGGAGTCCCAGGTGGCCACAGCTTGTCACCTCCTGTGGCCTCTGAATGAGGAATTGTGCAAATTCCTCTTCACTGATTCTTCCTCATCCCTGTCCCTGTGCCCCTGGGATGCTCCCTGGTGGGCATGGGGGAGACATCTGGCCTTGGGGGCCCTACCAGATCCTGCCTGTCCTTGGGATGTTTACGCTCCCTCAGGGCTATGGGGTTTGGTTTCAGGAAGTGTGTCGTGGCCCCTTCACGAACCAGGACCTCCTGCGGCAGGCCAACCTTGACAAGTTCACCCCAAGAGGTCAGTGCCCAGGGGGCTGGCTGGGTGGGTGCCTTTAGAAGCAGGGCCTCTGGCCTTAGGGAGATCGTCTCCTCTTGGCTGAGGATTTCAATCTCCTCAACTGTGAATAACAAGAAACAAGGTGCTTTGCAGGGGCCCAGCTCATGGTGAGTGCTCGGTGAAGCACAGCTGCTTAATTGTGACTCTCGGCAGAGCTGTGTGTGACAAGGGCACCGTGGTGTGGTGGGGCTGCTGAGGGCCAGGTCCCCAGTTCCCTCTGCCTGGCTGGGGACAGTAGGACATTGACATGTGTGTTTTCTGGTACGTGGAACGTGGGCTTGGAGGAGGTCAGGACTGTTGTTACCTGGCTCGGGCTGCAGCACCTAGAACAGGGCTTGGAGCAGGAAGGTGCCCAGGATTTCATTGCCAAAGAGGGGAAGGAAGACACTCCTCTCAGGCTCCGTGATGAGTCTTGTAAGGTGTGGGGCAGGTCTGCATGGCGCAGACCAGTCCCCAGTATCAGAGGGGAGGAGAGGGTGGCTCCAAGAAAGGCAGCGAGCTGGTTGGGGCCCTGAGAGGCAGTGAGGCCTTGGGGGCCCTCCTGGCTGGCCAGTGGGCAGGACGCCCTTTCGATCAGGTCCAGAAGCTCCATGGTCCCAGCTGTCTGCCTTTCCACTCTACCCCCAGGAGAGGCCTGGCTCTGTGCTGGCACTGTCCAGATTTGTCTTCTTGAGACCCACAGTCCTCCTGGGGGCCTGTGAATCCCCAAAAGTGGCACAGGAAACATCACATGTACATGCCTCTGTGCAGTGACCTGAGGATCCAGCCTATTGTGGTCAGCAGTTTCACAAGTATCTGTGGCCCAGAAAATGGTTACAAACCACAGATCAAGGGCTGCAGGGGAGCTGGGAATGGGGCTCCTGCTATCCATGGCAGGGGCGGGGGGCAGGGCTGGTCAGCAGCTCTGCGGCCCCACCCAAGTGAGGAAGAACAGCCCGGCAGGGTCACAGGGTGGCGGCAGTCAGGGCTAATGGCCGTCAGAGCTCTTGGCAGAAGGCTACGTGAAGGCCTGGGAAGCCTGCCTAGGGCTCCTGGACCAGCAGGGGCGGGGGCCAGGCTTTGCTGTCCTCACCCTGGCTCCTTCTTGGCTCCTGAGACGCAGGGCCAGGCCCAGGAATTCATGATCCTGGGTGTGGAATGTGTTATGGATCCATAGGCTCAAGAGCAGATGATTAGGAATCTGAAAACTGCCCCTGGGCCAGACCGTTTTGGTAGCGTGGGGTTCCCCAAGCACCTGACAGCTCTGGTAAGAGAGCCGACTTAGCGGCAGGTGGATGGCCTCTGCTCAGCCTCTGGAAGCTTCTGTAGAGCCCCAGTGGGTACCCCCAAGGTAGACCCTCCTCTGGTGTGACTGTATCTTGACCCCAGAGACGTGAGGCCCAAGGAGGGGGTTACTAGGGCCTCCCAGGGGAGTTGTTCGGATCCATCACTGAGCTGTCCAGAGCCCACCCAGGTCCTGGGAAAGGTGGCTCATCCCCGAAGCACTTTCCAGCACTCCCGTCCCTACCACTATGGTCTTGGCTTGTCTGAGACTTTCCTTCCCATTTAACATCCTGAGTCCCGGGAAACTGGAATGTCACCCTATCAATGGGCCTCTCTTCACCAGCTCCCTTGCCCTCAGACCTGGAATGGAAGCCTGTCTAAGGAGGTGTGGCCATTTTGTGACTTGAGGGTCCCCTGGGGGTGGGGTGGTGGTGCCACCCACTCCTACAGTATCCAGGATGTCTTGAGTCTGGAAACAGTCCCAGTGAGTGAATGGCATTCAGACCCCGAGATGCTTGGGAGGGCCTCTGGGGTAGGGATGGCAGGAACCCATCCCAGACATGCAGGGAGCTACCACTTCACCTTCCTATCCAGCTGTAATCCTCACTGGTAGTTTGATTCAGCATCTGGCTTGAGCAAAAGCCGCTGGCACCAGGGCTGTGGGCAGAAAGGAGGGGAATGGTTGAGCATGCTGGCTCTGGGCAGGGCGAGCAGGACCAAAACAGACCTTCTGGAGGCCCTTGTCCTCCAGGCTCGTGACCCCTTGGGAGCCCGGTGCACATCTGGCTTCTCACTGCCACAGGCCAGCTCTGAGCTTCCCATGCCCTGAAGCTGCATGCCTGGTACCTGCCTAGCACTGTGTTTTGGGGGTGTTGGGCCCCACCCTGGGCCCCTGCAGCTCCTGCCCCTGCCCCTGCCCACAGTCAGAACCTTTGAGGTTCCTGAGGACTTCGAGGAGCGCCTGGAGCATCAGCACATCGGGTGTACCACCAAGCTGCTCACCCAGACTGACTTCCCGCTGCAGGCCTACGAGCCCAAGGTGCAGGTGCCCTACCTGGTGCTGCCGGGCCAGTGCCCCCGCAAGATTGAGATTGAGAGGTAGGTATGGTTGCGTGAGCAGTGGGAGGGCCTGCCCTCTGGGAGGTGGCATCCACCCACCTCAAAGAGTGAGGGATAGTAGACAACTAGGTGATCATCCTCATGGCAGAGGTTACTAAGATGGGTCTGTGTGCAAGTGTTCAAATCTTCTAGCCCTTTGGTTTCTTAATAAGAACAAGTTGCTTTCCTTGCTGTGGAATCAGGGAGGGTGACATTTAAGTCAACGTGGTGGAACTGACAGGCAGGATGCAAGGGCAGTTGGAGCCCAGGACACCAGCCCCAGCCACCATTCCACTTCCTGATAAGTCCCAGAAGGGCAGAGGGCCCTGGAGGGGGTCACTGGGCCACACCCCTACTGCCTCAACTCCCTGGGCCCTTGCTGACCCCCATGAGACACCTCACACGCACCAAGCTGTCATGAGATTTCCTTGTCTCCCTCGACCAGGAGGAAGCGGCTGTACCTGAGCCTGGACATTGAGCAGCTGCTGGCCAGCGAGGGCATTGACTCCGACAAGCTCATGCCCAGGCACCCAGACCCCCACCACCCCCAGACCATTGAGCAGGGTCATGACCCGCTGTTCCCCATCTATCTCCCACTGAAGGTGAGTCCAGCTTCCACAGAGGGCCAGTGGTCAGGAGATGGGGGTGCAGGACTCCAGCAGAGGGATCAGACTCAAAAGGGGATCCCATGGCAATCACAAGCACTCACTTGTCAAACAGGACAACTGCATAGTCAGAGTGCTACCCCCACTCCTGGGGTTTCAGGCATCCTAGGCTGGGGCAGGAGGGGCCCCAGGACCCCTGGGACGCTGATTCCCTGCTTCTTCCCTGGGAGCCTGGGAACCCTGTGTACATGAGCTCTGTCCCCACCCCACCCACGGGCACCAAGAAGCAGCCCAGTTGGACTGTGGAGTAGTGTTCAGGCCTCCCTGATTACTGCGTCTGGTGTCACTGGGATGGGGAGACCTGTGGTGGAGGAAGGCACCATTGTAGCCCCTTTGGGGTACCAATGGGGAAACTGAGTCCAGAGGAGAAAGAGGGAGCGTAGCCTGCCCTGGTTTTCACCCACTTCCCTGCCCTTCCTCTCCATGGTCCTGAGTATCTCTTGCCTGGTGGTCCCTATGGGGAGACAGAGTTGCATATCACCCTACTAAAGATGGCCTTCTGACAACCTGAACTTCCATTGTTTCTGAGTTTGGATGGGTGCTCAAGAAAACCCAAGGGCCACCACTTCCCTTGGACCTGAGCTGGGTGATCCTGGCCAGTGGTGGGGGAGAACCCATATCCTGCTCTGAGTCCCCAGATACCCCTCTGCCTGAACCTCAGTGTGGCTTGGTTGGACAGGGTTTCAGAGAGCCAGACTCCACAGACCCCTGTGAACAGCAGAGGAGGCACTCAGGCCCCTGGGCCCCAGTCTTCAGCTTCTGCATCTGGGGAGGAGCCTACTCAGGCACCCCTACCCTCTGGCATGCCCAGCCCACTTGGGTCCACCAGGGGTGAGCCACCTGCTCCCAGCATCTACTGTTTTCTTCCAGGTATTTGACAATGAGGAGTTTGACTGCCGGACTCCCAGTGAGTGGATCAACATGGGCTTGGAGCCAGGGTCTCAGAACAGGAAACCTGTCCCTGGAAAAGCCCTCCTGCCCATCAATGACTTCCTGGGGCATGGTGAGCAGGGCCAGCAAGGGCAGGGGGACAGTATCTTGTCTGCACCATCCTGTCCTGGCAGCCCAGCCACAGACTCCTAGACTGCCCTGGGGCCTCAACCATGGGAGGTGGAGGCCCCACCTTTTGAGGCCTCCCAGCTGGGATACAGGCCAGTGGGCTGGCCGCATAGAAGGAATTGCAGGGACCAGGGATGACATGGGTGGGTGGGCTGCGGAAGGGACAGCTGGATGGTGTCTAATGTTAAAAAAAAAAGGCTTTGATTTATTGGCAATGAAAAATATGCAAGCTTATTAGGCATGTTCAAATGTGTATAAGGGGCACAATTCAAGCCGTTCCATCCTGTGCCCCAGAAACCACATTGCTCCACCTATAACTGTGGCCTCTTGGCTTTCACTTCTGCATGGACAACACACACACTGTAACACACTCACACTCACATACTTGCTTTCAAACACACACGTTCATAAGCCCACTGTCACACTCACCCACCATCCCTCACACACACACACACACACACACACAGCTGTACTCATATGCAAATTTTAAGCACACAAACACACATGCCTACTGTCACCCATTCACAACCACTATCACACCCACATACACATCCCCACACTGATGTTGCACAGACTTGCCAAATCTTGCCCTTGTCTGTGTCTGCCCCTCCTTTGGCCCCAGGTCTGCCCTGGGGGCTGTGGAAGGTCTCTCCAGTTTGTTGCTGTCTGCCAGGCTAACCTTCCACGGTCACCACCCTTGCCTGCCACCATGGCTGGCATGACTGCTCTCTATGTAGGCATCCTAGGAAGGTCTGTGTTATGAGATTGGAGGTGGCTGTCCCCATGTGCAGGGTGAAGGCCTCTCTGCTCCCTGCCCAGTGCATGGATATGCCGCTGTGTAGTGGGGAGTGGGCCCAGTGGGCCAGCGCCCAGGCGGGAGATAGGATTGTGAGAGCCATGCTGGTTTTCAGACTGCTCAGCCTCCAGGGGGCCCACAGCGAGTCCGTTGTGCAAGCTGTAAGTTTATGTTTCAGTTTAAAAACATGTAAATGCTAGAATCAATTTCTTTGAACTAGATAAGAAACCCAGAATGTTCCCTTTACTTTGGACTTAATTACAAAAATAATTTAACTCAATTGTTCCCAGATCTCCAATTCCTGGTGATAAAACCAGAAGGTTTGGGGCTGTATTAACCTTAAATGTACCAGGTAGTGGCTTCCCTGAAGTGCTTCTGCTTGCACTGCTTCATATGGGCCCTGGCCCTCGGTGGCAGCACTAATGGTGGAGCGTTTCTGCCAGACCTCTGCTTTCTGCTAGGGGCTTCTTGTGACATCTTTTCCTTTAAGCTGAGTCAAGACAAGGTCAGCATTTTCAAAAAGGAAACTAATTAGGAAGAGGAGGGAAAAGCAAAACAGAGCCAAAGCTGGTGAGGTATATCCCACAGCAGCCTCCTTTACTTATCTACCTGGCATCAGTCAGTGGGAGCATTTCTTTGGAATTCCAGCCTGGAGAAGATGCATACACAATATGACTTTAAGCTCTGTGAGACACACAAACAAGGTAACAAATCAGAAAGGGCCTGGGGCAAAGGTGCTATTTTAGGCAGAGATGCTTCTACAAGGAGAAGCCACTTGAGCAGGGAACAAGCCAGCATCCAGGTGACCTGGATGAAGACTGTTCCAGGCAGAGGGCACAGCCAATGCTAAGGCCCTGAGGCAGGAGCAAGCTACAAAGTCATAGGAATAGCCAGACATCCAGTGTGGCTGGAGAGGAATGAGTGAGGGAGGCAGTGGCAAGAGGTGAGCTGGAGTAGTCAAAGGCTTTCAGCCCAGGGAGAGGGTGGGAGGCCCATCCTGGCCAAACAGCCCCTGAGGCTCACTTTGAGGCCATTGCAGGGAAGCAGTCTTCTACCCTGCCCTGCCCTGATGGGAGCAGCCCCGGGGCTCAGCTGCTACATGCAGCCTAAGGGCTTCCCTCGGGCCTTGAAGAGGTCCAGTTCAGATGTGGTGAGCTCTACACCTAGATCCTCAACAGGGCTAGACAAACAAGGACTAAGCAAACAAGCCCCTGTTTGCTTGGGGCTTTCCTGCCTCCTGTCCCAGCCCTGCTGGCCTGTGTCTCTCTCTGCCCTGATGGAGTCATGCAGAGCATCAGGGCAGAGAGACCTGCCTGGTTCCCAAGAGTCAAGCTCAGCTGGAAGGAAGTAGGCTCCCCACTCTGCTGCAACCAGAGGGTGGGGGTCAGCATGGTGGGAGAGAGGCCAGACTAGTGACCACTGAGACCTTTCCTAGCATCCACTGCCCACATGCAGGGGCCTTTTCCCACCCTATGGCAGGGAGCACTGATGGGCACCCCTCCTGTTTCAGAGGACCCCAAGAGTCAGAAGCTGACGTACAAATGGTGCGATGTCGGCGTCCTGGACTATGACAAGGAGAAGAAGCTGTACCTAGTGCACAAGACGAATGAGGATGGTTTGGTGCGAGATGAGATGGGGAAGCCCATCCTGAATGGAGGGGTAACGGCTGAAGGTACGAGGTCTCTGCCCCTGCCTCAGGCAGACCCCCAGCTCAGGCCCGGCCTGGCCTGTGACTGAGGCCAACCCCTGCCCAGGGTATAGCCAGCTCGGGTCTGAATGCCCCCTTGCTCTGTTGTCCTGGGGCTGTCTGTCCCCCAACCAGTGAGAACCAGAGGACGCATCACTCAGAGACCCCAGGAAGGGCAATTGGCCATTATTTGATATGCCAACTCTGAGCAGCTGGCAGTGCTGCTTTCAGTGTCATCTTGAGAAGGAGCCTGAGGCCCAACAATTAATGATATCTGCCCTGGGTGTGGCATCAGGAATGGGCAATTGAATGGCCACCCCTGTATAACTCCTTGTCTGTACACAGCTTTTTACAATTTACAAAGCAGTTTCACATCCATCCATGACAACCTGTGACGTGGGCAGTTCAGGGAGTGTTGTCATACCCATTTCACAGATGTGATGGGGTCACTTGCTCAGAGCCGCCATGCATCAGTGGCAGAGCCAGGCTGGAACCCAGTGCTCCTACCCAGAGGGCCCCACTGCATGTTCCTTTCTCCCTCCACCCGACCCCAGGAAGGCCACCCCTCCTGATCTGCCAGTACTGGGTGCCAAGGATCCAGCTTCTCTTCTGTGCTGAGGACCCACGTGTGTTCACACAACGTGTGGTCCAGGCCAACGCCCTGCGCAAGAACACGGAGGCGCTGCTGCTATACAACCTGTATGTGGACTGTATGCCCTCCGAGGGCCAGCGGCTCATCAGTGAGCAGAGCCTGAGCAAGATCAAGCAGTGGGCCATGAGCACACCTCGGATGCGCAAAGGGCCCTCGTGAGTACCTCCCCCAGACCCTTTCCCACACCAGAGCAGCACCTCCTCCAGGGAGCTGTCCAGTGGAAAAGTAGTGCTGCCCAGTGGGGGAGGGGGGATGTTCCCTCCATGCTCATCTGTTTGGGGCTGTCTTGCCCACTGCATTATGGATTTCTTGGGCCCCAAACAATTTCTTGTTCATCTCCAGATCTCTCATATCAATATGGACTCATGGATTCTTAATTTTATTCCAAGGGTTATAATCTGTTACTACCATTTTTAATTTTGATGCTCAAATTGTCCCAGCTTTGGCCAGTGGGAGCCTCTTCAGGCTGATTCCTGTGTCCATTTGATATGTTCTTATTAGTCATTGAGTATACTTTTACTTTCTGGCACAGCAAGAAGTTCCAGGTTCATCTTACTTTCCCAGACCCAGCCCTGAAATCAGCTGTTTTCCCAAGGAACCCTGGTTCCTCTTGGTGGGGAATGGTATTTAGAAGCTAAGATTTTGACATTAAGATGTGCTCATTGCTACTGGGAAATCAATACTTTGAAGTCCTTAGAGCAGATAGATCTAAGATATATGCGTTATTTATTTATTTTATATCATATCATATATTCTTTAAACTTTTTTTTAAATTTATTTTTGAGGCTTCCCTGGTGGCACAGTGGTTGAGGGTCTGCCTGCGATGCAGGGGACACGGGTTCGTGCCCCGGTCCAGGAGGATCCTACATGCCGCGGAGCGGCTGCGCCCGTGAGCCACGGCCGCTGAGCCTGTGCATCCGGAGCCTGTGCTCCACAATGGGAGAGGCCACAACAGTGAGAGGCCCGCGTACCGCAAAAAAAAAAAAAATTATCTTTGACTGCGTTGGGTCTTTGCTGCTGTGCGCAGGCTTTCTCTAGTTGTGGCTAGCAGGGGCTACTCTTCATTGCAGAGCACAGGCTCTAGGCGCTCAGGCTTCAGTAGTTGCAGTGCGTGGGCTTCTCACTGCAGTGGTTTTTCTTGTTGCAGAGCACAGGCTCTAGGCACACAGGCTTCAGTAGTTGCGGCACATGGGCTTAGTCATTGTGGCTTGCGGGCCATAGAGAGCAGGCTCAGTAGTTGTGGCACACGGGCTTAGTTGCTCCGCTGCATGTGGGATTTTCCTGGACCAGGGCTTGAACCCCTGTCCCCTGCATCGGCAGGCGGATTCTTTTTTTTTTTTTTTTTTGGCAGGCGGATTCTTAACCACTGCATCACCAGGGAAGGCCCTCATACCATATATTCTTATATTACATTATGTTACGTATAACCTCCATGCACATGTCTTTATCTATTATATATCTATCTGTTAAAAAACATGAGTTCATACTGATATCTTCATATTGACTTCAAACCACAGGGCTCATTCTCACTTGTACATATTTGGTACTTCTTTTTCTAAAAGAAAATTGGCTTTTATTCCTCATAGTATATTTACTTATTTGCTCAGTCCTGGAATACACAGAAAGTAGTTTCAATTGCTTAATCCATACCCTTCGGAGGAAAAACTTTACAAAGTAATCTTTGATATTTGTTTAGTTTTCTTTTTCTCTTTAAAAAGAGAGGGGGTGCTTCCCTGGTGGTGCAGTGGTTGAGAGTCTGCCTGTCGATGCAGGGGACACGGGTTCGTGTCCCGGTCTGGGGAGATCCCACATGCCACGGAGCAGCTAGGCCCATGAGCCATGGCCACTGAGCCTGCGCGTCCGGAGCCTGTACTCCGCAATGGGAGAGGCCACAACAGTGAGAGGCCCGCGTACCGCAAAAAAGAAAAAAAAAAAAAAAGAGAGAGGGAGTATATAGTCCAAATACTATGTTCAAAAGTTACTTGGTTTAGTTCTTCCCACCCTGCTCAGTGGGATATATTCATTTGATGAATATATATATAGCTTGGTCCGTTTGTTTTATAAATATAAATAAATATCTGTGTATATATATAGAAAATACATGTAAAATATACATATAATATGTGTATTATATTGTAATATATACATATATATTGTTATATATTACATTATATATAATATGTATGTATAAAATTTAGAGAGACTATATATATGTAAATATTTCTTTATGTGTATAATATATACACACATATATAAAACATACTCACTAATATATGTTACTCAAAAAGGTATACTCAGAGATTTGTCCCTCTTCACTCTCATTCATTCTATCCTATCCACATTTCCCATCTTTTCCACTCTGTTCCCACTCATAGGTAACCAATATCACTAGTTTCTGGTTTATTTTTTCTGTATTTCTTTTTGCACAAATGATATTTTCATGTATATTTTCTTATCCCCCTTCTTACATGCAGGGTAGTACACTATAGATATTCTTTTTATTTTGCCTTTTTCATTTACAATACATCCTGGGAATCAATCCTTATCAGTTCACTGAGTCTTCCTTCATTCTTTTTTATAGCTGCACAGTAATCTATTGTGTGGATGTTCCATGTATCATGGTTTATTCAACCATTCTCTAATACATAGACATTTAGGTAATTTCCAGTAGTTTGCAATTACAAACAATGCTACAATGAATAATCTTGTGCACTTGTATATTCATATTGATGGAGGTATAGCTTTATATAGTGTATATTCTGAGAAGAGGAATTGCAAGGTCAAAAGATGAGTACTCACTGTACTTTTGTTAGGTATCACCACATTTTCCTCCATAAGGATTTTGCATGCCCACCAGCAATGTGTGAGCGTGCCTGTTTCCCTACCCCCTTGCCAAGAGTGCGTTGTTATACAATTTAATTTTTTGCCAGTCTGCAAGGTAAGTCTGTAAGTATTATAAATGAGGCTGAATGTCTTTTCAATCTTTTCATATGATTAAGGACAAGTTTTATATCTTTTTGTGACCTGTCCATATTTTTTGCCCATTTTTTTCTCTTAGGTTTTTGGGGTATTTTCCCTCTAATGTTATGAGTTCTTTATATATTAAGGATATTGGTTCTTTTAAAAATTAATTAATTAATTAATTAATTTTTGGCTGCGTTGGGTCTTTGTTACTGCCCGCAGGCTTTCTCTAGTTGTGGCGAGCGGGGTCTACTCTTCGTTGCGGTGTGCGGGCTTCTCACTGTGGTGGCTTCTCTTGTGGAGCACAGGCTCTAGGTGCGTGGGCTTCAGTAGTTGTGGCATATGGGATCAGTAGTTGTGGCTCATGGGCCCTAGAGCACAGGCTCAGTAGTTGTGGCGCACAGGCTTAGTCGCTCTGCGGCATGTGGGATCTTCCCAGACCAGGGATTGAACCATGTTCCTTGCATTGGCAGGTAGATTCTTAACCACTGCACAACCAGGGAAGTCCCAAGGATATTGGTTCATTATCTGTGATGTATGTTGTAAATATTTTCTCCTGGTTTGTCAGTTGTATATTGACTTTTCTTATAGTAATCTTTGCAATATAACTTTAAAAGTACGTAAACAGTTTTATTAATCATTTCTTCTATTGCATCTGGATTTTGAGTCATAGTTAGAAAGTCCTTCCCTATATTGAGGTTTTCTTCTAGAACTTGTATGGTTTCATGTTTTTGCCTTTTATATCCTTGATTCATCCTTATGTATGGTATGTGGTATGGATCCAATTTTATCTTTTTCCAAATGGCTAACTAACATTTATTAAATGGTTTATTATTACCCATCAACATTTATTGAAACCTCCATCTATGACACAGTGATTTGAGAGGCCACCTTTATCATACACTAATTTCCATGTGTACTTGGGTCTATTTCTGGATTTTCTGTTCTATTCCATTGTTCTGTTTGTCCATTTATGCACTCGTACTACAGTTTTTTTTTCTATAATTTTTTAATAGATTTATTTTTATTTATTTATTTTTGGCTGCACTGGGTCTTCGTTGCTGCGTGCGGGCTTTCTCTAGTTGCAGTGAGTGGGGGCTACTCTTGCAGTGTGCGTGCTTCTCGTTGCAGTGGCTTGTGGAGCACGGGCTCTAGGCACGCAGGCTTCAGTAGTTGTGGCTCGTGGTCTCAGTAGTTGTGGTGCACTGGCTTAGTTGCTCTGTGGCATGTGGGATCTTCCCAGACCAGGGATTGAACCCGTGTCGCCTGCATTGGCAGGCGGATTCTTTTTCTTTGTTTGGCAGGCGGATTCTTAACCACTGCGCCGCCAGGGAAGTCCTCGTACTACATACAGTGTTTATTTATTTATTTATTTATTTATTTATGGCTGCACGTGGGCTTTCTCTATTTGCGGTGAGCGGGGGCTACTCTTCATTACGGTGTGAGGGCTTCTCATTGCGGTGGCTTCTCTTGTTGTGGAGCACAGGCTCTAGACACGCAGGCTTCAGTACTGTAGTATGCGGGCTCAGTAGTTGTGGTGCGTGGGCTGTAGAGCACAGGCTCAGTAGTTGTGGTGCACGGGCTTAGTTGCTCCGTGGTATGTGGGATCTTCCCGGACCAGAGTTCGAACTCGTGTCCCCTGCATTGGCAGGTGGATTCTTAACCACTGCTCCACCAGGGAAGTCCATTACAGTTTTTTTATTTTTATTTTTTTGCGGTACGTGGGCCTCTCACTGTTGTGGCCTCTCCCGTTGCGGAGCACAGGCTCTGGACGCACAGGCTCAGCAGCCATGGCTCATGGGCCCAGGTGCTCCGTGGCATGTGGGATCTTCCCGAACTGGGGCACGAACCCACGTCCCCTGCATCGGCAGGCAGACTCTCAACCACTGCGCCACCAGGGAAGCCCCTACAGTTTTAATTATAGATATTTTACAGTAGGTTTTAATGTCTTGTAGGGCCATTATGTATATGGTAAAATATACATAGTATAAAATTCACCATTTTAACTATTTTTAAGTGTACAGCTCAGTGGCATTAAGTACATCCATATTGTTGTCCAACCATCACTACCATCTATTCATAGAATATTCATCATCCCAAAGTGAAACTTTGTACCGATTAAGCTATAAGACCCATTCCCCTCTCCCCCAGCTCCTGGCAACCACCATTCTATTGTACTTTCTGAATTTGACTACCCTAAGTACCTCATATGAGTAGAATCATACATACTTATCCTTTTGCGAATCCTTCCTTCACTTAGCATAATGTCTTTCAGTATCATCCATGTTGTAGCACATGTCAGAATTCTCTTCCTTTTTAAGGCTGAATAATATTCCATTGTACATATATACCACATTTTGTTTATCCATTCATCTGTTGATAGACACTTGATTGCTCACATCTTTTGGCTATTATGAATAATACTGCTGTGAACATGGGTATACAAAGATAACTTCATGTCCCTGCTTTCTGTTCTTTTGGGTATAAACCCAGAAGCAGAATTATTAGATCATATGGTAATTCTATTTGTTGTTGTTTAGTTTTTGTTTCATAATCATAAACTTAACTCTGTAATCCAGCTAGACTTGGAAGGGGATAAGGAAAACTTGGAACCCAAAAAACTGCAGTGAGAGCACAAAGATTATAGGCTATCATGAGCAAATGAGAGAAGGAATGGTCTGGTAGTTAAGATACAATACAAGTCAAATTTATTAGAGTTATCCACAGTCAGAAATGGTGAGCTTCTTGCTGGTCTTGCCAAACATGGACCCAAAGCACTCCATGGTTTTCACAATATTCATGCCCTCTTTCACCTTGCTAAAGACCACGTGCTTGCCACCCAACCACCCAGTCTTGGTAGTGTAGATGAAAAACTGGGAACCATTTATGTGGGTCCACAATTTGCCATGTACAAGATGTGAAGACCCATATGCTTCAGAGTGATGCTTATTATCAAATTTCTCCTTGTAGATAACTTGCTGCCAGTGCCATTATGGCATGTGAAGTCACCACCCTGGTACATAAACCCTGGAATAGTTCTGTGAAAGTAGGGACCTTTATAACCAAATCCTTTCTCCTCAGTGCTCAGAACACTCAAGTTTTCTGCTGTCTATGGAACTTTGTCTGCAAACAGCTCAAATGAGACATGGTCCAAGGCGACATCAACAGCGAATGTCAAAGAACGCTGTGGGGTTGACCATGGTGGGGTAGTGCAGGGTGGCTTCGGGTGGCATTGGTGGTGTCGGCAAAGCCCTATTTTTAATTTTTTGAGAAACCACCAACATGTTTTCCATAGCAGCTGCACCATTTTACATTCCTAGCAGCAGGGCACAAGGGTTCAAATTTCTCCATATCCTCACTGACACTTTCTATTTTCTGGTTTTTTTTTCCCTTAGAGTAGCCATCCTAAAGGATGTGAAGTGGTATCTCCTTGTGATTTTTATTTGCATTTTCCTAATGATTAGTGATGTTAAGCACTTCTTTTCATGTGCTTATTGGCTATTTGTATATTCTTCTTTGGAGAAATGTGTATTCAAATTCTTTTGCCTATATTCAAACCTAGTTGTATTTATTTATTTAGTTAGTTAGTTATGGCTGTGTCGGGTCTTAGTTTTGGCACGTGGGATCTTTCGTTGCAGCGCATGGGCTTCTCTTTAGTTGTGGCACACGGCCTCTCTAGTTGTGGCGCACGGGCTTAGTTGCCCTGTGGCATGTGGGATCTTAGTTCCCTGACCAGGGATCTAACCCGTGTACCCTGCTTTGGAAGGTGGATTCTTAAGCACTGGACCCCCAGGGAAGTCCCCAGTTGTTTTTTTGTTGTTGCGTTTTAGTTCTTTATAGACTTTGGATATTAATCCCTTATCAGATATGTGATTTGAAGATAGTTTCTCCCATTCCATGGGTTGCCTTTTTATTCTGTTGATAGTGTCCTTTGTGTAACTAGGACACAAAGGTTTTCATTTTGGTGAAGTCCAATTTGTCTATTTTTCCTTATTGCTTGTGACTTTGTGTCATGTATAAGAAATCATTACCAAATCCAATGTCGTGAAGCTTTCTTCCATGTGTTCTTTTAAGAATTTTACAGTGTTAGATCTTATGTTCAGATCTTTGATCCATTTTTAGTTAAATTTTGCATATGGTCTTAGGTAAGGGTCCAAGTTCATTCTTTTGCATGTGAATATGCAGTTTTCCCAGGACAATGTGTTGAAAAGGCTGTCTTTTTCCCCATTGAATGATGTTGGAACCCTTGTTGAAAATCATTTGACTATATATATATGAGGTTTTATTTTTGGGCTGTCTTTTCTATTCCATTGGTCTCTCAGTCTGTCTTTATTCCAGTACCACATATTTTGATTACTGTAGGTTTGTAATTAGTTTTGAAACTGAAAAGTGTGAGTCTTCCCACTTTGTTCTTTTTCAAGTTTGTTTTGGCTATTTGGGGGTCCCTTGAGATTCCATATGAATTTTAGGATGAATTTTTCTCTTTCTGCAAAAAAAGTTGTTGGGATTTTGATAGGGATTTTGCACGCTTATTTCCTCATGTGAGCTTTAGTATCAACTTGTCTAGCTGTATTTTTAAAACACTTGGTATTTTTATTGTGATAGCATTATATTTTTAAATTACCTTAGGTATAGCTGACATCTTTGGGATCCTGAATTGTACTATCCAAGAACAAGGAATGTTTGTCCATTTGTTCAAGTCTACTTCTGTATCTTTCAGTAGTGCTTTAAAGATTTTTTCATATAGGTTTTGCATATTTCTAAGTATTTTATCTTCTTTGTTGCTATTATAAATGGGCTTTCTCTACTCTTACATCTATTGATTGATTTCTTTATGCCAATTTACATCCTGTTACCTTCCTAAAATCATTTAATGTTTGAGTTTATCATTGATTCTCTGGGACTTTCTAAGTGCACACTATCTGTAAATAGAGATAGTTTTACTTATTATTTTCCAATTCTTATTCCTCTAATTACTTTCTCTTGTCTAATTGCATTTTCTAATACCTCCAGTACAATATTGAATAGTAGTGGAGACAGTAGGCTTCATTACCTTGTTCCTAATATTAGTGGAAATACCTCTAGTGTTTTTGCCCTAAGAAAAATGCTAGCTTTAGGGTTTTGTTTATTTAATAATGTAGCTGTTGATTTCTATTTTCTTAAATTTTTTTTTTGTCATAGGCTATTTAAGTACCCGTGGAGATAATCATATGTTTGTCTCCTTAGATCTATTCACATGGTGAATTATATTAATTGATTTGCTAATATTGAGACAACCTTGCAATCCTTTAATAAATCCCACTTAGCCATGGTGTATCATTTTTTTTAACATCTTTATTGGAGTATAATTGCTTTATAATGGTGTGTTAGTTTCTGTTTTATAACAAAGCGAATCAGTTATACATATACATGTGTTCCCATATCTCTTCCCTCTTGTGTCTCCCTCCCACCCTCCCTATCCCACCCCTCTAGTGTATCATTTTTAATGTGGTATTAGATTTTGTCCATTAATATGCTATTTAGAACTTTATCATTGATATGTGATATTGGCTTGCAATTTTTTTTGTATTTCTTTATACAGGTTTGAAGCAAAGTTATACTTGCTTCATATAAAGAATTTTGACATTTTCCATCTTTTTCAGTACTCTGGAGCAATTTATGTTGCATTGGGGCTGTGTGGTCATTCTTTTGTAAAACCATTTGGACATGGGGCTTTTCTATAACTTTATTTTTCTACAGATATTTGATCTTTTTAAGCTTTCTTTTTTCTAATGGAGTCAATTTTGGTATACTTTGTTTCTCTAGAAAATTATCCATGTTACCTAGTTTTAAAAATATATTTGCAGGGCTTCCCTGGTGGCACAGTGGTTGAGAGTCTGCCTGCCGATGCAGGGGACACAGGTTCGTGCCCCACTCCGGGAAGATCCCACATGCCGCGGAGCGGCTGGGCCCGTGAGCCATGGCCGCTGAGCCTGTGCATCCGGAGCCTGTGCTCCGCAACGGGAGAGGCCACAACAGTGAGAGGCCCGCGTACCGCAAAAAAAAAAAAAAAAAAAAATATATATATATATTTGCATAGACAACTCTTGTTGTCTTGCTTTGTATGTTGCTTTTGAGACATCTGATGTCAAAGTCCCCTTCTCTTGTAAGTTGTTTGATTTTTTTTTGTCTTGGAGACCTTGGAGAATTTTTTTTTTTTTCATCTTTAAAGTCTAATCATTTTACTAGGGTATGTTCTAGAGTTGATCATTCCGATATTTTTTCCCAAGTACACAATGGGCCTTTTAAATGTATAAATTCAGATATTCTTTTATTTCTGGAAAATATTCTTGAATTGTAGTTTTTTTTTTTTTTTTTTTTTTTTAAACATCTTTATTGGGGTATAATTGCTTTACAATGGTGTGTTAGTTTCTGCTTTACAACAAAGTGAATCAGCTATACATATACATATGTTCCCATATGTCTTCCCTCTTGCGTCTCCCTGTAGTTTTAAATATTAGTTCTGTTCCATTGTTTTGTTTCTCTTCATCAGAGACTCCATACTATCTATCTATCCATTTATCTATCTGTTGTGTTGCTTCTTCTTTGTCTGTTTCTAATTCAACTACTTTTTGATCCTTTTCTGTTCTTTCTTTTTCTAATTTTCATTCTCTTGGTTTTATTCATGACTTTCTTAAATGTATTTTATTAACTTTTTAATTTGACTGTATTATTCTATGGCCAACTTGTAATTTAGCTTTCCTTCATAGGATAATTTAGTTTCTTCCATTTTTTTCCTGAGTCCAATTAAATATCATTTCTTTTCTTCCTGTTATTTGCCTATTTCTATGTTTTATTTTTCATATGCCCAAATACTTTGAAGAGATTTACTTTAGTTTGAAGTGTTGTGTTAGTTTTCTTCTGCTTTGTCTTTTTTTGTGGGGTGTGTGAGAATTTTCATCAATTAAGGTGTTTTTCTTTTTCTTATAGTAGCTTTATATAAATGTAGCCTTTCACCTACCTATTTCATTGATTTGTAAGGATTTACAAGATTTATAGTCCCAGGGCGCCCTCCTCTGTTAGTACAGCAAACTGTTTTTCTTTCTTTCTTTCTTTTTAATAAATGGTCATGTAGGGGGGCGGGTGTTGGGGGGAAGGGTCATGTGTCCTCCAAATTTTTTGTTCTCTCTTGCAGGACTCTACTTTTCACTTTTGTTTCTTTCTCCCTCACCCTCCAATCTCCAAAGGATTCCTCTTCTTTCCTTTTACCTTCCCCCCTCATAAGTCATGCCTTTCAGAGAATCCTACCTTGAACGCATGCAGCTAAATCCCTTCCTTTTAGTAAGTGCTGTGATTTACCAGGACTCTTGTTTTTGCAGTTAGGAGAGACTTTCTCTTTCTGGAAGGATTTTAGGTCCATATGGGGGCTACCATACACCACTCTTCTGCACAGTTTTTCCCAGACTGCCCTTGTTCTCCATGAAGGCTTGCAGCTGGAGTGTGAGTGAGAGTGCACTGGGAGTTGATGTTTATTTTTCTACTTGAAGATAATGTGAGTTTGGACATTCTCTTTATTCTAGTTATGCTAAAGATGTACGTTTTGGGTAGTGCTATTTGTTTTTCTTGCTTTTCTTTTCCTCTTCTCTTTTTTTAAAAAGTATGCTGGGAGAGTTGAATTGATGTGGCCATCATTATCATGGTTGTCCAGAATTCCATTTCTTGAGTTTTATATCATTTAGAGTATCTTTGGCTATAAATTACAAAAATGCTTGGCTCAGATTGGCTTAGAAAACAGGGAAATTCATTTCTTTACATGTAACAAGAAATCTGATGCAGGACATCTCAGGCTTGGACCTCAGGGCTCTGTCTGGTGTCTGCTGGCTTTGTTCTCAGGGAAGATGGCAGCAGCAGTTTCAGAAGCACAAGGTCCAGAGTCCATTGACTCCTGCTGTGGATTAGATTCCCTAGAAATAGAGCCTGTTTCAGGGATTCATGTACAAGTGATTTTTTGGTGCAGTCCTCTCAGGAGAATCTACAAGCAAGTGAAGGAGGCAGGATAAGATGGAGGAAGCATCTAGGCAGAGGTGGGGTTTTAGGAGAAGCTAACCTCTGATCCCACAGGGAATTCTGGAGCATGAATGACACCACAGAGTTTGTCCTGAGGTTGACAGGACAAGGGGGCTTGATTCTATATCTCTGCATCAGTCACTGGTCAGTCACAACTGGGTCCTGTAGCCACTCCTAAACAATTACAGTGGGGACCCAGCCCCACCAGGATCGACGTAGACTAGTTGAGATATACCCCTGGAGCTGGGGATGGTTCATCTTCCCCTGAGTCATGTGAGAAAGGAATAAATCTGGAGCAAAAGTGAGGTGCAGTTAGGAGGCAATGGATATCCATCAGGCGGCCAGCCACGTGTGTGGCAGGTACCTATCTTGTGCCAGGACTGGGGCACAGTGGTGAGCACCCCCAACAAAGGGCTCTCGGTCTAGCCAGGAAGACAGGCAGTGAGAAAGCTGGGTGTCTGGGTTCTGATGGGTACTGTGATGACAGAGCAAGGTAAGGGAATAGAGATGTCTTGGAGGGGCTGCTTTACATCAGGTGGTGAGGAAAGGCCTCGCTGGGGTGAACATTTGAGCTGAGGCCTGCAGTGCAAGGGGAGAAGAGGATTCTGGTTGAGGCAACAACGGTGTCGAAGCTGAGAGGTGGAGACACGTCTGGGGGATGTGAGGAGCAGTAGGGGGTTAATGCAGCCGGAGTGGACCAGAGAGGGCGCTGTAGCCTGGGAGACACTGGAGACGGAGGCCGGACGCCATGAGGCAGGCACAGGAGTTAAGAAGGAACGCGTTCACGGGCCTGCAGTGTGAGAGGAGTCAGGGAAGGGCTTTGAGCAGAGGATCGGCTTGACCATTTACATGTTTAAAATATTTTTTTTTTTCCTGCCAAGTGGAGAATGGGTTTTAAGGGGGCAAGAGGGGGAGGCAGAGAGGTCAGTGAAGAATGGGAAGCAAAATGGGCAGACTCAGGGACTGATGTGATCCTGGGGGCGGGAGGTGGCATAGAAGAGGCACGACGGGTGCTGGTGGCTGGGGGCCAGGTAGGAGGTGTGCCCAGGAATGCAGAAGGGATGCCCCAAACTCATGTCCCCAGAGCCTGGGGCCCAGCTGGCCCACAGTGTTGTGGTGGGGGGGTGGAGCCCCCCTGATTCCGCCTTCTCTGCTCCACATGGGCAGGGTTCTGGAGCACTTCAGCAGCCTTTCGAGAGAAGTGAACCTGGACTACGAGCGCAGCATGAACAAGATCAACTTTGACAAAATCGTCTCCTCCAAGCCCAAGACGTTCTCCTATGTGACCCTGCCTGAGAAAGAGGAGGAGAAGGTGCCCAAGCAAGGTGACGCTGGCTAGACAGAGGCAGGCCCACGGCCACCCACGGCCAGAGCCCCTCCTGCCCCTCCCTCTGGGACCTCCTCTGTCCCCAGCATTCATCACCTTCTTTTCCTACCTGTCTGGAGAGCTGGGGGTTGGGGTTGTGGGGGTGGGGTAGAAGAAGGCTCTTTGATTTATTATTTTTTTAATTTTAATTTTAAAATATTTATTATTTATTTATTTATATGGGCTGTGCCCGGTCTTAGTTGTAGCATGCGGGATCTTTTTAGTCGTGGCATGTGGACTTCTTAGTTGTGGCACGCATGCGGGATCTAGTTCCCCAACCAGGTATCGAACTTGGGCCCCCTGCAGTGGGAGCACAGAATCTTACCCACTGGACCACCAGGGAAGTCCCCGAAGGCTTTTTAAAAAATAGTAGTCTGAGCAGTGCAGAAGTGGCAAGGTAAACATGGACTAGGAAAGCAATTGTCCAGAAGTGGATGAAAAGTGCTCTGATTTTCTGACCTAGGGACATGCAGTCCTTTTCTTCCTCCAGTAGCAAGAGTAGGTTGGCACTGCTGCAGCTCCATTTGACATGTGGCAGACCGAATCTCAGAGCTCCTTGCTTGGAGCTCTCTGATCCCTGCCCCAGCTTCCATGTGTGTGAGGTACCCAGGAAACTGGGGTGGGGTGCAGACCATGGGAACTCCCAGGGGCCTGATGCCCACGTCTTCCTTTCTTGGTGCTCCAGGGCAGGCCCCAGATGGGCCCCAGGGGTTGTGTGCAGGTTGGCTGGGAGGGAGTGAGGAGGGAGCCCATGGTTCTCACTCACCTTCAAGGGGCCTGTGATCCAGAGTGACCTGGAGGGAATTGGTTTACCCACCCCAGAGTGGGCATTTCACTGTGGAGCCTTGGGGTCACCCAGGTAAGCCATGGGGAAAGAGGGGTTCCAGGGACATGGGTGTCTCTTCCAGGGAGGAGGCAGGAGTTGTTCCCTCCATCAATACCTGGTAGATCCACCCTGACCCCTGGTACATCCAAGGCCCATCTGACACTGGCCCTTGACCCCATCCCTGCAGGTCTGGTGAGTGTCCCCCAGTACCCATTTCAGGAACAGAAGGCAGACTTCACCTTCGTGTCCTTGCTCACACGGTCGGAGGTCATCACGGCCCTCAGCAAGGTGCGGGCTGAGTGCAGCAAGGTGACCGCTATGTCCCTCTTCCACTCAAGCCTCTCCAAGTACAGCCGCTTAGAGGAGTTTGAACAAATCCAGTCACAGACCTACTCCCAGGTGCGTGGGCATCCAGGGCACAGAGGGTGATAGCGGGCCAGGGCCTCGGAGCTGATGGACACAGACAGGGGCCCTGGGAAGCCCGGAGTTGATCAGCCGAGAGCCCCTGCTTTCCTTAAAACCAGGCCTTGCCTCTTCCTAGACCTTGCGGGAAGCTGGGGTGGGTGCCAACCGGGTGTTTCATCTTAGAGAGAAAAGGAAAACCAGGCTGGGCTCCCTTTCTAGTCCTTTTCCATCCCAACACTGGTGGCCTCTGAAGCAGACTCCCAGTCTTGGAAAGGGGAGCAGGAACCCCATGCACCCCCATATCTACCTGAGCATGGGAGTGTGAGGGGGAGAGGTGCAGCCTCATGGGAGACAGGCACCAGTGGGCCCAGGAGGAGAGCTCCTTTCTGCTCCACTCTGTGCCTCGATCTCTCTCTCTCTGCCTCATTCTCTGTGTCTCTGTGTCTCTCCCTTGGCTGGAGGGAAAGCCCTGCTTTTGCTGCCCCTCCCTCCCTCATCCCCCCACCTCCAGAAGCCCTGGTCCCTGTGGGTCATAGAGGGTGTTGGTTGGCAGGGCTTGGCAGTAAGTTGGGGTTGTAGGGAGATCCCTTCATGGTCATCTGAGTCTGGAGAGTGCCCGAGCATGGTGGCTGTGGGCAGTGCGCCCCGCAGGCAGCCACGTGATGCCACCTGTGGCCACCGCAGGTGCAGATGTTCCTCAAGGACAGCTGGATCACCACGCTCAAGGTGGTCATGCGCAGCAGCCTGCGTGACATGAGCAAGGGCTGGTACAACCTCTACGAGACCAACTGGGAGGTGTACCTCATGTCGAAGCTGCGCAGGCTGATGGAGCTGCTCAAGTACATGCTGCAGGACACGCTGCGCTCCCTGGTGCAAGACTCTCTCTCCAGCTTCGCGCAGTTCATCAGCGATGCCTGCTGCAGCGTGCTCGACTGCGCCGACGACATGGTCTGGGGCGAAGACTTCATAAACAGCCCCTATAGGTGGGGCTCGGCTGGGCAGAGGCACCTGTCGACACCAGAGCTGTTCCTTGTCAGGTGCCGGCGGCTAGGGCGGTACAGGGTCAGGGGGCCAGGCAGCCAGGGGCAGGGTGCCCAGCACTGCTGGGTCCTGGACACAAGGGTGGGCCTGGCTCCTGCCCTGGTTGCTGGGAAATGTCCCAGCAGCTCTGCCTGGCATGTCTTCTGGTGACTTCCATCTCTGTCACTGAGTTCCTCAGTTGAGAAGTGTTTTTTGAGCACTTGCCATGAACCAGGTGGGGTTCTAGGGGAACAAGAGGGGTGCGGCCCCTGCTCTCACATGGGCACAGACAGCAATCAAAGATACAAACAGATACAGTTATTGCTGATCTCGGCAGGGGCTCTGACATATCCAGGAGAGGGGACGTTGCCAAGCGGGTCAGGGAGGAAGTGGCATCTGAGCCAAGAACTGAGACAGAGGAAACCAGCCATGAGGGGATGGTGGGGAGCGGGCACCAGCTGGAGGGCCTGGAGCCACGGAGGGAAGAGAAAAGTTGGGGCCGTCATGGAAGGAAAGGCCAGTGGCTATGGCTGGAGAGGGAAAGGCAGGGAGGGTTGGTCAGGATGACTCGGGAGAGGTTGCGAGGACCAGGCCAGACCATATAGAGCCTCCTGCGGTCATGGTTGGGGGCTGGATTTATTCTGATTGTGGTCAGCAGCCATCAGAGGGGAGTAACAATCCAAATTATATTCCAAAACCATGCTCTGGGTTTGTGAGGATGAGTGAGGCAGAAGAGAAGTGAGACCAAGGCTCTTACCATTGTCTAGAAAAGGGGTGATGGGGCTGGGTAGGGCAGATTTGGGGCAGTGAATAGGCCGTAGTGCTGGGGAGAGGATGTGTAGGAGGAAGAGGGCAGGGGAGGAGACCAGGCTGACTCCTGGGGTCCACTGAGCCCTGGTGGGAGTCAGGGAACATGGAATGTCTGAAATGCTCATTTGAGGTCAGGGTGGTTGACAATCCAGAGTGCGGGGGAGGCTTGGCTGGGATCTAGGCTTGAAGGTCGTTGCATGTAGTGGGTGTCTGGAGCCAAGGATGGTGGGCTCCCAGGGATAGCATGGACGCCACAAGTGCCCAGGGCCTCTCCAACCTTCCCTGATGACCTCAGGACTGCGTGGAGGTCGTCCTCCCTCTCCCTGGTGCCCATGGGCCTCTGGGCAAGTGGCAGGAATGGAGGAGCCTGTCTGGTTGGTGTGGGTCTTTCTCTCTGGTAACTTGGAGGTTTCTGGGAAGAGGGCAGAGGCAAGTCTCGTGCATGAAGAAGCTCCAGAGCCATAATGCCGGCAGCAAGGGAAGGGACTCGGCTTCCTGTGCGCAGCCCTCTTCAGGCCCCTGCCCACAATCCACCCGACCACTGTCCCTGCAGGCCCCGCAAGAATCCCCTGTTCATCGTGGACCTGGTGCTGGACAGCTCAGGGGTGCACTACAGCACGCCGTTGGAGCAGTTCGAGACTTCTCTGCTCAACCTCTTTGACAAGGGCATCCTGGCCACCCACACGGTGCCCCAGCTGGAGAAGGTACAGCGGCACTTATGCCAGGGTGCTGCCACAGTGTCAGAGCAGTTCAGCTTCATCATGGCTGGCAGTGTGCTCAGCCCTTTAATTCTTGAATAGCTCATTTAGTCCTCACCACAAGCTGAACTGGGTACCATTAACATCCCCATTCTGTAGATGAGGCTTGGAGAAATTTTGCCCAAAGTCATATAGCTGCTAAGGGTCAGACCTGCGATTGGAACTAGGCTCACTCACCCACTCCTGCCACAGCCATGTCTGACCCAGATCCCATCCAGCTCCTGACCTCTCTCTTCCACTCAAGATGTAGACAGAGACTGACCTCCACTCTTGGGACCCCTTCTCAAAGGTCCTCATTTGTCACCACAGCACAGCCTGCTACCCCAGGCCCCACAGCTGCTGTAACTCCAGTCCCCTCTTCTGTCCCTTGCTGGTCAGTCAGAGACATCAGTGACCTGGTTGTCCTGTTGGCCTTGAGCTGAGCCAGGCAAGGTAGAGGAAGATGCTGTCCCTTGGTGGGCCACCTGGGCCTCCCGCCTTGTATTAGTCCACAGCCTCATCTAAGAGATGTGGCAGCAGACCCTCTGCCCTGCCCCCACCATGCTGTCTATGCTCGGCCACGCTGCCGCTCACTCAGTCTTTGGACCACACTCCAACCCTTCTGCCCGCCTGCCCTGTGGCTCATCCAGCTCTGTGCGCCTTCCCACCTTGCCCCACAGCTGGTGATGGAGGACATCTTCATCAGCGGTGACCCCCTGCTGGAGTCGGTGGGGCTTCATGAGCTGCTGGTGGAGGAGCTGCGGGCCGTCATCGCCAATGCTGTGTGCAAGGCCACAATCCCACTGCAGGCCTACGCCAAGGAGTACAGAAAGTACCTGGAACTGAACAACAATGATGTTGGCACCTTCCTCAAGTGCGTGGGTGCGTCAGAGTGTGTCTGCCTGTCTGTGTGACCCCCACTCACCCTCTCACCACCCTCTGCCCCTTGTGGGTGCCCGCTGTCCACAGGGCCTTCCAGACGCAGTGCCCGTCGGCTGAGGAGGTGCGGGAGGTGGTGCTCACCCACCTGCAGGAGAAAGAGATCCTGGACAGCTCGTTGCCCAGCATCATCATCATCGGTCCCTTCTACGTCAACGTCAACAACGTCAAACAGAGCCTGTCCAAGAAGTGCAAGGCCCTGGCCACTTCCATGCTGGACATCCTGGCTAAGAACCTGCACAAGGAGGTGGATGATGTAGGTGCCCACCTGCCCGGGCCCAGAGACCGCACCAGCACACACACCGTGCATATGTAGTGAACTCCCATGAGTGAGGCTCAGGGGTGTCTGCAGACATCCAGGCCAATGGAAGGGTCTGGAAGTCACCCTGCCTCGACCCTGCCTGGGGTCATATGGGAGGTCCCAGGAAGTGGGGGCTTCTATCTTTTCCCCTGGACTTGTAAAGAGCTGGGAACCCCTCACAAAGAACACCCTGAGATCATCATTTCGCAGAGCTGAGGGTGTGCAGGTGCAGGCGGCTGGGGAGGGGGAAACGCACTGCGTGACCTTCAGCTCCCCAGTGTGCTGGAAGGGAGCATCTCTTTTCAGAATGCACCGTAGGATGTGGTGGGGTGGGGGCAGTTCCCTGTTGGGAGATACTGGGACCAAGAAGGAGGAGCAGGCCCCTGGGAAGGCAAGGGAGGGGCACACGGCCTCCCCAGCGCCCTCCCCCTCCTGCCAGATCTGTGAAGAGTTCCGCAGCATCAGCCGCAAGATCTACGAGAAGCCCAACAGCATTGAGGAGCTGGCTGAGCTTCGTGAGTGGATGAAGGGCATCCCCGAGAAGCTGGTGGGGCTGCAGGTGAGGTGGGTACACGGGGGGCTGGGGGCTGGGGACAGGCAGGGGCTGGGAGAGCAGGAGCCGGGAGGCTGGGAGTGAGGTAGACACACAGGGGACAGTTGGCCTCGGAGGGTTATGAGGCTGGGTGCACGATGCAGATTCAGAGCTATGCTGTTTGGGCGGTCAGGAGGGCATGAGTGGGGGGCTGGAGTTTGGAGGTGTGGTGGCCCAGGCCCTTGGAGCCCTGAGCCCAATGCTAGCACCTCCTCCACCACCCCAGGCCTCCCCTCTCTGGAAGAGGGCACCCTCTCCCAAACACCCAACCACTTTGGGGAGCCTGGTCCCAGTTACCCTCCCACCTCCCAGGTACACATAGTTCTCATCAATGCCTATACATGCAGGATCGGATTGTGAAGGTCATG
Organism: Phocoena phocoena; assembly: GCF_963924675.1. NCBI lineage: Eukaryota > Metazoa > Chordata > Mammalia > Artiodactyla > Phocoenidae > Phocoena > Phocoena phocoena. Next base: position 36,363,683 of record NC_089228.1, on the reverse strand, counting down.
GACGACTACCAAGTCATGGACGAGTTCTTTTACAACCTCAGCACAGATGACTTCAATGACAAGTGAGTGTGAGGTCGATCCTCAATCCAGGCGGGAGGTGGGGGAGGAGGTGCTGAGCCATGGCGGCTGCAGGCTGTGCGGTCACACGGCTCCACGTGGGCCAGGGCCACGTGGCCAGTGGGGCAGAAGGAAATCGTTTGGCCCTCTTGGTCTAGGGACCCTGCTGCCCCCCACTCTGTCTCCATTCTCTATCCCATCATTGGCCTGACACACACATGTTCACTGGGCCTGGGATCCCCTTGTTTGTGGTTGAGGCCCTTGGGGGTCCTTGGGAGCATGGCGAGAAGGCAAAGCCCAGCCTGGTGGGTGGTCCCTGGGGAGGAGCACTTGTCCCCCCCCAGCTCAAGAGCCTCATAGGAAATAGCCTCAGGTTGGGACTGCCTTACTGAGGCCAAGAGACCCCTTGCCCAGCCTGTCTTATAGCCTGGGGCTGGCTCCAGGTTGCCAGGGTCTGGGAGAGACTGGCACTGTCTCCTGGGAACCTTGCCCAGGAGCCCTAAGTCACCTGCTTTATGGGACATCCTGGTGCTCAGGGTGGCCTCCCCCACGATCTGCAGCCCAAGGCCAACTGCAAGCAGAATCTCTGAAGCCCACAGGGTCACCAGGTCAGCCAGGCAGAGGGAGTTGATATGAAGGAAGCTGGTCTGGTGGCCCTGTCTGGTCACCAAGGAAATGCAGGCCAGAGGCTGTCACTTTGCCTCATCTGAGCCGAGGCCCCTTACAGACCTGGGGAACTCAGGATCGCTTCTCTCATTTTGGACACCATTCCCTTCTTGTCCTGTCACTGCTCTGGGCACATTGGGTGTGCATCTCCCTGGAAGCTGCCCACAATCCCAGGGCGGGGACTGCTTTCCCTGCCAGGCAGCCCCACACTGCAGTGGTGGCAGTGGCTGCCTCCAGGCTCACTTCTACCTCCCGGTTGCCTAGCCCCGGCTGCTCCAGCTGCCGTCTGGATCCCCCATTCTCCCCTTCACCCTGGCCTGCACACCCCATGATTTCAGTGTGACATTCCCCCCCATAACCCATCCCTTCCCCATCCAGATGGGCTGCCAGCAACTGGCCTGCTAAGATCCTCGGGCAGATAGAGATGGTACGGCAGCAACATATGGAAGATGAGGAGAAGTTCCGCAAAATCCAGATCATGGATCAGAACAACTTCCAGGAGAAGCTGGAAGGGCTGCAGGTGGGGCTGGGTTGAGAACACACACACACCACACACCACACACACACACACACACACACACACACACACACACACGCGCACACACACACACACACATACACCCCACACAGCTCTCCAGGGCCAGGACTTGCCCCTTGCAGTCAGGAGGTGCTGTGTCAATGTTTGCTGGGCGAGTGAACAAGTAGCTAAAAGAATGAACTGAAAGGCCAGAGAGGTGCCTGGGCAGCAAGTTCCAGGAAATTTCAGAGTAGCAAAGAGCCCCAACCCCTCTGTTGTGTCCTCATGGGCACTGTGTCTCCATCGGACCTTGCTGTGTTACCTTGGGGTGGTCAGCTGCCTGTGATAGGCCAGGAACCTCTCACTCCAGGAGAAAGTCCCCTCAGAACTGGGAGATGTTGATGCTCTGGGGACCTCAGTTTCCCTGGGTGTGCACAGGGATGCGTGGGTATAGGTGGGCCCACAGAGGCATCTGATCCCTTGTTCCTTGGCCTGCAGCTGGTGGTAGCTGGCTTCTCCACCCACGTGGAGATTGCGCGAGCGCATGAGATTGCCAACGAGGTGCGCCGGGTCAAGAAGCAGCTGAAGGACTGCCAGCAGCTGGCGATGCTCTACAACAACCGCGAGCACATCTTTGGCTTGCCCATCACCAACGTAGGCCTCCTCTGGGCTCACTGCCCCCCAGCCCTGAGAAGGGCTCGAGGAGGAGCCCATGGCATTTGCGGCCACGTCTGGAGCCAGCTGCCAAGTAGCAGGGCCCTGGCATTTGGGGTGGGGGGGCAGGACTGAGCAGGCTGCAGAGAAGAGCTTACCCCCGTCTCCTGGCCCCTAGGGCGAGGAGGCTGCCTGGACCCAAGCAGGAGGCTGGAGGCTCAGTGCAGGCCTTGCTCAGCCACTCAGAGCCCAGAGCCCATGGGGGGAAGGAAGAAGGGAGGCCAGGCCTGAGTCCATGGGGACAGGATCAGGGACAGCAGCCAGGAGCAAGGAGGGGCCCCAGAAGGAGCATTGTGGAGAGAGACTGGGGAGCACCCTGACACAGCCCCAGCTTTTCTGCCCCTGCAGTATGACAAGCTCTCCAGGATGGTGAAGGAGTTCCAGCCCTACCTGGACCTCTGGACCACAGCCTCCGACTGGCTGCGCTGGTCGGAGAGCTGGATGAACGACCCCCTGTCAGCCATCGACGCAGAGCAGCTGGAGAAGAACGTCATCGAGTCGTTCAAGACCATGCACAAGTGCGTGAAGCAGTTCAAGGACATCCCAGGTAGGCAGCCCAGCCAGCCCGTCCCCTCCTTCCCTGCCTGTGCCAGCTGCCTCTCACTCCTGCCTGCCCTGCCCGGCAGCCTGCCAGGATGTGGCCTTAGACATCCAGGCCCGCATTGAGGAGTTCAAGCCGTACATCCCGCTGATCCAGGGGCTACGCAACCCTGGCATGAGGACCCAGCACTGGGACATGCTGTCCAATGAGATCAACATTAATGTCAGGCCCAAGGCCAACCTGACCTTCGCCCGCTGCCTTGAGATGAACCTGCAGGACCACACTGAGAGCATCAGCAAGGTGGCCAAGGTGGCTGGCAAGGAGTACGCCATCGAGCAGGTGGGCTGCCACCAGCAGGCCCGCCCTGCCCCACCCACATGCTGCCCAATGGTGTGGGAATGTGACAGTATGGGGCCCCATTCACCAGGCCAAGAGGTTGAGGTGCATCCTATTAAGTGCGTTAATAATGCATATGAAGTGCTTGGCATGGTGTCTACCACCCCTATTATTATTCAGTTATTCCTCTCAAGTTATTCCTCTCTCAGGAAGGTGCTGATAGCATTACCTCATTTAACAGATGAGCAAATTAAGGCGCAGAGAGGTTCAGCAATTGGCCAAGGTGGCATAGCCAATAAGGGCTGGAACTGGGACCAGAGCTCCTAACCAGTGCCTTAGCTGCCTCCCAACATGCTTGTTCATGCATGTTGTACACATACACCACATGTGAGAGCGAGTCAGCCTTGGATTCCGATGAGGGTCCATGGGGGATTTGTTGACCAGACAAGCTGAGAGTTTGCTGAGGGGGCCTGAGTGAAGATCATGGCCGGGTAGAACCTGCCCTTCCCCGCCCAGTGCTGCTCAGTGTGGGCCGGCTCTTTCCCGGGACCCAGCCTTGACTCGTTCCTACTCCAGGCGCTGGACAAGATGGAGAAGGAGTGGTCCACCATCCTGTTCAACGTGATGCCCTACAAGGAGACAGAGACCCACATCCTCAAGAGCCCAGATGAGGCCTCTCAACTGCTTGATGACCACATCGTCATGACCCAGAGCATGACCTTCTCGCCCTACAAGAAGCCCTTCGAGCAACGCATCAACTCCTGGGAGAACAAGCTGAAGTTGACCCAGGTGGGCCCTTTCTGTCCTCCCCTCCCCCATCCCCCCACCCTCACAGCACCCTGTCCCAAGGCTGCTCTTTATGGTGTCTGGGTGGGGCTGGAAGTGGTGGAGTGCCTTGCTGAAGGTTTGCACAGCTCCTGGCTCTCTGCCAGTCCCCTCACAAAGAGGAGGGGGACTAGAATGGGGCTCTCCATCTCAGGTTCGGCTGCTGGAGGAGGCAATTCAGAATGTGCCGGTGGGGCCAGTGTTTGGTCCAAAGCTGCAGCTGAGGAGGGGCATGAGAGCTGCCAGCAGACCCCCAAAGTGATGCCTAGGCTTGGGACAGCTAGGACCTCCAGTCTCAGGACTTTCTGGGCTGGACACCACAAGGCCCTGAGGCTCCTCAAAGTCCCCTCCTACTCGGCCCTGAGCTTCTCACTCGCAGCTTCTCACTTGGAGCTGGCTTGGGGTAAGAGAGCCAGGGCACTAGGGACCGCTGCTCTTTGGGGCTCTCAAGGCCAGTGGCCGGCCCTATCTGCAGAACCCTGAGGTCAGTGCCAGGGCCAGGCCTACTGGTATGATTCTGACAGCCCCATGCTGGGAGCTGTTCAGAAACTTCCAGTGAAGGCCAGAAGCTGAGCGAGGAGGGCCTGCCTGTATGTTCCTTGGGTCACCCAGAGAGGCCTGAGCTCATCAGCATTGTCCCTGGGTCTCCGTCCTTTGCTCACACTGTCCTCTCTACCTGGAGTTCCATCTCCTCCAGGGCTCAGCATCGAGCGGCCCTCATTGATTCCCCCACACCTGAATGCAAGGTATTCCCATCGAGGCCCTTGGTCGGTGCCTCTTACAGAACCCATCACACACACTGGGCCCTTGGTGATTCAGAGGCAGAACTGGCTGTTTAGAGGATTGTGGGCTCCTCAAGGGCAGGGACCACACCCTCCTCTGTTTCCTCTGGAGCCCACATGGACTTGACCTGGGCCTGACACAGGCTGGCCACAGCACACTGTTTCATGAAGAAGAGAATGAACAAATGAATGAATGGGTTTGCACTGATAGGAAATGGCAAGAGATGAATTTGGAAAGGGGAATCTGGAGGCAGAGGGGAAAGTGGCTTGAAGAGGTCTCACTCTTGGACTGATGTTTCACAGAGTATTTTAGGGGATCTCAAGCTCAAGTCCCAGTACACCTCAAAGAATCGAGGGGTCATAGACCCAGAGTCCTCCCAGGAGAGGAGACTGGCTTGGTCTTCCATGCACTGGGCTCTTTCCTTGTTACTTTAGGGTTTGCTAGTTGGGGCGTGGTTCTCTCATAGGAAGACTGGCTCCCCTGGCTCTGTTGGAGGATTGGGCATCCTGTGGGGGCTTTGCGGTTTCTCTGGAGGGCAGACATCCATGCAGCCTCTTTGCTCCCAGGAGTACCGTGGCTGACAGCGCCATCTAGAAATTTTCCCGTGGACACTGGCTCTGGTGCCCAGTGCTCTGCCTAGAACTCTAGTGGGATAGAATGTCTAGGTCATGGGGGACAGGACCCAACTTGGACCCCAGGCCCTGACAGTCCATGCCCTGTCCAGGAGGTGCTAGAGGAGTGGCTGAACTGTCAGCGGGCTTGGCTCTACCTGGAACCCATCTTCAGCTCTGAGGACATCAACCGGCAGTTGCCGGTAGAGAGCAAGCGCTACCAGACCATGGAGCGGATCTGGAGGAAGATCATGAAGAATGCCTACGAGAACCGGGAGGCGAGCTCACCCGGGGATGGGAGGGGGAAGCTGGGACTACCGGGGAGCCTCCTGGTCTTGTCTCTACTGAACAAGAAAGACTGGAGGACAAGTCCAAGGCTTTGGTCTTGGCCCGTGTCCCCCTGGGTGGGCTCCCCAGTCTTGAGAGACATTCCTCAGAAACACAGCAGTTGATGGTTTTCCCCTTGGAGATTTTCAGTCCACAGTAGTATTTTTATTATTTAATTAAATTAATTAATTAACTTTATTTGTGGTACGCGGGCCTCTCACTGTTGTGGCCTCTCCCGTTGTGGAGCACAGGCTCCGGGCACGCAGGCTCAGCACCCATGGCTCACGGGCCTAGCCGCTCCGCGGCATGTGGGATCTTCCCGGACCAGGGCACGAACCCGTGTCCCCTGCATTGGCAGGCGGACTCTCAACCACTGCGCCACCAGGGAAGCCCCACATTAGTATTTTTAAAGACCCTGACAAGTCCTACAGCAAATCAAATTACTTGGCTTTGGTTAACCCTATTTATTTTGATCATAGACCTCTTTTCTGTGGGGCTGACAGGGGTGATGGAGGCAGCCCCTGGCTCGGGGCAATTTTCCTGCCCCCGTTTCTTCACGGGCCCCACTGAAGGTCTCTACGTGGCAGGCATGGGTCCTCTGTGAGCCCACCTTGCTGTTTCCCAGTCAGACCGCTCTTACTTCCAGTTTCTCTCTGACCCGGGCCATCCAGGTGATCAATGTGTGCTCTGACCAGAGGCTGTTGGACAGCCTGCGGGACTGCAACAAGCTGCTGGACATGGTGCAGAAGGGCCTCAGCAAGTACTTGGAGACCAAGAGGAGCGCCTTCCCCAGGTGGGCACCATTGGCCCATGCCCACTCTGTCAGTGCCTGCCCACGAGGCTGGGGCCCCAGTGCCCCTCCAGGCTGGGGTGCAGGGATGTCAGTGGTACTGGGGCAGCTGGGACCCAGTGGCTGCCTGACCCACTCCCTCACCCCTGTTCCCCTGGCAGATTCTATTTCCTGTCTGATGATGAGCTACTCGAGATCTTGTCCCAGACGAAGGACCCCACAGCTGTGCAGCCCCACCTACGCAAGTGCTTTGAGAACATCGCCCATGTGGGTAACTGGGCCAAGGGCTCAGGGCCAGGAGCACTGGGGCACCTTCCCAGGGAGCACACCTCTTCTCTCACCTCAAGTCTCTTTAGCAGGAAATGAGGTGGCAAGTGAGATTCCTGGCTCTTAGAGACATACCTGGGGCCTGTGGGAGGAAGGTCAGCTGCAGAGCCCTTGGCTCAGGGTTGGGGGACCCTTGCTCCCAGCTCACCCAGGGGATCCCTGGCCCCTGCCATACACTGAGGTTCTGGCTAGGCTGAGAAACCCATGAGGACAGAGGCTCCTGACTCTCCTTCTCCTCATCTTCGTCTATGAGGGAGGCCACACAGGCTTGCGCAGGAGGGGGACATGCAGGGCAGGCTTAGTCCCCTTCCCCAAGTGGGCTGTGCCACAGCTGGGGACAAGGCAGTCCCATCTTGCCCACAAGCAGTCAGGGAAGGCCCAGCCAAGGTGGAGCTCTCTTCCAAATGTGAGAGCCACCTTCTGAAGGTGGAGGGCACAGGCAGGGTCAGCGCTGGGGCTCTGGTGGGCAGGGCTTCTGGGCACACTGAGGGTAACCCCACTCTTAACTGCCCCCTGCCCACAGCTGCTCTTCCAGGAGGACCTGGAGATCACACATATGTACTCGGCAGAGGGTGAGGAGGTGCAGTTGTCCTTCTCCATCTACCCATCCAGCAACGTGGAGGACTGGCTGCGGGAGGTGGAACACAGCATGAAGGCCAGTGTGCGGGACATCATCGAGAGAGCCATCAAGGCCTACCCCACAGTGAGCCACGCCTCCCCTCCCAGCACAGCCTCCCAACCTACTCGTTCTTCCGTTTGCTCCTTTCTCAGTGCCTCTGTGCTCTATCACGGGGGCTGGGCTACCTGTCTACCTCATCCTCAGTCAGCCAGAGTGTCTCTGGGGGCAAAGGGTCCTTGGGGCCCACTCAGGGAGGAATCTGAAAACAACCTCTAAAAAGTGAGAGTGGCTCCTAGTGATAATCAGTTGCTGTGGTTACGTTTCGTGCACTCACTGTGTGCCAGGCCCTGGGATGGGACTTCACCCCCATTACCTCTCTCAGCCCCACAATCAGTGGCTAGCCTGGGTGTTAAGCCTTATCCTACAAAGTAGCCGAGAGATGTTTCCTGCCCAAAGGGCATGTGATTCATAGGTGGCAGTCAGGATTTGAACCCAGGACTGTGTGTTCCCCAATCCTGGGCTCCCACCCCTCTGCTTCCAGGTCTCCTCTGCAGAGGAAGTAATGACTCTGCCCAGCCCTGAGAGGCCCAGAGCTTAATGGCTTCTCTGCTTTCGAGGTGGAATTAACAACCTGAGACCAGAAGCACAGATGACATTTAAGGGAAAAACAGTGTGCAGGGTCGGGGCTGGCAGCTTCCTGGGTCAGCCCCGTCTGTGTTATCGTCCCAGATACTCAGGACTCAGTGGGTTCTGAACTGGCCTGGCCAGGTGACCATAGCCGGGTGCCAGACCTACTGGACCATGGAGGTGGAAGAGGCTCTGGAGGCCAGCAACCTCAGTACCCAGCTGTTCCCCCAGCTTGCCCGGCAGGTGAGACTCAAGGGGGTCACCATCTGCTCCCCACAAACACCCCACACCCTGGGAGAGCCCAGGCCTTCCAGGAGCTTTGTTGTGTACTGATCCTGGAAGAGGCCTGTTGTTGGAGCCAAAGAGTAGAAAGTCAGACACCCTTGAAATGAGTGTCTCATGACCAGCCACAAGTGGGAGGTATTGGGGCTCTGAGGGGAGCTCTGAGGACAGGCGGATGCCCCTCACCCTAAGGTCACAGTGGGAGCCTCCTCCTGAAGCCCTCCTGGGCTACCCCGCAGCCTGCGCTCACTCTGTGCACTAGCTCCTCACCACACTCCTTCCTCAAGCTCCTCGCCAGGCCCCACCACCTCACCTGGCCCTTGACACCATAAGCTGCAGGGAGGCAGATGCCATGCATGTGCCTCCATTTTTATCACTTCCCTGCCAGACTTCCCATGTGACCAGTGCCCTGCCTGCCCTCCCCCTGCCTGGTCACTGCACCCCACCCATCCCAGACCATCAGAAGCCCCCAGAAAAGAGGGGTGGTTCCTGGTGGAAGCCCACCCTCTGAACAAGGGAGGGGAAGCCTGCCTGCAGTGTGGCCCTGCCCATTCCTGATGGTGTCCCCTGACTCCTGCAGCTCAGTGACCTGGTGGCACTGGTGCGGGGGAAGCTGTCCCCCATGCAACGAGCTGTGCTGTCAGCACTAATCGTCATCGAGGTCCACGCCAAGGATGTGGTGAACAAGCTGATTGAGGAGAAAGTGGTCAGTGTGAATGACTTCGAGTGGATCTCACAGCTGAGGTGAGGAGGCAGGCGGTGTGGCCACGTCCAGGGCCAGAGCAGCAGCAGGAGGGGTCAAGGGATGTGGGGAGTCAACTACAATAGGGTGGTCCCAGCCCTCGGGGCCCTGGGGCAAGTTGGGCGCCTAGATGACTTCACTCCCCAAAATAACCGCCTCTCCCCTACCACATACCCTGCACAATGGACCGTGGTCCACATGGCCTGGGAACCTATCTCCCTGCAAAACCAGGTACTACTGGATGAATAACAACCTGTACATCCGGGTCGTGAATGCCAAGTTCATCTATGGCTACGAGTACCTAGGCAACAGTGGGAGGCTGGTGATCACGCCCCTCACGGACAGGTGAGTGCCCCCCTCCCCACGTACCCTCCCACACTGGGCCCCTCCCTCCAGTTCTGACTGGCCCAGGAGTCCAGGACCCACAAGGCACAGTCAGTCCATCAAAGGTTAGTAGCTCAGCTTTCGGGTTTAAAACTGGCTCTGCCTGTCATGGGCTGGGCGACCTTGGGCAGGTGGCTCAACGCCCCCTATGCCTCAGTTTCCTCTGCAGCTTCCTCAGGGTGGTTATGAGAGTTTTGTGAGCTGATGTGTAAAGCTCTTAGCACCTGTGTGGTGCTGGGTAAGCATCTAATGGGTGTGGGCTTTACTGATTTTATCAGTCAGATCCTCCTTTCAACACGAGAGAGGAATTGATTTTGAGAGAAACAATGGGCGAGTCCCTTGACAAAGTGAACACTTCTCTTCTAAAGCAATCAGTTGTTTCCTCTGGCTGTCTGTATTTAGTAGCAGCTGGATTTTCAAATTGGGTTTTGAGGAAAGGAAGGGAAGAGTGGCCACAGGTCAGCCATCCTGGCAGGTCCCTGAGCCAAGCGCTGCAGGGCCATGGGGTGGGGGAGCACTGGCCAGGTGGACGAGGGCTCCAGTCCTGACCCTGGCAGCCAGGGCTGGGCCTGCCTGGGGCCCTGAGAACAGGGAGGAGCAGGAGCTGCCCCTCCACAGGGCCCAAGACGGTGGGGGATGGGGGCTGTCTCTCCTCATGCCTTTGGAACTCCTGAGGAAGGTGCACAGCCCACACCCATCTCCTCTCACTCCCACAGGTGCTACCTGACCCTGACTGGGGCCCTGCACCTCAAGTTTGGGGGTGCGCCAGCTGGCCCAGCTGGCACAGGGAAAACTGAGACCACAAAAGACCTGGGCAAGGCCTTGGCCATCCAGACCGTTGTGTTCAACTGCTCTGACCAGCTCGACGTCATGGCCATGGGCAAGTTCTTCAAGGGCCTAGCCAGGTAAGGCTTGGTGTGCAGGTGGCACAGACAGGGCAAGAAGGCTGAGCTCTCCCGGGACATTGCCGAGAGGAGCCTCACGGTTTGGTGGAGGGGAGGGGATGGGATAACAGGAGTCAAAGGCTCGGCCCCTGGCGGCCACTGGGACGGGGTGGTGGGCGGTGGGATTGTGGCTGAGCTGACAGAGAGCGCCACTGAGGGCTTCCTCCCCAGCAGAGTCAGCGGGGGCCCCTGGAGGTGCCAGGTGGCTCTGAACTCATATCCCCCCTCAACATTCTCCCCTCAGTGCTGGGGCCTGGGCCTGCTTCGATGAGTTCAATCGCATCGATATCGAGGTGCTGTCTGTGGTGGCGCAGCAGATCACCACCATCCAGAAGGCACAGCAACAGCGGGTGAGCCTCCCGGGGGCCACCCCTGTCCACGCCCCCCGCAACTGACCACGTTTTTCCTTCAGCTATACCCGTCCCGCCCATGCCGCCTTACAGCCCCCCACACTGGTGGGGTGAGAAGCCAGGTGCTCAGGCCTGCCCTAAACCCAGCCTCTCTCATCTCACAGGGGACTGGGGTCCCCCCAACCCCAGAAGAGCTGTCTCTGGGGGACTTCTGAAGCCAGTCGGGGAGCCCCATATCCTTACCCCACTCTGGGTACAGCTCCTAGGCCAAGCTGCAGTAGATGAAGCGGTCCCTCCCCACATCCTGACCGTTATGGAAAGTCCCAACCATTTGTCCTTCTAGTTTTGTTCAGGGTGGTCAGAGGTCTTCTCCTGGGGATAAGAGCTGGGAGGCTGGCAGGTGTCCCAACCCCAGTAAGGCGTGGGTCCTAGTAAGGGCTGAGTTTGCCCAGGTCTAAGGAGAATCAGTGTTGGGAAATGGGGGTGGAAGAAGATATGTGAAGGGAAGGGGAGCGGGACCTGGGAGGCCACGGGTAGCCAGTGGGATCAGAGGTCTTAGGCCAGATCCTGAGAGAGGAGCCAACCCATGGTCAGGGGTCCAGTCCAGGCTGACCAGTTATAGTCAGGACAGGGACATCAAGAAGGGATGAGGGGGAACATCCAGAGGATGGGGCAGGTGAGCCAACCCCTCCCTACCCCTGTAGGTGGACCGCTTCATGTTTGAAGGTGTTGAGATCCCACTTGTGCAGTCCTGCGCTGTGTTTATCACCATGAACCCGGGATACGCTGGTCGCACGGAGCTGCCCGATAACCTGAAGGTGAGTTCGGACCTAGGTTTGTCCAGGAGGCTGCTCAGGGTATTGGGAAGCACCAGAGCTGTGGCCTGGGCTCAGAGATGCTAAAGCACTTATGCAAGTACACACAGCTGCTGGATATCAGGGACTGTGCTTCCCCATCGCAGCCCTCCTGCCCAGGGGCCCTGAAGCCCACCCCCAGCCATGGAGAGGAGGGCCCAGGCTTGTCCTCAGGGCTTGGGAGAAGGTAAGGGGCAGGTTCAAGTCAACACAAAGGACCGGTTTCTAACGGGCAGAGGGATCCACTCATAGGGGCATATAAGCCTCAGCTGTGGTAGGCGCAGTGGAGGGAGGATCCAAGCGTTGGTGGGGGAGGAGGGCAGTGAAGCTTCCTTCAGAGGACCAGACAGTCCAGAGAGCAGGTGGTGCTCTGGGAGGGGAGGTTGGCCTCTCCATTCACACGGACACCATGTGCCCCAGGCACTGTTCCGGCCTGTAGCCATGATGGTTCCAGATTACACCATGATCGCTGAGATCTCCCTCTACTCCTTTGGCTTCAACGAGGCCAATGTGCTGGCCAAGAAGATCACGACCACCTTCAAGCTATCCTCCGAGCAGCTCAGTTCCCAGGTGAGGTCATGCCCTAACCAGGTTCCAGGGTCTGAGAGCTGCTGCCTTCCCCTAGCAACCCTAGGAGATAGGTATTACATCCCCATTTCTCAGCTGAGAACACTGAGGTCCTAAGTAGGCAGGAGCCTGGCCAGGCTCATGTGGTGCACAGGGGGGCTGGAGCAGGAGCCGGGAACAGATGCCCACCTGGGCCAGTTCAGGTGCAAGCGAGGGTCAGCCAGTAAGAGACCAAGAGCCACACAATCCAAGGCTGGATAGCAAGTGCACCTAGGTCTCGTGGGACCAGAGTGGGACAACCAGCACCCCCTCCACCCGAACCTCCCAACACCAGGGCCTTCCCCTCAGTGAGCTGAGCCCAGGTTCTAGGGCACATACTGTTGGTATAGGCACCAGCACTGGCGGATGAGCTTTCCTGTTTGACTCCAGTCTCAGGCAGGCTCCCCCTTTGCAGTGGCAGAGATGAGCCCTAGCTCTGGGCTTACATGGTCCCAGCTTAGTTTCTTAATGGTTCCAAAAAAGTCCCTGGTGTCACCCTAATGGGCCCTCTTTAGGTGACCTGCTCATGTATGAACACCCATCACTGTGGCTTGGGAGACCATACTGCCTTTGACCAGGTGGGGCCCACCAAAACCCATGGGCTAGAGGAGCATTCTGTTACTGGGAAAAACAGCAGCTGTCCACAGAGTGCACCATAGGTGCCAGTGCCTCCACACACCCTTCTTTCTAACCATCCACTTTCAACAATGTACCCCCTCAATAGAGCAGCTATCCCCACATTGTTCTGGAAATGCAATCAACCCTTCCCAAATGCTGATGACCCAAAGCCAAGCCCAGTCTCTTCATCCAGCTCCAAGTCCAAGATTTCTGGGAAATGTGCTGGTCTGTGGGTCAGGTCCAGATGTAGCTTCCTGGTCTGGCACCATGAGGCAAAATGATAAGTTTAACTATTTCCAACACACCTGCTATATAATGGAGAGAAACAGAACCAGAGGCAAAAGCGGGGAAAGCCAAGGTAGTACGGCCGAAAGGGTGGGTCTGGAGAGATATGATGAATGTTAGAAGGAAGCTTAAAGGCCATCGAGGCAAGTCTGCTTGTGGCACAGATGGGAAACTCTTTCATCCCCTTTTGAACAAAACTTGAGTGCCTCCCTGCCCTTGGCGCTGTGCTGGGACTACAGGGATTGAGCCATGACCAAGGCAGACTCCTCACTCTCAGGGGCCAAGAGGCAAGCAGGGGTGCAGGATAGGTAACCTGGTAAGGGGAGTGGGCCACTGGGGCAGTGAAGTAGAGGGCACCACAGGAACCCAAAGTGGGGTACCTGGCCCAGGCTGGGGAATGCAGGTGGGTGCGGATGGCCTGCAGGGGAAGTGACACCAGCTATGAGCTAGGCGATGAGGCACGGCCAGGTGTCAGGTGGGAGACAGTGTTCCAGACAAAAGACCCAAGAGGGACAATGCTCACCCACACCTCCTCCTGTATGGTGGTGACAGGATCACTATGACTTCGGGATGAGAGCTGTGAAGACTGTGATCTCAGCTGCCGGGAACCTTAAGCGAGAAAACCCCAGCATGGATGAGGTGAGCTGCATCCAAAGAGGTGTCTGGGGAGTGGGGCTCTAGGGAGGCTCTGGAGCAGCTAGAGGGGTGTCTGACCTGGGCCTCTGCTGCAGGAGCTGATTTGCCTCCGGGCCATCCGAGACGTGAATGTGCCCAAGTTCCTGCAGGAGGACCTCAAGCTCTTCTCTGGGATCGTGTCTGACCTGTTCCCCACCATCAAGGAGGAGGTGACTGACTACGGCATCCTAGACGAGGCCATACGCAAGGCCTGTGAGAAGAACAACCTCAAGGACGTGGATGGTGAGCCCCTGGCCCTACCGTCCTGTGGTGCCAGAGGAGGGCTGGGTCCAGCCCCCCCAGGTTGCAGTCCAGCCTCAGGGTCCTTCCCGCCTGGCCAGGCATGCGGCAGGCTGGGGCTCTCTGCCCCTATCTCCGCTGGGACACTTCAGGTGGTGGGAGTCTAGGGAAAAACTCTCCTTCACTCTCACATCAACACTTCTGACACCAGATGTATGGGGTTTTACCCCACGCTCATCAATTCTCGAACACAGCTGTGTTCTACAATTCAATTCAATCCTGACATTAATCAGAGTTAGCATAGACCCCACAGGTTACGGGCTCAGTCCCACAAGACTGCCCCCACTTCAGATACTAGTCACAAGTACTGGCTCCCCAGGTTACCCACAACCTCTGTCCTATTTGGCTACAAATCAGAGGTTCCCATGATCCCGCCCCCCTCCGGCTTGATCATTTGCTAGAACAGCTCAAAGAACTCAGGGAAACACGAACGCTTGCTGATTTATTATATAATAAAGGATGTGATAAAAAGGATACAGATGAACAGCGGGATGAAGAGATACATAGGGCGAGGTCTGTCCCTGTGGAGTGGGGGTGAGTCACCTTCCCAGCCCGTGGATGTGTTCACCAATCCAGAAGTTCTCCAAACCCTTACTTTTGGGATCTTTTTCTGAGGATTCATCATGCAGGCATGGTCACTTATTAACTCCACTTTCAGACCCTCTCCCATCTCCGGAGAATGAGGGTGGGCCTGAAAGTTCCAAGCTTCTTCCGGTGACCAGTCCCCTCCCAGGAGTTCACCACCAAGAGTTGCCTCATTAGAACATAAGATGTTCCTAACACTTGGGAAATTACACAGTTAGGAGTTCTGTGTCAGGAACCAGAGACTAAATATTGAAACTTGAAGGTTCTCCAAGCACCCCTATTTACAAGGGTTTGAGGAGCTCTGCATCAGGAACCAGGAACAGAGATTGCCTATTATTTCACAGTGGGGAAGCAGGTGCTGCCCTTCCTCCCCGTGGAGGAGCAGTCACAGCTTGGACCACACCCTTGGCCTTGTTACTCCTTGACAGAGGCTCTCCTCTGCCTCATCCTCACCTGCTTGGGGTGGGAATGGGGTTTGATGTCTGGGTTGGGGGAAGATGATGAGCCCATCCACACCCCTGCCCTTCACTGTTCTTCATTAAATATGCGGCCCTAAGCACCCCCCAGGCCTGCTGAGGCCCCAGCAGGCAAGTTGAATGAAGCCTCAAACTCTTCTCTCCCTCACGGCCTTGGGGCAGCTTTGCCAGCACCAAATAACTGGATCTTGTTCCTTTGGCAGGGGCCCCCAGACCTGCATCGCTCTCCTGGACCCCTCTTCTTGGGCTAAAGTGATGTGCTCATTCCCCGCCTGTGTGGGTCTGGCCTGCCACTGCAGCAGGCAGCTGCCCCTACAGCTCTGGTCTTGGTCAGTCAGAGACCCTGACCGACACCGGATCTTTTATTTATTTATTTATTATTTATTTTTGGCTGCATTAGGTGTTTGTTGCTGCACGTGGGCTTTCTCTAGTTGTGGTGAGCGGGGGCTACTCTTCTTTCAGGTGTGCGGGCTTCTCATTGCTGTGACTTCTCTTGTTGCAGAGCATGGGCTCTAGGCACGTGGGCTTCAGTAGTTGTGGCATGCAGGCTCAGTAGTTGTGGCTCACGGGCTCTGGAGCACAGGCTCAGTAGTTGTGGTGCCAGGGCTCGAACCCGTGTCCCCTGCATTGGCAGGCAGATTCTTTTTTTTTTTTTAAAGTTATTTTTAGCATTCAGGATTTCTTTTTTTTTAAATTTATTTATTTATTTTTGGCTGTGTTGGGTCTTCGTTTCTGTGCGAGGGCTTTCTCTAGTTGCGGCGAGCAGGGGCCACTGTTCATCGCGGTGCGTGGGCCTCTCAATGTTGCGGCCTCTCTTGTTGTGGAACACAAGCTCCAGACATGCATGCTCAGTAGTTGTGGCTCGCAGGCCTAGTTGCTCTGCGGCATGTGGGATCTTCCCAGACCAGGGCTCGAACCCGTGTCCCCTGCATTGGCAGGCAGATTCTCAACCACTGCACCACCAGGGGAGCCCGGCAGGTGGATTCTTAATCACTGTGCCACTAGGGAAGCCCCTGACCCTGGATCTTGTCCCTGGGATTTTGCCTCATGTTGGCCAGCACTTCCCTGGGGCCGTGCTCTCAGTAAGCTGGATGGTAGCTTTGGAACTGAAGTTGATTTTGAGGCCTGTGACAGTTCCTCATTGAGCAAGCCTGTGCCAGCTGGACACCCAACCAGTGGATGTTAGGGAGTAATAGTCACAATGGAAATAATGGCTGGCCATTAGCAGAGAATTCCTGCTCTGTGCCAGGCTGTGTGCTCAGGGCTTCACCTGCCTCTACCTATGAGGTAGGTACTACTGCCATCCCCATTTTACAGATGAGGAAACTGAGGTGCAGGGAGTGAGGTAACCCATCACAGGTCACACAGCAAGCTAGTGTCAGGACCAGGATCTAAGCCCCCACTCTGATCCCTTGGCTCCCTGCCATGTCCTTCCAGGATTCCTGATCAAGTGTATCCAGCTGTATGAGACCACGGTGGTGCGGCACGGCCTCATGCTCGTTGGGCCCACGGGCTCTGGCAAGAGTAACGTAAGTGTTCCCTGTGCTATACAGTAGGTCCCTGTTGGTTATCTATTTTAAATACAGCAGTGTGTACATGTCAGTACATGTACATGTCAGTTCCAAACTCCCAATCTATCCCTCCCCCCACCCTTTTCCCCTGGCAACCATAAGTTTGCTCTCTATACTCCAGTATAAAATAAAAATTAAAAAAAAAAAAAGACTAATATAAGTGGAGCCTAGCTGGGCAGCCCAGTACCCAGACAGTGGACCTGAGGGTAGAGCAGCCTCAACAGGGGTCTTGGCCCCCACTTGCGCCTCCTTGGCCTTTAGAATACCATCCTGCCGTGGCCCACAACCCACTTCAGCCCTTCTCTCCAGCGAGCTTGGAGGCTTACTCTTGGCTGGCCCTTCTCCACAGTGTTACAGAGTCCTGGCAGCTGCCATGACGTCACTGAAAGGGCAGCCATCCATCAGCGGCGGTGTGTACGAGGCCGTCAACTACTATGTGCTCAACCCCAAGTCCATCACAATGGGCCAGCTGTACGGGGAGTTTGACCTGCTCACCCATGAGTGGTGAGTGGCCCGGGACTCCTCCAGTGACTGCCCTGCTCCCAGACCTTTGCAGGCTATGGGTCGTGGGCCGCCTCCCTCCCTGAGCCAAGTGGAAGGTCGGGAACTCTGGCTTTGGAGCCCAAATGCCTGGGACTCTACCCACCACTGCACTTGCTCACTGAGTGACCCACCTCACCCCCTGGGCCTTTGTCCCTCATCTGCAAAGTGGGGGAAAAAATGACACCATTATTATGGAAGATGGCTGGGACAGTGTAGCACATGCTGAGCTCTCAGTACATGTTGACTTTTGTTAGTACCCACGAGAGGCTGGTGGTCTCTCTTGGGGCCTCTGCTCCTGGGCTCAGATGTGCATTTTAGGGGAAGTGCACCAAACTGGGAGAGATGTCAGCACCTGAGGGTTTTCTCCAGGGCTATTCTGTCTCTCCAGAGAAGTCTCCAGTCTCCTGCTGGGGTGTCTTCTTGGTCCCAGTGTTCTGGAACCCAGTGGAGGATGGGCACTGAAGAGGGGCGGTCACCCATCTTTCTGAATGTGGGCCTGTCCAGCTTCCCCCATTTCTGGTAAAGGGCCTCACCCATGCCTACTCCAGGCTCTTGTGTGGTTAGGTGAGGGCCTGGGGATCAGACCAGAAAAATGCCCTCCTACCCACCCCCTTCCCTGGCATTTGGTGCCTCTGAAGTCTGAGGCTTCTTGGGTTCTCTGGCAGGGACTAGATATATCTCATGACCCTGCTTTCTCTGCGAGGTCATTTACCCCTTCTCCACCTCTGTCCATCTTCCGGGACTGTGTGGACCTCTGTTTCTGTGTTGCCTCCTCCCTCATCTTCCTTTTCTTTCTTTTTTTTCTTAAATTCCAGGACACTATAGTTTTTTTTTGTTGTTGTTTGTTTGTTTTTTGTAAATTTATTTATTTTTGGCTGTGTTGGGTCTTCGTTGCAGTGTGCAGGCTTCTCATTGTGGTGGCTTCTCTTGTTGTGGAGCGTGGGTTCTAGGCGTGTGGGCTTCAGTAGTTGTGGCACGCAGGCTCAGTAGTTGGGGCTCATGGACTGTAGTGTGCAGGCTCAGTAGCTGTGGCGCACAGGCTTAGTTGCTCCGAGGCATGTGGGATTTTCCCAGACCAGGGCTCGAACCTGTGTCCCCTGCATTGGCAGGCGGATTCTCAACCACTGCGCCACTGGGAAAGTCCCCTCATCTTCCTTTTCTTTTGGGGATATTACTTTTCATTCTCCTTTAATAGAACTTTAGTGAGGACTCAGCAGGGAGAGAATATAAGCACACATTTTCATTATATTTATTATACCAAAAAGTCCCATTTTCCCTACTATAATTTTTAAATGAATGAAGATATTTAAGAAAAAACAAAAGCAGAGCAGGGCCAGCATGGATCCAGGTTTCCCTGGGAGCCAGCTGTGCTTGCCGCCCTGCCTCCCCTGCACCTACAGCCCTCTCCTCCCTGGTGGCTGCAGGACAGATGGGATTTTCTCCTCCCTCATCCGGGTGGGGGCCATCACCTCTGACACCAACAAGAAGTGGTACGTGTTCGATGGGCCGGTAGACGCTGTCTGGATTGAGAACATGAACACGGTGCTGGACGACAACAAGAAGCTGTGCCTCAGCTCCGGGGAGATAATCAAGCTCACAGAGGTGTGTCCGCCTGTCTGCTCACTCTGCTCTCCTTCGCAGCCAGGTGGGCCCAGGGCACACCACGCTAGCCAAGCCTCATCCCCCTCCACCCTTCCCTCTTGGGGCCACAGCGCCATCCCCATCCCCAGGCTCCTGTACTGCAGGCACGTCCTACACAGCTGCTCAGTGCTGCCCTTTCGGCAGACCCACTTTCTGTGATGCTCCGAGCCCAGGGCCAGGACAACTACCCCAGCTCCTGGTTGATGCTGTGCCTCCCAGGCCTATTTGCAGTCATATCGGCCGATTCTGGGTTAGGCATACTGGCAACGTGCCTGGAGTCTGGAGAACATAGGAACAGCTGCCTGGTGGGAAGTGTGGGGCAGTTCTTAGAGAAGGAGGGGTATTGCCTGAGCCTAAGAGCAGCCAGTCTCTTGAGTCCTTCTGAGAACACCTGGATGTCAGTGTGACCCTGTGTCCATGTACACAGGTGCGGGGCTTTGGAGCAGAGCACACAGCTCCCATCGGATATCCCCAGGGCTCTAGGGACCCCAAAATGCCCTGACCCGAGGCTGGCCAGAGGGCTCCCAGGAATCTCCTTAGACTCCTTCTTGGCTTCTGGGGAGGGCTGTGTTATCAGCTGAGGGCCAAAGGGTTCCTGCATTTGCCCCCACCCCAGTCCTGTTCCTGGCCCAGCGCCTGCCCCATGGCCTGCCCACGGTTGCAGGATGGGCAACACCTCCCCATGGCCCCGCAGCCCTTTCCCCTGCTGTGGAGGCTGGCGGCTGGCCCACTCACGCAGTTCATCTTGGCACCAGGCGATGACCATGATGTTTGAGGTGCAGGACCTGGCAGTGGCCTCCCCAGCCACAGTATCCCGCTGTGGTATGGTGTACCTGGAGCCCAGCATCCTGGGGCTCATGCCCTTTGTCGAGTGCTGGCTGAGGCATCTCCCTGCTTTACTCAAGCCCTTTGAGGAGCAGTTCAAGGCCCTCTTTGTCAGCTTCCTGGAGGTGAGTGAGACTACAGTGTGCCGGCCCAGATGGGGCAGCCGGGTGCTATGGCCACCAGCCACAAGAGCTGGGTGTCTATCCCTTGTAGGGGTCCATCACTTTCATCCGGTCCTCAGTGAAGGAGGTGATCACCTCAACCAACAGCAACCTGACCATGAGTCTCCTCAAGCTGCTGGACTGCTTCTTCAAGCCCTTCCTGCCTAAAGGGGTACGGCTCTGAGCAGTGGGCTGGGGGCCTTCTCTCCTCATCTGAGGGCCCTGAATCCCAAGTCCAGCTTTCTGGAAGACAGAATCAGATTGGCTCACATGGGTCATGGGACACCCCGACCAGTCTGCTGCAGACGCAAAACTACGGCAGAGGCCAAGGGATGGCCCCCACCCCCTGGCTTCCTCAGGCCACTTAGTTCTGTCCCCGCCTCTGTCCCCAGGGCCTCAAGAAAATACCTCCCAAAAAGCTGAGTCGCATCCCAGAGCTGATCGAGCCCTGGTTCATCTTCTCCCTGATCTGGAGTGTGGGTGCCACAGGGGACAGCGCCAGTCGCATCAGCTTCAGCCACTGGCTCAGGATCAAGATGAAGACAGAAAACGTGAGAGGCGGCAGCCCCTGGGCTGGGGTCCAAGGTCTGGGATGCATACGCTGAATGCTGGGTGTTTTGGGGCCATCCCCCAGGCCCCGGCCCCCAGAAACAAGTAGCCACGCAAGCCACCGGGTCTCACCGCCTGGTTTTCCCCCTGGTCCTTCACAGCTGACCTTGCTCTTTCCGGAGGAGGGGCTGGTGTTTGATTACAGGCTGGAGGACGGCGGCATCAGCAGCGCCACTGACGATGAGGACGATGATGAGGGCAAGCAGGTGACTGCAGACCTGCCCAGGGAGGGCCCCACTGGGTGGCGGCTGTCCTCCTCGATGAATAGTGACTGCAGAGAAGAGGCTGCATTGACGGTCACAGGTCTCAGGCTGGGGTTATTTGCATCATCTCCTGAATCCTCACAGACCCACAGCATGGTTATTATTGTGCCCATTTCCCAAACAAGGAAATTGAGGCTCAGAACTGTCGCACCCAGCTAGTCGGTGGCAGAGCTGGACTTGAACCTGGGACTGGGAGATGTCAGAGTGCCTCCCTTCCCAACCATACACACTACTTCCCCTGTGTTGATGCTGAGCCCAGGTATTAATCAACTCAGTTCTACTTAAAAGCCCCATTTGCCCAGGGGCTGGGCTCCTCAGGGGTGGGGGAGTAAGCCCCTATGGCCTGTCTTGATGTCCCCATTTCTCCTCTTAGCTAGCGAGGGTCCCATTAGCCTACCCTCATGGGATCAGGACTCCAGCCCAGAAGGAAGAGGGGCCAGAGAGGCATCTATAGAGATGTTTACTGCACAGGGTCCTGCTGGGGGTCTCACGGGGCACGTTTGAGTCTAGCCATCAGTACCGTTCCCAATGGGACATGTGGGTTTGACCACAGTGAACACCCCCATCAAGGGAGGTCTGCAAGTTGAGTCAGGGCTGTGGGTGAAGGGATGCATGCAGGTGGGGAGGGTGGGGGAGAGAGGGCCAGGTGACCTCTCAGCGTCTAGGCGATGCCAGCCCCATGGTTCTGGCCCTCACATGCTTGGGTAGCCTAAACTAAACAGCAGAGACCTTTGCATTCTGGGTTGTCCAGTTCCCAGAGTACTTCCTTCATGCAGAGGCCCAGAGACTGGCCCCACTGAGGTAGCTGGATGCAGGGAAGCCTTCACTTGGGCAGCTGTGTGCAGAGAGCCCCCCATTCCTGGAGGTTTGTTCTGGGAGTCCCCCACCCTGTGTGGAGAGTGGGCACAGGGATTCCTGTTTCTGTCAGAAGCAGCCCTTCACCTGGACCCTCTTGCTGAGTCCCAGCAGTGCCGCTCCTTGCCCTCCTGGTGCACTTGGCCAAGGGTGAGACGGGGAGAAGGTTCCAGGCCCACCCTGTGCCACCTGTGGTTCCAGGTTGCCTGGGTGAAGTGGATGGACTCCTCAGCTTCGTTCACCATGATGCCAGATACCAACTACTGCAACATCATCGTGCCAACCATGGACACCATCCAGATGTCCTACCTGCTAGATATGCTACTCACCAACCACAAGCCCGTGAGTGCCCCTGCCATGCCCTGCTTCACCCCACACTTCCAAGGCCTAGGTCAGGAGCGGCTGGCTCCCACACTGACAGGGCGGCAGCTCGTGCTGCATGCTGGGCCCTGTGAGAGCGCTCTGACCCTGTGTCCCCTGCTCTCCTAGGTGCTGTGCATCGGGCCGACGGGCACAGGGAAGACCCTCACCATCTCCAACAAGCTTCTCAAGAACCTGCCGCTGGAATACATCAGCCACTTCCTCACCTTCTCTGCCCGCACCTCAGCCAACCAAACCCAGGACCTCATCGACAGCAAGCTGGATAAGAGGCAGGCACCCTGGTTCCTTCCTGGGTCCGATGTCCCCCAGCCTGGCTCGGCCAGCTGCTGTCACCCCTCCCCTCCCGGGTGGCCCTTGGGCTCCCTTGCAAACTGCTCTGGAGCCTTCTTCCATCAGGAATTCCCACCGAGCCCTTCTGTGGGTGCTCTCCCTGGGCTGAGCACTCGGGCGGGGCTTGTTATCTATCTGCCTAGAGGCAAGACTCAGAGCAGCCAGGTGTGATGTCCCAGGATGCTCAGAATGGGACAAGGAGTTGCTCAAGAGGCTCAGCAATTCGGGGGAGCCTGAAGTTAGTGAGGGCTTCCCAGAGGTGAAGCTGCCATCCTGCCACCCTGGATTCCCTGAGGACCTGGTACCCGTGGGTGCTGGGCTTACACAGCCCCATCCCACAGGCGGAAGGGTGTGTTCGGGCCGCCCCTGGGGCGCAACTTCATCTTCTTCATCGATGACTTGAACATGCCGGCCTTGGAGACATATGGCGCCCAGCCGCCCATTGAGCTTTTGCGCCAGTGGATGGACCACGGTGGCTGGTATGACCGCAAGATCATCGGTGCGTGCTGGCCGCCTGGGGCAGCGGGGTGGGGCTGGGTGTGCTGGGCAGGGCCAGGGCCTCACCCATTAGGCACAGTAGGCACAGGACCTGGGCCCACAGGACTCACAGAGAGTCCATGGAAGTGTTTTAATGTCTTTTAAAATCAAGGGGGGGCGGGCTTCCCTGGTGGCGCAGTGGTTGAGAGTCCGCCTGCCGATGCAGGGGACATGGGTTCGTGCCCCGATCCGGGAAGATCCCACATGCCGCGGAGCGGCTGGGCCCGTGAGCGAGCCATGGCCGCTGAGCCTGCGCATCCGGGGCCTGTGCTCCGCAATGGGAGAGGTCACGACAGTGAGAGGCCTGCGTACCGAAAAAAAAAAAAATCAAGGGGAAAATGAACTTCTAGGTCAAAGAACATTTAAAATGCATAATATTAATGTATTTGTCTATGTACCAATACTGCGGTAAATTATATTTTTTAATATATATATTTTTTAATGGAGGAGGAGGCCCAAGAAGGCAAAAGTGCCCAGGGCCTACAGAAGTCTTAATGTAGCCCTGGGCAGGGCCTTCTAACTTCCTGCCCTGACTCCAGGAGCCTTCAAGAGCCTGGTGGACATCAACTTTGTCTGTGCCATGGGTCCCCCCGGTGGAGGCAGGAATGCTATCACTCCACGACTGACCCGCCACTTCAACTACCTGTCCTTTGCTGAGATGGATGAGGTCAGCAAGAAGCGCATCTTCTCCACCATCCTGGGCAGTTGGATGGGTGAGTATCGGGCAGGAGTGGGGTAGGAGGCCACAGGCTAGGGCAGAAGCCCCGGCCAGGTAAGCCACACCAAGGACAGCTGGGCAGCACTGGGAAGGGCCGAGTGGCTGAACCACTGACATCAGCCCTGGCTTCACCCCTTACTCAGCTATGTTACCTTTGGCCAATTCATGAACCTCTCTGAGCCTCAGTTTCTTCATCTGAAATGGGTGATAATATCAGTGCCCAACACCCCGAGTTGTGAAGGTTAAATAAGACACTGCATGTAGAGTATCTAGCAAGAAGCCCGGCATGTGGTAACTGTGGAATATATGATTTATACATATGTATACATGTATTTTCATCCGTATAAGTACACGCATATATGGTAGAAAGGCTAGTGAAAGGATGTTACTTTTGTAAATCAGGAAGTGCCACCAAGATAGAATGGACAAAATGGCCCTGATCTTCCATGGAGCTTGAAGAAAAGTCTGTTCCAGGATGCAGTTTCCCCCAACCAGTCCACTTCTTACATAACACACACTCTGACCTTTGAACTCCACTTGGCACTGTGCCAGGTGGTGGGTGATGGGAGTCAGGCCTTCCCTCCTCTGGCCTGGCCTGCCCTGCCCTCAGGGGCTATAGACCAGAACTCGCCCCATGCCCAGCTTGGAGGTGGGGGCCATGTGGCTCTGAGGAGGGGGGTGATGGTCAGTGGCTGCTCTGGGGCTGCCCAGCTGAGCACAACCGTTCAAGGTGGGCAGCAAGGGACCCACCTAACTCTGAGCCCCGTGTCTCTCCCTCAACCTTCTAGATGGACTCCTTGGAGAAAAGAGTTACCGGGAGCCCGTGCGTAAGTGCAGGCCTGGGCAGGGCCTGGGAAGGCCTGGATGGGGCAGGGGCACTGGTTCCAGGGGGAGCCCTGGACTCCAGTTGGATGTCGTTGAGGCCGGGTCCCAGGGGCCACAGTGAACCATCCTCAGACTCCTGAGGGGACCTCGGGCCACTGCTAGAGCAAAGGTTGCCCAGCACCGACGGCCTGCATGGCTCATTCACCGTTACATGGCCGGTCAGTCTTTCAGTGCCCGGGTGAGTGTCCGACCCATAGTAGAAGCAAGGTGAATGCACGTTGAATGAATGAATAAGGAATCCAACAAAGTCCCACCCTGTGTGAAGAAGCAGAGGCTCTGAGGAGAGGGCATGAGCCTGGAGCCAGGAGCAACCTGAGTTCGTGTCAGGCGTCCCCCGTGTGGCAGCAGATCTGCTGCTCATTGCAGCAGGGTGACTGGCCGCTCCAGACCTCCTCAGGCCTCCGTGTCCACTGCTGACCTGCACCCAGGCCTCCCTGGGCCCTGTCTTCTCTCCTGTTCCTGGGAATAGATTTCCCTGCTCCCGTATGAGGCCAAGCCCTCCTCTTAGGCCTGAGTCCCATCCCCTATTATCTGCTTGACAGCCACTGACATCAGTGTTCTCTTCTCCACTGGGCCATTCCATCAGCAAAGACACGCCCCGATTTCTCCCATCTTAAGAACAAAACACAAAACAAGCCCCTCTCTTGTCCCCTCCCTACCCCCTCCCCCAGCCTTGGCTCCATTTCTCTGTCACCTTGAGAGCAAAACGCTCCAAGAGCGTTTTCTCCTCCTGCGGGCACCAGCCCTCCCTCGCACTTTCTCTTGAGCCCCACCAGTCCCCGGAGTGGGCTCTTGTCACCAGCAGCCTCGCAGCGTCCAGACCAAAGGTCAGCTGGGTCTTCACCTTTCCCGGGCTGTCAGCTGTCTGTGGGGGTCACCCCTCCTCCTCCCAGTCACCTTCCTAGGTGGACGGGGGGCTTACTCTCAGCCTCTACTCCCTCTAAACACACTCTTCTGGGACATCATCATCCTGCCCTGGTGATAAGCCCCTTAGTGCGGATGCCGCTGAGTCTGTGTGTTCAGTCCAGACCTCTTGCCTGAACCTCGGACCGATGTCTCCTCTCCTCTTGAATGTCCACTGGGCGTCTCAGGCTGAACATGTCCAAACCCGAGCCCCTGACCCACCAGCACCTGGTGCTCCATTCTTCTCAGCTGATGGCCACTGTGTCCTTCCACTCGCTCAGGACAAGGGCCTTGGCACCATCCGGACTTGCTCGCTCTCTTTGTCTCTCTCTCAGCAGGTTCTGCTGCCTCTCCCTCCAGAACCCCCCCGAATTGCGCTGCTCAGCACCCCAGCCCTCACTCATAGGCCACTGCAGCAGCCCCCCGACACGCCGGTCTCCCTGATTCTGTCTTCACCCCCTGCATCTGTCTGGAGGTCTATCCATCCTCCCCTTGCAGTCAGAGGGACCCATTCAAACGCTGAATCAGATCACATTCCTCCTCTGCTCAACCATCTCATGCAGACTAGAGCCCAGGTCCTGGCAGTGGTGGGCACCCCTCATCACTGTCTGCTCTCACCACCCCCTTGCTAAGTCCTTAACCCCCCCAGACATGCCTGCCTCAGGGCCTTCGCCCTGGCCACGCCCTCTCTGGAACACCTTCTCCAGTTCTGAACCTGCTTGGCACCTCAAGGCTTCGGGTCTCTGCTCAAGTGCCCTCCTCCGCAAGGCCTCCCCAGCATTTATGTCATATCCCCCAACGCTGGCTCTCCCCAAACCTCTCTCGACACATTTTCCATCCCCAGTTTACTGTCCCCCAAAGAAAGTCAACTTTTTGGGGGTGAGGAGCGTGTCTGCTGGGGCTACCCTCTGTGCCCAGCACCTAGAACAGTCCCTGTGTTAATGGATGAGCCCGCTTTGGGGCTAGTGAGTCATCCTGCCCCTTCTTTGCTTTCTTCCCTCTTCTGGGGGCTCCCTCTGCCCCAAATTCCCACTGACAGAATTTTGGTTCCCAGCAAAGAATTGCATTGTTTTCAAAGCACAAGCAAATAGGTTATGTTAGTGGTGAAAATGCAAGGGGGTGATAAGCCCCCAAGGTCATGGCTGAGCCCCAGGCCTCCACGTCCACTGTGGTGCACTCCTGAACCCCGTGTGGGCCATGCAACCCTCCCCATGCACAGCTCAGAGTGGCACGTTTCAGGTCTGGCCCCATTAGTGTTCTCAATTCCATGAATGTGTCGCAGTGCCCCAATATATGGACAGGCTATATCAGTGATAAGGATGTAAAAGGGGGGGAGCTCCGAGTGAGAGATTCCTCACCCCATGGTGGGGGATACCAGGAAAACCTTGCTGGGGAAGTAGCATCGGAGAGGGCTGCAGAGTGGGCAGAATCCAAGCATGCAGGCTGGGGAAGGGTATGTGCAGAGAACACAGCACCGGATCTGCAAGGGCTATGACCCAGGGCCACTCTCCTGTTTCCACAGCCGGTGCCCCCAACATTTCCCACTTCACGGATCCCCTCGTGGAAGCCACCATCATGGTGTACTCCACCATCACCTCCCAGCTGCTGCCCACCCCAGCCAAATCCCACTACACTTTCAACCTGAGGGATCTCTCCAAGGTCTTCCAGGGCATGCTCATGGCCGACCCGGCCAAGGTTGAGGTGAGGACTGGTGGGCCCCCTCCCCAGTGTCCAGTAGTGGAGTGCCCACACTGCCCTCACAGTCCTCCCTGGTTTTAGGCCTTCCTACCCAAACACTCCTCAGCCTTCATCTGGCCAGGTTCTCGGGCAGGGGGTGGAGCTGGGGACACGGCAACAGGTACCAAGCCCCCAGGAGCCCTGCCTTCATGCAGCTGAGTCCTATCTTGCAGGTGAAATCCACGCCTAGAATGCTGGCTGTGATGGGATCACACAAAAGCAGGAGCCGGGGCATGGCAAGGGAGGGAGGGTTCCTGGTGGAAGCCCTGTGTGTGAGAAGATTGAGGGGAAGAGTGAATGGTACCAGGTGGAAGGAGCAGGACTACAGCACGGAGCAGTGTCAGCTGTGCTGGGCAGGCTCTGGGGGCTGCAGGGGCAGAGAGTCCTGAAGGTGATGGGAGCTGGGGGGTGGGTAGGGGCACATTTGCACTTTGGGATGGGGAATGGATGGGTCAGTGTGTGGGCCCAGCGTCAAGGGCATAGTGTGAATAGGACAGATGCCAGCCCTGGCCCTGCCTAGCTATAGCCAAAGGAGTCGAGAGAAGAGCTTTGGGGCTTCCTGAGGGCGGTCCTGTCACCCAGGGAGAGGCAGGGAGGTCAGCATGGAGGTGGCAGCAGGATTGGGGTAGAGTCAGAGGGCGCTTTGGAGTCAAGTGAGTGGTTAGACGTGAGGTGTCAGGAAGGTATAAGGAGAATCGGGCATTCCTCTCAGGCTTGGGGTTTGGGAGCTGTGGGGACCCTAAGAGGGGAGAAGCTAATTGAGCT
The DNA here is from genome assembly GCF_963924675.1 of Phocoena phocoena. Lineage (NCBI taxonomy): Eukaryota > Metazoa > Chordata > Mammalia > Artiodactyla > Phocoenidae > Phocoena > Phocoena phocoena. The sequence continues at coordinate 36,336,118 of NC_089228.1, read as the reverse complement.
GGGAGCCCCACAGGCACAGCTGCGCCTGGAGCTGGGGGTGGAGAGGCCCAGGCGTCAGCATGTGGACTCCACGCTCTGTGGAGACAGCAGACACCCAGGGCCCTGGCAGGGTCTTGGTAGGAGAGCCAGGTCCAGGTGCTTCGAGAGGTGGCTGAGGGTGCGGGGCCGAGACCGGGCCCTGACGCTGGGGCGGCCGCAGGACAAGGTGCAACTGCTGCGCCTGTGGTACCACGAGAGCTGCCGTGTGTTCCGCGACCGCCTGGTGAACGAGGAGGACCGCAGTTGGTTTGACAAGCTCCTGGAGAGCTGCATGGAGCAGTGGGAGGTGGCCTTCGAAGAGGTCTGCCCCTTCCAGCCCATCCTCTATGGGGACTTCATGTCGCCAGGCTCCGACGTCAAGTCCTATGAGCTCATCACCAGCAAGAAGAAGGTGAAGGGGCCTGCTGGGGACCTACCCCTGACCCACAACCCCTGACCCCCGAGACCCCAGCCCTCTGCAGCCACTGCTAAGAGACCACCATGCTCTGACCGGAGGGTCGGACACTGGTCTGGAAGGCCAGCTCAGGGACTTCAGGCCAGAAGTTGCTTCTCTGAGTCCCATCTCCTCGCCTGTCAAATGGGCACAGTAGGCCCCCCTTGGCCCTTTCCTGAGGACAAGCCTAAGGTTCAACTGAGACAGGCTCTGTAAGCAGGAACACACTATGCCCATTTGAGGGACTAGCATCCCACCCACAGAGCCGCGGCAGGGCCCTGGGCACCGCGAGTCTTGAGTCAAGACCCCAGGGTGGCAGGATGAAGCTGGAGTGCGGGGGCCTCCTGTTGGTGTCTTCACACAGACCCTCTCCTAGCTGCCAGGAGCTCCCATGGGGCCCCAGGTCGGTACATCCTGTTGAGCTCTCAAGGCAGTAGGTCTCTGACCCGACCCTCAGGCCTTGGTGTGTCCAGCGGGTCAGGCCTCATCCAGGCAGACCTGGCATCTTAAGGCCAACATCCCTCTGTGCACAGAGGAGCAGGGCTGGCTGGGGGGATGGGGTGTTGTGCTCCCTTGTGGGGGGGCACAGTGCACGGGGACAGAGGGAGGACCCAGCTCTCCCCGTGCCCCCCCACCCCCCGCTGCCAGATGATGCAGGTGATTGAGGAGTACATGGAGGACTACAACCAGATCAGCACAGCCAAGCTGAGGCTGGTCCTCTTCATGGATGCCGTGAGCCACGTCTGCCGCATCAGCCGCACCCTGCGCCAGGCGCTGGGCAACGCGCTCCTGCTGGGTGTGGGCGGCAGTGGCCGCAGGTCCCTCACGAGACTGGCCTCGCACATGTGAGGGCCCCCAGGCGTGGTGGGCAGTGGGCGGCCGGTGGCAGACTCAGTTCCATTCGCGTTCTTCCACATGTTCTATGCTGAGGCAGACGCACCTGGCCCTGGGAGGGTAACCTGGGGTCCAAGGAGAGACAGCAGCAGTGCCCTGTGATGCTGCAGGGATGGGGGAGGGGTAGCTGCAGGTATCCAGGAGAGATTCCTAGAGGAGGTGGCCATGGACCTTCTCTTCTAATCAAGGATGGGAGGATGGAAGGGAAGGGCATTCCAGGCCGAGAGAGCAGCCTCAGCAAATGTCTGGAGGCAAGAGAGCAGGTTCAGGGTTGGGGGAGTCAGCAGGTCTTCCCAGGATGGGAGCAGATGGCTGGGGTGGGAGCTCTTGGCCTCAAGCTCTGGCATGCCTCCACCCAACCACCTGTCTCCAGGGCCGAGTATGAGTGCTTCCAGATTGAGCTGTCCAAGAACTATGGCATGACCGAGTGGCGTGATGATGTCAAGAAGGTCTTGCTCAAGGCTGGCCTGCACAGCCTGCCCATCACCTTCCTGTTCTCAGATACCCAGGTGCCACCACACGGGCAGTGAGCGGGATCCAGGGTGGGTTGGATACAACCCACCCCAGTGTGGCATCCTGGAAGGTGGTCAGTCCTTCATGCCCACATCACTGGCAGTTGGGGTGGATCTTGGGAGGAATAGCTGGGACCAGCGGGAGGGGGCCAAACCTAGCCTGTCAGGGCTGGTGGGGGGCATAGATCATTACTATGCCCCGAGGGTAAAGAAGGCCCCTGGCACTATGGCTGACCACAAGCAGCACCACACTCACTGGCCAACGGCTTCCTACCTCAAGGACCACAGGACTTGTGCCTGAGGTGCTGTGACTATGGCCCCCTTCTTGGGGCTGCTCCGTCTGGAGCTCCCTAGATGAGGCCTCGCCCCAGGTCTGAGAGAAGGAGAGGTTGTGGGTCCAGGGTCTCAAGACAAACAGGGCAGTGCTTAAACCTGACTGGTGGTCAGGACTGGGCCGAAGCTGAAGCCCTGGAAGGCTCCCAGCCCTACTCCTATCCCCCAGGCTCCCCTTACATAGTCAGGCAAGTGAGGGTGCCCTCTGGCACTGACTAGGCCCTGGCCATATGAGATGGGCAAGGACCCGTTTCTCCCTGTGGCCTGGTTTTCTCCTGTGAGTAAACTGAGATGTAGAGAGGCCTGGCAAGAGAGGAGGAAGACACCACATCTCCCACCCAGGACCCAGGGCCCTTCCACAGCCCAGCAGTGATGTTCAGAGTCTCTGCTGTAGGGCAGGCCTGGGTGTGAGTCCTGGACCACAACTTGTGAGGTCACTTGGTGACCCTGGGCTTCTCTGAGCCTTAGTGGCATGGTCTGTGGAATGGGGCTCCTGTGAAGGTCCAGTGAGACCATGGTCATGGAGCCCAACACCCAGGGGCCATCATCAAGACTCAGCTCCTCCATCCCCATCTTCCCCCCAGATCAAGGACGAGTCCTTCCTAGAGGACATTAACAATGTCCTGAACTCAGGTGACATTCCCAACCTCTACAACACGGATGAGCAGGACCAGATTGTCAACACCATGCGGCCCTACGTCCAGGAGCAGGGCCTGCAGCCCATGAAGACCAACCTCATGGCTGCCTACACCGAGCGTGTGCGCAGCAGCATCCACCTGGTGCTGTGCATGAGGTACAGGTGGCCACTGCAACCTTGCAGGGACAGTGGTTTTAGGTGGGGGAGCACCTGGGCCTGCCACAAGGGGAAGTGGCCTGGGCCTGGCCACCATGCCATTGGGTCCAGACTGCCATGTCACAGGGCTGTGAAATGACCCTGGGTCCTGGGTTCCTGGGGGGTGTAAGTCAGTGTCTCAGGGCCTCATTTGGACCCCCACCTCCCCAGCCCCATTGGAGAGGTCTTCCGAGCTCACCTAAGGCAATTCCCCTCCCTGGTCAACTGCTGTACCATCGACTGGTTTAATGAGTGGCCGGCAGAAGCCCTGGAGTCTGTGGCCACCATGTTCCTGAACGAGATCCCAGAGCTAGACGCTACCCCCAAAGTAATTGAAGGACTGGTAGGTATCTTGGTGAGGAGCAAGACCTTGAGGGGGACTGTGTAGGTTTGGGCTTGGGGTCTCCAAGGCCTGGGTAAGATTCCCAGGCCCACCACTGATGGGAAGCCTTTGGGCAGACAGCTTTATCTGTCTGAGCCTCAGTTTCCTCACCTGTATAATGGGAATGCCACAAGGTTGTCACGGTGACGCAGGAGGCTGGGCACACAGTTACACAGTCACTGTTTATCTTATTCTCTGAGGGCTCCACGGAAACTTTCTTTAAAGAGTCGCCTGATATGGGGACTTCCCTGGCAGTCCAGGGAAGATTTCACCTTCCACTGCAGGGGGTGAGTGTTCAATCCCTGGTCGGGGAGCTAAGATCCCACATGCCTTGGCGACAAAAAACCAAAACGTAAAACAGAAGCAATATTGTAACAAATTCAGTAAAGAGTTTTTTTAAAAAAATGGTCTACATTAACAAACAAACAAAGAGCCCCCTGATACAACCCAGAGACTACAGATGGGGTGGGGGGTAGATTTGTCTGGTCCAGCCTGAGACAGTGATGGTCACCTGGGGGCCAAGAGCTAGGGTGAGCCCATTTCTGCCCAGCTGTGCTGAGGCCTTGGGCCCTCCCTCCCCACATCTACAGCCTCCGAGAGGGGCCCCACCTTAGGGCTTTCTGAGAGAGGCAGGTCATAGGGGCTGTGATAAGAGCACTGGGCCAAGAGCTGGGACACACCTGGGTCCAAGTTCAAAGTGAACTCTGCCCTTGACAACTGTGTGAACTCGGAAAAGCCCCTTGATTTCTCTGGGTCGTGGGATTTTTCGTCTGCAGAATAGGTGACCTTTACCTGGAGGTCGTGAGGATCATAGGAGAGAGTGAGTGTGAGGGCCGTTGAGGTTCCTGCACGTGGCTCCCTCCCCAGAACCAGGCTTCAGTGGCTTCAAGGGCACCCTGGTGCCCCATCTTTGCTGGGGGCTCTACAAGACTGGCATCAGTGGTCTGCTCCCTCACAGATTCAGGTTTGTGTGTATATCCACCAGTCGGTGGCCAAGAAGTGTGTCGAGTATCTGGCCGAGCTGGCCCGCCACAACTATGTGACCCCCAAGAGCTACCTGGAGCTGCTCAATATTTTCTCCATTCTCATCGGGCAGAAGAAACAGGAGCTGAAAACTGCTAGGAACCGCATGAAGAGTGGCCTCGACAAGGTGGGCTGGGGTGGGGCCTTGTGGGCAACGTATAGCTGCCCGTGGTTCTGCCCATGCAGTCTCAGTCCTGACCCCGGAGGCCCAGCCTGGCCTTTCAGTTGGCAGCCCACAGTGTTTAAATGGGTGGCTTCCTCCCTCACCAAAAGAGCTGCTGGCCAAGGGCAAGGCCAAAGCAGTTCACCCCAAATATTTTTAGGGGACTGCTCCCTTCCTCTGGGGTCCACTGGGCAACCTGGGGGCCACTGAAGCTGCTGGCCACAGCCTCTCGTGAATGAGGGCGGCCCTGCAGGGACCTCTCCCCTGCTCCCTCCAGGCCTAACTCACTCTCTGGTCCCCATCACACCGTCACACCAGATTTCCTCTCTGTGCCCCCCGCCTCCCACCCCGCAGCTGCTGAGCACTTCGGAGGACGTGGCCAAGATGCAGGAAGAGCTGGAGATTATGCGCCCCTTGCTGGAGGAGGCTGCCAAGGAGACCACGCTCACCATGGAGCAGATCAAGGTTGGAAGTGCTCCTGGCCCCCTCCCTGACGGCTGACCATGTCTGAGGATGCTCGGCATCCCCATGCAACCACAAGATCCCTAGCTGCCCGGCCTCACAGTTTGCTTAGCCTCTTGGTGCCCAGTTCCCTCATTCAGTCATGTGTTCATTCAACAAATGCTTGCTCAGAACCTATTCTATGCCAAGCGCTGCACTGGGCAGAGGATATGGTGATGAGCAAGACAGACAAATCCAAACCCAATAATCACAACACGGACTGAGCAGCAGGGCAGCCACAGGTAGCGGTGCACAGTCTGCCTGAGTCTCCCTCTAAGATCCTCTGAGTCTACAAGAGGGCCCACATTTGAGGACCGGTCCTCACAGCAGCCTCCGCAGGTTTGCATATTCATGATGGCAGCTTTCTGGCAGAAACAATCATGTCCTGCTCTACAAAGGCAGTGGTATTGAAAATTTTTCCAGCAGATGGAAAGAAAGTGACTTGTGGGAGGGGAGTGCCTTTCTCTGTTCTGCATGGAGGTGCCCTGTGGGTTTAGGGGGCCCTGCCCATGGGGTAGTTATGCTCAAGCATGTAAAGCCCTGAGCCCCATGCCAGGCCCATGATGAGCACTCAGGATTGGAAGGGGTTCCTAGCACTCCCGGGTCTCCATGGGCTGTCACAGCCGAGATGGTCCTTAGAGAATGGGGCATCCCAACCCTCATTTCCTTCCACCTGGGGAGACTGAGACACAGAGAGGAGAAAGGGGAGGAGGGCACACCTGTCCCTGACACGGGCCATCCCTGGGCCCTCCCTACTTCTGGTCCCTAGGTGGACACAACCATTGCTGAGGAGTCCCGGAATTCAGTGCAAGCAGAGGAGATCAAGGCCAATGAGAAGGCCAGGAAGGCACAAGGTATTGCTGACGATGCCCAGAAGGATCTGGATGAGGCTCTGCCCACCCTGGATGCAGCCCTGGCCAGTTTGCGCAACCTCAACAAGAATGATGTGACCGAGGTGGGTGGCTAGGCACCCCCAGGCTTTTCTTGACATCCCTCCCTGGAGCCCTCTTGGGTCCTGGCCCCTAGGCCCTCCCTCTACACATCCCTTGAGGGTCATATGTCAAGAGATGAGGGCAGAACTAGGGCTTGAATCCAGCTGCCTGCCCTTACCTCCTTGTATCAGCGCCCAGGGCCCGGGCAGGTGCATGAGGAGGGCTTTGGGCCTTGAGAAATGAACGTACAGGACCTCGTGGCCAGGCCTGGGTATACGGGGGAGCAGTAGTTGCCATAGGCCAAGGCAGACCTTGGGGGATCCCCGGGTGTGCCCTTGGTCTGTAGTGGTAGGGACTTGGCTGGTGGGGCCCACCTTGTCTGGTGGCTGTCCCTGCCTGGAGGTACCGTACCACTCTGTGATGGACCTCCCCCTTCCCCACTCTTGGCCTGGCCCACAGGTGCGTGCCATGCAGCGACCACCCCCAGGTGTGAAGCTGGTCATAGAAGCTGTGTGCATCATGAAGGGCATCAAGCCCAAGAAGGTCCCTGGAGAGAAGCCTGGCTCTAAGGTGGATGACTACTGGGAGCCAGGCAAGGGGCTGCTGCAAGACCCCGGCCGCTTCCTGGAGAGCCTCTTCAAGTTTGACAAAGTGAGCGTGCCAGGCACCCAGCCAGCTGGGAGTGAGTGAGGGCAGGACCCAGCTGGGCAGAGAAGTGAGGAGAACCGGCGCTGGGGCCTCCATCCTATCTCACTCTGCCTGCAACACACACAGCCCTGTGGCCACAGAGCTGATGGGACCAGATCCTGGCACAGAGGAGCTCTCCAGCTGGTGGGGGAAACAGACGGACCAACCAACAGATGGATGTTGAGGAAATCAGGACCTGGGAAGGCTCCTATGCCCATAGGACATCACCCACAGTCACTCCAAGGCCCCGCAGCCTGGAGATTCTCTCTCCTGCTCTTTTTTTCCTGAAACCCCCATGGCACTGGCCAAGACCTTCCCTGGCTGCTCAGTCATCGCCTCTCCCTCAGCCTTAACACCTGAGGTTTAGTGCCTGTCTGTCTCTGGATTTCTCTGCCTTCCTGTCTCTCTGGGGTTCTCAGTATCCATGGGCATGCTCTCTCACGGGGCTGCTTAGGGTTAGGTCAGCCTGGAGCCTGCAGCCCTCTTGGAGGGCCCCTTTCCAGCCCAGAAATTAGTCCCACGCGGGCCGCTCCCCCCCTCCCCCACCATGTGTCAGTGTTGGAGCCCTGGGCACGTCCCAGACTGCACTGGGAGCGCAGAGACAATGGCCCATCTCAGTGACAGCTGGACTCTATGGGCTTCCCCATCCCTCTAACTGAGCCCAAATCAGGAGGCTCACGGCCAGCACTCAGGTTCCCCTGGTCCCAAGCTCTGACCTCTGGGGGCTCATGAACAGTACAGATTCCTGGGCTCATCCTGAATTACAGAGCTGGATTCTCCCAGGGTAGGACAAGTGCTCCAAGAGTATGGTGAACTCTTGGGGTAGGGATTATTACATTTGAACGTGAGCCGGGTTGGGCATCAGAACCACTCACTCGTCTCCACATCAGCCAAGAAGGAGCCCTTGTCTCTAAATGGGTTTTAAATGGGGCCTGCATATTATCAGGTCTTCATTTTTAAAAATTTTTAATATTTATTTATTTATTTAGGCTGCGCCGGGTCTTAGTTGCAGCATGCGGGACCTTCGTTGCGGCATGCGGGATCTTTTTAGTTGTGGTGTGTGGACTTCTTAGTTGCGGCATGCATGCGGGATCTGATTCCCAGACCAGGGATTAAACCCGGGCCCCCTGCATTGGGAGCGTGGAGTCTTACTCTCTGGACCACCAGGGAAGTCCCTGTATTATCAGATCTTGAGGTTGTGTCATTTCTTGAGAAAGAAAAATCTCTGATCATGTTATTTGAAATCCTAGAATACAGAAGATCCTCTTCTGGCCAGCTTTTGTGGGTTGTGTCTATTCCCTAGGGAGGACACCTGTACTGAGGCCTACATGGGGCATAGCGGCAGGAGCAGGATGCCCCTCAGCCCTGCAGAGCCTTCTCTGTCCTCCCTGGGAAGCAGCCCCCTGAGCCCATGGTTCCCATCCCCAGGACAACATTGGAGAGGCGGTGATCAAAGCCATCCAGCCATACATCGACAATGAAGAGTTCCAGCCGGCCGCCATCGCCAAGGTGTCCAAGGCCTGCACCTCCATCTGCCAGTGGGTGCGCGCCATGCACAAGTACCACTTCGTGGCCAAGGCCGTGGAGCCCAAGCGGGTGAGGGCTGGGTAGACCTAGGGGGCAGGGGAGAGGGCGTGGGCTCCTCTGGGCACCAGGAAAGCTGGTCCTGCGTCCTCTGCCTGCAGCAAGCCCTGCGGGAGGCCCAGGATGACCTGGAGGTGACACAGAGGATCCTGGAGGAGGCGAAGCAGCGCCTGCACAAGGTGGAGGATGGCATTGCCATGATGCAGGCCAAGTACCAAGACTGCATTGCTAAGAAGGAGGAACTGGAGCTGAAGTGTGAGCAGTGCGAGCAGCGGCTGGGCCGCGCCGACAAGGTGTGAGGGCCTGTGGTGTGGCCTGCCCCCGACAGGCTGGAAGGGCCCGGGTGGTAGGGGGGGTCCCAGGGTGGCTGTCCACACCCCCCACACCGGCCACCTCGGGGACTGCGCCAGGCAGGGACACCCAGGCCCCCGGCCCAGCCTCCCAGAACCCACCCCATGGGCTGTCCTTGCAGCTCATCAACGGGCTGTCGGACGAGAGGGTGCGCTGGCAGGATACGGTGGAGAACCTGGAACACACGCTCGACAACATCTTCGGGGACGTGCTGGTGGCTGCAGGCTTTGTGGCCTACCTGGGCCCCTTCACGGTAAGGAACCCCTGGCCCCACCTTGAGGCCTCACCTCCATGAGGGGTGGCCTGAGGGGCGGCTCTTCTCTCATTCATTCAACAAGCACTTCTCAGGCGCCCCGTCTGAGCCAGGTGCTGTTCCAGGCACTGGGGATATGGCAGCTCACAAAACAGCCAGAAAACCTGCTCCGGTGGGGCTGGCCTTCTAGAGGGAAGTGTGAGTTCACACTGCCGTGCTTGCTGTGTGCCTCTCATTCAATCCTCACAGCTGCCCTGATGGGTGGGCATTGTTGTTCTTATGCTGGTTCCACAGATAAGGGGCTGAGGATTGTGGAGGCTGATGATGTTCCCCAAAGTGGGGCTAGAACTCAGGCCTCCGTCTCCATGTCTGAGCTCTGACCTCTGCACAACTGCTGAGCGCTGGGGTGCAGGGGGAAGTGGGAGGGCATCGCGGCTGTCTCAGTGGGGTGGCCCTGAGTCTGGCATCTCCCCAGGGCCAGTACCGCACGGTGCTCTACGACAGCTGGGTCAAGCAGCTCACGACTCACCATGTCCCACACACCTCCGAGCCCACGCTAATCGGGACTCTGGGGAACCCCGTGAAGATCCGCTCGTGGCAGGTGCCCACCCCGGGGGGCTGGAGCAACTGGGCTGGGCCTGCAGTGTGGTCGGGCTGGGCCAGGAGCCTCCCGCCTCCCTCCCACCCTCTTTCCTGGGTCTGCTTAGAGATGCGTCTCCTGAGCCCGCCCGGGGCCAGTCAGAGGCTGGTGGGTAGGAGAGGAGAAAGCCGAGCGAGTGGTACAGATGCTGGGCAGAGAGGTCAAGGGGTGCTTATGAGAGTGGGACTGGGGTGGGAGAGCAGTGTCCAGAGTGAGGGTTACGAGATCGTGTCCGAGCTAGACCCTGGAGGACAGGTAGAGTTGGCGCAAGGAGAGAACCAAGAGGCTCAGGCAGGGGCTGAGCGTGAACACAGTGCGGGAGGGCTGATGGGCTTTACTGGCTCCGTGAAGATGGTCTGACTGAGCAAGGACTCAACAGGCATGAGGAACAACGGGCCCAGCGAAGGAGGGTGTTGGGAGCCAGCCAATAGGAGGGAGACCAGTCCTGGGGGCTGAGACCTCAGGACTGCCCTTCACCCTCAAGAGGGTGCAGTAAGAAGAAGGGAAACACAGCCAAAGCACAAGGTTGGGAGTGGCTGATGTCCCAGCTGAGCCTGCTGTGTGAGACCCCCGACCCAGCCCAGTCCCCCACAGGTTGCTGGCCTCCCCAACGACACACTGTCAGTGGAGAATGGGGTCATCAACCAGTTCTCCCAGCGCTGGACCCACTTCATTGACCCTCAGAGCCAGGCTAACAAATGGATCAAGAACATGGTGAGCCTACCCACCGGGTGCCACCACCCCACCCAGCAGGGCTTAGCAGGTGCAGGGGGAGTAGCTGAGCCTCAGGCTGGTTCTCAGCCCCCGCGGCCCCCACCTGCCCCCTGTGCCCACAGGAGAAGGACAGCGGGCTGGATGTGTTCAAGCTGAGCGACCGTGACTTCCTGCGCAGCATGGAGAATGCCATCCGCTTTGGCAAGCCCTGCCTTCTAGAGAACGTGGGCGAGGAGCTGGATCCCGCCCTGGAGCCCGTGCTGCTCAAGCAGGTGGGCCTGCAGCAGTGGGGGTGGGGGCGGCCCCCTTCCCCTGCCTCACTGGTGAAGCCCAAGCCACAGCGCTTGCCCATCCCACCTGCCACAGACATACAAGCAGCAGGGGAACAAGGTGCTAAAGCTGGGAGACACGGTGATCCCCTACCACGAGGACTTCAGGATGTACATCACCACCAAGCTGCCCAACCCACACTACACGCCCGAGATCTCCACCAAGCTCACCCTCATCAACTTCACCCTGTCTCCCAGGTGAGCCCTTGGTCCCTGGGACCCCCAGCATCAGCTCTGCCTCAGCCTGCCTGGCTGCCTCCTCCCACCCCCAGGCAGAGACTCAGTGGGTTTCCCCCTGAGGCCCCGCCAGCTTCCTCCCAGGCACTCTGCATTTCAGGTCTTTCTAGCCCCTCCACCAACTCCCTTTACTTGCCACCGTTTCCACCTGAGAAACCCCACCCTCAGATCATCCTGATCCCTGGTCAGGAACCCCTCCCCCAGCCTCCCTGGCCAGCACTAGCCCCACCTCATCCGGATACCCTTGCCCCACAGCCCTTGCTGAGCCCTTGTGTACTCACCCCCAGAGCTGTCCTGGAGCCCTGTGGGGGGCATACTCTGGCTCCCTGCACCCAAGCCGTTTCCTGCCCTTGCTGCCCTAAGCCCAGGCACTATAGCTTTTGCTGACCACCCACAGAGAGTGCTAAGGCCTCCATGCCAGTGGCCACTATGAACCTCTCCACAGACAAGGGGGTGAAAACATCCTTAAGTCCTGTCCCTCCCCATCACCCCCAGCCCCCTCCTGCTGAGAGGGAGTTTTTCAGACCCCAGCAACTCACATGTTCAACTGACTGGCCCCTGCTGGGATTCCAAGCTGCCACCTGAGGTCTCACTGAGAACTGGTCACTTTGAAGCCAGGCTCTGCCTTAGCCCTGCAGCCTGAGACAGAGGCCAGGCCTTCCAGGCTGACACCAACAGGGATGCTAGGCTCTTTGGAGCCCCAGGAGCACAGGTACATAGGTCAGCAGGCTCCAGGCTGGCCCTCCAGGGCCCACCAGGTGTCACAGACATAATGTCCCCTGCCCCTGGCAGTGGCCTAGAGGACCAGCTGCTGGGCCAGGTAGTGGCTGAGGAGCGGCCTGACCTTGAGGAAGCCAAGAACCAGCTGATTGTCAATAATGCCAAGATGCGCCAGGAGCTGAAGGACATTGAAGACCAGATCCTGTACCGGCTCAGCTCCTCTGAGGGCAACCCTGTGGATGACATGGAGCTCATCAAGGTGCTGGAGGCTTCCAAGATGAAGGCTGCTGAGATCCAGGTCAGCAACTGCCGGCCCACCCCTGCCTGCCTCTCCCCACCTGCCCCAGGCCTGCCCCCTATCGCCACCCACCTCTGCCTGGTGCCCTTTGACAACCTACCTGGGCCTGACCAGCACGCCCTGTACTGCACCCCCAGGCCAAGGTCAGGATTGCAGAGCAGACAGAGAAGGACATTGACCTCACGCGCATGGAGTACATTCCCGTGGCCGTCCGTACCCAGATCCTCTTCTTCTGCGTGTCTGACTTGGCCAACGTGGACCCCATGTACCAGTACTCCCTCGAGTGGTTTCTCAACATCTTCCTCTCAGGCATCGCCAACTCAGAGAGGGCAGGTAGCCCTGGCACAGATGCACATGTTGACACAAACACCAGGCTCTACCCTGGCACAGGTGTGACACACCTGGATGCATTTCCACAGCGGGCACACACACGTAGACTCACACCCACGTCCACTCATACACATCCTCGTCAGACTTACACTACGTAAGAACACACGCCCCTCCTACGCTCCTCGGAGCAAATGCCCCAAGCGGGTGCCCAGACTGCCCCTTTGGCTACTGGGGAGATGGGCTGGGCTGGGCTGGGCCCCAGGGATCTTGCTTCCCTCCCTTCTCCCTGCACTGCCATCACCCCTCTGCCCTGCAGACAACCTAAAGAAGCGCATCGCCAACATCAACCGCTACCTGACCTACAACCTCTACAGCAGTGTCTGCCGCAGCCTCTTCGAGAAGCACAAGCTGATGTTCGCCTTCCTTTTGTGTGCCCGCATCATGATGAACCAGGGCAAGATCGACCAGGTGCGTGATCGACCAGGAGGGGCGGCCAGGTCCTTGCTTGAAAACAGCCAGGAGGCTCTGGGTTAACTATGGCCCAGCAGCTCCTGTGCACATGTCTTCTCAGAGCCTTGAGCGTGCTGGTGAGCACAGACAGTCCTGAGCCTCCCAGCTCATGGTCTCATGAGCCCCAGGTATTTCCTGGTGCGTTGGAAAGCACTGAAAGTCACAGGCACCACTGCTTGAGCCCTCAATGTGTGCCAGGTGCTGGGATCACAGCCACCCTCTGACCTACCCCCACAAAACCCCTGGAAAGCAGAGTTCTGATTCTTCCTACTTTCCAAGTGAGGAAACAGAGGCTCAGAGGTCAAATCCTTTGCCTAAGGTCACACAGCCAGGGAAAGGGAAAGAGGTGACACTAACCCAGACCTGTGCAACTGCCACCCCTAAGGGGAACTCCATTTCTCTGGCTGAGGATGGTAGGGGAGGCACTGCTAGGTGGGGCGCTGGAGACAGGCCTCAGGGCCTGGGCACTAGCCTCCCCTGTCCCTTGCCAGAGCGAGTGGCGCTACCTCCTGTCCGGGGGCTCTGTCCCTGTCATGAGTGAGAACCCTGCCCCGGACTGGCTGTCAGACCGGGCCTGGCGAGACATCCTGGCACTCTCCAACCTGCCGGCCTTCTCCTCCTTCGCCCTTGACTTCATGAAGCATCTGTCGGAATTCCAGGCCATCTTTGATAGCCCTGAGCCCCACCGGTGAGCTGGGACCCGGGGCACAGCAGGGTGGGCACATCCAGGGGCTGAGACCCAGGAACAGGCTTGCCCTGGAGCCTTCTCTGAGGGGCCACACAGGGTTGCCCTGCAACTGTGACTACATCTCTTCCATGCCCCCGGCCATGTACCCCTGGACACCCCATTCTCCCCTGCTGTCCAGCAAGCAGAGACCCTGTGGCCAGTGCCCTCCCACAGGTTGGCTCTCAGGGGGACGTGGGCACTGTTGCAGGGAGCCCTTGCCTGGCATCTGGGACCAGTACCTGGACCAGTTCCAGAAGCTGCTGGTCCTCCGCTGCCTACGTGGGGACAAGGTTACCAATGCCATGCAGGACTTCGTGGCCACCAACCTGGAGCCACGCTTCATTGAGCCCCAGGCAAGTGCTGTCAGCCAGCACCTGGGCTAATCCCCACCCTGGGTCCCAGGATCCGAGCTGCACCTGGACAGACCACTTTGCAGCCTTGGTCAGGCCAGGACCCCTAACCACCCCAAAAAGCTCTGAGAGGTTCCAGGTCCCACCAGGAAGCCCCTCTGGGACTACTCTGGGGGCCCCAGGACCCCCCTACCTTGCCCTGGTCGCCTGCCCCTGAGGAGAACCTCTAGGTGGCCCCAGCATCTCTCCCTGCCCTGCAGACAGCCAATCTGTCATTGGTGTTCAAAGACTCCAACTCCACCACGCCCCTCATCTTCGTGCTATCGCCTGGCACTGACCCGGCTGCCGACCTCTACAAGTTTGCTGAAGAAATGAAGTTCTCCAAGAAGCTCTCTGCCATCTCCCTGGGCCAGGGCCAGGTAAGGGCAAGGGGGTGGGGGAGAAGGGAGCTGGTGGGCTGGGCCAGCTGGTCCCCCACCACTCAGCACTCCTGTCCCCACAGGGCCCTCGGGCGGAAGCCATGATGCGCAGCTCCATAGAGAGGGGCAAGTGGGTCTTCTTTCAGAACTGCCACCTGGCACCGAGCTGGATGCCAGTCCTGGAGCGCCTCATTGAGCACATCAATCCCGACAAGGTACACCGAGGGAATACAGTACATCCGTCCAGGACTGATAAGGCTAAATGAGATCGTCCCACAGAGCACTCAGCCCAGCCACCAGCACACAGTGGGCGCTCAGGAAGTGACATATGTAACACATATCAACTAGATTAATCTTCCCAGTGGCCCCCTCAAGTAACTGCTACCAGTGACTCGCCCAAGCCCACCCAGCACAGACGGGTGACCCTGGAACTTGCTGAAGCCCATGTTCTTTACCAGTGGTCCGTGCAGCCTGGTCTGGCCCAGCCCAACCCAGGGGTGGAGTCAGGCTGAGGGTGGCTCAGGGTCCTCGGGTAGGAGGGAGCCTGGTGTTGGGGCAGCCACCAGGTACGGGTCTCAATGCTCACGTGGAGCGTGGCCACCAGGTGCACCGGGACTTCCGCCTGTGGCTCACCAGCCTGCCCAGCAACAAGTTCCCAGTGTCCATCCTACAGAATGGCTCCAAGATGACCATTGAGCCGCCACGCGGGGTCAAGGCCAACCTGCTCAAGTCTTACAGCAGCCTCAGTGATGACTTCCTCAACTCCTGTCACAAGGTGAGACACACTTGGCACGTGCACCCCCAACCTGCCCCATCTCCATCCCCACCCTTCACACCCCTCCGCCCCGCCCCCACCTCTGGCAGGTGATGGAGTTCAAGTCCTTGCTGCTGTCTCTGTGTTTGTTCCATGGGAATGCCCTGGAGCGTCGTAAGTTTGGGCCCCTGGGCTTCAACATACCCTACGAGTTCACAGACGGGGACCTACGCATCTGCATCAGCCAGCTCAAGATGTTCCTGGACGAGTATGACCACATCCCCTACAAGGTGGGCTGGGGATGGGCTGAGGGCGGGGAGCTGGGCGCCTGTGGGGGCCTGACCTACCCACCCCGTAGGTCCTCAAGTACACGGCAGGGGAGATCAACTACGGGGGCCGCGTCACTGACGACTGGGACCGCCGCTGCGTCATGAACGTCCTGGAGGACTTCTACAGCCCCGCCGTGCTCTTCCCCGAGCACAGCTACAGTGCCTCGGGCGTCTACCACCAGATCCAACCCACCTACGACCTCAACGTGAGCACACACCGGGGCTATGCTTTAGGCAGCCTGCCAGGCTGGGGTCCTGGGGTGCCGTGAACACCTGGGTGCCGGAAGACTTGGCCCCAACCGGCCAGTAGCTCCTTTTCATTGATTGATCCATCCCACAAAGATAGCCCTGGAGCTCAGGTTCTGTGGGCAGAGGCCAGCTCCCGCCTCTCAGCCCCTGCCCAAGAGGACTTTGTGAGGCTGGGAGGGGCCGGGCAGCTCCTCTGAGGCTGCCAGGTGAGGCAGTGAGGTGGGAAGCAGCCCAGACCACAGTCAGGGAGGGCTCCCTGAGGAAATGATGCTTCAGCTAAGATGTGTGAGGAGCAGGCAGGTGCTAGGTGGAGCACACCAGAGTGTGGGTCAGCAGTGTAAAGGGCCTGTGGCAGGAGGGGTTGTGACAGGTTTTGAGCAGCTGAATGAAGAAGCAGGGAGCTAGGCAGCAGGGAGAAGTGGGCTAGGAGGGAGCAGAGGCCATGGAGTCCTGAGGGTAAGAGGGACATGCGTAAAGCTTGCAACCAGGGGTGATGAGTAGTGGATGCGCTCAATTGGAGGGCTGTCCCGCAGGCTGGAGGTAGAGCAGGGCAGGGGCTTCAGTCGCAGCGCTCCTACCCTGCAGGGCTACCTCTCCTACATCAAGAGCCTTCCACTCAACGACATGCCTGAGATCTTTGGCCTGCATGACAATGCCAATATCACCTGTGCCCAGAATGAGACCTACACCCTGCTTGGCACCATCATCCAGCTGCAACCCAAATCATCCTCTGAAGGCGGCCAGCACCGGGAGGAGGTTAGTGGCAGCAGGGGAAAGGGCCCACTGGTTGGGCAGGACCAGTCTCCTATCCACCATCATGCCTGTTCCCCTGTGGGAAGGAACTCTGTGCATGTAGAATTCTTTGCGCCCACAGATAGTGGAGGATGTGGCCCAGAACATTCTGCTCAAGGTGCCTGAGCCCATCAGCTTGCAGCGGGTGATGACCAAGTACCCTGTGCTGTATGAGGAGTCAATGAACACGGTGCTAGTACAGGAGGTCACTCGGTAATCCCCTGCCACCCCCAGCCCTGAGTCAGCAGGCCACTGGGCTGTAGAGTAATGACAGTAAAAGCTACACCAAGTGCTATAAACCCGTTCTCTAACTCAGCCACATTTTTATTCCATTTTACAGATGAGTAAACCAAGGCCCAAAAAGGTTACATGACTTGTCTAAGGTCATACATTTACTAACAGCCAGAGCCGGAACTGGTACTCAGGCCACTCGACCCCACTCTATGCTCTTAGCCCCTATGTTCTGCCATTGGTTTTTTGTCTACTGCCTACAACTGGGGAGTGCGGATATGGCCACACGGCCCCAGACCACTGCCTTCCTCCTTGCCACTGCCTCCATAGGTACAACCGGCTGCTGCAAGTGATCACACAGACACTGAGAGACCTGCTCACAGCACTCAAAGGGCTGGTGGTGATGTCCTTGCAGCTGGAGCTGATGGCTGCCAGCCTATACAACAACACTGTGCCCGAGCTCTGGAACGCCAAGGCCTACCCATCACTCAAGCCACTGTCCTTATGGGTCATGGACCTGCTGCAGCGCCTGGACTTCCTGCAGACCTGGATCTCCAAGGGCATCCCAGCCGTCTTCTGGATCAGCGGCTTCTTCTTCCCCCAGGCTTTCCTGACAGGCACCCTGCAAAACTATGCCCGCAAGTCTATCATCTCCATCGACACCATCTCCTTCGACTTCAAGGTCTGGACTCAGCCAGGGCCAGGTCAGGTGACAGGCTGGGATGTGGCCCAGGTAGAAGGAGCACGGAGGCCACAGCTGGCTGGCAGAATCAGGGGAGCCCCTGAGAGGGGGTTGGGGGACAGGGAGAGCCAGAAGAGACCATAAGCCCCAGGGAAATCCCTAGGGGCAGAGCACAGACTGTAGGCTACCAGCTGAAACAGCAGGTGAAGGGGGGAGGCAGGCAGAGCCCTCAGGAGGGAGCTTGTGCCTCCTGACCCAAATCCTAACCGAGATTCTGGGTGTTTATATGTGAGGGGGCATCTGTGTGCCCGACCACAGGTGATGCGCCAGTCGGTATCAGAGCTCAAGACAAGACCCAAAGAGGGGTGCTTCATCCATGGGCTGTTCCTGGAAGGTGCCCGATGGGACCCTCTGGCCTTCCAGCTGGCTGAGTCTCGGCCCAAGGAGCTATACACAGAGATGGCCGTTATCTGGCTCCTGCCAACGCCCAACCGCAAGGTCCAGAACCAGGACTTCTACCTGTGCCCCATCTACAAGACACTGACCCGTGCTGGTATGGGGCCCAGGGTGGGGAGCCTACACCACAGGTGGGGGCCCAGGGTTGGGCCAGTTAGGCTGACCCAGGTTAGCTGAACAGGATGGCTGACAGAGGTCAGTCAGCACTCACTCCTGAGACTGACTAGGCCAGGACAGAGCTGGGCCAGTAGTAGGCAAGGTGATGCCCAGGGGCTGGGCCCAGTCTGTGGGGAGTGGCCCCTGAGCTCACCATCCTCTTGCTTCCCTTAGCAGACCCACCTTGGGTCCTGGGAGGCCCAGCCTGCCAATGGAGGTTCAGAGGGGGTAACTGAGGCCTGGAGAGGTGGGGTGGGCCTGGGCTGGGTCCACAGGGAATGAGCAGGGGCGTCAACTCTCCCATTCCCATCCTCAATTGTCAGTGCAGTAACTTAGGGCAGGGCTGAGCCTTGGCCACACTCCCCAGACAGGCTTCCTCTTGGGTCAGGTCCCCTTCCTTGTCCCAAGCTCAGTTTGCCAAGTCCACTGCCTTTCTTTATACCCTGTTCCTGCCCTAGCTGAAGCAGACAACTTAACCTTCCCCCTTCTTGCCTGCTCTAGGAACACTATCAACCACAGGCCACTCCACAAACTACGTCATTGCTGTGGAGATCCCTACCGACCAGCCCCAGCGACACTGGGTAAAGCGTGGTGTGGCCCTCATCTGTGCCCTGGACTACTAGACCCAGACAGAAGGGCTGGGGCCATTAAAGCTGCATTTCCTAAACAGTCCAGCTGAGCCTTAGCTGCTTACACCAGGCCCCCTCTGTAGAACCCACTGCCAGGGAAACGGTGCGGGTGAGAGGCTACAGGGGCCTCAAGAGAAAATGTGGTTAGCAGGGGGAAGAGTGGCACAGTTGGCAGCCTTTACCTGCAACAAGGGAAGAGAGGTGAGCCTTGCAAGGTCCCAGGGCCCCTCCAGGGACTACACACCAGGCAGGACTAGAGACAGGTGCCACCTCCACTGAGTCCCAACACCTCTCCAGGTTGCAAAGCCACGGCCCTCTCCTCCCACACTACACCTTGCACACAACTCCTCAGGTTCCACAGCCCACCCGAAGCCCCTCCTCAGTTCAGACCCTAAGTCCCAGGCCTAGGGTCCCAAGAACCTCTGCCCCAGAAGGCTGAATGCCCGAGAATGCACTCCCCGCCTTACCTCTTCGGTCACACACAGGGCCCTGGGCCCAGGTCTGGTTAGGTCCTCACTCCCACCACAGCCCTGGCCTACAAACCTCAGGCCAGCAAGCACAGGAGGACTAATTTTTTAGGAGAGTTTTATTCACTCATTGGTCCAATATTTACAGGGGCCAGAGGCGTCGGGCTATGCTTAGCGCAGAGGCAGCTGCCATGCCTGCCCGCTGCCCCCCCACCCCGGTCACTATGTACACATAAGGGGCCCGCCTGGATCACCTTCAAAGCCACCTAGAAGAGGCCATGGGGCTATGTTTGGGGCCTGAGCTCCAGAGGCAGTGCTGGGCCCACCAGCCGTCGGCATCAGGCCCTCTGGGAACATGGGGCTCCAACTGGTTGTCTTGGTCCTATTGTCCCCATTGTCCCCCACCCTGAGTGCCTTGCAGAAGCTGAGAAAGCTGGCATGGCAGGGAGAGCTGAGTGGTGCCAGCTTCCTGCAAGCAGCCCTGTCTCTGCTGTCTCTAAGAAGAGGGAGACATGGTAATACTGAGGGGCAGGCAGAGGCTCCTCTGAGCCCAGGAGCCCAAAGCAGGCCCCTTGCCAGGGCCACAACACTGAAGACAAAGAGCCCAGGGCCTTGCCACAGAGAGCAGTCTTATCAAGCCTGGCCAAAGCCAGGCCACCAAACAGCTCAAACACTCCTCTCTGCCCGGGCCATGGGACCCAAGCAGGCTGCTCACCCCACCTCCGCTGGAATACCCCACTCCCAGTCTAGCCCAGCAGCCAGGTCCCTGAGTTTGGAGCTCTCCCAGGAGGAACGGAGAGCAGACCTGGCTTTCTCGCCACAGGGACAACTGGGGCCAGAGCAGCAGGGCCCCCAGCTGTGACCCTGCAGGAGTGACCCAGGCCCTCCAGGATGACAGCTGTTAGGAGAGAACTCAGAGTCAGGAAGCTGACTATGTTAACACAGTGGTGGCAAGATGGGTTAGAGCCCAGAAAAATAGACGTCTCTGTAGGTAAAATATATATTCTGCTGCCCAGGCAGAAAGGCCAGGTCCTGCCACTCCACAGCCGGCTGTGGAGGGAGCTGCAGCACCTCCCTGTGCCCCAGCTCCTGCTTCCAGAGCATGACGGGGCAGCCCTGCCCTGGCAGGCACTGGGGTACCGTGCAGAGAATCCTGGCCTGGCTCCCATTCCCAGGGTCTGGGCTCTCTGACTGGAACTATTCAGTAATACTGGGAAGAGGGGGAGTGGGGCAGGGGAGGGCCCTGGTGAGGGCCGTGTGGCAAGAGTGAGCGGCAGGGTCAGGGCCAGCAGTCCTCACTGGCGCTTGGCCTTGTAGGGGCGTGAGCGTTTCCGCCGGTCAGGCTTCCGCTGCTTGTGGAGTCGGCCAATGCTGACCCCCTGGCGCCGCCGCACCGAGATGTTCTGCTCCACCAGGTTGGCCAGCATGCCTGTGGAGAGGCGCAGGCCCTTGAGCGGGTGGCTGGATGCCCAGCAGCCACCCGCTCAACGGGCCACAGCCTCCGGTCAGAAGCTGAGGGTCTCTCGGCCCTCCCTGAGACTACAGTCTGCTCAAGCCCCAGCAGAGGCCTGAAGGAGGGGGCCTGAGGGCCAGGGCTCTGAGCAGGGCATGCCAGGTAAGGTGCAGCAGCGAGACCCCTCACCTTCCTGAGCCAGCATGGAGATGAAGGTGCAGATGAACTCATCGTAGTTGTGTGTTCTTCTCTGGTCGTCGATCTGTGGGAGAGAAGAGTGAGGACATGAGGACGCTGCAGCCATCTCCCCAGAGCAGCCACCAGCTGACCCCAGCAGGTCGCACCTCTGGGAAGACAGGTGGGCAGAGGACCAGGCAGCTGGAGAGAGGGCCCACCTTGAACTTCTTCCTCTTCTCCACCTCTTCCTTGAGGCAGGCCTCGTAGTTTGCAATCTCAGCCTCCACACACTTCAGCAGTGCCAGCAGCTCCTGCCAAAACCCAACAATTGCACCCGTGGTAGGGGGGCTGGCCAGCACCAAAGCCCCACTACCAGCAGGCAGCCAGAGGCAAGGATGAGCAGCCAGAGTCCCGGGAGCCTACTGAGGCCCCAGCCACCACCCGACCCAGACAGGCTTCCTGGCACCTGGCTTCAGCCACCACCCTTCACACCGAAATACCAACTAGGAACCCAGCACCTGGGCAGCAGTGCCCTAGGCCCTTCCCTTGTCAGTATTAGAAGAGAAAGGTGCAGAGGGGCTCACCTTGGGTGAGTACTTCTCCCCGCTCAAGGGCTCACTAGGCCTGACCAGCCCAGGCTTCTCTCTGCTATCCACAGCTTCCACCACCTCCTTCTCCTCTGGGCTACCAGACCCCTGGCTGCCTTGGCTCGGTCTGATGGAAGGTGAGGAACCCTTCCCACTCTCTGGGAAGAGAAGGCACGAGAAGACCCATCAGAGTGCAGGACACGTGGTGGTCACTTGGCCGCCTCCCTCCTCAGTATGCCACTGGGAGGCCAGTGAGCCAGCCCAAGGCCCACCTGTCAGTGCCAGGGGACTCAGCACACCGTCCTCAGCCAGGTGCAGCAGGCCCGTGCTGATGACAGGACCCAGGTCGCGTACAGCACGATTGTAGCGTATGCAGTCAACACGCAGCAGGCTGTCGTCCTCTCCAAAAAGCACCTTGGAGATGTGGGAGGTGACGGGGCTAGAGGGCCGCGTGGGGTTGGCCGAGCGGATAGGCGAGCGTAGTGGCGAATTGAAAGCGCTGCCGATCTCAGAGGCTGTGTCAGTGCTCTCATTGCTGGGGGTGGGCGAGGGCTGTGAGTGCGTGGGAACTGCCACAGCTGGACTCCCGGCCCCGCTGCTCGTCTTGATGGACAGAGGAATTGAGAGGTCTTTCTGGGACTCTTTGAGCTTCTCGGCCAAGACGTTGATGGTGTTGGGCTGCAGCACCGACAGCTGCCCATCCCCAGAGCCACTCAATGGCCCTGGTTTCCCCGGCCCCTTTCGCTTATACCTGTGGGGCCCAAGGAAAGGTAAGCCAAGGGAATGGGCCAGGTGACCACGTTCAGCAACGCCCAGAATGACCTGAACACATCTTGGCCTCCAGGGACTGACCCTGAAGCTCCAGCAGCCTGACCTGGCCATGCCAAGGCTGGCACACTGAGCTTCGACAGCTGCAGCCAGGTGTCCTCAAAGGACACCTCCTCTATTCCAGCTGTCTCACTTCTGGCCTTTTGCCAATGCCAGTTCTTCCAGCAAAGATATCCCCCACCCCATCTCTCAAGGCCTAGACAAAAGGCCTTGATGTCTGGTTAAATGTGCACAGCCCTCGCCCAAGCCCTCCAAAAATTTCTTGGGACCTGGAGTCGGCCCCTTCACGTCAGCCTCCCCGGAGCCCTGCACTCAGCAGGCATTCAGCATTATCTGCTGAAGGGCATTTTCTGGGCTGGAAGATTCAAGATAGGATCTGCAGCACTCAGCCTCCAGCCTTACAGAGCTGGGGCTAACCTGATGGCGGAGTTGGTGTTCTGCACGTCATCCTCCTCGTCATCCTCGTAGTCGTCCTCGTCATCTGAGTACTGCTGGGGTGGGCGGACTGGAACTCGGCTGCGGCCCACACCTGCTGCCAGGTCTTCCTCCTCCTGGGGCAGAGACCCAGGGCGGCCATGAGCCAGGCTGGACACAGCAGCCACAGCCAGGGAGCCAACATGGCTCTCCGGGTTCAGTCCACTGATTCCTTCCAGGTGCTCCAGAGCCCACCCACACTACCTGCCTACATAGGGCTTCTAAGAGAAACAGAGTGCCCTGAAACACCTGCATTTATTTTGCCAGTAGAACCCAACCCACAGAGCTGAATCCAACCCCATGCCCTAAACATTTAGCCCCACAGCCATGAGACTGAGTTTAAAGTCAGAGGAGCTCTCTCTGCCTCCCTCAACCCCTGCCATCGTAGGGGCTTCTGAGAATCAGACAGAGGAACCTGGTTACCTAGGCCCCGACAGAAGGCAAACACCAATGAATCACCTGAGGAAAGTACCTGTTGCAACCTCTCAAAAGAATCCTGGAGGGAATCCTCCCAGCTTACCTGCATGGGGGACTTGGCATAGTTGTGATTGTCCAGAAAGGCTGGCAGCCGCTGGACAATAGGAGTGGGGTTTGGGGGAACCCCATTGATGCTGCTCCCTGGAGGCTTCACCACCAGCTTGGGTTTGCTGGGAGGGCTGTGGGTCGGGGCTTGTGGGCACGAACCAGCCACCTCCTCCGCACCATCTGAGAGGGCAAGGGGCATGGGCAGGACTTTCAGCCAGGCCCTCAAGAAAAGCTGTTCTCAGCCCACTGTCTCCCCAGTCCTGGGGCACAGTACTGCTCCCCTTCCCTTCTCAGAGAAGAACAGCAGAGACAGCTGATGGGTGGAGTCAGCAAGCTCTAAGTCATGGGGCCACAGTGAGAAAGGAAAAGGATGAGATGAAAAAAAGGCAGAAAGAAAAAAACTTCTAGAGAAGCTAGAAAGGGAATATACATTAAGGAGAAGGCTTGGGGGACTGTGGTAATGGCAGCCCTTTTCAGGTGCCTTTGTTTAGGGAGGGACTGCTCTTCCTCCATGTTCCGAGGGGAGAGGGCTGTAGGTACCAGGCTTCAGACCTCCTGCAGGAGCCTCTGAACCACTGCCCAAGTGCCTCCACAGAAAAAGACCTGCTCTGCTTGGGGTGGCTCTGAGGCCCATGAGAGGCTCCAATACCTGTGTGGGTGCCCTCAGAGGCCGCTGGGGCCCTGCTTGTTTCCAGGCCCAGAGGGGACTTGCTGCTGACTGCTTTGGTCTCTTCAGGCAACTGTGACTCTTGAGACTTGTGGGTCTGAATCAGCTCTGGCTGCGTTACCCTAATCAGCTGAAATCAAAATCCAAGGTGCGGAGGAGTGAAGGCAGACCCTAGCTTCTACCTTGGACTGCTAAGGGCCTTGGCTCTACTCACTCACTTAAAGGGAAATAACAACAGTCAAACCTCCTTTCAGAGGCTATTCTCCCCCTCCCCATGCCAAGTCCCATCACCTTTCCCACAAAGGGAGCAAAGGAAAGGAGTGGTTAATTGAAGCCCAGATCCACAATACAGAGTAATGTGGGAATCAGACAGAGATGCCCCAGTGGAGGGAAGGAGTGGGTGGCTGGGCTAGGCAGGGCCTGGGCAGGAGGGGTACCCACCTGCTGCAGGGCCTCCAGTACTGTCTGACGGTTCACCTTCAGAACGTGCAGCCTGGCCTCATACTTGATCCTGCGGTCGGGCACCACCGCCATCAGGTTGAAGCGGATGTCATGGTAGGGCTCCCTGCAGTCACAGCCGTGGCCGTGAGAGCAGCTCTCACCCTGGCCCCGCCATCAGGTTGAGGCAGATCTCCTGGCAGGGCTCCCTGAAGTCACACCTGCAGCCACAGGTACAGGCCCCACCCCAACAGGCGGGCAGTAGCTGGCCATGCACACCAGGCACCTGAGCTGGTGCCTTCCAACAAGCTGCGTGAGGGGCCTGTCAGGAAGTGAGCCAGCACACGTGGGCCACCCGGGGCTCCACCAGGGCCTGCCCCTCCCCAGGCTATCCTGAAGCAGGCCACACGCAGCCTGAGTGGGAAATAGGGCAAGGAGTTGGGAGCACAAGATCTAATCCTGATCTTGCTAGATTCATCACGTGGCCTTGCACAAGCCATCTGGCCTCTCTCTGCCTTGGTTCCCTCTTCTGTGTCCCTCCCAATGGGGGCACAGCTCCAGAAGGTAGGGCAGGCTCAGGGCCCTTACCCTGCAGTGGCGAGGCCGATACGCTCCATGATGACCCTCCGGGCCTTGTCTGTCCACTCCTCATCCTCCCCCCAAGGCCCTGGGGAAACCAAGACAAGGAGTCAGTAGGTAGGAAGCCTGGAGCTCGGGCAGGCCAGGAGTTGGAAGGATGATGGAGAGAAGGTGACCCAGAGAATCAGGGGCTAGGTGGACAATGCAGTACAGGGTGCCATCCTGCCAGAACCACGTCTTCAAGACACCCCTGCCACGCCCCACCACTGGGTCCCAAGTGCTTGAGGACCTTGAGCCCCACCTCCTTAGGAGGTAAGCAGAGAAATCCAATGGGCCCCCAGCTCAGAGTGCCTACCATGGTCAATGGGGTAAACCTTCAGCCCATCCAGCTCAAAAAGCCGGCCTGTGATAGGCACATAGCTGACAAAGTGGAATGCCTCCATGGTCCGCACAGCACTAAGGCCATTCTGCTTCTCGGGGAGATGGCGTGGCTCCGGCCTGGGGAAGGACACAGTCAGTGCCCAGAATGGTACAACCCCCTTCCTTGCCCCCACCCCCATCAGTTCCCACAGCTCCCACACACCTGGCATGGCTATTATGTGCCTTGGCCAACTCTGGAGCATTGCCAATCGCATATCCTTTGCTCTAGAGGGAAGAAAATAAGGCCACATCAGAGCAACTTCTCAGGCGGGCCTCGGGTGGGAAACAGAGCTCAGGAGAGCAGGCCTGGGGGCATTCCAGGAACTTGAAGAAGCACAGGTGGCCTCTCCTGAAGGCCTAGTGGGGGCAGAAAAGAGCTCTGGAGCCCCCAAAAGATGGGCTGTACTGGCCTTGCACAGTAATCAGTGGACACTGGAGAACAACATTGCCTGATAAAGTCCTAATAAGGTGTCACTTAAGGAACGTTCCTCTCTTCCCTAGGTCTATCTCCTTTTCTGACAATTGGGCCTTAAAAAAAAGTTGACTTACACAATTAATTTACAGGTCAAATATAATGTAAATATCATTTGAAAAAGCCTCATAGTGCCAAATGCCGTGTAGTGGCATAATCAGTGGTAGATCTGGTGGTCACATCTGCCTAGTCAGCTGAGTCAGGATTAAGGCACTGTGGCCTACCTCAGGGCTGAAGCCTTTGGTGAAGTCCTTCATGCGACTCAGGGTGGGCCCCAGGTCCACATTGCTGCAGTTCAGGAGCACGCTCAGCAGGGCATGAGTGGCACAAGAGTTGGGGATCAGCTGTGAAACAAAGAACAGTCACCCATCCACAGCATCCCTCACCCCAAGCCCATACTCATCAGGAATGGGGACTCAGAGAGGGACAGTCATGTCTGGACAATCCTCATCAACTCCCCTCATCTTTACCCAACATTTGTTCACTCAACTAAGTACCCATCAGGAGTCTGGGGACATGGAGAATGGACTCAGACAGCATCCTGCTCTAAAGAGACTCCCTTTTTTAGTGAATAAGAGCTCAGTTCCTTCTGCCTTTCCCCACTTCCACTTTCCAAGCGAAGAAAACAGCAGCATCCCACCCTCCAGAAAGAACACAGAGCCCAGCAGACCTGGTGGGCAAAGAACATGTTATTCACAATATCATCATCAATCACAGATGTATCATCCACCAAGGTAGAGACCTTGCGACGGGATCGGCGCTCTTCGATCCATTTGAACAGGAAGATGAATCCATACACGGGGCTGGGGAAAGTAAGGGACAGAGCTAGACCAGTCAAGTGGGGGAAGGCAATCTGCATTCCCTTTCCTCTCCCCTATTCCTTTGCACTGTGTTACCACTCAGGTGCCCTTCCTGTGATCCCACCTCTCCCTTGGCTTCTTCCCAACGCTGCCCAAAGTGGCCCTGCGCCCTCGCACCCCAGAAGCCCACTGCAGGCAGAGTCAAGCATCAGCCTCTGGCTGTGATGCTCCAGGAGTCACCCAGTATCCTTATGAAGTCTATGGTTCTGGGATAAGAAAAGCTGGAACGATGGCTCAGGACCAGGTAGGAACAGAAGGTAAGACGAGAACAATAAATGTGATGAGGAATTTAAACACTAATTCTCACTTGTGAAGCCCAGGGCCTGGGCCCCAGTGCAATCAGGGAAGTTAATGAACACCCATATCAGTCCGTTCTTTCCTGAAGGGAAAGAAGCAGACTTCTCCGTTTAGTCACTGTAGCAGTGCCTCCACACCTCTATTCTGTAGGACCATCAAGACAAGACCCTGACCTTGGTCACCCAGGAGAGTCCTTGTCAGATGCCACAAGCCAACCAATCAATATGAGACCCCTGTGTGGGGATTAAAACCACTGGCACATGGGCACAGTAAAGCAGTCATTAATAAATTACAGCTGCACAAAAGGCACAGTGTGACCCGAGTCAAGAGCAGGGGGTTTCTGGCTGGAAGGCCACACAGAAAGCAGATGAATTTAATCCAAGAGATGGTTAGAATTTGTATTGAGGGGAAGAGGCTACCACATAAAGGGAAGTGTTGAGGGAAAACTGGGAGAAACAAAAGCACAGCACCAGCTTCATCAGGAAGGCACCCAAAGAGGAGGGATGCTTCCTTATACAAGATTTTACAATTTGGAGCCTCTGATACTACCTCCCTTGAGGAGCACTCTCTCCCGGATCCCTCCCTAGCCCTCGGGGTGTAAGGGGCGACCGAAGCCACGCCGCGTGCCAAGCCACTCACCCCTGGCATTTGCTCTGAAGGTCATAGATCTCCTCCACCTGCACCCCTTTGACACCTGCGATCAGGTAAGGAAAGAAGTCGGGAAGGGTAGCCTCTGGCTGTGGAGCGAGGGCCCAGGAGTGGGCCCCCACAGCCTGGTTCCGGCGCGTAGGAGAGGCTCTTACCGAAATCTTCCACCAGGAGGGTGAAGAGGCCTGGGTGGGGCGACAAGAGGAGCGGGTAGTGGTCAGAAAGGCGCGTCTCGGACCCACCCGGCCTCCCCAGCTCCGGGCCTGCCCGGTCCCCTCCTCACCAGGGTCGCTCTCCAGCTCCAGCCAGCCCTTATTCATCTTCCCGCGGGGCGGCCCCTCAGCGCCATGTCCAGGCCCTCCCGACCCCCCGCCGCCCCCCGCCGGGAGCCCCCGCCGCCCCCGGGGCCCCTAGCCCCACACACAGACAACGGGCCCCGTCGCGTCACCCGCCCGCGCCGGCGGCACTACGTCACCTCTGCGCGACGATCCCCGCCCCGCCTCTGGCCTCGTCTTCTGCAGTTTCGACTCCAGAAGCCGGCGAACTCGCGCGGGAGTGCAGGGCGAGAGGACGGGGCGGAGCTAGACCGCGGGTGGCGCGAGAAGGGGCGGGGCAGGCGCGCGGCCGTTAGCGCGCTACCGTTAGCGGTCCCATTCTACGCAACCGTCAGCGTAGCTGTGCTCCCCGGGGCTGCAGTCTCTGTGGGTCGCAGTCCGCGTGACTCAGTCCCCGTTTGCGTTGTCACTCCCTTCGCCGGTGCAGTCCCGCGCGGGGCGGCGGCCCGTGAGGTAGCTACCACGGCTTGCGGCAACGGATAAAGCTCCGGGACAGCGGCGCCCTGGGCGATAGCTGGGCGGGCGGCCCCGGCCGGGAGCGGCCGCCCGTGTGCCACCGTGAGGAGTGAGCGGCTGAGGCGACCTCCGGCCCGGCCTCGCACCAGCAGCCCGGCAGGCGCGACATGAGCCTGGTCTGGCATCCGCGGGATGCTCCTTGAGCCCCTTCTTCGGCTGTTACCTCCGGGGGATGGTTGTGGCCACGCCGACTCGTATTTTCCAAATAAATCATTGTTTATTCTTGCGGTGGCGGGGCCGAACACGCTTATTTATTTTTAACTTTCTTAACAAGTTTTACCCAGCACTTACCCAGTGAAACAACTCGGTAATCGTTTCAAGGGAGCATCCGCTCGGTTAGGAAATCTCAGACTGAGCAGCTTGTGGAAGCCAGCATTTGCAACGTCCTCCTCGCATGCTTTGAAGATCCTTGCGTCTTCCTGTAACTACCACTGTGCGCAGGATCCCGCTCAAGGAACGTCTTGCTCCAGCGATTCAAAGAACTGACGTTTCAAGGTTTTATTTCTGTTGCTAGATCTGGATTTCCCCAATGACTCGGAACTGTTCAGTAGCCAGCTAAAGTGGATCCCCTAGTGCACGCCCTTCTCTCTCCTCTTCCAGCTTGTCCAAGTGCTTTTGTTGAGTAAAAAGCCATCAAATGTCATTACCAATGCAAGTGCAACTCATGGGTTAGAAGAGGAGATGGAGCCTTAGTTTGCAGAACAGCTAGTTGCCAGAGTAGTTACGTTCATGCAGAGTAGTTGACAGTCCCTAAAGATGTTCATGCTCTCCAGCTGTGGTCTGAGGACATGGGTACTGGAGTGTGTGTCCCTGGACTGACTTAATTCACTCAGTTCTAAGAAATGCTATCCTTCTCCTCTCCCCTGACTTGACACAGTCCTTCCTTCAGAAGAGTGCTTTTTATTTCTTTTGTCCCCCTTCCCATTCAGGGATTTCCCCCTTAACCAATGAAAACTGAATTTATAGCCAGCTGACATTGGTCGGGGGAGGAGTGGCAGGGTGTCTTTTCCACTTCTGGGCCTTTTAACCTTGGTTCACATCTAGAGGAAGGCTGAGAATAGGCCAGACCTCAGTGATCATCTGAGCCTGGTGAAAAGAAGCAATAGGAGCCAAGGGGTGATTTGTCAGGGTTATATCTTGGCTCTCACTAGAGGGAGTTCTCGCTTTAGGCAGCCAGAATCTCACAGGCTCCTTTTCCTAGGAAAGAACTACCTAATCTAGCTTTTCCTGGGTGGAATTAAGGAACTTAAACTTGGGGCAGAAGGAGGCATTTTTCCTGAGTGCTACCTCATACATTTAGTAGGCACAAAGAGAACAAAGAACCAGTTAGCCAGTTCAAACAATAGTTCCAAGTTCTCATACTGCTGTGGTGTATCAGTAACTGTGATCTTGAGCAAGTGCCTCTGTGTGACCTCTCTGTGCCTCAGTGTCATCTTGAAAATAGGGATAAAATGGTACCTATTGCCAGGGGGTTTTTCGAGTTAAATGTAAAATGCCCAGAACAGTTCTGGGCATGATTTAATAATTATTGGCTATTACTGGCATTGATACTGGGCGTGTCGCTTTTATTCTGTCACATGGATGGGGAGGTGAAGCGCACTGTTGCTTTGACCCTGTGGAACTTGATAACCAAATGTAGAATTAATTGCTGACTTGTTTATATTTATAGCTGGAAGAGCCGGTACTGTTCTCATTATAGTATAGAAGAATTCAAGATAGGCAGCAGCAAATGAAGACTATAAAAGGAAAGAAGAAGGAACATCAAAGATTGAGGTAGAGTAGGCAACTTAAGAGAGTTTGGGAGAAATTGTCCAATGGCCTGTAGTATATGCTTCATTTTTTGTCCCCTTTGCTTGGTCTTGGAGGCTAAGGTTGGTTAGTGTTGAAGCATATACCAGTGGTCCCTGGGAAGCTGCCCAGTAACCTATCCTCCCAGGGATGTCCCTACTGGCAAAGTCCTGGCTGTGGAGCCCTTCTGCCTAGAGTCATATCCTGGCTCTAACACTTGCTGTCTAGGTGGCCTGGGACAGGTTATTTCATTTCTTTAGGCCTCAGTTTCCTCATCTGGAAAATGCATAATAATAGCAGCCACTTTTTAGAACATTCTGTAGATTCACTGAGCTAATACATATAAAGAGCCAAGAATATTGCCTAGCAATAGGAAATTCTTAATCAATTTTAGTATCATTTTATTATGCCTTGTGAACATGGTACCACCTGAGATTCAGGGTAGGTGACAGGAGAAACAGTAAAAGAATAAAAGGGGGTTTGTTCTTGCATTCATTCAGTCAACACAGGCAATAGAGGCACTAGAACAGAAAGATGGCTATGATCTCACTTAATTCACATAATTCCATGGGCATGTTTTGTGCTTTCAAAAAATATGAAAGGGAAGAAGAAAACTGATGTCTTAGTCTTTAGCTATTTTGGTCCTTCATCAGACCCATGGATAGCATTTTGAGGGAAATGTTACAAGAGATGCCAACAGGATCCTCAAAGACTACCTTGTACTTTTTCCATCTCTTGTATAGAAAATCTGCCAGGACAAGGAGAGTAACCCAGAGGAAGCCTTCTTCAGGGCCTGGTAAGAAAGACTGGAGGTTCTGTTTGGCTGCTGCCTCCCGACCTCAGCAAAGGCCACTTGTGTAGGGCAGCAAACTTGCTCTTCTCACTGTCAGTTCCTTCCCAGAATCTCTAAGATCCTGAAGAACTCAGAGACTGTAATTTTTAAATGTCATGTCCAAAGTTCAAGGAACAAGTTAATTAAAGCCACTTGAGATAAAAGTATATCTTTTATCTCAGTGAGCAGTTGCAGCCAACTCCGTCAGATGTGGCTAAAATTATATGAAAACCTAACTGATATCAAATAACACTTCATCCCAACCTCCTCCTTGTCAAAATGACCCTCTTCCCAGTACTGTACTCCTCCTTGTACTTAGATCGTTATGCTCCCAAAATGAATTCCTAACATCCTTTCTTCCAGTTTGCCGGCTATGCTTTCAAGAACCTGGGGATCCCGAAAAATTAGGGGAATTTCTTCAGAAAGACAATCTCAGTGTGCATTATTTCTGTCTTGTGAGTATAAGGCCCCCTTTGCTTTGAATGTCCTATGGCTTTGCTGTACAAAGTGCTGTCCTATGTGCTCTGTTTTTGCATCCAGCCTCAGATCCTTTGCCCTGTTTGCTTGTTTTTCTTAATGGCTTTTTTCTTTTAAAATCTAATTTTTGAAAAGTAATGTGTGTACCTGGTGTAAAATCCTAACAGTATAAAGTATGTACAATAGAAAGTCTCTTCCCCTAGTAGTATTCCCAGTCCTTCTCCCTCTCCCCAGCAGCAAATTCTACCAACAGTTCTTCCAGCTATTTTTTCCTGATATTCTTTTAAAATTAAGTATAGTTTGTATGCTATAGAATGTACCCATTTAAGAATACAGTTTGATGAGTTTTGATAAACTCATATATCATGGGGATATAAAGTATGTCCCCATGTAAACACTACCCCCATCAAAATAATTATTTCCATCAGGCCAGAAATTCCCTCCTACCCTCTTCCAGTCAGTTCCCTCAGAGGTGATCACTGTTCTGATCCGTAGGTTACTTTTGCCTATTCTTATACTTCATATAAATGAAACCATACAATTTGTACTCTTTTGTGTCTGGCTTCTTTCACTCAACACAGTGTTTTGAAGACTGATCCATGTTGCATGCGTCGGTAGCTTGTGCCTTTTTATTGTGTAGTTATATTCTGTTGTATGAATATATTATAATTTGCTTATTTATCCACCTGCTGACGGACATTTGAATTGTTTTCATTTGGGGGCTATTATGAATAAAGCTGCTATGCATATTCACGTACAATTTTTTGCGTGAAAACATGTTTTCACTTCTCTTGGGCAAATGTCTAGGAGTGAAATTACTAACTATGTTTAACTTTGTGTGAAGTTGACAGATCACTTTCCAAAGTGGTTGTACCAGTTTACAATCCCACTAGCAATTTATGAGATTTCTGTTTGCACAATATTCGTGTCCCAATTTGTTGTTGTTAGTCTTTTTAATTTTAGCCATTCTACCAAGTGTGTTTTGGTATCTGATTGCTGTTCTAATTTGCATTTTTCTGATGACCTAAAATGTTGAGCTTCTCTTTGTGTGCTTATTGGCCATTCACATGTTTCCGTTTGTGAAGTGTAGGTACAAATAATTTGTCCATTTTAGAAGTTGAGTTGTTTTGGGATTTCCCTGGCAGTCCAGTGGTCAAGACTCCGCACTTCCATTGCCAGGGGCACAGGTATATTCTGGCTACAAATCCTTTTTCAAAGATGTGTGTTTTTACTATTTTCTCCCAGTCTGTGATTTGCCTTTTAATTTTATTTTTCAAATGAGTTGGTTTCATTCCAGGTGATGCAGAATTCAGGATAGAACAAGGACTTAGGAACACACTTTGGCAGGATTCTGTGCTGGGTTTATGCGGATCTCATAGCTAAGGTAGAAAATGGCTGAGAAAAACTATAGACAAGATGAGCCACTGTATGATTTTCTTTTTTTTTTACAAAAATTTATTCTTAAATGTACAAAAGGTTCCAAGCTATGGCTATAGGTGGTGACAGATGTTATGGCAGGGAATCCAGATGTTTAAACAGGAATGGAATCATCATTGCCTCAGGCACAAGGAACAGCTTACTTTTTAAAAATTTTATTTTACTTATTTTTTGGCCACGCTGTGCAGCTTGTGGGATCTTAGTTCCCTGGCCAGACATCGAACCCAGGCCCATGGCAGTGAAAGCGCCAAGTCTTAACCACTGGACCACCAAGGAATTCCAGGAACAGCTTACTTTTTGCCAGATTTCTTAATT
Organism: Phocoena phocoena; assembly: GCF_963924675.1. Lineage (NCBI taxonomy): Eukaryota > Metazoa > Chordata > Mammalia > Artiodactyla > Phocoenidae > Phocoena > Phocoena phocoena. The sequence goes on along the minus strand of NC_089228.1, from coordinate 36,303,055 downwards.
CCACCTGTGGCCAGGGGGCCTTTCCCCGCAGCCTTCCCTTTTAGCTCCTCGAGCTTCTTCTGCTCCTCCTCCTTTTTCTGCTTGAGTACCTTATCTTCCTTGCCCATCTCCTTGGCTTGCTTCTTGGGCTGCTTCAAGGACTTCTTCTTGCCACCTTCATGGCCCAACATGGTGCCTGCTGCCCCTTCCCCCTGCCTTTTTATTTTCTTAATGATGTCTTTCGAAGAACAAAAGTTTTTAATTTTGATGAAGTCCAGTTTATCTGTTTTTCCTTTTATGGTTAGTGCTTGTTTGTGTGTCCCAAGAAATCTTTGCCTACCCATTGAATTACCTCAGTGCCTTTGTCAAAATCAGTTGACCATGTATCTGTGGATCTGGATGATTTATTTTATGTCATAGATCTGTGTGTTGATCCTTACCAATACCACACTGTTTTGATTATTGTGGCTTTACAGCATCTTGAAATTAAGTCTTGTTCTGCAGTCTTTTCCAAGATTGCTTTGGCTATCGGGTGCTTTCCTTTTCCATATACATTTTATATTTAGTTTGTCAATTTTTCGTTTAAAAAAAAGCCTGTTGGGATAGTGATAGGGATTGCATTGAATTTATGGATCAATTTGGGAAGAATTGACAAACAATATTGAATCTTCCAGTCCATGGACATGATATATTTCCCCATTAATTTGTGTCTTTTAAAATTTATCTCAGCAATTTTTTTTTTAGTGAAGAAGTCTTGCACAAATTTTGTTAAATGTATTCCTAAATATTTTGTGATTTCTATGCTATTATAAATGGTATTTTAAAATTTCATTTCAAGTTTGTTGCTGGTGTACAGAAATGCAGTTTATTTTTGTACATTGATTTTGTATCTGCAATCTTGTTAAATTCACTTATTAGTTCAGTAGTTTTTATTTTTTAATTTTTTTGAAAATGCCTTAGGATTTCCTGTGTACACAATCACGTGTGAATAAAGGCAGTTCTTTCTTTCCAATCTTTATGTCTTTTAATTCTTCTTCTTGCCTTATTGTAATAGCTGGGAACTTCAATCTAGTGTTGAAAAGAAGTTGTATGAGTGAATATTGTGTCTTGTTCCTAACATTAGAGGACAGCATCCAATTTTTCACCACTAAATATGATGTCAGCTGTAGGTTTTTCTTAGATGCTTTTTATCAGATTGGAGAAGTTCCCTTTTATTTCTGGTTTGCTGAGGGTATTATGAATGTGTGCTGAATTTGTCAGATGCTTTTTCTGCATCTGTTGAGATGATCATGATTTTTCTTCTTTATTTTGTGAATGTGATTTGTTACATTGATTGAATACTTTAATGTTAAACTAATCTTGCATTTCTGGTACAAATTCTGCCTGGTCATGATGTATAATCCTTTTTATATGGTGCTGGATTCAATATTTTGTTTCATTTTTGTATCTATGTTCATGAGAAAAATTGGTGTGTGCTTTTACACTCCTGTAAGTTCTGTCTTGTTTTGGTGTCAGGTCTTGTTTAATTTCAATGCATTTATAAGCATATACATTTTCAACATAAAATAAACATACTATACACAGTGTTTTGTATTTTACTTTTTTTTACCTCATATATTTATGGAGCTGTTTCCATATAGAACACTTTTTTAATAGCTAATTGGTGTTCCATGGTACAGGTGTACCAAAAAGTATTAAACTCCTGTTAAAGGACATTTAGATTATTTTTAATCTTTCACTACTGATTTTTCTGTTTGTAGAAATTATACATGTTCATTGTAGAAAATATTAATAACACTTAAAAGGACTCATATAGTCCTAAAGCCTTGAGAGACTGTTAACATAGATATGTTTTAGGCCTAATTGGGATATAATTCAAGCATCCTCAAGTCATCCAACCTTGTAGGCTCACTTTTTCTATAATGTTAAAATAAGATAACCTCAGCCCCCATTACATATTACATGTAACTGCTGCAGTAGGTCCAGCACCCTCCTTAATATTTTTGGAAGCTTCTTGGGGTGGGGCTCAGGTATGACATTCTTCCAAAGTATGTACACGTTCATTGTTCATGGGTACCTAACAGTTTAGCTTCTTTTCCCTTGATTTCCCATTCTAGACTCTGCTTTGGGGGCTTTTCAGAAACAAAAGGTCCTTTAAAGTATGTTTTTAAAGAAAAGTTCAATTCCTCCCCTTCCCCTATAAGGCAGAAGGACTACAGTCAGGAGATTTGAAAGCCCTGTTTCCCTTTCTGTGGAGAATACACTCTGAGAAGAGTATTTACTCTGTACTGAGGGGCAGTACAGCGGGAGAGTGAGAGTGTGGGTTCTGTGGGCTCACATGTGAAGGCGACTCTGCTGCCTCCTTTCTGGGTGACCCCAGCCGGGTCACTTGCTGCGCTACACCTCAGTGGCCTCTAAGATGAGGATCACAATGGCATCTGTATCACAGGGTTGTGGTGAGCAGACAATGAGTCACTACACAGGGAATGTTTCTCCAAAGTCCTCAGCACACAAAAGCAGTGCTCAGTGAATGAAAGGCCGAGTAGCACAAAGGTGGGTAAGAGCCCAGGTTCTGGGCTCTTGATCCTGTCACGTTATTTCTCCTATAAAATGGGGATGATGATAGTACCTACCTCTTAAGGTTGTTACAAGGATTAAATGAGTTAATACTTGAAAAGCACTTAGAGCACCCAACACTTACGCTATGTAAGGGCTTGTTAAGTAAATAAATTACCCTGTAAATGCATATATATTCCACCAAGCTCTGTTTCTCAGCTCTCTTACCCTGTCATCACCCACTGCACTGTTTCACTGATCATCAGTGTTGACAGCCTGGTTCTGCTGACCTTCTAGATCCTATCTAGCAAGCTGCCTCAGAGGGGCCAGTCCAATAGAGGTTTCTATGGATTCCTGCCTGAGGACATCAAAAAGGAGGCATCCCGGGCCTCTAGGAAGGTTAGAATCCCCTGAAATGGGGGCCTTGGGGTAGGCCTCTTCTCATACTCCTCTCATCATCCCTGTTTCTATTCTTTTCCCTAGTTGCTAGTTTAAAAGTCAGAGGACTCTTGAATTTCCCACTGGTCCTTCTCTTAAGTTCCATGCTTCTCTAGGGTATAGTATCCTAAGTGAGGAGAGGGAGCAACGTCCTGAGAAAGCCAATAAGAATTCAGTGCTGCTTGGAGCTCAGCTTCGGCATGCCCTAGAGCTTCTAGGTCCACTGAGGAAGAAGAATGGCTGTTGCTTCAAAAAATTTCCATTCCGTAGAATGATGTGACACAGAATGTCTGTCTGTTTTGGGGCCCTGAGCACTGCCTGGGATCTCATTTGCAGATCTGCTTTGTGTGCAAGAAAAAGGGAGCTACCATCAACTGCCAGAAGGATCAGTGCCTCAGGAGCTTCCATTTTCCTTGTGCCCAGGAAAGGGGTTGCCTTTCACAATTTTTTGGAGAGTACAAGTGAGTGATAAAGGAGGAAAGTTGGGCTGCCCTTTTGCAATTTGTTATTTAGCATCTAATGAAATCAGAGTCCAGTTCTCACGGGCCTGTTTTGATTCACCAGAGAATTTGTCCCTCCATTCAATAATGAGAAACAGTATCTTGACTTGGTGATTTCACAGGGGTTGCTTCTTGCTTCCCATCCCCTCCTTAAATTACAAACAGCTGGGGTTCTTAGCTGCTCAGAACTAAGTGGGGCTTTCAGGAGCAGGAGGCTGTGGAGACAGTCCCGGGAGCTTTGCTCGGTGGGAAAGCAGCTATGAGAAGGAATGTGGCTGTTCTTCGCCCTGCTCCTCCTCCTCCCCCATTAGCGTGGAGGTTCAGTGGACACTGGCCTGGGTGGTTGATTGCCCTTCCTAGGCCGGGCAGCTGGAAAACTGCATCAGTGACAAACCAGAAACCAAGTCTATTTACTCTACCACAGATCATTTTGTGGGAAACATCGCCCAACACAGGACATCCGATGGGAGAATGTGGGGGAGGAAAGCTGTGTCTTGTGCTGCGAAGACTTAGCCCAAGCAAGTGTTGAAAACATCCAGAGTCCGTGCTGTAGCCAAACTATCTACCACCGCAAGTGCATACAGGTGGGGCTTTCCCTGGACTGGGGACCCTCCACAATGGCCCAGTTCTGAGCACCCTGGGAATGCGCAGGCAATCTCAGCTTTTGTGCTCTGTGCTGCAGGCCTGTATACAGGACTGATTCGAGAGGAAAGTTAGCCTGGTCTCTGGGTATCCTTGACCTGTAGGACTTTATCATAAGATTTAGACTGAACAAAATCCTCAGGATGGCTGGAGCGAATGAGTTTATCCTAGAATGAGTCAAGTAGCCTCAAAATCAGCCATGCTTCCTGGGATTGAAGGAAAGGGAAATGTGTATTCTTGGTACCTGACCCCTACTGGGTCGAGCACTGCCAGGCCCCATGACTGGAGATGACAGCTGAGGCACTCCTGGGCACTCTCTTGAGCTTTTGGTCCCTGGTCTGACGCCTGGATTTGCAGCCCTCTCCTCAGCCCATCCATATTCCTTGTCCTGTAACCCTTAGTCAAGCTCTCCTAGCAACATCCTCTTTGTGAGACGAGGGTGCAGGGTGGGAAGAGTGTGTGCAAAGACAGTGTTTTTACAAACACTATCTTCCATGTTTATCTTACAGAAATATGCCCACACGTCAGCAAAGCATTTCTTCAAATGTCCACATTGCAACAATCGAGAAGAATTTCCTCAAGAAATGCTAAGAATGGGAATTCATATTCCAGACAGGTAGTAGAAACTTTATAGCAGGAATTGAGCCCGGAAGTGGGTTACCTAGGTTTCTAGAGAGAAGGTGAGTGTGAAGATAGTTCAGAGAATGAGGAAGCAGCAGAAGCACTGATGTACAGTGAAGAGGGAAGGGTGGAGGGAGAGCTTTTCAATTATAAAAAGACATGGGGGGAGGGTGAAGCAGGGGTGGTGGGCATGTTTCTGAAAAAGGTGCTTTGGGGGTCAGAATTCCTTGGGTTCTTGAATTCCAGTGTGGAACTAAGGAACACCTGTGTTCCACTTATCTGCTTCACCCCTCTCCCACTGCCAGGCCACTAGCCCCGCCTTGCTGAAAGTATTCAGGCAATCAGTTGAACTTCTTTGTTCTGTTGAACAAAGGTTTTACCACCCGATTATATGTCCTTTACTCACTGTTTCTTCTCCCACTGCAGAGACGCTGCCTGGGAACTTGAGCCAGGGGCTTTCTCGGAGTTGTATGAGCGCTATCAGCATTGTGATGCCCCCATCTGTGTGTATGAACAAGGCAGAGACAGCTTTGAGGATGAAGGGTAGGAAAAGCCTCATAGCCAGAACGATCTCTCATCAGGGCCATCTTAGATCTTGCACAGTTATCAAGCGCAAGAAATTTACTTTTGTCTGCAGACCTCAGGATGAACATAGCTGCTGAGTCCCATCCTTAATCAGCTCAGGACTCACTCATGTACAAGTGAACAGGTCTCTCTGCAGGGTCTACTCTCCTTGTGCCCCATGGAGAGACACTCAGGGCCAGTTCCTTCCACGATCTACCTTGCGAGTGGCTGTGCCTGACGGCAGGTCTTGGGATCAGCACTCAGCCACATCTCCGTCACGGGTAAAATGTGTAGTAAAGATACCTAGGGAGCCCTCATCAAAGGCCTGGCCTGCAGCAAACATTCCAAGAGTGGTAGTGAGTGTTAAATTTGTCCCACAACCCTCCCTTGGCTCTTCCTATAGGAGGTGGAGCCTCATTCTGTGTGCTACATGTGGGTCCCACGGAACCCATAGGGACTGCTCCTCTCTCAGATCCAGCTGTAAGAAATGGGAGTGCGAGGAGTGTGCGCCTGCTGCTGAAGCCACAGGTGGGGCTGGAGGGGTCGTCTAGTCTCAGAACTGGGGTGGGGGTCAGGGGTCCGGGGGACTTATGGTGCCTGGGAAAGGAGGAGGGTGTGCTATCAGATGGGAACTTTTAGTTGGTACTTTAGTTTGGGGAGGAAATCGGCTAGGGAGGGGCATAAGGACCTGTGCCTGGGAGAGAGACAGAGGGTCGAGTTTGCCTCTCCCACCTTTCTTTCACCACAGACTACACACCTGAAAACTCAGGTGACATCCCCTGTTGCAACAGCACTTTCCACTCCAGGGGGCATTTTTGCAGAGACACCAGCCTGGAAGAGAATCCGGGCCCTTCTTCGACTGACTGACCAGGCTCTTCCTCATTAGAAAAACCAGAGTCCTCTGGTTGCAGGACGAGGGGCCACTCCTGGCGATCCAAGGGTGTCAAAATCACTAAGAGCTGCAAAAAGTCCAAGTAACAGTTTCTGATTAGTCGCTGCCAAGCACATTTGAGTACAAAGCTGTGTTCCTCCATCAGGTTTGGGGGAGGGAGCACTTTGGCACTGTGAGTCAAGGAAAGGGGGCTAGCAGTGAGACTCTGAACCAAAGAAAGAGAAGTCCCAGGGGAACTTGAGTTCAGAGCAGAGTCCTGATGCCAACCACAGGATGCATTTGTGGCTTTGAGAGCACCTCTGCTCTTTCTGCCTGATTCCCAGAGGGCCTTTTCTACTCTTCTTTTTCCACCAAGATTATTCCACCTTGATCTTGTTCTCATATACCTCTTCTGACTTCACCCACGTTTGTTATTATACAAATAAAAGTTTTCTCTCCATTGGTGTCTCCTTATGCATTCACTCTGGAATTTATCTAGCATACTAAGGAATCTGGAGGGTAGAGTGAAGGAATAGGAAAATGCACCTTTCTACTCTATAAAATTCAGTGAATTAAGTATAGAACTTTCAACTTAGACATGTTGCTTTGGAGGGAAGTATTTTGCAGATAAATCGACTTTGCGGGGACAGAAATTTCATCGTTGTGCAAATAAACACACAGGATCTCATCAGGAAAGTGAGCCAGCAAAGGAGAACACACTGGACTGAGAATAGGCCACTATTGCAAGGCTTGGCGCCCTGGACTCAAAGGCCAGGGACTGCCGTGCTCACGTGAGACAGAAGGGGCTCCACTCACTCCAGGCAGCCTGGTCTTTAGCATACCTTCCTAACCCTAACATACCTCCACTCAAACCCTCCTGTCTGGTGGCTCGGGCATTTCTAGCTCAGGTAAGGGGGCCATGCCAGGACATTAGGCAAGACAGCTAGGACAGAAACCTGGCAGAAGGTCTTGGGATAAATTGAATAGAACATTTATTTGTTTTTAATGATTTTGTGGGATTTGGATTAGTGGGGGAAACTCAGGACCATTGCCAGGTGCCGAGTTCGCAGGGTCTCACTGCGAACTTGGTTTAAATGTTGCTGACCCCCGGAGACTTACATCTGAATGTGCACAGTGATTTGGATTTGACCAGATTTATTTGGAATCACAAGGAGGCGGTGGGGGTCAAAATAATACTTTAAAAAGAAATCAAGAAATACTAAAGGGATTATAATGAAAAATACTCTCTTGACTCATCCTTCACTACCCCCAGTCCTATTCCCTAAAGGCAACTACTCTCCACATTTTTTAGCCATTTCTTGATATATTAATCTTAGACATTTTTGACGTACTATCATATTACATAAAGATCTAGCACCTTTAAAACCTTCCCATGTTCATTCCTTCCATCTTTTATAATTGCATCACAATTTTTGTTAAATTAACCTTCAGTGCTGAGTCAAGTGGTACACTATGACTATTTTTCCTCACCTGTACATTTTTTTAAAAATTTATTTATTTTTGCTGTGTTGGGTCTTCATTGCTGCGCGTGGGCTTTCTCTAGTTGCGGCGAGTAGGGGCTACTCTTCATTGCAGTGCATGGGCTCCTCATTGCGGTGGCTTCTCTTGTTGCAGAGCATGGGCTCTAGGGTGCGCGGGCTTCAGTAGTTGTGGCACTCAGGCTCAGTAGTTGTGGCTCACGGGCTCTAGAGCGGAGGCTCAGTAGTTGCGGCACACGGGCTTAGTTGCTCCACGGCATGTGGGATCTTCCCGGACCAGGGCTCAAATCCGTGTCCCCCGCATCGGGAGGCTGATTCTTAACCACTGTGCCACCAGGGAAGTCCTCCTGTTCATTGTTTATTCCCTTTTTTAAAAAATAAATTCATTTACTTTATTTTTGGCTGCGTTGGGTCTTCATTGCTGCACGCAGGCTTTCTCTAATTGCGGCGAGTGGGGGCTACTCTTCATTGCAGTGCGCGGGCTTCTCATTGCGGTGGTTTCTCTTGTTGCGGAGCACAGGCTCTAGGCATATGGGCTTCAGTAGTTGTGGCACGTGGGCTCAGTAGTTGTGGCTCGCGGGCTGTAGTGCACAGGCTCCGTAGTTGTGGTGCACGGGCTTAGTTGCTCCGTGGCATGTGGGATCTTCCCAGACCAGGGCTCAAACCCGTGTCCCCTGTATTGGCAGGCAGATTCTTAACCACTGCGCCACCAGGGAAGCCCTGGTCAGGTGTTTTGTAGAGTGCCCCTCAATTGGGATTTGTCTGATGTTTTTCTTTTCTTTTCTTTTTAAAAGTTATTTTTGGCTGCATTGGGTCTTTGTTGCTGCAGTCTGGCTTTCTCTAGTTGCGGAGAGCAGGGGCTACTCTTTGTTGAGGTGCACGGGCTTCTCATTGCAGTGGCTTCTCTTGTTGCCGAGCACAGGCTCTAGGCGCGTGGACTTCAGTGGTTGTGCCTCACGGGCTCTAGAGCACAGGCTCAGTAGTTGTGGCACACAGGCTTAGTTGCTCCGTGGCATGTGGGATCTTCCCGGACCAGGGCTCGAACCCGTGTCCCCTGCATTGGCAGGCGGATTCTTAACCACTGAACCACCAGGGAAGTCCTTGATGTTTTTCTTATGATTAGACTGGAGTTATGGGTTTGAGGGAGGAAGACCACCCAGGTAAAGTGCCATTTTCATCGCATCAAATTGAAGTTACATACAATCAACATGACTTATCACTGTTGATGTTGATCTTGGTCATCTGGCCAAGTTAGTGTTTGCCAAGTTTTTCCAGAAAAAGTTACTCCTTTTCCCCCTTTATGTACTGTAAATTTTGGAAAGAAGCCACTCTGTTCAGCCCACAATTAATGAGTGGGAATTTATGCCCCCTCCCTTTTTAAGGACAGATTATCTACATGTATTATTTGGAATTCTTCAGCATGGGAGATTTACCTATCCTCTCCCACGTATTTATTTATTCAACCATTTATATCAGTGTGGACTCATGGATATGTATATTATACTTTGGTTTATAATCCAATACTACTTTATTTTGTTGCTCAGATTGTTCTAGCTTTGGCCATTGGGACTCCTATTCCTTTTCACATACTACCATTATTGTGTGTTTCATTTTGGTTTGGTTTGGTTTGGTTTTGAGCACTTATTTACTTTTTGGCACTACAAGATGCCCCAGGCTCATCTTGTATATTTTATTTAATTAATTAATTAATTAATTTATTTTTGCGGTATGCAGGCCTCTCACTGTTGTGGCCTCTCCCATTGCAGAGCACACGCTCCGGACGCGCAGGCTCAGCGGCCATGGCTCACAGGCCCAGCCTCTCTGCGGCATATGGGATCTTCCCGGACCGGGGCACGAACCTGTGTCCCCTGCATCGGCAGGCGGACTCTCAACCACGGCGTCACCAGGGAAGCCCTCATCTTGTATATTTTAAATACCTGTTTTCACAAATGATGTGTCTATTAGAATCAATTACCATTTTATAACCTAGGACCTAGAACATATAGTTCACTTGGGGAGGGTAGGAATAGACATCAAATAAAAATTCCCCAAAGCACCTGCTCCGCTTCCTCTAATTCTTACCTTTGTGGGAACCATGAACTAGGGCGAGAAACCTCAGAATCTCCTTGTGTTTCCTTTTCTGCTCAACCACCCTTTTTCTGGTCAATCTGACTATTTTTCAAATGTTTGCCTTCCTCTCCATCCCACTGCCAGTGTTGAGCTCAGACCACTGTGCCTCACAGGACTGCAGCAAAAGCCTTCTCTCTGCATGGTTTCCTATATCCACTTGCTTTGCTTGGCATATCCATCCTTAACCCTTCTGTTAATTGCCATAAAACATCTGCTAGCTCTTTACTTAGGATGGCCCCCGCAGAGATGGACATCTAAGCCCTTCCATGGGCACTCTGCCATGGCTACCCTGAAATACTGGGCCCTGAGCATGAGCTTTGCAGTCTGGAGAGCCATAACCTCTATCCTCAGCCTGATGGATCCAGCATAAGGGCCACTTCTTCATCCCTAGGCACTCTCCCTGAGCTCTGCTTATACCCCTATTATAGCCTATGTCATTCTCCATCTGGTCCCATAATTGTCTCTCCCTCTAGATTGGAAGCCCCTTATGGGAAGGGACCTTTCTGTCTTATTAACCTTTCTCCCCCTCATGGTGTCTGGCTCGGGACCCCACATGCAGAGGCAGTTTGATGTCTGCTGAATTGTTGGATGTGCTCAAACCCTGCGTTCATAAGCCTGATGTTTTACTGTCAAACACCAGAGGGCACTGTGAGCATGTTGAGGAAGAAGATTATAACCCTTTAGGTGTGGAAGGTTGCGAAGGGCTTATGAAAACTTGCTTCTATTTGGGGATTGCACAGGACTTACTGCTATTCACTTGTTCTTAACACATCCATTCAAGTTTATCCATGAGTTGTGCTCCTGTTATATCTAGAGGTTAGTATAGATGTTACTAATGACACTTCTATCATAGGTCAGGTCCTCAGATAGGACTGCCTTCATGGTCTCCCAGACCCAAAGTGATCCTCCTAACCCCAGCTGCCCTCCTCTCACCCCTAAAAATGGGGACTGCCAGTCCCAAGGGGAATGGGTAATATGATTCTGTTCCTCTTCTGCCCTACCCTCCTGCTGCACACACACACACACACACACACACACACACACACTCCCTCTCTCTCTCTCTCTCTCTCTCTCTCTCTCTCTGTCTCTCTCTCTGACATCAGGGACTTTGGTTGGTGGTTCAAAGGCTCTAACTTCCTGTTGGCAGGGCAGGAGGTTGCTATGAGAAACAGCACCTCCATTGGCCCTGACCCCAGGGACACAGCGTCAGCTCCCTGTGTGCTTCCAGGCTGACTGGAGGTGAATTGCAGCATCACAAGGGCTCCTAGGTATGAGAAGGCTCCCTAACAGACTAAGCCAGGGAGCCCCATTCCAGAGGCGTTGGCTATTTGCAAGGGTCTCATGCCTTGTACATTTTTTCCAAAAAGCAACATGGCAATTGCAGGCCATAAACCAAAGAGTTGATGTTTTTCAGAAAATAATCTCACTTTTCCCTAGCAAACCACCTCTAGCCCTGGGGTCTCTGAGCAGTGTGACAGCATGAGGCCTCCACAGAGGGAGTGAAGCCCAGGAGCTTCTCCCCCTTGTCTTTGGTATAAACTTGTTCCTTGGGCCTGCCCTGAAGTACACCTCTAATAAACAGGAAGACATCTGCGCCATCAATGTCTGTCCCTCACAGAGCATCTGAGACCTGTCTGGGCCATCAAAGCCATCCCCAGCCCCCAGGAGCATTCTGGAAGGGAACCTAGTCTCTCCAGAAACAATTCCCCATTGTGTCCCCTCACTTAGAAATCATAGATATGTTAACAGGCCCTTATATTTAGGCAGGTCCTGCCCTGGCTTTGTGCTAGTGTGTTGTTTTTTCTTCCTTGAACAATGGTCCTTTCCAGTAGGGCCAGCCGTTCACACCATTGTCTGAGACCCTTGGACTACAGGAAACAGCACCAGATTCTTATCAGCTGGCGGGGGTGGGGTGGGGAGGGGGCAGAGTGAACAGATGAGGTCATGCCCATAAAGCAAGCTGCTGGTCTGCCATGTCATTCTTCTATACCTTTATCTGTGAGAGCAGAGACCCCTTGTCCTTCTAACAGGCAAATCTGGGCTTTAAGTGTCTCTTAATACTGTCTCCTCCATTTGATGGCAGACACTTGGACTCTGCTTTAGGTCTCTTGATTCACTTTGGAATCCTCTCCAGCCCACAACTGTCCCCTTGCCCTGGTCTTCCCTCTCTGCCCAATGGGATGTTCTTGGCGGTGAAACACACCCCATTGGGATGGATTAGGGTGTGCCCCAGTCATCCTCGTCCCTGGGGGAAAGGGGTCAAGACTGGTCACCTGAGTCCTCCTCATAGCAGAATCCCTGAGTACAAGCTACTATTTGACTGCTGGAGGCCTGGTGTGAGGGTGAAGGTGGGCATCCCTTTCAAGGGCTCCCTGGAGACTGTGCAGCATTTCCAATCCTCGGTGGAGAATGATTTTTTTAAAGGCATCATTGAGGAACCAGGAGTTTCCTTAATGAAAATCCAGCAGGGAAAGTGAAAGGCTTCATTAGGACACAGCCTCTAAGGAAGAGGGGGCCAGCAGTGGTACCCAAACAAAGGCGGGCTGGGGCTGGGCAGTGGGAAGTGGACACAGGGCCACAGCTGCTGTTACTTCATCTCCTGTGCACCAGGAGGGTGGGTGAGTCTTGAAGAGGAGCCAGGGTGGGGGTCCAACAATACTTGAGCTCTTTAGCAGGTATTATATCCAAACCTAGCCCGCCCCCCCCCCCACTCATTCCTTCTTTCTGCACACCAGGGCCAAGTTTGTAATCTCAGAAATCCCTGGGGGTTTGATCCTGGTGTGTGTTGAACTTTCTCCTTGCCAGAGCCCCTGCAGACTAATACTTGGGTGAGGCTGGGGTTAATCCTTAACTTGGGTGAAAATTGGTCTGTTTCTGAGCAACTGTCTGCTACTTATAAGGAGATGTGGCTAGCTGGAGACACCTCAGTTTGCTGGACTGCAGAGGCACGAGAGAGTTCTCTGCGACCTACCTGGCTTTAGCTGCATCTGGGGCCATTGTGAGCCCACAGAAAAGATAACCTGGCAGGAGACAGACCTGCCTCCTGATGGCTGCTGCCTGCCCACTTCTGAAGCTGGAGGATTCTATGGGTCTCTGGGACCTGACCCAGGCTTAGCTGAATGAAAGGGAAGCACAGAAGCCATTTGAGAAAGTGAAAAGGGCTGTTTTCTGCCCTTATTCTGCCCCTACCCTGCCCCTCACCTTTCCTTAGAAACTAGTCTTTTGGACTGCAGGACAGCCACAAGCTTGGGGTGAATCCCAGCCCTCCACAGTGGATGATGCCAGACACAGGAGGAGCAGGAAATGGGCTGGGGAGGCAGGCTGGGTGTGGGAGAACAGGAGCCAGAGGCAGGGCAGAGTCCAAGCCCAAGGGACAGCAGACTGGCAGCTTGACAGCCCTGGCCCTGGGGTGGCAGGTCCTGCTCTGGTGCCAGCCATGGGAAACCAAGATGTGGCTATTCCATCTGCGAAGTCAGGGGCTCCAGAGTTTGCAGGCTTAGAAGGCAGAGATTAAATGTAAAGGGAGGGAATTAATCTAACCAGCATTTTCCCAAAGTATGCTCTTCAAAACATTAGAAACATGAGGTGGTAACTGCTCCATGGGAAAAAAAAAGGATATAGGGCCACATGTTTTGGAGGATCATGTAGCACATAGTAGGCATGCCAATTAATGAGAAATCATTGTGAGCTCCTCAGGGATTTCACAGGGCAAGCAAGCAGGCAGTGCACAGCTCTGTAGGGGCTAAGGGGAGAGAAATCCCATGTTTATTTGGCCATTGTCGAGGATCTCATGAGACAGTTGTTCCAAAGGACAACTTTTGACTAGCCCCTTTCTCGAAGCCCCTTTCCAGTTCTAAACCTGTTTGGGAAATCATGAAACAGGACCAAAGACCAGGGGAAGTATGAGACTTAGAGGAAAAAGCTGGGAGAGGAAGATAGAGTGAAATCCCTGAGGCAGGAAATAGGGCTGGAGATGAGGGTGGTGGTGAGGGGCTGGGGGAAGTCCATGCCCAAGGGGTCTTCAGGGTGTGGGGGGTGGTGATGTGGGAGCAGAGGCACCGTGTACCCCAGGAGAGAAGAGGGCTCTGAGGTTGCATTCACACAGCCTCCCAGCCCAGCACTCCATACCAAATGGTGCTCTGATGATGCTTCTCAGATGGGTGGTGATTGCCCGAGGCCGGGCAACAGGGTTTCACTTTCTGTGAGGCCTGGGTGCTTGTGCAGGGTCCAGGAGGTGAAGGCAGGGGTCCTGCTCCAGGGCCTGGGCTGCAAGATGGGACTGATGACTGTTAAGCCCCCTAGTCCATAGCACAGATTGAGGAGGCCATCCAAGCAAGAGGCTAATCTCTGTGGTGAGGTGGGGTGATGTCCCTCCCATCTTTAAAGCATCCCTGCCTTTACCCATCTCCCTCCAGCACCAGTGGAGTCTGCTCTTTGGGCAGGAGCATGATGTCACTGGGGGAGTGGGGCTGGGGGAGAGGCGTCTCCTGCATCCTGCCCCGCAGGCCAGACTCTGGGGCTCCCCCTCCTCTGCCAAAGCTGCAGCTCCCACAGCACAGCCTGGCCCCCCAGGCAAGAGCACAGTGGTCTTAATATATGTTGGTATGTGGCTGATGAAGACAGGCACCAGGCCAAGTGTCACTATCACAAAGTCAAGTGTTATTGTGAAAAAGGAGCAGTGCTGCCTAGGTGCCCAGCTGCCCTTCGCCAGCATTTTTTACCCCTGGCTCAAGGTTTTCCTGAAGTTCCAAGAAGTCTCAGAAGCCCGCGGGACAGGATTTTCCTAATTTAATAAGCAATCTCAGCTTCATAGGCAAAGCCCTCTGACTCCTTCCTTCCTCTGATACCCATCTCCTTCCCGTCTAGAAAATGCCACCCAGGGTGGTTTCTCCCTCCTGGAAAGGACAGGGAAAGCCCCTCATTTCCAGCTCACACAAATGGCATCAGTTAATTTAGTACAGAAATTCACAGATACAATAATGGTAATAATTATGTGATATAAGTATTAACTTCATTCCTTTCCTTGCAGGTTGTGTGGAAAACCCCTGTGCTATCCTCACCAGCTCTCAGGGGTGGTGACGATAAAAAGAACAATAGTAATTATGAGAAGCGTACTTTGAAGACAGAGAAACCACAAGGCTCATCTCAACATATGAATACAAAAATAGAATTCACACATAGAAGCATTTCCAGGAGTGAATAACACACGGTACCGTGGAAGCGGGGCGGGGGTGGGGTATGGACCAGTAGAAGCTGTCCATAATTTTCCAAGCGCAGGTGTTCCTTGTTCAGGATTTTTAACTCCTTCTCCCGCTGTTTTCCAGAGTAACTTCCCCAGGGGACCCAGCCTAGCGGCCAGTGCAGAGCCTGGGATAGAGGGGCAGAGCTGGCTGCAGCTCTGACACCCATTCCTGGGGCTCTGCGCTGTCTCCCCACCCTCTCCCATGGCCTCTCTCTCCTCCTCCCCTCCACGGTCCTCCTCCTCTGCTTTTACGTGCTGACATCCCAGCCACAGCTACCCCAGGCCAGAGGCTTCCCAAAGTGCTGTCAGGTTAACCTCAGTGCTTCTGGTTCACTCACTGTGCAAAGATGGGAAGAGGGGCCTTTTTCAGACTCCAGTTCTCTAGAGGTGGTAGGGGCTGGCGGGGGGGCGGGAAGGAGTGCGGGGGTGGCTCGGATAAAATCCAAGGCAGACAGAGTCTGGGTTTGAGTTCAGTGGGGCAGGAAGCCCTGTCTTGCTTTTTATCTGTTTTTTCCTCCTTCCTTCATCTTGGTTTTTAATGGAGGGAATCTCAAACCTGATGCTCTTGTCTCCCTCCTGTCGGTTTTGTGCGTCACTGACTTGTTCACATGCAGGCTGGGAACAACTTTTCATTTAGTCCTCCTCCTCCTCCTCCTCCATGCTCCCCAGCCCAAGAAACACATTACTACTGATGGCAAAAACACCTCCCTACATGCCCAGACACATTGCGTCCTGGCCACCTGATCCAGCAGCACCCCCCAAGAACCAGCAGGACTTAGAAGCTTCCCCCTACATTTTTTTTCCCTTAAAAGAAAGAAAGGCTTCATAAATGAACCGTCCGTGACAAACCCTTATTTAGCAGAAACCAAAGATCCCAGGGTGGGAAACATCTGGCTCCTGGGCTAATTGATGCCTTCTGGAGTCCTTGAGAATGCCCGCCCCTGGGTCCCATAGGCGGTCCTAGGGTCTCCCACCCTCTCCCCATCTCAAAAGCCTCAGTCTTAAAAAAAAAAAAAAAAAAGCCTCAGTCTTCTGTGGCCTCCCAGGCAAAGCCCTGCCCCTTGTCCTGACCTACCAGCTGCAGCTTGCTCCCAGAGCTGCCACATCCCCACCCTCCCAGGCTGTGGGTCAGCTTGCATTGCCCCGGGAAAAACAGCCCACTCCTCAAAACACCCCACACTTCCCCAGCTCCCCTCTCCCTATCTCTAGTCCACAGAGTTGGGGGATAACATTCTCCTAGAATTCACCCCCTCCCTGCTCATCAACATGGAGACCCTGATGCTGGGGAGGGGCAATCCCATCACGGGGTGTGGGCATCCCAGGAAACCTGGCCTGGCTGCTCCGAGACCCGATGAAGGGATGTCAGGCTGGGAGGTCCAGACCATCCCCAGGTCCCAGGGAGCTCTAGTAGTCTATGCTTCTGTGATTCTGAGATGCAGAAGAGGGGTTGTGGAGTGGCAGGGAACTACCAAGATATCAGGGCACAAAGTGTGAGGGGGTCTTGCTGTTCCACCTTCTCAGCGCCTCCACTTTCCCTCCCCACCTCGGTCAGGGTAGGTCTTCTTAGCAGGTACTAGCTTAGAGGCAACTTCCACCCCCCTCAGCTGCCTGAGGGCCCGCTGCCCAGACACCTCCTCAGCTGCACCCACACACCCAGTCTAAGGGTCACTCAGGATGGCCATTGTTCTGCAGGCTGGGTAAAAATCACCAGCCCTCTTGCCTCCGGCACAAGTGGAAATGTGTTCTGGAGGCCTCATTCAAGAACAAATAGCAGGCCCACTGGAGTTGCCAGCAGCCCGAGGGTGCTGGCTCCAGCCTGGGACTGAGAGCACAGAGAGCGGCAAGGAACAGGCCCAGGACATAAGGCCCTCCATCAGGCCCCAGCCTATCCTGTGGGTTGCCTGGTAGGGGTCTGGGGGCAGAGATTCCCATCTCTAAGAGGCAATCAGGCATGTTGGCCCCCTCTGCCCTAGCTGGGTGGGTGGGAGAGGCTGGGGGCTGCTGCTGGCCACTTGGCCCATCCCGACCACGCCCTCCTCCTCACTCTTCTATGTGGCCTCCACCTCCCGGGGTGTCCGATTACGCTCGGCTTGCACCCGGCTCTTTACCTTCTTGCCTAGTTCCAGCCCCACCCAGCTCTTGCCCTTGGCCTGTTTGCTGCGGCCTCGGCTGCGGGAGGGGCACCACACACGCTCACAGTACTCATCCACCCGGGGCAGGTTGGCAAAGCCGATGAGCTGCAGGATGTCCTTATACCAGGCCTTGGAGGGGGTGGAGGCCGGGCCTCCTTGGGCTGCAGGCTCCTCTGGCCTCGGCTCCCAGGGGAACAGAGTGTCAAGCTGTGCAGCCGTGATCACCTCCAGAGCCAGGCGGACCACCACCTGGGAGAAGCCGTGCTCCAGCGTCTTGCAGGTGTAGGTGCCCGCATCCAGGCGGTTGAGCCTGCGGAACAGCAGCCCCTGTTCCGTTTGCAGGACGCGCTCATCTGTCTTCACCTGTTGGGGGTGTGGGAGGGCGTGAGGGCGCCTGGAGCAGGGCCTGCACCATCAGCTTCTCTGCCCCTGCTTTTCCAAATTTGCCATCTCAGGGCTCGTTCTCCCCTTCCCAGCAGCTTGGCCGGCTCAGCATCCTCGACCGTGAGCTAATTGCAGGCAAGGACTCACCTTCCCATAATCCAGGACAGGGCCTTCTCAAAGCTTTGACTGACTGGTTTCTCCCCTACTCAGAGCTCTGGATCCCCTGTCTTGGCCTTGGGGGGCCCTGGCACATATTCCCAGGGAACAGAGGGTTAAAGAGTATTTATGGGCTTTTACTCAGGGGGGCTATACCCCCAGACCAAGGACAAGAGCTCCCCTCCACTCTACACACACACACACACACACACACACAGAGCCCTCCCTGTCTTGGTCTGCATTGCCCACTCCCCCAACAGTGTAGGGCCCACAGCCCCATCACAGGTGGAACACGGTTCCGATCCAGCCCTGTCTCTGGCCTGGACCCTGTCTGGGCTTTAGTCCGCACATGTGTACTTTGAGGCAGCACTGCTTGGGTGGTGAGTGTTGTGTAACTCCATCTCATCGCTCCCCTGCCCCTTCCCCACTGGGGGAGACTTCTCAGTGCCCAGCCCAACAGCTGGCCCAAGGCTGGCCTCCTCCAGTTCTCAAGCTGGAAGGAGAGCCCCTCCTGTAATCAACCCACTCCCTCCTCTTCCCTACCCGTGGGAGTGGCTTGCGAATGGTTCTTCACCCTGCCCCCACCCACACCCAGCCTCAGGCCCCAGACTGAAGCCATCTCTGGGCTTGACAGACTTTTCTGGATGGGGGAGGAGAGGGCCTAGGCAGACAGCTGGACTCCAGGGAGGACGTGTGGGGCCAGGCAGTGTGTGAGTGTGTGTGTGTGGTAGAGGTGTGTGTGCAAGGGCCAGTGATCAGGGGCCCAGGCCTAAGGCAGAGGAGGACCAAGAACCCCTGGGGAAGAGACCCCTTTGAAGATGAGCCATATGTGTAAGCATGGGGGCCTTCCTGACCAGCCTAGACCCCTTCCCTCTCTTCTATCTCTGCTACCCCGCTCTCAGACAGAGCCTAGCTCAGTGCCCAGGAGTCTGTGGGCTCCCTGTCACTGGAGAAGTTCTACCACATCTGGCCTGGGTGTTCCCAGATGGCAGGAACAGGGGCACCTCCTTCCAGGCACCCCAGGGGCTTTAATACGTACTTTTCTTAAGTTGATCTTGGCAAGTTCCCCCCAGAGTTCATGGAGGGGTATGACCTCAGGACACAGGCAGGCTGGAGCCAGGGTCCTTGCTCACCTGGTCAGGCCTCTTGTTCCCTGGCCTCTGTAAGAACCAGCGCACAGCGGCCTGGGGGTACTTGGGCAGGCACTCCAGGAAGGTGCTGTTGTGCTCTGTGCCGTAGATTGTGGTGGTCGCCACAAGTCCCGCAGTCTCCTCTGGAAGGATTTGGAGGTGGGCTCAGCTCAGGAACTATAGGACCCCTGGGACCACCCACTGACTCCCTCAGTCCAGGAGCCCCCATGAATGCGACAGGGACCTAGGTGTCTACTGATCCCTAAGCCGCTCACTCTGCCTAAAGACCCTAACCTATATGCTGACAGGAGCTGCCCACCTACGGAAACTGTGGACTGCCTGTTACTACAAGAACGGCCTGAGGTCATACTTCACAGGGGTCAAGCCCAGGCCACAGGGGTGAGTGGGGGCCCTGTGAGAGCCCAGCTGGCGCCCCCATGCCCGCTGCCACTCACCCTCCTGGCTCTGGCCCAGGCACTGCAGGGCAGGGTTGCCATGCCGGATGTCCTGCCGGCGGAACCGGCGCTTGCTGGTGCCGGGCCGGTAGCGGGTACAGGAGGCACCATCCCAGGCACAGTACGGGTCCCGGGCCAGGCAGCACTCTGCACAGGCACTGCCATAAGTCTCACACTGGTGCAGCTGCAGCCGGGCCACGCCCAGCCTCGAGCCCACATACAGCATTTGCTGGGAGGAACATAGGCAGAGCCCGAGGTGAGCCTGTGCTCTGCCTGGAAGCAGCTAGGCTCTCAGCTCCCTTGGCTTTCCTGAGACCCCTGACATTTGCAAGAGTCTTCCAGAACCTCTTGAGTGCACTCCCAGAAGAAAAAATGTTTATCACCCACCTGATCTACGTCAGATCCTATGTTAGGACGTGGAGGGAATGGGGCACACCTGGGCTCTTTTCTCTAAGGGGTTTCTCCAGACCCTCCCGGCAGCATACCTTTGCCCTCTACCCCAATGGCCTTTATCCTGTCTTGCCCCTGACTTTGGAGGTGAGTTCTGCTTTAAGCAATCCCAGTACAAAAGTCGAGATTTACCCAAAGATGAACTGGGGCAGATAAACTTGGGGAGATTTTGCCACTTGCAAAAGGACACACAGCAGGCCACTAAAATCTATTTGATTTAAAATCTGCATCTTGTTTTCAAGCATGTTTTTGTCTCCCCTGAGGAAATGGCCTTTGTGGATCTCCCCTTATCTGAACACATGCTCACTTACTCCGGGCCTCCCACTCCCACTGGTTTCATGCGTGGGAATCTCGGCTCCCAGCTGAACTCTCAACCCTCATTGCAGGGCTTAATCAGGCAGCCCCAGGGCCTGCTGTGACTCAGCTTTCCATCAGACAACAGCAGTGCTCAGGGAAACTTCAGGAGACAGGTGGAGAGGAAGGAGGAGTGGGGAGAGATGGCAGCTACTCTTACCCTTTTGACGGAGATCTCCATCTCAGTGATGGGTGTTGGCACCTGGGAAAGAAGGAAGACCTCCCCTGCGTCCCTGTTTTCAGCCTCTTCCAGACTCTGGGTGGAAACCATCTTTTTCCCAGGTCAGTGCACTCCCTGGCAACTAAGGCCAGACAGTCTCTCCTACGTTAGAAAGGTCCTCTCTCCCTGGCTGGCCTCCAAGGCTTGGCTACAAGCACAAACCTCTGGGGTCTCCTCCCACAGTCCTGTTCCCCAGCAATGAGGCAGCTGTCCCAGATCACCCATCCCATGTGGGGAAGCACAACAGTTCCCCAAACACAGATGATCCCCTGTCTGACTCTATAGAGGGGTCAACAGAACCCCTTGGGGACTTGGGGTGTCAGCTGCCCCTCAGTGCAACTTGGCAGCCCCTGGCAGGGCTTTGTCAAGGGGTGATCGCCTTGGCCATCCTTCACTGGGCCCCCCAGCTCTCAGCTCACAGACTGCGTCTCCAGGCCCTGCAGTCATTTCAAAGCATCGGCAAGGCCTCTGCAGTAGTGAGCGTCATCACTTTCACTCCCCACTGGCCGCAGGTTCAGTACAGCAGGCCCATCTCCCTCCTGTACTTTGCTCCTGCTTTCTCGTAGCCAGGCCTAGACGCAGGGACGGGGCTTGAGGGGACCCTTCCCATCAGTTGCCCCCACTCACCTTAAACACCTGGAGCTCCTCCAGAACCACCTCCTCAGGTTCATCAGGGCCCCCCACCTGGAGGGCAATGACCTTGAGCACGGAGCCTGAGTCTGGGGCAGGGGAGGAGGTGTCAGTGGGAGAGGAAGGGGCAGCATAGGTCCTCACACACCTCCCCTGCCCGGCCACCCCACTCAGCCCACCCACCCGTCCCCAGGAAGATGACGTCATAGGACCCGTCCTCTGCCTCCACGCGGTCCACCACGATCTGACGCAGCTGCTGGGCAAGGTGGGTTTTGACGAGGACGGGGCGACCTCGCCGAGGACGCACTGGCTGGAACATAAGTGGGTGGGCTCGGGCAAACTGCAGCACCTCATCCGGGTAGTCCTTGGTGCTGCCAAAGGGTCGTCCTGGCTGTGCGGTCATCTTGCTGGGGCACTGTGGGCAGCAGCAAAGGGAGTGCCTGAAGCTTCCTGTGATGTCACATTCCCCACCCCAGTCTGTTTCTAGGCTCCACTGGCTGGGCACGCCAACCTCAGAGGGACCACTTGTGGACCCTTCATGCTGTAGGAGAGACTCCTTAGTGTGGTCTGGGCTCTGCTCCCATCCTCACCCCACCCAGCCCAGCTGCTCTGGAGCCCCAGCTCAGCCGCTGCCTTGGGGCTGCATGCAGACACAGGCCTGTCCTCAGGCAGAGCCCCTCCTGGCATCTACTCAGCCCTCTTCCCTGCCCTGGTCCCAGGCAGATACTTACCACACCAGGACGGGGAAAGGGTACCTTGCCCGCATAGGCCCCCCACTGGTGCTGGGGACCATCTTGGTGGGCAAAGGGCCCCTTGAAGACCTCCCAGATATCAGCCATGTGGTACACGCAGACGGCATAGCCCTGGAACACAGCACTGCCAAGGGCGGACAGGGACAGTCAGGCCAGGGAGGCTGTCAGAGGCGGGAAGGGGGCAGCCTGGTTCCACAGGTAGGACAGAGGATGATGGTGCCTGCAGTCAGCAGAGACCAGAAAACGAGGACCCCCAGGCAGAGAGTACAGCCACGGAGTCACCGAGTCAGGGACAGAGACGGGGACCCATGGCGAGGCCGGACGTGAAGGCAGGGGCTCAACAGGGGAGGCTGCAGTGCAGAGACGGGGCCGGGGTGGAGGGGAGGGGAGGCCGTGTGCCCACCTGACTGTGCTGAACAGAGCGTACACCTCCAGGCTCTTCCCTGAATTGGGCCACAGCAGGAACACGTCCTCTGGAGACAGAAGGCCACGACCAATGCCCGCCACTCACTGGCTCTGAGCCCTCCCCAGCCCTCACCCAGCCTGTCCTGGCCATGCCCTTACCCAGCTGGTCAAAGTGGGTCTCGGCACCTCCAGGGCCAGGCACGGAGCAGAGCAGCCTGGCCTTGAGGAAGGTGCTCCATTTGCTCACCAGCACCCGCTGGCCGCCTGCGTCATTCTGGGGAGTGGGGGCCAGTCAGCCTTGTGTCCCAAGGACAGGCCCCGCCTCCTGTTCCTCCACCCTCACCCTTGTGGGGGAGGCATGGATATCGGCTCTACACCCTCGCCTCAGTTTGCCTACTGCTGCAGTTTGGGACAGGTCTGGGAAGGCACATACGGCCAGGATGTGAACCTCACTGTCCCTGCCACAGCTCTCACCACACAGACGCGGCCCACGCGGCTGACAGTGACACGGCCCGGGCCTCCGTCAGGTGCAGGGACTGTCTCCGAGAAGAAGAAGTACACCTTGTCATCGTCCTGGTCGGAGTTGTCAGGGATCCGGGTGGCCATCACAAACCTGGGCTCTGTGAGTTAACACAGTGAAGCTGGTGGGGGCCTCACAGAGGAGGACAGGGTTGGGGGTGAGCCAGTGAGGAGGGGAAGAGGTGCAGGGACCCCACTGGAGGCTGGAGTCCCAGGCAGTGAGTGGGGATGGGCTGCCCCTCTGGTCCCCACTCCAGCGTCAGCTCTCCCACCTCCCTGCCAGTGCCAGGGGCAGACCCCAGCCAGCCTTGCCCTCAGCAGAACCCTGGGCTCACCGTGCAGGAGGTTCTGGTCAGAGTCAGAACGCAAGGCCGGTCGGGGACCCCCACTCCGGAAGATCATGGCTTCACGCCCCAGGAAGTCGGCATTGAGGCCCGTGTACAGCTCCCCTCCTAGGGTGAGGGTAGGGTCAGGGGAGGAGGGCCAGGCCCTGTACCCAGACCCCATCTCATCCCAGTGACATTGGCCGGCTCCCACCCTTGTCATGCCCGCCCTGGCCTGGGCATCACCCACCTACAAAGGTGCTGGCGAAGGGACGGCTGGGCTCGTGTGGGCACCTCCCCCGCCCACTTTCCACACTGCGGGGCTCCAGACGGAGCACATGCTGGGGAGAGGGAGGGAGGGAGGAGAGGCGTCACCTAGGAAAGCAGAGCCAGCCCCAACCGGGGCTGCTGCCCATCGCTTGCGGCTGGAGAGTGGGGGTGGGCGGAAGGCGCCCTCATTCAGGACCTTGCCAGCAGGGTCAGCTCCCTGGCACAAAGGTGCCTTTCAGGCTCTGACCCCTCTGCCCTGACCCAGGCTCAATGGGGAGCGTTCAGACAACAGGGAGGAAATGTCACTGCTTCCCAGTCCCTTGCAGGGCCGCCCCGGCTCACCTCTCCACGATGCCCAACGGCAATGAGAGCGCAGGTTGGCTGGAAGGCACCAGTGCCACAGGCCAGCAGGTGGGTCCGGTTGTGGGGCTGCAGCACCCGCACAAAGTTGGCACACTCCACCTAGGGGGAGGAGGGGGGTGGGAGGATGATCTAGGGCAGGTGGGGGGGGGGTAGATTCTTCAGCACCATCAGGAGCTTTCAAGATCTGCTTAAAGTGGCCCCAGAACAGGCACCTGGGGAGCAGCACCAGGCTCTCCTGGGGATCAGGGACTGGGTGTTGGTCATGGTGGGGGGCAGTCACTCCTGACATCACTCACCGAAGGATCTCTTCCCTTGTGAACACACTCCTCCCTTTGTCCGGGCTGCGGTGGCCACAGCACCTGAAACACAGCCTGTATGACCCCTGACCTCATAGCCTCAGTTGACCCAGCTGGCCTCCCATCTGGAGTTGCCCAGCTCTCAGACAGAGACGCTTCCCGGTCAGTCCGGCTCACCTCCCGGGGATCCAGCCATGCCTGGTCCAGCCGCAGTGAGTAGATGGCATCGCGGCCGCCCAGAAACAGGCGGTCCCGGTACTCGTCCAGGTAGAGGGCCCGAAGGTCCAGGGAGCCCCGGGGACCCAGAAAGACGGCAGAGCGGTTGGCAGAAAGGAGGTCTAGGAGGGAAGGAGGGAGGGGGTCAGGGCCTGCTGCTCAGCCCACTTTTCTAGCCCATCTGTGGAGGTGGAGTGTCCCAGCTGTGCATTCACCGTCCCTGCCCCCACTCATATCTGGAAAATGTTTCCATGCAAGGGGTGCTGGAGGGCTTCAGGGAAATGACTCCTGGGGGTGGGTGGGACAGGGGCTCTGAGCCCCTCACGCAGCCCAGCCTACCCAGGGGCCTGCCCCCTACACCTTCACTCCGTGGCCCCCTGATATTCAGTTAACATCTCCTTCCCCCTGGCCCATCTGTGCTCTACCCAGTCCCTAGGGAAGATGGCCCCACTGGCATAACTTATGGCAGCAAGCTGGGTGAAGTGCTGGGAGAGCCTGGAGGAAGGGTGGGTGGTCTGAGAAGCGTGCAAGGCTGACTCAGTGGGACCAGCAGATGGACAGGGGAGAGCGTTTCATCAGAGGGAGCACCTGGCTAAGGCCTGGGTGTGGGAGAGGCCAGGTATGGCCAGGTGGATCTCTAGGCTCTGGTCCAGCGATATGGCTAAAGAGGGTTTTCTCTTCCATAGACGCTGCCCACCAGGCCCCAGGGATGGGGGTGGCTCTCTGGGGATGGTGACCCCAGGAGGTGGGGATCCTGAAGTAGGTCCTTGGGGTCCAGCTAGGTGGCTGGAGATGATGGGTGGGCAAGGGCAGAGCAGCAGGATGTGGTGGGAAGGGGCGATGGCCACCACTGGGAAGGTGAGGTATCCAAGCCCAAAAGGTCATCCTCTCTATCCCCAAACACTCACTCTAACCCCAAACTCATTAACAGCCTCTTCCAGGAAGCCCTCCATGCCTGACAGTACTTTGGAGGAGATTTGCCCTATTTGAACCTTTTCTTGTAGCCAGACTTAGCCCAAAGCCACAGCCCCAGGGCAGGACCACATTCCACAACCGCCAACCCCCCCACCCCCGCCGTGACTCCCTTCAGACTCTCCAGAGTGGAGCCATGTCTCCTGCCTCCGACTCTCCAGAGAAGGCCTGGGTCTCCCTCCTTGGACTGGGGTTCCTGGGGGAAGGTGATCACCCCTCTGGTTTCCCCAGGAAGAAGAATCTGTGGAGAGCCTTTGTCTCATCTGATTCAGAAGAGGCCTGTGCCAGCTGCAGCACAACATATCAGGTTAGATCTGCAGAGGAACCTCCTGGGCCAGGATGGGCAAAGAAGGGAGGCTACAAAGAGCCTAGTGGATGGAGGGGAAGAGGAAAGGCCAGCATTGCAAAGTGGGCTGCAAGAGGCAGGAGGGGGAACAGTGCTGGGGCATAGGGTGAGGGACCACACTTCAGGGCGGACGAGAGGGACAGGATGCTGCCCTCTTCTCCACTGTCTGCCCTGGGCAAGGGGCCCAGCTGAGAGCAGACAGATGCTCCAGACCTGCCCTCTCTGCCCCCTCCCCATCTCTCTCTGCCCATCTCTGCTGAGGTCTCTCTCCTTTTCTCAGCAGTCCCCTCAGTTTCTCCCCCAGTGTGTCTCTGTCTCTCCCACCTCCACCCTGGCCATGTCTTCCAGGACCTGTCCCCCTCCCCCTGCCTTTCTCCCAGGCTCCTGCCTCTGGTGGCCAGCGGGGAGCACATGCCAGGGAGTGACTGTAAAGTCCTTCCCACAGCCTGTGCTGGGAGTGACTGCATCCCTCCTGCTATCAGAACAGACTGCCCTGGGCTGGCTGGGGTCCCATAGCTGGGGTATGGCAGGGTCTGGGGCTCCCAGGGACACACACACAAACAGGGTGTGCACTGCCCTACCTCGGTAGGAGAGCCGCAAGCGAGGCATGCTGGGGCCAGGGCTGAGGCTGCCGCCGCGGAGCAGGAGGCCCCACAGGAGGCAGCAGATGGCCCAGGCTGAGGGGGCCATGCGGGAGAACTGGGGCACCAAGCTGCTTGTAGAGCTGCCCTGGGTCCTGCCGCTGCCGCTGCTGCTGGTTGTAGTTTGCTCCGTAGCCGCCAGGCCTGCCACTTATAAGGCAACAGCTCCACCCCGTCCCAGGCCAGGAAGGCGGGGAGGAAGAGGGAGGGAGCAAGTGCCCTGCCATCCACCTGCAGCCTCTCATTCCACCTCGGCTGGCCCAGCTGATGCCTCTGTGTCAGAATAGCTAGTTCCCCATTTTGGGAGACTCCTTCCCAGCTGCGCTGTGGGTGGTTTATACAGAAATGTCCACAAACCCAAGTCCCTAAGCTCTAGCAAAATGTCAAGGGGGGAAATAGCTTGGAAGGGAAATCAGAGGTTGATGGGCTGGGTGGGGGGTTCTAGCTGGGCTCTCTTTTGCTCCTTGCCCCTCTGGTGCCCATGAAAGAGACCCCCACAGACTGATTCTGGGCCCTGGGCCCTGACACCAAGGGCCCAGCCCCCTGAAGTCTTGGTCAGGCTCCCCAGTTCCCCAGGCAGGGCCCGAATGCCTGGGGGGAGTCATTCCAGCCCAAGGGGCTGGATGGGGGGCTTGAGGTCTGGCCACACTTCACAGATCTGCAATTGGCAATAGATGAATGCCCAGACTTCTCCACCCTTGGTGTCTTGGATCAATGGGCCCAGCCAAAGGCATCTTGTGCCATCTAATGGACAAAGTAGGAACTGCAGGAGGTCCCACAGCTGCCGGCTGTCTCAGGCCTGTCCGTGTCTGGCCTCCAGGCCCCATCCCAGCCCACTGGGGCAGGGAACAGGATTCACCCTGTGCCAGAGAAGCCCTGCTTCCCTCAGTCTCTAGTCCTCACTGAGCCCCAGGGCCCAGAGCATCACCAGGGAAGTGGTGCGTTCTTCCCAAGGGTGAAGGGTGGGTGCTCACGCCCCAACTCCCTCTGCTCTGAGCTCTGATCCAGGGGACAGGAGAGTCACAGAAGAGGCACAAGGGGGAGATGGAGCTGAGGGGTTGAATAGGGCAAGTGGGGAGACCTCCCCCCCTCAACAGCAGCCCCTGTCTCCACCCTCCACAGCTGCCACCCCACCCCACTCCAGACCCCTACGCTCAGAATCTGAGGCCTTGGGTGCTAAGATTTCCACCTTGAGCGAGAATCCTGGTACTCCCAGGATTCTAGAAACTCCTGCAAGTTACCAGCCCGGGCCCTCAGATGGTGGTCAGGAAACTTGGGGACATCAGAGAATGAAGGACGTGGCCCAGGCCACACAGCAGCCTGAGAACAGGTCTTGCTCAGTCCTGCCCCTTCCTGGGACCCTCTCTTGCTTCTCAGGCTCCTGAGGGTACTGGGACCCCACCTCCCTTCCTATCTCATTCCTGAAAGAGAAATAGCTCAGTCTCTGAATCAGCATGAGAAGGACCCAGGGACCTGGGACCCTGTCTCCCTGTCCCCATCTCCCCTCAAAATATATATGCCTCTTGACCTGGGATTGGGCAAAGTGCTACTCAGGGAGGCCACCTTGCCTCTGGATTCCCTGAAGAAACTTGGCCAAGGCCTTTCCCTCTCTGGGTCTCAGTCTCCTCCTTCCAGAGCCAGGGGCCAGCCACCTTAGGTGTAACAGGCTCTATAAACTGGTGAGGGGTGCTTGTGTAGCAGCTGCCATGATGATGATCATATCCTGGGCCCTTGGAGGGGTGGAGCCCCTCTGTGTCCATCTCCCTGGGGAGATGTTTCAGCCTAGTAGCCCGGGCTGGGGGCCAATGTCTGGCTAGAGATTGAGCCAGACAGCCCCTCAACCAGCATGTGGCCACCAGCTGTGGGTGGGAGGCCCAACAACTCGTCAACCTGCCAGCTCACCCTGGGGATCTAAGCTCAGCCAGCCCCAAGCTGTGACTGCAGGGGAGGCCTGGGTCTACTGGAACAGGATGTGGGGGCAGCCCGTTCCACACTGCAGAAAAACAGCCTGTGGCAGGGGCTAAACTTGTTGTGTGGCCTCGAGCAGGTGCTCTTCCTCTCTGCGTCTGGTTCCCAGTCTGGGAAGGGGATAAGGATCTTCTGTGAAGATCTCTGCTTGCAGGGAATTCCCTGGCAGTCCAGTGGTTAGGACTCTGCAGGACTCCGTGCTTTCACTGCCAAGGGCCTGGGTTCCATCCCTGGCTGGGGAGCTAAGATTCCACAAGCCGCGTGGCACAACCAAAAAAAAAAAAAAAATTAAGATCTCTGCTTGCTGGTTGCAGGTGGGAAAAAGACCCCATGTGTGCCCTTGGTGTCTTGGATCAATGGACCCAGCCAAAGGCATCTTGTGCCATCTAATGGACAAAGTAGGAACTGCAGGAGGTCCCACAGCTGCCGGCTGTCTCAGGCCAAGTGATGGGCAGCAGGACCACCCAGCAGAAACCACACCCTCTTAGGACAGCAGGCAGTAACCAGGCACCCTTAATAGAAAGAGGCAGGGGCAGTGGGAGATGCTCCATGATTGCTTCTTTTTAAAAATTTGTAAAATTTATTAATTATTTTTTCCTAAGTATAGTTGATTTACAATGTTGTGTTAGTTTCAGATGTACAGCAAAGTGATTTGGAGATATACATATATATATCTCCTTTTTCAGACCCTTTTCCATTGTAGGTTACTACAAGATATTGAATATAGTTCCCTGTGCTATACAGTAAATCCTTTTTGTTTATTTTATATATAGTAGTGTGTATCCCATACTACTAATTTATCCCTCCCCCTTTCCCCTTTGGTAACCATAATTTTGTTTTCTATGTCTGTGAGTCTGTTTCTCTTTTGTAAATAAGTTCCTCTGTATTATTTTTTACATTCCACATATAAGTAATATCATTATTGTTTGTCCTGCTCTGTCTGACTTACTTCCCTCTGTATGATCATCTCTAGGTCCATCCATGTTGCTGCAAATGGCAATATTTCACTCTTTTTTATGGCTAATATTCCATTGTGCATATATATACATATATATGTATATACCACATTTTCTTTATCCATTCATCTGTCAATGGACATTTAGGTTGCTTCCATGTCTTGGTTATTGTAAGCAGTGCTGCTATGAACATTGGGGTGCATGTATGTTTTATTTTTTCAATGTTTATTTTTTATTTATATATTTTTTCTTATTAGTCATCCATTTTATACACATCAGTGTATACATGTCAATCACAATCTCCCAATTCATCCCACTACCCCCACCAACCCCCGCCGCTTTTCCCCCTTGGTGTCCATACGTTTTTTTCTCTACTTCTGTGTCTCAATTTCTGCTCTGCAAACCGGTTCACCTGTACCATTTTCTAGGTTCCACCTATTTGCGTTAATATATGATATTTGTTTTTCTCTTTCTGACTTACTTCACTTTGTATGACAGTCTCTAGATGCATTCACGTCTCTACAAATGACCCAATTTCATTCCCTTTTATGGCTGAGTAATATTCCATTGTATATATGTACCACATCTTCTTTATCCATT
Organism: Phocoena phocoena; assembly: GCF_963924675.1. Lineage (NCBI taxonomy): Eukaryota > Metazoa > Chordata > Mammalia > Artiodactyla > Phocoenidae > Phocoena > Phocoena phocoena. The sequence goes on along the minus strand of NC_089228.1, from coordinate 36,273,475 downwards.
CACCTGTTGATGGGCATTTACGTTGCTTCTGTGACCTGGCTATTGTAAATAGTGCTGCAATGAACATTGGGGTGCATGTGTCTTTTTTTTTTTTTTTTTTGCGGTATGCGGGCCTCTCACTGTGTGGCCTCTCCCGTTGCGGAGCACAGGCTCCGGATGTGCAGGCTCAGCGGCCATGGCTCACGGGCCTAGCCGCTCCACGGCAGGTGGGATCTTCCCGGACCGGGGCATGAACCCGTGTCCCCCGCATCGGCAGGCGGACTCTCAACCACTGCACCACCAGGGAAGCCCCCGCATGTGTCTTTCTGAATTATGGTTTTCTTTGGGTATATACCCAGTAGTGGGATTGCTGGGTCATATGTTAATTCTATTTTTAGTTCTTTAAGGAACTGTTCTCCATAGTGGCTGTATCCATTTACATTCCCACCAACAGTGCAAGAGGGTTCCCTTTTCTCCACACCCTCTCCAGCATTTGTTGTTTGTAGATTTTCTGATGATGCCCATTCTAACTGGTGTGAGGTGATAACTCATTGTAGTTTTGATTTGCATTTCTCTAATAATTAGTGATGTTGAGCAGCTTTTCATGTGTTTCTTGGCCATCTGTATGTCCTCTTTGGAGAAATGTCTTTGGAGAAAGGTCTTCTGCCCATTTTTTTTTTTTGCGGTACGCGGGCCTCTCACCGTTGTGGCCTCTCCCGCTGCGGAGCAGAGGCTGCGGACGCGCAGGCTCAACGGCCATGGCTCACAGGCCCAGCCGCTCCTCGGCATGTGGGATGCTCCCGGACCAGGGCACGAACCCGTGTCCCCTGCATCGGCAGGCAGACTCTCAACCACTGCGCCACCAGGGAAGCCCTTCTGCCCATTTTTTGATTGGGTTGTTTTTTTAATATTGAGCTGCATGAGCTGTTTATATATTTTGGAGATTAATCCTTTGTCCGTTGATTCATTTACAAATATTTTCTCCCATTCTGAGGGTTGTCTTTTCGTCCTGTTTGTAGTTTCCTTTGCTTTGCAAAAGCTTTTACGTTTCATTACGTCCCATTTGTTTATTTTTGTTTTTATGTGTGATTTATGTCAGAGTGTTCTTCCTATGTTTTCCTCTAAGAGTTCTAGGGTGTCCGGTGTTACATTTAGGTCTCTAATCCATTTTGAGTTTATTTTTGTGTATGGTGTTGGGGACTGTTCTAATTTCATTCTTTTACATGTAGCTGTCATAGATTAGTTGACCATAGGTGCATGGGTTTATTTCTGGGCTTTCTATCCTGTTCCATTGATCTATATTTTTGTTTTTGTGCCAGTACCATATTGTCTTGATTACTGTGGCTTTGTAGTATAGTCTGAAGTCAGGGAGCCTGATTCCTCCAGCTCCGTTTTTTTCCCTCAAGACTGCTTTGGCTATTTGGGGTCTTTTGTGTCTCCATACAAATTTTAAGATTTTTTGTTCTAGTTCTGTAAAAAATGCCATTGGTAATTTGATAGGGATTGCACTGAATCTGTAGATTGCTTTGGGTAGTATAGTCATTTTCACAATATTTATTCTTCCAATCCAAAAACATGGCATATCTCTCCATCTGTTGGTATCATCTTTAATTTCTTTCAACAGTGTCTTATAGTTTTCTGCATACAGGTGTTTTTTCTCCCTAGGTAGGTTTATTCCTAGGTATTTTATTCTTTTTGTTGCAATGTAAATGGGAGTGTTTCCTTAATTTCTCTTTCAGATTTTTCATTGTTAGTGTATAGGAATGCAAGAGATTTCTGTGCATTAATTTTGTATCCTGCAACTTTACCAAATTCATTGATGAGCTCTAGTAGTTTTCTGGTGGCATCTTTAGGTTTCTCTATGTATAGTATCATGTCATCTGCAAACAGTGACAGCTTTACTTCTTTTCCAATTTGTATTTCTTTTATTTCTTTTTCTTCTCTGATTGCCGATACTAGGAATTCCAAAACTATGTTGAATAATAGCAGTGAGAGTGGACATCCTTGTCTTGTTCCTGATCTTAGAGGAAATGGTTTCAGTTTTTCACCATTGAGAATGATGTTTGCTGTGGGTTTGTCGTATACGGCCTTAATTATGTTGAGGTAGGTTCCCTCTATGCCCACTTTCTGGAGAGTTTTTATCATAAATGGGTGTTGAATTTTGTCAAAAGCTTTTTCTGCATCTATTGAGATGATCATATGGATTTTATTCTTCAATTTGTTAATATGGTGTATCACATCCATTGATTTGCGTATATTGAAGAATGCTTGCATTTCTGGGATAAATCCCACTTGATCATGATGTGTGGTCCTTTTAATGTGTTGTTGGATTCTGTTTGCTAGTATTTTGTTGAGGATTTTTGCATCTATATTCATCAGTGATATTGGTCTGTAATTTTCTTTCTTTGTAGTATCTTTGTCTGGTTTTGGTATCAGGGTGATGGTGGCCTCATAGAATGAGCTTGGGAGTGTTCCTTCCTCTGCAACTTTTTCGAAGAGTTTGAGAAGGATGGGTGTTAGCTCTTCTCTAAATGTTTGATAGAATTCACCTGTGAAGCCATCAGGTCCTGGACTTTTGCTTGTTGGAAGATTTTTACTCACAGTTTCAGTTTCATTACTTGTGATTGGTCTGTTCATATTTTCTATATCTTCCTGGTTCAGCCTTGGAAGGTTATACCTTTCTAAGAATTTGTCCATTTCTTCCAGGTTGTCCACTTTATTGGCATAGAGTTGCTTGTAGTAGTGTCTTAGGATGCTTTGTATTTCTGTGGTGTCTGTTGTAACTTCTCCTTTTACATTTCTAATTTTATTGATTTGAGTCCTCTCCCTCTTTTTCTTGATGAGTCTGGCTAATGGCTTGTCAATTTTGTTTATCTTCTCAAAGAACCAGCTTTTAGTTTTATTGATCTTTGCTATTGTTTTCTTTGTTTCTATTTCATTTATTTCTGCTCTGATCTTTATGATTTCTTTCCTTCTGCTAACTTTGGGTTTTGTTTGTTCTTCTGTCCCTAGTTCCTTTAGGTGTAAGGTTAGATTGTTTATTTGAGATTGTTCTTGATGTAGGCTTGTATAGCTATAAACTTCCCTCTTAGAACTGCTTTTGCTGCATCCCATAGGTTTTGGATCGTCGTGTTTTCATTGTCATTTGTGTCTAGGTATTTTTTGATTTCCTCTTTGATTTCTCAGTGATTGCTTGGTTATTTAGTAACGTATTGTTTAGCCTCCATGTGTTTGTGTTTTTTATGTTTTTTTCCCTGTAATTCATGTCTAATCTCATAGCGTTGTGGTCAGAAAAGATGCTTGATATGATTTAACTTTTCTTAAATTTACTGAGGCTTGATTTGTGACCCAAGATGTGATCTATCCTGGAGAATGTTCTGTGTGCACTTGAGAAGAAAGTGTCATCTGCTGTTTTTAGATGGAATGTCCTATAAATATCCATTAAACCTATCTGGTCTATTGTGTCATTTAAAGCTTGCGTTTCCTTATTAATTTTCTGTTTGGTTGATCTGTCCAATGGTGTAAGTGAGGTGTTAAAGTCCCCCACTATTATTGTGTTACTGTCAATTTCCTCTTTTATAGCTGTTAGAAGTTGCCTTATGTATTGCGGTGCTCCTATGTTGGGTGCATATATATATTTATAATTGTTATATCTTCTTCTTGGATTGATCCCTTGATCATTATGTAGTGTCCTTCCTTGTCTTTTGTAACATTCTTTATTTTAAAGTCTATTTTATCTGATATGAGTATTGCTACTCCAGCTTTCTTTTGATTTCCATTTGCATGGAATATCTTTTTCCATCCCCTCATTTTCAGTCTGTATGTGTCCCTAGGTCTGAAGTGGGTCTCTGGTAGACAGCATATATATGGCTCTTGTTTTTGTATCCATTCAGCAAGCCTGTGTCTTTTGGTTGGAGCATTTAATCCATTCACGTTTAAGGTAATTATCGATATGTATGTTCCTATGACCATTTTCTTAATTGTTCTGGGTTTGTTTTGTAGGTCCTTTTCTTCTCTTGTGTTTCCCACTTAGAGAAGTTCCTTTAGCATTTGTTGTAAAGCTGAATTTTGTTAGCTTTTGCTTGTCTGTAAAGCTTCTGATTTCTCCATTGAATCTGAATGAGATCCTTGCAGGGTAGAGTAATCTTGGTTGTAGGTTCTTCCCTTTCATCACTTTAAGTATATCATGCCACTCTCTTCTGGCTTGTAGAGTTTCTGCTGAGAAATCAGCTGTTACCCTTATGGGAGTTCCCTTGTATGTTTTTTGTCATTTTTCTGTTGCTGCTTTCAATAATTTTTCTTTGTCTTTAATTTTTGCCAGTTTGATTACTATGTGTCTTGGCATGTTTCTCCTTGGGTTTATCCTGTGTGGGACTCTCTGCACTTCCTGGACTTGGGTGGCTGTTTCCTTTCCCATGTTAAGGAAGTTTTCGAATATAATCTCTTCAAATATTTTCTCAGGTCCTTTCTCTCTCTCTTCTTCTTCTGGGACTCCTATAATGCGAATGTTGTTGTGTTTAATGTTGTCCCAGAGGTCTCTTAGACTGTCTTCATTTCTTTTCATTCTTTTTTCTTTATCCTGTTCCACAGTAGTGACTTCCACCATTCTGTCTTCCAGATCACTTATCCGTTCTTCTGCCTCAGTTATTCTGCTATTGATTCCTTCTAGTGTATTTTTCATTTCAGTTATTGTATTGTTCATCTCTGTTTGTTTGTTCTTCAATTCTTCTAGATCTTTGTTAAACATTTCTTGCATCTTCTCGATCTTTGCCTCCATTCTTTTTCAGAGGTCCTGGATCACCTTAACTATCATTATTCTGAATGCTTTTTCTGGAAGATTGCCTACCTCCACTTCATTTAGTTGTTTTTCTGGGGTTTCGTCTCGTTCCTTCATCTGGTACATAGCCCTCTGCCTTTTCATCTTGTCTATCTTTCTGTGAATGTGGTTTTTGTTCCACAGGCTGCTGGATTGTAGTTCTTCATGCTCTGTTGTCTGCCCTCTGGTAGATGAAGCTATCTGCATGTATGTTTTCAAATTAGAGTTTTCCATCTTTTCCAGGTATGTGCCCAGGATTGGGATTGCTGGATCATATGGTAACTATTTTTAGTTTTCTAAGGAACTTCCATACTATTTTCCATAGTGGCTGCACCAATTTACATTTCCACCAACAGTGTAGAAGAGTTCCCTTTTCTTCACACCCTCTCCAGCATTTATTATTTGTAGACTTAAAAAAATTTTTTTTGTGGTTGGAGTATAGCTGATTTACAATGTTGTGTTAGTTTCTGCTGTACAGAAACTACCACTTATACATATATCCACTCTTTTTTAGATTCTTTTCCCATATAGGTCATTACAGAGTATTAAGAAGAGTTCTCTTTGGGCTTCCCTGGTGGCGCAGTGGTTGAGAGTCCGCCTGCCGATGCAGGGGACGGGGGTTCGTGCCGCTGGGCCTGCTCGTCCAGAGCCTGTGCTCTGCAACGAGAGAGGCCACAACAGTGAGAGGCCCGCGAACTGCAAAAGAAAAAAAGAAGAAGAGTTCTCTTTGCTATACAGTAGGTCCTCATTAGTTATCTATTTTATATATAGTAGTGTGTATATGTCAACCCCAATCTTCCAGTTTATCCGTCCCCCATCCCACTTCCCCCCAGTAACCATAAGTTTGTTTTCTACATCTGTGGCTCTATTTCTGTTTTGTAAATAAGTTCATTTGTATCATTTTTTAGATTCCCCCTATAAGTGATATCATATGATATTTGTCTTTCTCTGTTTGACTTACTTAACTATGACAATCACTGGGTTCATCCATGTTGCTGCAAATGGCATTATTTCGTTCTTTCTTTATGGCTAAGTAATATTCCCTTGTATACATGTACCACTATTTGTAGACTTTTTTTTTTAATTTTCCGGTACGCGGGCCTCTCTCACTGTCATGGCCTCTCCCGTTGTGGAGCACAGGCTCCGGCCGCGCAGGCTCAGCGGCCATGGCTCACGGGCCCAGCCGCTCTGCGGCATGTGGGATCTTCCTGGACCGGGGCACGAACCTGTGTCCCCTGCGTTGGCAGGTGGACTCTCAACAACTGTGCCACCAGGGAAGCCCTGTAGACTTTTTTTTTTTTTTTTCCTGTAGACTTTTTGATGATGACCATTCTGACCAGTGTGAGGTGGTACCTCATTGTAGTTTTGATTTTCATTTCTCTAATATAGTGATGTTTCACATCTTTTCATGTGCCTGTTGGCCATCTGTATGTCTTCCTCAGAGAAATTTCTATTTAGGTCTCCTGCCCATTTTTTAAAAAAATAATTTTATTTTATTATTATTTTTAAAATTTATTTATTTATTTATTTTAGGCTGCATTGGGTTTTTATAGTGCACAGGCTTTCTCTAGCTGTGGCGAGTGGGGGCTACTCTTCACCGTGGTGCGCAGGCTTCTAATTGCGGTGGCTTCTCTTGTTGCGGAGTATGGCCTCTAGGCATGTGGGCTTCAGTAGTTGTGGCATGTGGGCTCAGTAGTTGTGGCTCTCAGGCTCAGTAGTTGTGGCGTGTGGGCTTAGTTGCTCCGTGGCATGTGGGATCTTCCCGGACCAGGGCTCAAACCCATGACCCCTGCATTGGCAGGCAGATTCTTAACCACTGTGCCACCAGGGAAGCCCCCTCTGCCCATTTTTTTTTTTAAATATAAAATGAAATTTTATTTTCTCCCGATCTCTAGAGAGAAAGTGCCACCACTTCAAGAGAGACACAATTCAATCCTTTAAAACTCCGGTCTTAATCTAGCATCACGCTGTAATAGAATAATTCTTCCTGGGGGTAAATGGAAGCATGCTTTAAGGTCCCAGCTTATAATTATTTTACCATTAGAAGCATAACCATATTTCGAAAACCTGGTGTTTACTGTTCTGATCTATTTGCTTCACTCCCAGCCATCAGCGGGTTCCCACTTAGAGTGATGAGCCTGGAGGGAAATGAAGGCCTTTCTAAGAACTAATAAAAAATCATCTCTTCTGCAAGTGGTGTTTATATTATGTTTGCCATCGTTTGCTGGAAGACACTCTAGGAACTGCCCATTTTTTGATTTTTTTTTAATATTGAGTCGTAAGAGCTATTTGTATACTTTGGAAATTAAGCCCTTGTTGGTCATGTCGTTTGCAAATTTTTTCTCCCACTCTGTAGGTTGTCTTTTTGTTTTATTTATGGTTTCCTTTGCTATGCAAAAGCTTATAAATTTGATTAGGTCCCATTTGTTTATTTTTTTTTTAATGTTTATTTATTTATTTATTTGGCTGCGCCAGGTCTTAGTTGCGGCATGCGGGCTCTTAGTCGCGGTCTGCGATTTCCTGACCAGGGATCAAACCCAGGCCCCCTGCGTTGGGAGCGTAGATTCTGAACCACTGGGCCACCAGGGAAGTCCCCCCATTTGTTTATTTTTGCTTTTATTTCTTTTGCCCTGGGAGACTGATTTGAGAAAATATTGCTACTACTTATGTCAGAGAATGTTTTGCCTATGTTCTCTTCTAGGAGTTTCATGGTGTCATGTCTTATTTTTATGTCTTTAAGCCATTTTGAGTTTATTGTTGTGTTTGGTGTGAGGGAGTGTTCTAACTTCATTGATTTACATGCATCTAGTGCTTGCTTCTGGTGGAGGAAATCAAGGGGGGCTTCATGGAGGAAGCACTATCTAGGCAAAGGATGACACAGCCCAGAAGAAATGGAGAGGACTGAACAGAGCAAAACAGTCAGAACTGGGTGATGCATGTGGGGGGAGCGCAATGGCATGTGCTAGTGGGAACTTGTCAGCCCTTGGCTGTATACATGTGTGATGTGTACTGTCATGCACCATGTGCCCCCAGGTGGACATACAAAGAAAGGGACATAGCCCAGCCTCTCCCAGCTAGAATTCTGGGGTGGAAATGCCTGGAAGGAATGGATGTCCTCAGTTCCTCCTCCACCAACCTAATTCTGGAACAGAGATATTGGGAAAATCTCACAGGACTTCCCACCTGTGGACCCCTTCTTTAAGGCACCAGCCAGCCGCCCCCCTTATACTTTGTAGCTGGCCCAGTCATCCTCCTGTTTTGTTCACAGAGGGCTCGACTCTTGGGGCTTTCCTTTTCTCCTTCCCTGATCCCGTCAGCATCCCATACCCCCTGGGAACCCCTGGCCTCTGCAGTCCTTGTCCTCCTCCCCCCACCTCAGCCACCCATCTTCCAAGTCACCACCAATGAGGACGTGACCTTCATCATCTCCATTCAGAACGTTCCTCCTCTTATAGCACCTTGTGCTCAGCATCTCCCCTGCCACAATTCTTCCCTCCCTGCCTCAAGACCCCCTTTCTCCTTGCCCAGTTTGGGTCCAGTCCCAGAGCTATAACCAGGTCCTTGACACACTCCTGGAGACCCTAGCTGCTCACCCTGTGCAGCTCTACCCCACATCTTGCTTTAACCTTTCTCCAGCTTCACTAGGTTGCTCCCATCAGCATACAGGCCACTCCCTGACCCACCTTCTTAAATGAACTTCCTTGAACTCCACATCTCCCCTCAGCTCCAGCTCAACTCTCTGTTCCCTGATCCCTTGCAAAACTTCACCAGTATTGTCCACATTTGCCATCTCCCCTTTACCTTGCCTCATTCCTTTGGCCCTTTTTAGTTGAGCTCCCATTCCACCATTCCAGTGAAACCCTTGTGGCCAGGTGGCCAAGGCCTTGGGGCCTCCTATTTCCCCAGCTTCAGGGCCATCAGCTGTCTTCAATGCCTCTTTCCTTCCCTCCTGGGTCCTTGGGCCCTTTGCTCACTCAGGTTCTCTCCTACCCCACCAGCCTCATCTCCTCTCCAGTCCCCATTCTAGCACTATGTTGGTTTCCTCACTGCACTCATCTCCCTCTTTTGTCTTCCTGAGTTGACTATAAATTCCACAAAATTAGGGACTGGGCCTCACTCTGAAGGGTCTCAGCATTCAGCCAGCACTGGACACATAGTAGGGGTGTGACTAAACCCTGGAATGGTACACTGGCTTGTGGTGCCACCCAATGTAGCCTTGCCTCCTCTCTTGAGACGTCATTTCTGGGTGTACATGTAGGTCCTTGAGTTTTCCAGCTCCCGAGGGCAGGACTGAGGGGACCCTTCTCCTCTCTCCGACCCCAGATCTCTCCAGGAACCAGGCAGCTCTGGCCTCCACTGAGGCATCTTCAGAATTCCAAGACTGTCTCCGGAATGCTGGGCCTCTCTGGGGAACGCGAAGTCTGGGGCACAGGTGGGGAGGCTGTGGAGTGGCTGGGCGGAGTATGGACAGCTGCTGACCTTCTGGCTGGAGCCTAGGTGCTGTGGCAGCTGTCCCTCTTGCAAGCACCACTGCTGACACCTCCACTTCCTTGCAGCCCCCCATCTACCCAAAGCCAGTTTCACTGTTCTGGCTGTAGCTCTGGCCTGGGTGCACCCAGTAAGCTGAGAGCCACAAGGCCCCATGCCTCTATTCCCTGCCAGGGAGGGAAAGTGGGTTGCTGGAGCCGTGAGGTTTGCGGGAACTGGAAATCATGCCCATCAGACTCTGTTCCATCAGACAGAGTCCTCGGCTGGGAGCCAGGTGGCTCTGCTCTCTCCCAGACTCACTGGATGAACTTGACAGGCCCCTGAGTCTCTCTGGGCCCCAGGGTCCTTACCTGTCAAATGGGCAAGGGGAGTAGACGATATGCCCCTCGGTCCCGGGGAGTCAACGTCGCTGGCAGGAAATCCAGGTGAGCGGGCAGATGGACTGGAGCTACAGGCCCGCAGAGCCCCCACAGAGCCCTGCTTCTCCCCAACCAGAAGCGAGAGGGAGCCATGGCAGCCGTGCCAAGTGGCATCCAGGGCCTAGCCTGGTGCTGAGTGATTGCCCTCTCCAAGTATAGGACCCCTCAGCTGCCAACTGGCTGACTAAAGCCATGGCCCCCAGGAGCCTGTGAAATGCAGATACCTGGGCCACGACAGACTCCAGGTGTGGAATTGCTGGAGACGGGGCCTGGGTACCAGCAGTTATAGAAAGGAGCCAGGTGGGTATGGAGCATGGTAGTCTCTGATCTAACCTAACCCCTCCTGCAGAAGATGGGGTGCAAGGGTGGTTAGAGCACAGATTCTGGGACAGGGACAGAAATGGTCAGGGCAGGAATCCACCCTAGTGAAGATTAGGGAATGAAAGCCAGACACCAGGCCTCCAGGGAGCAGGGCTTTATTTGAATTCCCTAGGACAGGGCTGGGGGAGGTAGTCAGGGAGGGCCCGTGGTCAAGGACACACCCAAGTTCACATCCTGGGGACCCTAGCCCCCTGCCCCTAACCCCAGGGCCCGGCTGGAGTTGGAAGTTGGCACAGGCAGCTCTGGGAGAAGGTCGGTGTCTACTCCACCCCCTTCATGAATTCCAGGAACTCTGTGAGAGAGGGGCAGGCATAGGTCAGAGGTCGGGGCTGGGCAGGGCATGGGCACTGGGGATTCAGCACACCCCTACTGACCGTCATAGTCAATGCGGCCATCGTTGTTCTTGTCACCATCCTTCATGAGCTCCTCAATGTCGTCCTCTGTGATGGTCTCACCCGTAGCCTGAAGCATGATCTTCAGCTCCTCCAGGTCGATGTAGCCGTCAGCGTTTCTGCCAGTTGGGTGAGGGGGGCCTCAGAGTCCATGGTAGGGGCAGGGGGAGGGGAAGAAGCAGCCCTGCCCAAGACCCCAGGAAGTAAGGAAGAGCCACTGGGAGATGGGGCATCCCATCCCTCATTGCACAGAACGGGAGACTGAGGCCTCGAGGTCACAAGACTGTCCCCCTCTGCCCAGTTCCACTAGGGTCAGGGGCAGAGGTCAAGGGTCACACACTCACTTGTCAAACATGCGGAAGAGGTCAGAAAGCTCCTCCTCAGACTTTCCTTTGCTGTCATCCTTCATGCACCGAACCATCATGACCAAGAACTCATCAAAGTCCACTGTGCCGCTGCCTGGGGGGGTGGGCAGCACAGCCGTTGGAGAGCAACGGTCAGAATGGCTGGCACTGCCCTTGACACTAGACCCCACTGTTCTCACTGCATCCTCGTAGCAACTCTGTGAGACAAGTGTGGTCATTGTGCCCATTTTATAGATGATATGGCCAAGGCTCAGAGAGGCTAAACAGCTCCTTTAAGGGCACAGAGTAATAAGTGGCAGAGCCAGGATGCAGGTCCCCAGAGAGTTGGGGGCACTATGGGTCCGGGGCGGGGGCAGGGGGGCAAAGGGGCTCACCATCCTCATCCACCTCGTCAATCATCTCCTGCAGCTCCTCAGGTGTGGGGTTCTGCCCCAGCATCCTCATCACTTTGCCCAGCTCCTTGGTGCTGATGCAGCCATCCTCAGCGCCCAGCACGAAGATGTCAAAGGCTGCCTTGAACTCTGTGTCCAATAGGAGGGGAGGGGAAACAGAGCAGCCGGGGCTCAGCAGCCAAGAACCTGGAAGGCCAGACCCCTAGGGCCCCCTGCTAACCTGCCCACTTCCCTCTGAGACCTCTGAGGTCACAGGGAGAGGGACCCCAGCCTCTGGCCTCATGCTCCCCCAGCCCGGCTCTGCTGTTCCCCCACATGCGTGTTGGGGTACTCACCATTTTTCTGCTCTTCTGTCAGCTGCTCTACCTAGAGAGGAAAAGAGGTCTCAGGATCCAGGCTCAGGCCTTAACTGCTGTCGAGGAAACCAACCCATTCCACAGGTGGGAAGACTGAAACCCGGAAGAGGCAGGCCATTCCCAGGTCACAGAGTAGAGGCCTCAGTTCTCCCTCCTAGCCCCCAGAATCCTGAGGTGACCCAGCTGGCCTCACTGAGACTGGGCTCAGGGCCAGGGTGACAGGTGGGCACCCCCTCCAGGACTAAGGTGACCCTGAGTAACAATAGTCAGTGACCACTCAACGCCCTTTCGCCCCCACCCCCCACCGAAACCCAAGCTGGGTGGCCTGAGAGACAGCTGTCCCTCAGGTTGGGACAATAAAACCAGTGTGGGGGTGGGCAAAGCCACCCACTGTAACCTGACCGGGGTGGCCACTGGGCTATTTTTAACAGGGGACAAAGTTAAACCTGGTGATTGTTCTGGGGACTCTGGCATGCAGGGGTGGGGCAGCATTATCTGGCCCCCTGGCCTGCTGGTGCCTCAGGAGCCAAAATTAGTCCCTGGCTCTGCCAGGCCTTGTATGGGCACAGGGTGGAGGGCTGGTGTCCCCCTCCCAGCTCCACGGACTCCTGCAGGATAGGCAGGGGCACCCCCATAGCCAGCCATAGCCCTTCCCTGCCCAGGAATGGGGCCACATTTCCCAGGGCTAAGGGAGGGGTTCCCTTTTGGACAGCTGTCTGTGTCAGATGCCCTTGTCTCTGCGCTGGGGGTAGGTCAGCAACACGCCCCATCCCGAGATAGAATAGCATCTGAAGCCCCTCAGTGGCCCCAGCAGGGACTTGGGGTGACCTGACCACCCCCTAGCCCTTACCCCTGGCTAAGCCACTGAGCCCTGAGCCTGCCAGGCCAGATGCGGGCTGGGGCCCCAGTGCTCTGCTCCTTCTTCCCAGTCACTCCCTGCCTGCCCCAAACTTCAAAGCCCCTTCTTCAGCTCAGGATTCTGGCTCTGCAGCCCCCTTCTCACAACCCCTGTCCCACCCTCCACAGCATCTTCAGCCAGTCAAGGGACTGGAGGGGGTGGGGGATTGGGAGTGTGTGAGAAGCAGAATGTGAGGGACAGAGATGGGGGGCAGGGAAACAGCGACAGAGCCTCAGAGGAAGAGCCTGGGAGGAACAAAGAGACAGAAAGAGACTGGGAAAGTGACCAGAGACACAAACGCAGAGAGATGTGGCTGGGAGACAATGACACAGACTATAGATGTCTGGAGACAGGTCTAGACTTGTTGCAAAAGCTTCGACATCCTCTTCCACCACCCTGCACCGCTCCCACAGACCCTAAACTCACCCCTTCCACACCCGGGAACACCAGACCCACAGTCCCCTTGAAGGCCTGGGCTGAAAGTATGTGGGTCCTCTCCTGGGTCCCCACCACCTCCTGGGGGTGACCTTGCACCCCATCCCGAGCTGAATGAGCCCCCAGTGCGCCAACCCACCCCAGCCCTGCCCAGACCCATCCCTCACCGCAGCCTTGTAGATGTCATCCATACTGGCGGCTCACAGGGCAGGCTGCTGGGGTTGCCAGCAGCCCTGGGCTTAAATAGCCCTGCCCCATCTCATTCCCCGCCCAGCCCACCCCTGCCTGCAGTATCCTCCACTCCCTCCCCCCCGGCTCTGGTGATCTCACACTGGCCTGAGTCCTGTGTCCTCTGCCCAGGGCAAGGAGCCGATGAAGGGCTACAAGGACCAGGTCTCTTTTCCTCTGTCCCCCATTCCCCCAGGGGACTCTCTGGAAAGGTTTTAATGAGTGAAAACGTGAGCCCAGGACAGGACAGGAGCTCCAGTGTCGTGGGCCTCAGGCCAGGCCCCTATACACATTAGCTCAACTCCCATCCAACCAGGGGGGTGGGTGAGGCTCCTGGGGGGGTGGAGACTTGCTCAACGTCTGTCTGACTTGGTAGCTCCTGCCTTAAGTTAAACCTCTCTGGAGTAGGGGCAGCAGTATACAAGAAGAGGCTGGGAGTGTAGGACCGGGCCAAGAGAAGCCTCGAATGCCAAGCTCAGAGTATGGTGCTGTGGAACTGGTGGAGAAGGAAGGCACTGACCTACCTCAGCAGAGTGTGGTCTGGAGCCCTTCTGCCAAGGGTGCCAGAGGAGCCATGCCCAAGACCTCTCATCTCCCCAGGGAGAAAAGTACTAGCTCTAGGCTTGACTGCACTCAATCAGTCATTCAACAAATATTGATACACCAACAGATGCCCCATCTGTGTAAGACTCTCCCCCTCCAGTTCCGTTACCACCTCTCTTTTCTAGACCTGGGTCTTCCCCTGAGTTAGGGCTGCTTCTCTGTGCTTCCCCTTTCCAGTACTGTAATTCCTGGGTCCAGGATCAGGCTGTTGCCCCCTCATTTTGAGCTCTGGTAGGACTCCATCTGGGGGTCTTGTGCCAGATGGCCAGCACATATCCCTTCCTTCCACCTAACACTTCACCTCCTTCACACAGAGCCTACACCAGTTCCCTGCCCTGCCTGACATGCATTGCATGGATTAACCCACTCAATTCACTAGAAACCCATGTGACAGAGATCTCCGAGTCGGAGAGGTTAAGAAATAGCCCAGAGTTATTCTGTCCCGCTCGGGCTCCAGGCACAGATCAGATCTTCTCTCTCAACCCTCTCGTGCCCTCCAGGGAATAAGCCCAAGAGCCAGGTGAGATGTGGTTACTGTCTCTTATCTGGAGAGGGAAACTGAGGCCAGGCGTGGCAGTGACTTGCTTCGGGTAGCCTGGAAGGTGCGGGGCCATCGCACCTCCCTTCCTGGGCACCTAGCGGCAGTGCCCAGAGCAGTCCCCGCATAGGCCCTCAGCTTCTCCCACGCCGCAAAGAGCGCGGCAGGCGGCGCCACGCAGGTACCGGTTACGCAAGAGGACAGTCCCCGGCGTCCTGCGCACGCGCGCCGCTGGCGGCTGCTGTCAATTACGCGCGAAGGGGGGAGTGGGGCGGGGGCGCGAGAAGGCGGCGGGGCCAAGATGGCTGTACGGCGCTCGGCGGGGGCGGGGGGCGGCGGGGGCCTGGGGGCGGTGGGACGCTGACCCCGCCCCCTGCTGCTGCCAGTCTGCACCGGGCGGCGGCGGCTACCGAGGCCGGAACATGGCGGCGGTGGCGCGCAGCTTTGGTCCCGAGCGGGAGGCCGAGCCGGCCAAGGAGGCGCGCGTCGTGGGCTCTGAGCTCGTGGACACGTATACGGTGTGCTGGGGGCTTGGGCGCCCGAACTGGGGGTGACGGCTAGAACCCGGAGCCTGAGTCGGGGGTGTTGGGGAGGGCGTCTGAGCCCCGCAACTGGGGAGCTGGGGGTAGGCGGGCTGCGATTTTGAGGAGGGGGCCTGGGATGGCGGAATCTGGGGAAGGGGCCTGGGCCGCGCAGCTCCGGAAAGAGGGTCTTTGGGTGGGGCCCAGGGAGGGGGCTTGGGAAGGGTACGCGTTTAGAAAAGGAGGCTAGGGTTGAGGAGAATCAGGGGATAAAGGGGGTCTGCGGAAGAGGGGAGTCAGGTTGAGGCGGAGGCCCCTCTAGATCCTCTAGGCCTGGAGGGGCGCCGGCCTGGGAGGACGTGACAGGGTGTCCCGGAGGAGGGGGATTAAGGAGTGGGGGATTTGATGGATGGAATCAGGGGAAAGGGTCAGGGCGCTGCAGGCTGTGAAGAAGTAGAGGGGGCGGGGCCTTGATTTGGGGGAGCCTAGGGGTTGCAGTTGAGATTTGCTCAAAAAGTAAAGGAGGGATCTGGGGCCTTCGCGCTGAGGCAGAGACAAGAATGGGGGAGGGGTGGGGCGCAGACACCGGGAACTGAGGGGGTGGCTCAGGGCTGAGAGGCCGAGACCCAGGAACCTTAGGGCTCTTCGTGGCTTTAGAGTGTGCGGGAGAGTTGGGGCAGCGTACCGCCCACGCACGCTTCAAGGCTGTGGGGGAGATGGAGGACAGAAAATGGGGGCAGTTGCGGACTGTGAAGGAGTTGGAGGCCCTCCGGGGTCTGGATGGGGTTGGGCACCAGGCCTGTGGGCCTCGGAGGCTGCCTAGCAGGGGCTGGCCCCAAGGTGCGGGTATCCTGAGCACCTCCCAGCCTCCTGTCCTTTGTTCTCGGAGGGTGGGGGGGGGCTTTGGCCCTGCCTTCACCCCACCTCCTTGGCCCTCATCCTAACCCTCCTCCTGAGGGTCATTTTTCTGGCTCTTTCTCCTTTCCTGGGCGGGAAGAGGGGGAGGGAAGCTGCCCGGCTGTGGAGAGGGGCTGGGGGCAGACCCTGGAGCAACAGGCCGGCCCTGGAGAAATGGCTGCTCCTCCAGGGAGGCTTCAGCAGAGTTGATTATTTTCTCCTCCCCCTTCCCTGCGTCCTTCAGAGAGGGGCGGGACCTTAGGACCAGGGGGCCTCATCCAGGTGAGGGTTGAGGTCTCTGAGCTGTTGGCTGGTTGGCCGTCACACGTGCACTGCATGTAGCTGGAGGGTTGCTCCAAAAAGCCTCCGCATTGCACAGGGCTGAGTCCCTCCTGTGAATGGGTGTGGGGGGAGGTGGTGATCCAGGCGGACTGGACGGTACCTTTTCGTGTCCTTTTGTCCGGGTATGCTGGTTTGAGTATTATTAACACACCTACCTTTGGTTGAACGCTTGCTATATGTCAGGACCTTTACAAAGCATTTGGCGTGCATTACCTTTGATTCTTAAACCTAGCAGATTTTAAGCTGGAGGAACTGAGGCTCGGGACAACTTAAGGCTCCCAGTCACTTATATAAGTGACATAAATAACCCATAGCCAGGAAATGGCAGAACCAGATTTTGAACACAGGTCTTCCTTGACTATACGGCCTGTTCCCTTCTGATGGGGCTTAATTGTCCATCACTGCTTCCCCCCGCCACCCCCCCCCATCAGCTTCTTAGTGCCTTGACTCCTGGCTCAGCAGCAGAAATCACAGCTCTGAAGCAGCTGAAATCGTTGGAAAAGGACTTGATTCTAGGATACAGTCAGGGCACCTGGGAAAGAATTACAGCAGAAAAGCTGGTCCTGCCAAACCTGACCCTGTTTTGCCTCTCTTAGAAGGAATGGCCTTCCTTTCCTGCAGCTCAGGTTGGATTGGGCTTTGACTTACATGAGGCTGGAGTTAAAAAACTAAAAAGATGGCTTGATATGATAGCCACCTTTTCTGTTTCTCACTGTTGGATAGAGCTCAGACTTATCCCATGTGCCTGCCAGATCCAGTGCTAGGGCCGTGGAGGAGAGGGGGCCTTGCTGCTCGTAAGGGTCAGGTACAGAAGCTGGTGGGGAAGAGCAGCTTAACTTTGGCTTGGGGGGGTCTGGGTGTGCTACAGCTATCGTTAAGGGTAGGGTGGCACTTTCCTTACTGACGGCTGGGCAAGGGCTATCGGTTTTTCCTTTTAGGTTTACATCATCCAGGTCACTGATGGCGGCCATGAGTGGACAGTCAAGCACCGCTACAGCGACTTCCATGACCTACATGAAAAGGTAACCCTTGAGAGCTGGGGTCCTGTGTCTCAGGGCTTGGGGGCTTTTAGGCCAAGCTCCCATTGTGCCTGTTTTAGGGCAAAACAGGCTCTGTGCCAGTTACATTAATAAACTGGTTTGCTAATGTAACTGGCAAAAAAACTGGTGGATTCTGGGAGTTCAACCCTTGCATAAGATAGTGTGCAAGGAGCATATTTGAACTTTAGTTTTAAGATTGTCAGTTGTAGCTTGGATGTGAGATGCCGGGACAGTTTCCCGGGGAGGGAACAGGCTTGAACTTGTTCCATCTGACTATACCTATTCCAGAACCTATGCTTTAATATCTGACTGTGATTCCATTTCTTCCTTTGCGTTTGGAGAGAGCTGCCTTTCTCTGGGTCATTTGCAGCACAAGTATTTTGTTCTGGTTTGGAGAAGATGGTGGTTTTAGGGACCTTGAGGTATTATTTTCCTAAATGTCTCCAAAGCCTCCAGATGGAACTCCTCATCTGAAATTGTATTGGTATTTCTAGTGCTAATTAAACTTGAGGCCAAATCCCAGGTGCAGCAGTTTGATCATTAATTCTGGTACTACTGCCAGGAGGGGCTGTGGAAGTCATAATAAGCACCTGCCCTCAGGCTGGTTGCCTTGGCCTTGCAGTTACAGAACCTCTTGGTCTGTGGTTGACATTATGTTTGCTTACAGCTCGTCGCAGAGAGGAAGATCGATAAAAGTTTGCTTCCGCCCAAAAAGATAATTGGGAAAAACTCCAGGAGCTTGGTGGAAAAGAGGGAGAAGGATCTGGAGGTCTACCTCCAGACACTCCTGGCCACTTTCCCTGACGTGGCCCCCAGAGTGCTGGCCCACTTCTTGCATTTTCACTTCTACGTAAGTTCCTCTTGGGTTTTCTCCTTTGCCTACAAGCCCACAGCCACCAAAACTCCAGGCAGCAAACCCTTGTAGACCTCAGCTTTGAGGAGAGGTGGGCTGGAGCTGGAGCCTGAGGTTAGAAGATGGAGGAGCGTCCTGGTGGGGTTGGGGTACGGACAGAAGCATGTGCATCAACGGATTTGCCTTAAATTAGACTATCGGCTGTGGCCACGGAGCGGTTTTTCTCCACCACAAGGCATTCTGTTTAGCATAAATGGCCTTTGGGTTTTTGAGCTACCTTCCGTCCAAATGGATGGGGTTAGATTAGAAACAGCTGACACTCGGCATTGACTGTTGTTGAGTTGTTGGTTCCCAGCGCAAAACTAATTAAGGGATCAGTCTGTGTTGGCAGAATATTGCCATCTTAGGGCATCGTCAGAGTCCAGGATGCCGAGTGAGAGTAGGTGGCTTCCTCCAGTGGGACTGTATGTCTCAGAGCAGCTCTGTACCCCCTTCTGGATGGAGGAACAACTGTCATGGGCTGCTGGTGACAGGATGAGTTGTCAAAATTCAAGGAGGGAAGTTTGGTGCAGTATGAAACCAAAATGTTAAAAAGCTAGCAATTTCATTTCTGAGAATTTATTCTAAGGGAAAATACTGGGCGATTGAGAAAAGGATATGGGTACAAAGATAGTCATTCCAGGATTATAACGAAATATTGAAGACAGTCAAAAGCCCAGCAGAAGGCTACATTAAAAAAAAAAAATTAAAGGGTGCAACCATGTAATTGGATATTATGCTGCTAGAAAAATGACGGTGTAGCTGTGGATTTGTAGGAAAACAAATATATTACTGTATGAAAAGAGGCCAGAAAACGGTATTAGGGTATGGTCCCATTTTCATTAAAAATAAAAAGCTTGTATGAATATATTTGTCTAGGAAAATTCTAGAAGGTTATACATCAAAATACTAGGAGTCTTTGGGTGATAGATTTTTGGATAATTCACATTTAATTGTTTTCTCTTTGTGTGATGAAGATAGGGGGAATAAACTCCCTTTTCCTTTTCAGGCTTGCCTTTTAGGAAGGGACCTGTGGGTTGTGGTCTTAAAGGCCCAAACTTATTTAAACAATAACTGTCTTGAGCTATTTTCAGAGTAAGACAGCTGAACCTTTCTTGAAGTGTTAGAGCCTGGGAATTTGGTAATAGCACTAGCAATGGGCCTCTTGGCTTGGAGAGGCCATGTGGAAAAAAGGGTGGCATTTATAGATGGGAGATATATATGTATATATATCTTCGGATTTTGTTTGGCATATACCAGTAATGTATGTGGTTAGCAGTAGTTTCCTGTTATAGCCTTTTTTTTTTTTTTTTTTGCATTTTCTTTCCTTATGTGAAAAGAAATGTCCATTCCTTATGCGAGTCTTTCAGATAAACTTAACTGGTTAGTATTTTAAGAAATGCTGTAATTTAAGAAAGCTTTGTTTGGCTATTTAGGTTTAAAACTTGATAAGCAGCCCTTTGAAAATATAATTCATTGCTTAAGACCTGGGCCTTTGAGGAGGTCTCCTGGATACCTCTGAGCATGGAAAGGCCTGGACTGCTCTTTTGAGATAGGTTTGCCTGAGATAGGCCTGGGACCTTGCCCCACATCTGTGGTTCTGGTTTGAGGCATGCTCTACTGCTTGGAGCAGTTCGAACGTATTTGAAATAACAGTTATCAAAAGGGCCACTTGGTTATATACATCCAAGGTTTTAAAAAGTGATTGGTCCATCATTAAACTGAATCAAAGTTTCTCAGCTGTGGCACTGTTGACATTTTGGGCTGGACGATTGTTGTGGCAGCTCCTCTGTGCATTGTTGAGCAGCATCTCTGGTCTCTGCCCACTAGATGCCAGTAGCGTCCCCTCCCCCCACCCACCAAGTTGTAACAACCAAAAATGTCTCCACTGGTTGCCAAATACTGCCTGAGGGGCAAATTGCACCTGATTGAGAATCACTAGATTAGATCTTCAAATGACTTTGAACAAAACAGGGTCCAAAAGATTTGTCAGCCTTTTTTATAGGCTGGAAGCCCTTAGGGAGTGTTTCTGATGACCTTTGCCCCATCAATGTCCTCTCTGAAATTGTTCCCAATGTGCTCCACCTCTTGTGGGGCTGACAGTGGTCAGGGTGGACCCAGGGAACCCTGTTTGGCTGAGGTGTGGATTTAAAAATTTGAGATATAATTCACATACCATAAAATTCACTCTTTTAAAGTGTTCAAGTCCCTGGTTCTTAGTATATTAACAGAGTTGTGCATCTATCACTACTATCTAATCGCAGAACATTCATCACCCCAAAAAGAAACCATGTACCCATCAGTAGTCACTAACGTACTTTCATAATGTATGGATTTGCATATTCTGGACGTTTCATATAAATGGAATCATACAATATGTGACTTTGTGACTGGCTTCTTTCACTTAGCATAGTGTTCTCAAGGTCCATTCATATTGTAGCATAAATCAGTACATCAGTCCTTTTATGGCTGAGTAATATTCTATTGCTTGGAGACACCACAGTTTGTCCATTTATCAGTTAATGGTTTAGCTGGTTTCCACTTTTTAGCTTTTGTGAATAAGGCTGCTATGAGCATTCATATATGCTTTTGTATAGAGCTATATTTTTATTTTTCTCAGGTATATACTAGGAGTAGAATTGTTGGATTATATGGTAACTGTTTAACTGTTTGAGGAACTGCCAAATTTTCTTCCGTAGTGGCTGCACCATTTTACATTTCCACCAGCAATGTGTAGGTTCTTATGTCCCCACACCCCTGCCAACACTTGTTACTGTCCACTTTTTTGGTAGCCATCCTCATGGGTTTAAAGTGGTATCTCATGATGGTTTTGATTTGCATTTGGCTAATAACTAATAATATCGAGCTTCTTTTCATATGCTTATTGGTTATTTGCATATCTCCTTTGGAGAAATGTATTTAAATTCTTTGCACTTCAAAAAATTACGTTATTTTTGTTGTTGAGTTGTAGGAGTTCTTTACATATTCTGGATGGATATTAGACCCTTATCAGAAATATGATATGCAAATATTTCCTCTCATTGTGTGGTTTGTCTTCATTTTCCTGATAGTATTCTTTGAAACACAAAAGTTTTAGATTTTGATGAAGTTTATCCATTTTTCCCCTCTGGTCGCTTGTGGTTTTGGTATCGTATCTAAGAAACCATTGCCTAATCCAAGGTCACAAAGAGTTACAACTGTGTTTTTCTTCTAAGAGTTTTATAGTTTTAGCTCTTGTATTTAGGTCTTTTAACCATTTTGAGTGAATTTTTGTACATGCTGTGAGGTTGGGGTGTGGTGTGAGGTTGGTAGTGTGAATTTTAATGTCAAGGAAGGAAAGCACCACTTCTCTCCCCAGCCAACTGAGATGGGGTGTCCAGAGGCCAGTGCAGCCCTGTGTTGCAGTGAGAGGGCACACCTCATCCCTGGCCTACGGCTGGGCTCTCTCCCTCCATATAACTCTGCCCTAGTGTTCCTGCACCCTCAGGGACAGACCTCATCCCAGAGCCCCTAGAGCAGAGGGCTTCAAATTCAGTAAAGTGGAATCCCACGGAGAATTTCAGCACACACCTCTTTGGGGCAGGATGTCTGACAGGCAGGCAGAGTTGAGTTTGTCTCCCAGCCCTGCTGCTTCCTGACAGTTTATTCCAAGGCAGTCATTTTAACCCCTGTGTCCCAGTTCCTCTTGTGAGCTGGAGAGTGATGATCCTGGGCTCTTGAGGATTGCAGGAGAACATGAGGTGAAGGTGAATGACCGAGAAGAGCGATGGGCCCTTGGCAGGGGCTCACCGGATCCCAGCCAGTGCCAGCTCTCCTAGTTAGGAAAGGCAGTCACTTCTTGTCAACGGTGGTATTTATATCATTTTCTCACTTTAAAACCCTTTGGCTAGGGCTTCCCTGGTGGCGCGGTGGTTGAGAATCTGCCTGCCGATGCAGGGGACACGGGTTCGTGCCCGGGTCCGGGAAGATCCCACATGCCGCGGAACGGCTGCACCCGTGGGCCATGGCCGCTGAGCCTGCGCGTCCGGAGCCTGCGCTCCGCAACGGGAGAGGCCACAACAGTGAGAGGCCTGCGTACTGCAAAAAAATAAATACATAAATAAAACCAGTTAGCTAGAACAAAGCCACTTTTTGAAATTTGAAATCAGGAGATAGGATAAAACTGTTACCAACCTAAAGGCAGCCTTTGGTGATTTGTTTTACTTGCAAAACACAGAGGCTGTAAGTGATAACACATCTTTGCAACTTAGTTACAGTCTTGGAACTCTCCTCAGCCAAAGCTTAGGCTTGAATCTATCCATCAGGAATTTTTACGCACCTAATATACCTGACTTTTGCTAGCATGCCTCACAGGCGTGAAATAAATTATAAAAGGACTCCCAGCCCTTAGTGTGTGTGCGTAAACCACACAGTGATGTGTAATTGAGTCCCCTGTTAATGTCCCACTGACACGCACTCTGTGCTCCAGCCTGTGTCAGGTAGGAGTGTCAGGCTGGACTGGGGTTATTCATTGAGTAGGGTCTGCGCTTCGGTGGGCAGTGGGTCGTGGGGTTCTGCATGCACAGACATGCTCAGTCAGAGCGGTAGTCGCCGAGCAGCAGCCTAACAGTCCATGGTGCGTTTGTGTGCAGCTCACACTGTTGCCCAAGGTTGCAAACCAGCATGTGACCTGGCAGGTGGCTGATTGATTGGTCTGTAACACGTTTGGAGGTGGCTATTATAGTTTTTAAACATAGCTAATTTTTTTTAATTGAAAAAAAACTGAAGTATAAAGAATGTCCTTTTTTTTTTTTTAAATGCATTTCAGTTCAGACATTTGTGGGACACTGAAGCACTTCAAGTCCCTTCAGCAGGATTGGGTGGGGTGTGGGTGGGGTTACCTGTTCCCACAGGTGACCTCTGAGCAGAATCTACAGGAGCTTAGACTGGGGCCCACTGTCCCCCCACCCCCCCATTTTCTCCTGGCAAGGGGCTGCTCACCTTTGCACACAAGGCCACAGTTCAGCCAGAGCACCCCAAGGAGGCAGAGAACATGCTTCTTTGAAGAGACCTGTGCTCTAGATTTGTGGGCTGAGGCATTTCTTTGTTCCTTTTTGATTAAGGGTCTCCCAAGGTGAAGAAGATCAGCCTGGGAAACTAAGTAGATAGTGTTGCCACAGGGCACAGTTCCTCTGGCCCAAGAGCAGGGAAAGAAATTGTTACATAGTCTGCTTTTTAGATTGTTCAGAAGTGGAAACATGTTCTTTGCTTAGCATGAGCCCTTGGCTCTCACTGTCTCTGGGCTTTCTGTGTCTTCTGGAAATCCCAGCAGGGCTGGTGTTGACGGCAGCTGCCTGGAGAAGTGTAACTTTGAGGGTGAGGGTTGTTGGGCACTAAGGGTGGACAGGGAACCCTCTTCCCCACGGGAGACCTTCTAGGAGCCCAGTGTCAGTAAGGGGCTGGAGAGGCTGGGCAGCTGCTCTTGGGGATTGGAGGTGGGTGCGGATCAGGCCTCTGGGAGCCGCTCAGGAATCTGTATCTTTTTTATTTTTGTGGTACGTGGGCCTCTCACTGCTGTGGCCTCTCCCGTTGCGGAGCACAGGCTCCGGACGCGCAGGCTCAGCGGCCATGGCTCATGGGCCTAGCCGCTCTGCGGCATGTGGGATCTTCCGGGGCTGGGGCACGAACCCATGTCCCCTGCATTGGCAGGCGGACTCTCAACCACTGCGCCACCAGGGAAGCCCAGGAATCTGTATCTTTTAAGGCTGTCCAGGCGTTCTGACTACAGGCAGGATGGGGAGGTCCTGATCTGAAGACAGGGCTTGGTTCTCAAAGGTGGAGGTAGAGAAATGAGCCTTTAGGTCATTCCTAGGTCTTACTGATCTTCGGTTCTTCACAGCAGCCAAGGAAAAGGTAACTGAGTTGTTGCGAGAGAGTGAAGTTGAACTTCGGAGTGAACTGATGCCTTCTCCTCTCACTGGCTGGAGCCTCTCCTGCTCAGAGCCTGCTCTGCCCCTCTGGTGGCCATTTTACATTTGACCCTGTGTCTTGCCAGACTGAGCTCCTTAACGCTGGAGCTGTGTTTGCTCATTTTTCTCCCTTTGGCTTTTTGTTCATGTGTGAGAATAAGGGGAAGTTATTCTCATATTATATATAAATTGAATTTCAAGCAGATGAAATAAACACGTTTTATTTTTAACAAATAAAATACTAAAAGGAGAAATTAGGGGAATGTTTTATAATCTTGAGGCGGGGGAAGAGGTTCCAGAAATGACAAAGGAAAAGAATCACAGGTTTAAAAACATGAACTTGACAAACCTCTCTCTGTCAGGAGAAACAGGGTGAGTGTAGGTAAAAGGCATACACAGACAGGAAGAAGATATTTGTAGCACATAAACAACATGTAAAGTATCCTCTATGTATAAAAGGTAAGGAAGAGATGAGCAACCAAGAGAAAAACAGGAAAAGGACATCGTGTCTCCTGCAACCTGGTACCTTTTGAGTCCGGTAAACATGTGAATTGCTTGTCCTGGTGGCAGAGGTGTTCCTGTGAGTTACAAAGGCGATTGTGCAGCCTCCATCTGGACCTGTTTATGAAAGTCCGTTTGGCTGCCATCTGTCGATTAGTTACAGTTCTTACCTGCAGGATGTGGGGCTGCGGGCCCCAGGGCCCTGCCAACCCCACGGCTACACCACTGAAATGCTGAGGCAATTGGTTGTGAACAGAGAGGATTCAAGACCAAGTGCTTGGGAGTGGGGCTTTGCTAGTTTCTAGCCATGTAAAATGGAGAACTACAGCACCTGTCCATCTCAGTTTGCTTACCTGTGAAACAGGATTCCAAATAAGGGCCTCCTGGCCTAGGGCATTGGGAGGACTGAGCCAACCTCTGGGTGGGGAGTGCTCAAGCCATCGCCTGGTGTGAATTAGGACCCCAGCATGTTAGCTGTTTACTATGACTGAAGACTTGTCCTTGTCGTGCCTCCTTTATCCCTTCACTCTAAAAGGAAATCCTTTCATGCCTCTTTCTCATGACCCTGGGCTGAGTGGTGCTGTTGCAGGGCTTGCAGGGACGGGCACAGGAAGAGAGCGGGCGCTTGCTCTTTCCTAAGATACGTGTGGGACATGAATGTCAGTAGAAATGGTCCCTCTCAGGCAGGGTTAGCTCTGGGAGGCCCTTTTTCCCAGCAGGGTGATGGGAGCCTCTTTTCGAGAAGAAACAGGACTCTCTCTCTACCATGCGTCTCCTAGGAATCCCCCAGGGCCAGTATGGGGAGCTGCTGGCTTCCCAGCCAGCTCTTGACATGGCCAAGCTTTGCAGCCTCCCGGGCCTGGTGTTCTCAGCCAGTGCCTGAGTGGCCTTGGAGTTGCAGTGTTAGTCTATCCGGTTCTCCTTTGGAGGAGACATTTCAAATGTCCCTTTAGCTGGAAATATTGTTTACCTTTCTGAGCTCTTTGATTCATTTTAGTTTATTCTCTCCATTTTGTTTTACTTTCTGGAAAGCTGGCATTGCAACAGCAGAGGGGGTTGATAGCAGGGAATGTGCAAATCCCAGTGACTGGGAGCAGGTGGATTTCCTGACTGTGGGTTTTGTTTTCTCTGCAGGAGATTAATGGCATCACCGCAGCACTGGCTGAGGAGCTCTTTGAAAAAGGTATATGGCCAGGGGTCCTTGAAATACTGGGTGCAACTTGCCCAGCCATGTTAGGCAGCCAGGGGCCCTGGGTGGCACAGAACTCCGTCAGTTGCTCTGTGCCAAGTGAGTCCTAACCAGGGCCCACCTCCCTGGGGTTGCCCAAATCCCTGGACCTTGTCCACAGCCAGGCCTGCCCACCTACCTGTTCTGCAGGTCTGAGGAGCTGTATTCTTCACCTTAGGACCCCCGGGTCCCTGTGTCGGGGGCCAGTCCCAGGCTCAGGATCTATTCCAGGGCCTTATGGTGGAATTCTGGAAGGTGGGTGGCATGCTGCCCTTTGCACCGGGTCTGTCCTTACCTAAAAAGATTCCGATGGCAAACAGAAGCTGACTTAGCGTCGCGGCCCTGCCAGAGAGCACAGTAACGGTAGCTAAGATGTAAAGAGTGCTTGTGGTCTAGCTTTGTGTTTGTATCTTACTGCCTCCCTCCAGGAGGGCCAGAGAAGGACATTGAGGATAAGAGGCCCAGTTAGTCAGGCAGGTAACATGGTTGGAAGGTACATGGTTGGAAGAAGCAAAACGAGGACCAAATGCCAGTCTGTCTGGCTTGGCTCAGAACCCCCTCCTGCTCTCAGGCCCTGTACTGTGCTGGTACCTTAGGCCTCACCTAACCTTAAGACGTCTGCATCTTGGAGGTTGCAGCGTGGGCCCAATGCCCACAATGCTGCCTGCATCAGCTTTCTCCTGGCCCAGTGCCTCAGATTTTTAACTCAGGGAGGTTCCCCAGCTGCAAATTCCTGTGGCTCTTCCCTCCTTTGTAATCACGTGTCCTGGGTCTCCCCTGCATGCAGTCAGCTCAGGAGGGGGGCCGCTCCTGCATTTTCAGGACCATGGCTTCCTCCTGACTCGGTGCATCTAATGGGTGCTGGCCAAGTGCTTGTCCACTGTTGGCCAGGTGTACCGGTGCCCTGGCCACACAGTGGGGATGGGGCTGGGGCTCAGTGCTCACCCCTCGGGCTATGGCTGTTGCAGGAGAACAGCTCCTGGGGGCCGGCGAGGTCTTTGCCATCAGGCCCCTGCAGCTGTACGCGGTCACCGAGCAGCTGCAGCAGGGAAAGCCCACGTGCGCCAGCGGGGATGCCAAGACTGACCTGGGGCACATCCTGGACTTCACCTGTCGCCTTAAGTACCTTAAGGTAAAGATGGGGCAGCTTGGTCGGGGAGAGCTACTCAGTCGTGGGCATGCATCTCCTAGCCTGGCAGTATGTGTGTGTGGAGACTCCGTGGGCCCTGAGGGAAGGAAGGCTGCATTTGGTGATCTTGGCACTGTGCTTTCAGCTGTGAGCACCAGGGGGCAGTCGTGAACCAATGGCCCCTCGCTTTAAACGTCCGCTTTAGCCTGCTTTGTTGACCGTGGAAGTGGTGAGTGGGAGTACATGCCCAGCCTGCCTCTCACAGCCAGGCGAAGCTTCGAGTGCGGTTTGGTAGTTGCTGTAGCACCGCCCTGTGAACATGGATGGGAAGTGGTTGTTACAGCAGCATCTCTAATTCAAGCCATTTATTTGGCTGTAGGTTTCTGGCACAGAAGGACCTTTTGGGACCAGCAACATTCAGGAGCAGCTTCTGCCTTTTGATCTGTCAATATTCAAGTCTCTTCATCAGGTGGAGGTAAGTAAGGCCCAGGGCCCCTGGAATGCAGGCGGGGCTGAGGCCTGTGCAGGATGGTCTTGCATTCTGACCATCCTATCTTTGGCTATGGAGTGTTCCCAATGTTGGGTGTCTGGATTTCATTGTCAGGCACTGTTACTTTTGTGTTTGTCAGTATGTGGCAGATTCCATTTAGGTAAGTTAGGCCCATCTGAAGGCGGAGAAAGAGGGGCTTCTGCTATTCTTGGCTGGTCTGCATGTTCCCACCCCTGCAGCATTTGGACAGGATGGAGCACTAGTGCCCAGCTCCTTCTGGGCTTCCTCATTGTGCGAGTTGAGGTGCTGGGAAGCCATCCTGAGGGTCAGGCAGAGCCAATTCCAAGTCTTTGTCTCCCAAGGCAGATCAGCAGAGGGTTTGGAGGGTCCTCTGCTCTCTGGCATGCCTACACCTAACAAGAAATACTTTGCATTACTCACTGCTAAACTCCTGGGTTCACAATGCCAATTTTGTTACCACTTTTTAAATAAATGAGAGGGGACTCAGTAATGGATAATAAAAAATTTCTCATCTCAGCAATGAGAAATCAATGCTTTTGTGTTCAGCCCTGTGCCCCATGTCTGATGTTCACTCCTTGATGGAATCTTCTCAACCATGTGAAGTGGGCACTTGTATTCCCATTTTACAGTTGAGGAAACTGAGGCTTAGGGAGGTAAGGAAGTTTGGCCAGGATCACACAGTTAACGAGGGGGAAGCTGGGATCTGAGTTCAGCTGAGTCTGACTCTGCAATGTGCTGCAATTGTCTCAGAGACCTTGAGGGCCATTCCCTTGATGGGCATTTGTGCCTCGATCAGCATAGGTGAGTGGGGCTGGGAAGTGAGAGGGGTGCCTGGCTGGGCAGGCTGAGGCTCCGCCGGGCGGGGTGTGTAGCACTTGGGCAGGTGGCTTGAGGGAGGGTGCTTTGGCCTGTACCCCTCCCTCCTCCTGCAGGGCTGCTGAGGCCAGTGAAGTGAGGCTGGTGAAGTCATCGGCTCTCCACCTCTGGTGTCCCTGGCCCTCACTTTGTGTCCAGCTGCCAAGCCCCAAGCAGCCCTTCAGAGAAAATGGAGTTCATGGTTCATTATCTCATAAGCTACTTCCGAGAATGTTTAGTTAACACTAAAAATTGAGGAAAGGAGAGACTTAAGGTTTAAGTCACCGCCTGTCTCGAAGGATTCGGGGTCACCGATGGTTGTGCTCCTTTTGTGTGTGGGTGAACACCCACTTCCCGGGACTTCTGATGGAGCAGTGATGCCGTTTCTGAGACGTAGCTGTTCTTGTTCCAGATAAGTCACTGTGATGCCAAGCGCATCCGGGGGCTGGTCGCGTCCAAGCCCACCTTGGCCACGATGAGTGTCCGCTTCTCAGCAACTTCCATGAAGGTAAGTGCAACCTGTTACCGCCCAGGGTGCTGTCTGAGGGGCAGGGTACTGCACTGTGGTCTTCCCATGGAGGATCATGCGAACTCTGCTGCCATCTGTCAGGAGCCAGAAGCCAGACTTTCTCTGGTCAGCCGCACACTCATGTGGGACCTCCCAGTGCTCGACGGTCCCTGGGACGCTTCAGTCCAAAATCAACACTGTTAAACGAGAGATTTTAAGGAACTGGGTAACCCCTCCCCATGGAAAAAGCCACTGTTTTTTTAATAACCAAATTGTTTAGCAGCGACGAGTGTCAGAACAATTATTACGTGGACTGATAGAAATGTTTCTCTAAACATAAAAAGCCTTGGTGTGGCACTCGTTCGTATCTTGTTCTCAGTGGACTTGAGTAGACAGGCCAAGTTGTGTATGCTGGGCCCTGTTGTTTGTATGTGAGTGACACAAATATGCAAACTGAGAGTGTAAGAGATCTCTCTCTTTATGGGTTGCATCTTAGTAATGTTAAAATTCTTCTAGAAAGAAACACTGTGGCACTTTTAGAACTTAGAGTGTCTGATCAAGATTTGGGTTTGGTGAAAAGTCTTTGTCTTGAGGCTACTGGCTGAAAGGAGGAGGCTTGTGTCAGGCAGCCTTGCCCCTCTGGGAGGCACTCCCTGCTGCCTGGCTCAAGGAGCCCAAGATGATCCATTGAAAGAGGAGAGGTCTTATCAAAGGGCACCAGAAATCGAAACGAGGAGGCCTGCCTGCCTCCCTCCCCGTGGATGGTGCCCTTATGCTCTGTGCTGCTCCCCTGTCTCAGGTCTGCTGGATTTTACCTTGTAAAGTAATGGTTAAAGGGCCTACTGTCCACCATGGGGACCACAGTGCCAGCTTGTAAAGCACAGTTGCCTGGGAACACTGCAAATTCTGACCTTCAGTCTCTGAGATTTAAGCCAGAAAAGGCATCACCGTATAACGAGGCTCTTGCGAGCTGGAAAAGCATTTGCTCAAGTAGGGCCAGAACATATTCCAAGTGGCTGTTATGTTTCTGAACTCTTCGGTTATTTCACAATCATTTCAAGGCATATGAACCAAAAGCCCCATTTTAATGCAAGTTCACTTCCACATACTAAATATGCTCCAGCCCTTCCTGAAATTTTGCAACGATTGTGTTCCCAGTCAGTGTTGCATGAGGGCCCACGTGTGGTGCTCACCAGATGTTCTTACACAGGAAGTCCTCGTTCCTGAAGCCTCAGAATTTGATGAGTGGGAACCAGCAGGCGCAGCCCTGGAGGGCACTGTGACTGCCATCATCCCCATGTGGCAGGCGCTGACCGCTCTGGACTTGAGTCACAACAGCATCTCTGAGATCGATGAGTCTGTGGTACGCTCTCCACGGCCTGACCAGACCCTGGGGTTGGATATTTAACCTGGCTTTTTCTAGAAGGACCACCGAAAACCTGTACCCAGCACTCTGTACATTGCCTGTAATTTTTAAGTTAATTTCAAAATTGGGTTATTTAAACGAGGTGAGGAGTGCTTAGAGCCAAATGAAGTGTATTAATTGCATGTACATTTGATAGAACAGAAACACAGTCAGTGGTGAAATTTATTCCCAAGGAGTGTAGCAGAAAAATCAGTCTATAGGTTCCAGGGACTTCCCTGGTGGTCCAGTGGTTAAGAATCTGCACTTCCACTGCAGGGAGCACGGGTTTGATCCCTGGTCAGGGAACT
Source organism: Phocoena phocoena (assembly GCF_963924675.1). Classification (NCBI taxonomy): domain Eukaryota; kingdom Metazoa; phylum Chordata; class Mammalia; order Artiodactyla; family Phocoenidae; genus Phocoena; species Phocoena phocoena. The sequence continues at coordinate 36,243,100 of NC_089228.1, read as the reverse complement.
AAGATCCCGCATGCCGCGTGGCACAGCCAAAAAAAAGAAAGGTTCCAGATGTGCCCATGTAAGAGTGACATCCAGATGGTACTTGGGCAGTAGGACTGTGATTCCTGTACTTGTGCCTCTCAGTGGGTGTGGGTAGAGTTGAAGGACGCACCTCCTTCTGTCTGCAACCTTGCCATTTGTCTCTTTTTTTTTTTTTTTTTTTTTGCGGTACGCGGGCCTCTCACTGCTGTGGCCTCTCCCGTTGTGGAGCACAGGCTCCGGACGCACAGGCTCCAGACGCGCAGGCTCAGCGGCCATGGCTCATGGGCCTAGCCGCTCCGCGGCATGTGGGATCTTCCCGGACCGGGGCACGAACCCGTGTCCCCTGCATCAGCAGGCGGACTCTCAACCACTGCGCCACCAGGGAAGCCCCATTTGTCATTTTTACAAGCCAAGTGTTCCGTAAAAACAGTGGGTCGTGCTCAGCACTGGAGTCCCTGTGTTCTGTGTTCCTGAGGACGTGTTTCTGGGTGGGCACTAGGAGGTGTCACGTCAGGGGCCCCGCACAGATGGCCAGCCCAGGAGTCTGTGGTCGGGAGGAAGCCTCCCAGGTTGTCTGTCCACCATGTCCAGGGGCCATGTGGGGTCCAGCTTCCTAGGATAACGTCATGTGTTATCTTTTCTTTCACAAGAAACTGATTCCAAAGATTGAGTTCCTGGACCTGAGTCACAATGGAGTGCTGGTCGTGGACAATCTGCAGGTAATTTGTGTCTTTGGAGACCATTATTGCCTGCAGGCTTCTCACAAGGTCCCATTCTCCTGAGATGCAGCCTTGGCAGTTTGGCCGTACTCTGGGGTTTCTCTCATGGGTCCTCGAAAGGTGTCTGCATGCACCAGAGGTTTATAAAGGCAGGAGCTGCTGCCCTTCCCTTTGGGTCCCAATGATGCACACTGAGCGTTTGTTGCTCTAGTTCCCCCAAATTAGAAAAGATGTGTAAATACAAATCGAGCGTGATGAAGATGATGTGCCTCCATTGTGAAGATGGACAGTCTCATTTTCAAAGCCCGTGCCTACCCCGTGGGCCATGCTGCCCGTGCGGGGGATGCAGCTGGGCTGTAACCTGTGCAGGGAAGAGGGATTTCCCTTCGGAATAACTGTCAGAGGAACTGGTCATTTTAGGTTGGAAGGCCCATCACACCCTTAATGTCAGTCCCCTTTCTTTGGAGCCTTGACCTTAACCACTTTACTCTGTTCTCAATGCTGCCGTAGCACCTGTACAACCTCGTGCACCTGGACCTGTCCTACAACAAGCTCTCCTTCTTGGAAGGGGTTCACACCAAATTGGGGAACATCAAGACCCTGAACCTGGCAGGCAACCTCCTGGGGAGTCTGAGTGGCCTGCACAAGCTCTACTCCCTGGTCAACCTGGATCTCAGCGACAACAGAATCGAACAGGTGAGCTGTGCCCCAGAAGGGTCTTGGGGTCCTGGAGTGGCTGTGCCTTGGCGTTGATCGCTTTAGCGAGAATGGTGGGCTTCCTTTCTTTGACTGTCAAGTGTGTGGTCACCTTGCTGAAGTGTTAAAGAAGGGGCACGGGAATGCCTTGCAGATGGAGGAGGTCAGGAGCATCGGCAGCCTCCCGTGTCTGGAGCATGTGGCTCTGCTGAACAACCCTCTGAGCATCATCCCTGACTACCGGACCAAGGTGCTGGCTCAGTTTGGAGAGCGGGCCTCGGAGGTAAGCTGCTTGGGGAGGGGTCAGCTGGAGGTGGCATCCGCTTACGTATACTTGACGTCCTGACCCTGAGGGGCCTTTCAGATCTGGGCAGTCCGCTGCCTCCCCAGGAAAAGGTTTCCTCATGCATCTCCTCTTGGGGGCCACTGGCTGCCTTGCTTCCTCAGTGGGCTTCCCCTCACCTCTGTCAGAGCGTCAGGTTGGGGTGCTCCCCAGGAACCAACAGGCACAGCCTGAATGTGGAGGGACTGTCTTCAATTTGTTAAAAAGTAATGTTTATTGTAGACAGGGGTCAGGAATAAGATATCTGAAATAATTATATTTCCTGGACAACCTCTGGCCATAAAGTCTGACCATAAACCTGAAGGGATTGCCCACCTTGCCCAGTGTCACCCAGCCCATCTGCTGTCTGCCAAGTGGCCGCCTGCTGCCCTGCCAGCCCAACAGGTCCGCCTCCGGGTTCACCTGTCTCCTCAGCCTCAAGCAGGCTCCCTTCACTCTCCCCAAATCCCAGGCTGGAAGATACCTGGGAGTCTGTTTGCATCCTCCCCTCAACCTCTCCCATCTCTTTTCAGCCCCAAGTGCACCTTTCTCCACACTGTCACCAAGACAACATTCACAAGATGTCATCTCCTCCCCTCCCTGGCTCCCAGGCCCTTGGGACCTTCCCTCATTTGACCACACTGCTGCTCCCCACTGCCTGCCTGCCGGGCCACAGCTCCCTCCTGCACTTGCAGGTGGTGTCCCTGCCCTTCTGCCTGCTTCCCATGCCTTTGCCCTCCCAGTTCCCCAGCCCAGAGGCCCTCCCCTTGCTCTTTGCAGATCTGAGTTCCGCCATAATTGGAGGCTTAGTTCAAGGCACCAGCTTCCCCCCTCTCCCAGCCACCTCAGAGGCCTTCACAGTGGCCCCTGCAGCCCTTCCTTCCTTTCCTGGAGAGGGACTCCCAGAACTGGGCTAGGCAGTGTGGGACCTCCCTGGGCCACTCCAAGGAGCTCCCAGGTCGCTTCCATGGGTGGCGAGGAGCTCACCTCCCAACAGGCTGAGCCTCTGCAGCCTTCTGTGTCCTCACGGGGCCTGGCCCACCCCTCGGTGGGACCCTGCCATTCTGCTCCCTCCATGCTTGCCAGCACCTATGCTGATAGCCATTTTCTGGACACTGTAGGTCTGTCTGGACAACACAGTGACCACAGAGAAGGAGTTGGACACGGTGGAAGTGCTAAAAGCAATTCAGAAAGCCAAGGAGGTCAAGTCCAAATTAAGCAACCCCGAGAAGAAGGTGAGTCTTTGTGTGGGAGGTGGGAGGAGGGGTGGTGAGGAGCCAGCCGGGGAAGGAGCTGGCTTGCAGTGGAACTGGGCCAGGGAGCACTCCGGGTCATGCTGCACCCCCCGCACCCCAGGCTGCATGACCCTGGGCTTTCACGCCCCCTCTGTTCTCGTCTGTGAGATGGGGGTCACGATAGGACTTGGTGCATGGGGTTGCTGAGGGTTGGTTAAGATCTCTTTCCCTGTCACTGATGTTTGTGAGAGCCATGAGCTTCTCACATCTCAGGCTCTGCCAGGCTCTGTTCTCTTCTTCTGGATCTGTCTCCTCTCCCCGACTGACTCAGCACTTCTCCTCAGGTCAGTGAGGATTCTAGGCTGTCTGCTGCCCCGTGCGTCAGGCCCAGCAGTTCCCCTCCTTCTGTGGCTCCCACCTCTGCCTCCCTGCCCCAGCCCATCCTCTCCAACCAAGGTAATCGCCTGTGTATCTTTCTCCCTGGTAGAGCTGCACATGCCCTGCCTGGGCCCTGCCTGGGCCCCCAGCTGGGCTGGCGTTGGGGGAGAGATGCCGGCACCTGTTCCCTACATGGTTCAGATGCAGGGAGGGCGTGGTGCTGTCTTCACACCAGCTCCTCTCGGGGTGGCGCATGGCTGGGGGGGTGCCTGGCTGAGGTTTGCTAAGTGAGGACTCCCGATTGCTCTGACACACACATCCAGATCCTCTAGGGTACCACGGGGGTGTGCTCTTTGAACTGGCTGCTGGCCCATAAGGACCCCACTGGCCCACAGGCAGTGGGGGCAGACTGGCTCCTTGTTCATGGGAACCCAGGCCTGGTTACTTCCCTAAGTCGGGCACCCCGATACCTGCGTGGGGAGCGTGCCTCATTGCCATGGCCCTGGTGGTATGACCCAGCCCCAAACGCTGTGTTGGTGGGGCCCAGATGGGCTGTCTGTGAACCCATGGAAGACCAATCCCTTTCATCCACCCACTGTCTTAGCGTTTTCAAAGGGCTTTCACCTCTGAACCCAGGCATCCTCGGAGATGAGTGAGTGAAGCAGGTCCCATGAGTGTCTGCTGGCCCGGCCCCCACGGAAGAGGGGAGGGTGTGCCGTCCCGAGTGGAGCCGAGGCTCGGGGCACACAGGAAAGAACGCCGCCCACCCGGGCTCCTGGAGACGGAGAACTTGGTGTGAGGTCTTGGGAAAACAGTTTGACCCTATGTTTCAAGAGCCAGAAAAACGTTTCCACCCCTTGACCTGGTAACCCCATTGGTGGGGATTTTATCTTAGCGGGATAAGATAACAGGGAAGTGGGAGGTGAGATGCTCACTGCAGCACTGTTTATGCTAGCTAAACATGGGCCGTGATGGACGTCAGAGTGAGAGGGAGATTAAGCTGTGGTCCTCCAGGATACCCTGCAGCCATCACAGCCGAGGGGAAGGCTGGATAAGAAAGGAGAAGTGCTGGGTTGAGTCAGAGAGCCTGCGCAGGGCAGCGCACCGAGGTCACAGCCGTGGACGTGAGCCAGAGTGGATGGGGACGTTGGTGCTGGAGCAGTCGTCCGTTTGCTTTTGTAACACTCTTGACTGAGAAATTTCGGTTTTATTTTTTTACGTAAAAGGGGAGGGGGTTTGTATCACTGTGAACATGCTTTCCTGACTGTGTCTCCTGCCAAGGGGTCAGAGCCCTCCTCAGGCCCCCCGCCCCGAGCTGCCTGTCACAGCCCTGGGTGCCTGTGGGGGGACCGCATGGCTAGGCTCTGGGGCCAGGGCCCATCCTATTCTCAGTCAGCGTTTGTTGAGTCGGGGAATGAGTGAGCCGCAGGCGGTGAGGGAGGCGTCTGCCCCTACAGCCGTAGCTGCGGGCAGTGCCCCCTTTGGTGGCAAAGCCTCTGCACCAGCCAGGCCCAGGCCTCAGCCCCTTTCCTCGCTGCCCCCGCTCCTGGGGACACGCCACACAGTGGCGCACTGTAGTCTTCCCCCTTCCCGCTACTGGACCTTTAGACGTTGTCTCCAGATCTGCACCTCTTATAAATAAAACTGCAGTGGATGTCTCTGTGTGCACATCTCTTTCCTTTTGGTGAGAAACAACAAAGGTTGGGCCCCGTCTAAGCATTCTAATGTCCCCTGTCCCATTCTCTGAGTGGCCCTTTCTGACCACTTGTTTGTACAGACCACAGTCCAGGAAGGAAGCAGAAAGACTGTCCCTATCCACATTTCCTCAGTTGCAAACAGGGCTTGGGTGGGTAGTGACAGGAAAATGTTCTTTTTCTTGCTAATGTGGAGGAATCCGCAGAAGTTTGTGTTCAGCCACGTGCTATTGGACTTTGCCTGCCTGGGCGAGGATTTCTCCCTAGGTGGGGGAGCAGCTTTGTTCCCAGCCCAGTTCTGTAGAAGTGAACATACTTGTGAATAAACTGGGCCCCCGGGGGCCTGCCTGGAGGGGCGCTGTCCAGTAAACACCAGGCCTCTGGTCATCTCAGGAGCTGTTAGCCAGCTTGTTGGAGCCATGGAGGGTTGTGGCCACAGGGACTGATGTGCAAAATGACTGAGTTGATTCTCCATCCAGGTCCAGGGGCTGAGAGGAGGCCGTAGAGAAGGGGTTAGGAGTAGGCACCTGGGCTGGGTCACCTGAGTTTGCATCCCAGCTTTCTGGCTGTGGTCCCTCAAGCAACTTGTTGCCTCCCGAAGCTCTGTTTTCTCTACCCTACTTCATCGATTCTAAGATGCACACATTTCCACCTTGTGACTTCTCTGAAATTGAGATGCATCTTTCAGTCAGTGGCGTCTCATAGTTGCTGTCAGCCAGCTGGTATTCGTGATGGAGTTGTGTGAAAACCTTCCGTGGACACCTGCTGAGACCAAGATGGCGCCACATCTACGCATCTTAGATTTGATGAGCTGTGGTAAATAATGGGAGGCGTGCATGAGCTAATGCTGGGGAAACACTTAGCACTGCTTCTGGTCCATCAGAAGGGGTCAGTAGGGGCTTCCTACCTACGTCCTTTTAGGAGGGTTTCAAGATGACCAGGACAGTGCCCCTGAGGAACTTGGAGCCTCTTGGGAAGATGAGCTGTACCCCCAAGGGAGAACAGGGCAGAATGATTTGGGTCATTTGTGGAAGACAGAAGTCTGTCTAGAGCAGAGAGGACTTTGCAGTGGAGTTGTATGTGAGGTGAATGTCAAAGGATGGTAGGATCTGAGCATGTGAGGGAGGAGGGGGTGGATTCCAGGAGAGAGCAGCACGCTTCATGCCTGGCAGTGTGCCTGCTGCCCTTCCTGCCTGCGCACAGCTCCTGCTGCTTTGCCCTGGGGGGTGTCTGGGCTTGGGCCATCTGCCTGCCTAGCCCATGGGCAGAGGACCTGGGCCATTGTGAGTTGTCCTGACCCCAGCTAGCAGCAGAGCTGGACGAGGGCCTGTGACCTCTGGGGCTCTGAGTTCTCTGAGGCATTTTGTTGGGCTGTGGTGACTGGTGGTAAAGCCAGGCTATGGAGGCAAGCCCTGGGCTCCTCCAGGTTTCTGTGAAACTTGGAGTTGATGCCCAGCATTCATCCAATCAGCTGCATTTAGGAGAAAGTTAAAAAAGATTTTATCCTCAACCAGTGTGGAAAATGTCTGGAGTGAAGTAATGGGCCCAGACAAGCTGTAATAATAATACAACAGCGTCAGCAGGCTTCAAAAGCAGCCCAAGTGAGTCAGAGCGTGCTGTCCACGGGCGGTGGCCCAGGGGAGGGTCAGTGGGATGTGTCCTGTGGGGAGGTGGGCATCGGTTGTCCTCGCCAGCCCTGGAGGAAACCCGAGCCTACAAGAACGCCTGGCCTTCTGATGAGGGGTCTTGTGCCCCTGTGTCTGCAAAACTCCTCAGGGATGCTGGAGTGGCGGGTACGGGGACTTGAACCATTTCCCCATGAAGACGCTCTAGGAGCAAACACGTTTAAGGCTCTTGGTGGACATATTGCCAAACTGCTCTCCAAATGGGTGGGGCAGCTTGCATCCCAGTGCCTGCCTCTGCCAGTTAGGCCAAACAGCCTGACCTTTGCCAAAGTGAGAGGCCAAACTTGCCCTTCTTTGATGGCTCGCGAGGGTGAGCTTTTATCTTGTGTTAAGCCTTTGGCTGATCTTTTGTGGAATGTCTGTTCATTCTTTGCAGTCTCCTAATGGGATTTCTAATTTTCTCCCCCCATTTTTTGTTATCTGTAAGAGCGTTTTATAGATTAAAGATACAAGCCTTTGACAAATGTTGTGAGCACTTTTTTCTCGTTTCATTTAGGTTTCTTTTTTTACTTATAGAAGTTTAGCTTTTATGCAGTCACACCTCAATTTCTTCCTTTGGATTTAGGCTCAGAAAATCTCTCCCTACCGTGAGATTAGATAAGCAGTCATTTGTTCCTCTAGTTATCTTAAGATTTCAGTTTCAACATTTTCTTCTGTAATCCACGTGGCTAGGTTTGGGGTCTGATTAGCCCCCAGCCATGCCAGTAGCCCGGGCCCAGCCCCATTTGTTGAATGGCTGCTCTCCCTGCCCCGCCTGCCCCACCCGCCTGCCCCTGGTCTCTCCAGGAATCATGTTTGTGCAAGAAGAGGCCCTGGCCAGCAGCCTGTCATCCACCGACAGTCTGACTCCTGAGGACCGGCCCATTGCGCGGGGATGCTCTGATTCCTTGGAGTCCATCCCTGCGGGACAGGTAACATCCTCCTCCTGCTTCTGGGGGTTGGTTTCCTCTGCAGCCAGCTCTTCTGCCTGAAGCTGTCTGGAAGTATGAGGTGGCCTGGCTGGAGCTGTAGCAGACGCTGCCAGTGCTTGGTGTGCTCTGTGGTTAAGGGTCTGTTCAGTTAGCGTCTGTCGTCTGTCTCTTTCTTTGGACTGATGGGAATAGGCAGTTTTCTCTTACTGGACCCTGGGGGGCAAAGCCACATAACCCTTAGTACATGTGAGCAGACTCCCTGGGGAAAGTTCAGAAGGCCCTAGTCAGGGGTGGCTTGTTTGGGCTCCACACCCATCAGGAAGTTTCTCCCCCTGCTGTCTGGCACCCCTGCGCCATTTTGCCTGTTTCTGCACGTCACCCACCCTGGTAATCTGGGACACGCTGTGACTCTGTTACTTCCGTGGCTGCTCCTGAGGGTCCCTGAGCTGCTTCCTGTGTCTTGGAAAGAAAGAGGACGGCAGGTGTGGTGCGAGGGGCTCATTTGCTGTGTGCGTGGGGAGTGTGCTTGGTAGCTGGGCCTGCCCAGCCCTGTCTCTTTTCACCAACACAGTGTCACGGCCGTGTGGCACTGGGGCAGTGGGCAGAGTCCTTGCTCTGTCCCAGCACTCCACTGCACTCTCCCTTCACCCTCCCCAGGGTCACAGCAGGAGGCTCCTGAGCCCTAGGTCTTCCCCGCTGCCCAGAGACCATTTGGAGGGCCCTGCCAGGCACTGCACAGCCTCCGCTCACCATGTCCTCTGCTGGCCTGGTACCAAGTTGGTAGATGGTCCACATGGACCCTGTGGGATGGCACAGGGAACATTCAGATGCCAGACCTGGAGGCACAAGCTGAGCTTGTGGAGGGCGAGAGGCTTTGGCCCAGGGGTTGGGAGTGTGGGCTTGGGTCAGATCACCGACACGGTTGGGAATCTTAGCTCTGCTGTGCACTGGCAGGATGACTGAGTGAGTCTCTCTGCCTCTCTGGGCCCCAAGATCCACCCTAGGGTGGAGTGTGGGGATAGCAAGGAGCCTCCTGCTGGGCCACAAAGGAGTGCTCAGGGCCTGCCGCCCGGTGAATGCCAGGGCATGGCTGCGGCAGGTGGGGGCTGACCACGTTTCCTTTCCTGGCAGGCACCTTCTGATGATTTAAGAGACGTGCCGGGAGCTGTTGGCGGTGCAAGGTAAGGAAGAGGCTATCGTGGAAGGCATTCTGGGCCTTCTGCACACACTCTGTGGGCCAGTAGTAACCAAGATTTTCTTAAAAGTCTGTTTGCAGAAGTCCTATAGAACTATTTCTTCCTTTAAATAAATAAACACAGCTGAAATGGGCTCTGGTCTGTTTCCAAGTTTTAATCCCTAAACTTTGCATTGACACGTTATCCTATGCTAGGGGTCAGCAGGTCAAAGCCAATTTAGTCCACTGCCTGTTTTATACAGTCTGTGAGCTAAAAATGATTGTTCCATTCTTAAGGAGCTGTTTTTTTTTAAAAAAAATGATGTGGGTGGGGTAGCCCCCAAAGCCTCAAGTGTTTACTGTCTTTACAGAAGAGGTTCCCCAACCCATTCTACATACCCTTTTTCACCAGGGCCAGTAGAGGCCAAGAGGCGCTTGAATTTTTTTAAATTTTTATTGGAGTATAGTTGATTTACAATGTTGTGTTAGTTTCAGGTGTACAGCAAAGTGAGTCAGTTTTGCATGTGTCCACTCTTTTTAAGGTCTTTTCCCATATAGATCATTACAGAGTGTTGAGTAGAGTTCCCTGTGCTATACAGTAGGTCCTTATTATCTATTTTATATATAGTAGTGTATACATACGAATCACAATCTCCCATTTTATTCCTCCTCCAATTCCCCCCGGTAATCATAAGCTTGTTTTCTACATCTGTGACTCTATTTCTGTTTTGTAAATAAGTTTATTTGTACCACTTTTTTTAGATTCCACATATAAGCGATATCATATGATATTTGTTTTTGTCTAACTTCACTTAGTATGACAATTCCTAGGTCCATCCATGTTGCTGCAAATGACATTATTTCATTCTTTTTTATGGTTGAGTAGTATTCCATTGTATATATGTACCAGATCTTCTTTTTCCATTCACCTGTTGATGGACATTTAGGTTGCTTCCATGTCTTGGCTATTGTAAACAGTGCTACAGTGAACATTGGGGTGCATGTAGCTTTTCGAATTACGGTTTCCTCCGGATACATGGCCAGGAGTGAGATTGCTGGATCATATGGTAGTTCTATATTTAGTTTTTTAAGGAACCTCTATACCGTTCTCCATAATGGTTGTACCGATTTACATTCCCACCAACAGTGCAAGAGGGTTCCATTTTCTCCACACCGTCTCCAGCGTTTACTGTTTGTAGATTTTTTGATGTTGGCCATTCTGACCGGTGTGAGGTGAAACCTCACTGTAGTTTTGATTGGCATTTCTCTAATAATTAATGATGTTAAGCATCTTTTCGTGTGCTTTTTGGCCATCTACATGTCTTCTTTGGAGAAATGTCTATTTAGATCTTCCACTCATTTTCTGACTGGGATGTTTGTTTTTTTGATATTGAGCTGCATGAACTGTTTGTATATTTTGGAGATTAATCCCTTGTTGGTCGCTTCATTTGCAAATGCTTTCTTCCATTCTGTGGGTTTTTTCTTTCTTTTTTTTTTTTTCTTAACATCTTTATTGGAGTATAATTGCTTTACACTGGTGTGTTAGTTTCTGTAGGTTCTTATTAGTTATCCGTTTTATACATATTAGTGTATATACGTCAGTCCCAATCTCGCAGTTCATCCCACCACCACCACCACCCCCCGTTGCTTTCCCCCCTTGGTGTCCATACGTTTGTTCTCTACATCTGTGTCTCTATTTCTGCCCTGCAGACTGGTTCATCTGTACCATCTTTCTAGGTCCCACATATATGAATTAATACATGATATTTGTTTTTCTCTTTCTGACTTCACCCTGTAGGACAGTCTCTAGATCCATCTACGTCTCTACAAATGACCCAATTTCGTCCTTTTTTTTGTGGCTGAGTAATTCTCCATTTTATATATGTGCCACATCTTCTTTATCCATTTGTCTATCGATGGGCATTTAGGTTGCTTCCATGACGTGGCTATTGTAAATAGTGCTGCAGTGAACATTGGGGTGCATGTGTCTTTTTGAATTATGGTTTTCTCTGGGTATATGCCCAATAGTGGGATTGCTGGGTTATACGGTAATTCTATTTTTAGTTTTTTAAGGAACCTCCATACTGTTCTGCATAGTGGCTGTATCAATTTACATTCCCACCAACAGTGCAAGAGGGGTCCCTTTTCTCCACATGTGGGTTGTCTTTTCATTTTGTTTATGGTTTCCTTTGCTGTGCAAAACCTTTTAAGTTAAATTAGGTCCCATTTGTTTATTTTTGTTTTTATTTTCATTACTCTAGGAGGTGGATCAAAAAAGATATTGCTGTGATTTATGTCAGCGATATATGTATATACGTATACATATATACATATGCAATGTATATGTATACAATGTATACATGTGTATATTTATATACATATATATACACATATACAATATATGTATACATATATTTTAGTTTGCTTGTTTTTTTAATTGAAGTATAGTTGATGTACAATATTATATGTTACAGGTGTACAATATAGTGATTCAATTTTTAAAGGTTATAATCCAGTTATAGTTATTATACAATATTGACTGTATTCCCTGTGTTGTACAATATATCCTTGTACCATTTTTTATACATAATAGTTCATACTTCTTAATCCTGTACCCCTATCTGGCCCCTCCTTCCTTCCCTCTCCCCATTGATAAACACTAGTTCTCTATATCTGTTTTGTTATAGTCACCAGTTTGTTTATTTTTTAGATTCCACATAAAAGTGATATCATACATTTTTTGATGATGGCCATTCTGACTGGTGTGAGATGATATCTCATTGTAGTTTTGATTTGCATTTCTCTAATGATTAATGGTGTTGAGCATTCTTTCATGTGTTTGTTGGCATTCTGTATATCTTTTTTGGAGAAATGTCTATTTAGGTCTTCTGCCCATTTTTGGATGGGGTTGTTTGTTTTTTTGTTATTGAGCTGCATGAGCTGCTTGTAAATTTTGGAGATTAATCTAGAAACAATAAATGCTGGAGAGGGTGTGGAGAAAAGGGGACACTCTTGCACTGCTGGTGGGAATGTGAATTGGTTCAGCCACTATGGAGAACAGTATGGAGGTTCCTTAAAAAACTACAAATAGAATTACCATATGACCCAGCAATCCCACTACTGGGCATATACCCTGAGAAAACCAAAATTCAAAAAGAGTCATGTACCAAAATGTTCATTGCAGCTCTATTTACAATAGCCCGGAGATGGAAACAACCTAAGCGCCCATCATCGGATGAATGGATAAAGAAGATGTGGCACATATACACAATGGAATATTACTCAGCCTTAAAAAGAAATGAAATTGAGCTATATGTAATGAGATGGATAGACCTAGAGTCTGTCATACGGAGTGAAGTAAGTCAGAAAGAAAAAGACAAATACCGTATGCTAACACATATATATGGAATTTAAGGGAAAAAAATGTCATGAAGAACCTAGGGGTAAGACAGGAATAAAGACGCAGACCTACTGGAGAACGGACTTGAGGTTATGGGGAGGGGGAAGGGTGAGTTTTGACAGGGCAAGAGAGAGTCATGGACATATACACACTAACAAACGTATAAGGTAGATAGCTAGGGGGAAGCAGCCGCAAGGCACAGGGATATTAGCTCGATGCTTTGTGACAGCCTGGAGGGGTGGGATGGGGAGAGTGGGAGGGAGGGAGACGCAAGAGGGAAGACATATGGGAACATATGTATATGTATAGCTGATTCACTTTGTTATAAAGCAGAAACTAACACACCATTGTAAAGCAATTATACCCCAATAAAAATGTTTAAAAAAAAAAAAGTGATATCATACAATATTTGTCTGTTTGACTTATTTCGCTTATCATAATACCCTCCAAGTCCATCCATGTTGTTTCAAATGGCAAAATTTCATTATTTTTATGGCTGAGTGGTATTCCATTGTACATATGTACCACATCTTCTTTATCCAGTCATCTGTTGATGGACACTTAGGTTGCTTCCATATCTTGGCAATTGTAAATAATGCTGCTGTGAACATTGGGGCACATCTATCTTTTTGATTTAGTGTTTTGGTTTTTTGGGGGTATATACTCAGGAATGGAATTGCTGGGTCATATGGTAGTTCTATTTTATTTTTTTTTTAGCGGAACGCGGGCCTCTCACTGTTGTGGCGTCTCCCATTGCGGAGCACAGGCTCTGGACGCGCAGGCTCAGCGGCCATGGCTCACGGGCCCAGCTGCTCCGCAGCATATGGGATCTTCCCAGACCAGGACACGAACTCATGTCCCCTGCATCGGCAGGCGGACTCTCAACCACTGTGCCACCGGGGAAGCCCTATTTTTAGTTTTTTTGAGAAACCTCCATACTGTTTTCCACAGTGGCTGCACCAAGTTATATTTCCACCAACAGTATATAAGAATTCCCTTTTCCCCACATCCTTGCCAACATTATTTGCATTCTTTTTGATGATAGCCATTCTGACACGTGTGAGGTGATAGCTCATTGTGGTTTTGGTTTGCATTTCCCTGATGATTAGTGATGTTCAGCATCTTTTCATGTGCCTGTTGAGTGCTGCCTATATTTTCCTCTAAGAGTTGTATAGTATCCGGCCTTACATTTAGGTCTTTAATCCATTTTGAGTTGATTTTTGTGTATGGTGTTAGGGAGGGTTCTAATTTCACTCTTTCACATGTAGCTGTCCAGTTTTCCCAGCACCACTTATTGAAGAGACTGTCTTCTCTCCATTGTATATTCTTGCCTCCTTTGTCATAGATTAGTTGACCATAGATGTGTGGGTTTATCTCTGGGCTTCCTCTCCTGTTCCATTGATCTATATTTCTGTTTTTAATGCCAGTACCAAACTGTTTTGATTACTGTAGCTTTGTAGTATAGTCTGAAGTCAGGGAGGCTGATGCCTCCAGCTCCGTTTTTCTTTCTCAAAATTGCTTTGGCTATTCAAAGCAATTTGTCTTTTGTGTTTCCATACAAATTGTAAAATTTTTTGTTGTAATTCTGTGAAAAATGCCATTAGTAATTTGATAGGGATCGCATTGAATCTGTAGATTGCTTTGGGTAGTATAGTCATTTTGACAATATTGATTCTTCCAGTCCAAGAACATAGTACATCTCTCCATCTGTTTGTGTCATCTTTGATTTCTTTCATCAGCATCTTATAGTTTTCTGAGTACAGGTCTTTTGCCTCCTTAGGTAGGTTTATTCCTAGGTATTTTATTCTTTTTGTTGCAATGGTAAATGAGAGTGTTTCCTTAATTTCTCTTTCTGATCTTTTGTTGTTAGTGTATAGGAACGCAAGAGATTTCTGTGTATTAATTTTGTATCCTGCAAATTCACTGATGAGCTCTAGTAATTTTCTGGTAGTGTCTTTAGGATTCTCTGTGTATAGTATCATGTCATCTGCAAACAGTGACAGTTTTACTTCTTCTTTTCCAATTCGGATTCCTTTTATTTCTTCTCTGATTGCCGTGGCTAGAAATTCCAAAACTGTGTTGAATAAAAGTGGCAAGAGTGGACATCCTTGTCTTGTTCCTGATCTTAGAGGAAATGCTTTCAGTTTTTCACCATTGAGAATGATACTGGCTGTGGGTTTGTCTTATATGGCCTTTATTATGTTGAGGTAGTTTCCCTCTGTGCCCGCTCTCTAGAGAGTTTTTATCGTAAATGGTTGTTGGATTTTGTCAAAAGCTTTTTCTGCATCTATTGAGATGATCATATAGTTTTTATTCTTCAGTTTGTTAATGTGGTGTATCACATCGACTGATTTGCATATATTGAAGAGTCCTTGCATCCTGGGATAAATCCCACTTGATCATGGTGTATGATCCTTTTAAGGTGTTGTTGGATTCTGTTTGCTAGTATATTCTTTTTATCATCTTTATTAGCGTATAATTGCTTTACAGTGGTGTGGTAGTTTCTGCTTTATAACAAAGTGAATCTGCTATACATATATCCCTATATCTCCTCCCTCTTGCGTCTCCCTCCCACTCTCCCTATCCCACCCCTCTAGGTGGTCACAAAGCACTGAGCTAATCTCCCTGTGCTACGTGGCTACTTCCCACCTAGCTATCGGTGTTACGTTTGGTAGTGTATATATGTCCATGCCACTCTCTCACTTCGTCCCAGCTTACCCTTCCTCCTCCCTGTGTCCTCAAGTCCATTCTCTACATCTGCATCTTTATTCCTGTCCTGCCCCTAGGTTCTTCAGAACCTTTTTTTTTGTTTTTAGATTCCATATATATGTGTTAGCGTATGGTATTTGTTTTTCTCTTTCTGACTTACTTCACTCTGTATGACAGACTCTAGTTCCATCCACCTCACTGCAGATAACTCAATTTCGTTTCTTTTTATGGCCGAGTAATATTCCATTGTATATATTTGCCACATTTTCTTTATCATATTCTATTGTATATATGTGCCACGTCTTCTTTATCCATTCATCTGTCGATGGATACTTAGGTTGCTTCCATGTCCTGGCTATTGTAAATAAGCTGCAGTGAACATTGGGGTACATGACTCTTTTTGAATTATGGTTTTCTCAGGGTATATGCCCAGTAGTGGGATTGCTGGGTCGTATGGTAGTTCTATTTTTAGTTTTTTAAGGAACCTCCATACTGTTCTCCATAGTGGCTGTATCAAGTTACATTCCACCAGCAGTGCAAGAGGATGCCCTTTTCTCCACACCCTCTCCAGCATTTATTGTGTGTAGATTTTTTGATGATGGTCATTCTGACTGGTGTGAGGTGATACCTCACTGTAGTTTTGATTTGCATTTCTCTAATGATTAGTGATGTTGAGCATCCTTTCATGAGTTTGTTGGCAATCTGGATATCTTCTTTGGAGAAATGTCTGTTTAGGTCTTCTGCCCATTTTTGGATTGGGTTTGTTTTTTTTTTGATAGTGAGCTGCATGAGCTGCTTGTAAATTTTGGAGATTAATCCTTTGTCAGTTGCTTCATTTACAAATATTTTCTCCCATTCTGAGGGTCCTCTTTTCGTCTTGTTTATGTTTTCCTTTGCTGTGTAAAAGCTTTTGAGATTCATTAGGTCCCATTTGTTTATTTTTGTTTTTATTTCCATTTGTCTAGGAGGTGGGTCAAAAAGGATCTTGCTGTGATTTATGTCATAGAGTGTTCTGCCTGTGTTTTCCTATAAAAGTTTTATAGTGTCTGGTCTTACATTTAGGTCTTTAAACCATTTTGAATTTACTTTTGTGTATGGTGTTAGGGAGTGTTCTGATTTCATTCTTTTACATGTAGCTGGCCAGTTTTCCCAGCACCACTTATTGAAGAGGCTGTCTTTTCTCCATTGTATATTCTTGCCTCCTTTATCAAAAAAAAGGTGACCATATGTGAGTGGGTTTATCTCTGGGCATTCTATCCTGTTTCATTGATCTATATGTCTGTTTTTGTGCCGGTACAATACTGTCTTGATTACTGTAGCTTTGTAGTGTAGTCTGAAGTCGGGGAGCCTGATCCTCCAGCTCCATTTTTCTTTCTCAAGATTGCTTTGGCTGTTTGGGGTCTTTTGTGTTTCCATACAAATTGTGAAATTTTTTGTTCTAGTTCTGTGAAAAATGCCATTGGTAGTTTGATAAGGATTGCATTGAATCTGTAGATTGCTTTGGGTAGTATAGTCATTTTCACAGTGTTGATTCTTCCAATCCAAGAACATGGTATATCTTTCCATCTGTTTGTGTCACCTTTGATTTCTTTTATCAGTGTCTTATAGTTTCCTGCATACAGGTCTTTTGTCTCCTTATGTAGGTTTATTCCTAGGTATTTTATTCTTTTTGTTGCAATCGTAAATGGGAGTGTTTCCTTAATTTCTCTTTCGGATTTTTCATCATTAATATATAGGAATGCAAGAGATTTCTGTGCATTAATTTTGCATCCTGCTACTTTACCAAATTCATTGATTAGTTCTAGTAGTTTTCTCATAGGATTCTCTATGCATAGTATCATGTCATCTGCAAACAGTGACAGCTTTACTTCTTCTTTCCAATTTGGATTCCTTTTATTTCTTTTTCTTCTCTGATTGCTGGGGCTAAAACTTCCCTAACTATGTTGAATAATAGTGGTGAGAGTGGACAACCTTGTCTTGTTCCTGATCTTAGAGGAAATGGTTTCAGTTTTTCACCATTAAGAACGACGTTGGCTGTGGGTTTGTCATATATGGCCTTTATTATGTTGAGGTAAGTTCCCTCTGTGCCTACTTTCTGGAGGGTTTTTATCATAAATGCGTGTTGAATTTTATCGAAAGCTTTTTCTGCATCTATTGAGATGATCATATGGTTTTTCTCCTTCAGTTTGTAAATATGGTTTATCACATTGATTGATTTTCATATATTGAAGAATCCTTGCATTCCTGGGATAAACCTCACTTGATCATGGTGTATGATCCTTTTAATGTGCTGTTGGATTCTGTTTGCTAGTATTTTGGTGAGAATTTTTGTGTCTGTGTTCATCAGTGATATTGGCCTGTAATTTTCTTTTTGTGTGGTATCTTTGTCTGGTTTTGGTATCAGGGTGACAGTGGCCTCATAGAATGAGCTTGGGAGTGTTCCTTCCTCTGCAACTTTTTGGAAGAGTTTGAGAAGGAGAGGTGTTAACTCTTCTCTAAATGTTTGATAGAATTCACCTGTGAAGCCATCTGGTCCTGGACTTTTGTTTGTTGGAAGTTTTTTAATCACAGTTTCAATTTCAATACTTGTGATTGGTCTGTTCCTATTTTCTATTTCTTCCTGGTTCAGCCTTGGAAGGTTATACCTTTCTAAGAATTTGTCCATTTCTTCCAAGTTGTCTATTTTATTGGTGTATAGTTGCTTGTAGTCTGTTATTTTCCTTCGTACTTCTGTGGTGTCATTTGTTACTTAACCTTTTTCATGTCTAATTTTATTGATTTGAGCCCTCTCCCATTTTTCCCTGATGAGTCTCTAGCTAAAGGTTTATCAATTTTGTTTATCTTTTCAAAGAACCAGCTTTTAGTTTCATTGATCTTTTTTATTGTTTTCTTTGTCTCTATTTCATTTATTTCTGCTCTGATCTTTGTGATTTCTTCTACTCACTTTGGGTTTTGTTTGTTCTTCTTTCTCTAGTTCCTTTAGGTCTAAGGTTAGGTTGTTTATCTGAGATTTTTCTTGTTTCCTGAGGTAAGATTGTATGCTGTAAACTTCCCTCTTAAAACTGCCTTTGCTGCATCCCATAGGTTTTGGATCGTCATGTTTTTGTCATTTGTCTCTAGGTATTTTTTGATTTCGTCTTTGATTTCTTCAGTGATGCATTGGTTTAGTAACATATTGTTTAGCCTCCATGTGTTTGTGTTTTATAAATTTTTTTCTCTGTAATTGATTTCTAATCTCATAGCATTGTGGTCGGAAAGGATGCTTGATATGATTTCAGTTTTCTTAAATTTACCGAGGCTTGATTTGTTTCCCAAGATGTGATCTGTCCTGCAGAATGTTCAGTGTGCACTTGTGAAGAAAGTGTATTCTGCTGTTTTTGGATGGAATGCCCTATAAATATCAATTAAATCCATCTGGTGTGATGTATCATTTAAGGCTTGTGTTTCCCTGTTGATTTTCTGTTTGGATGATCTGTCCATTGGTGTAAGTGGGGTGTTAAAGTCCCCCACTGTTATTGTGTTACTGTCAATTTCCCCTTTTATGGCTGTTGGCGTTTGCTTTATATATTGAGGTGCTCCTATGTTGGGTGCATATATATTTACAATTGTTATATCTTCTTGGATTGATCCCTTGATCATTATGTAGTATCCTTTCTTATCTCTTGTAACAGTCTGTTTTGTCTGATACAAGTATTGCTACTCCAGCTTTCTTTTGATTTCCATTGCATGGAATCTCTTTTTCCATCCCCTCACTTTCAGTCTATGTGTGTCTCTTGGTCTGAAGTGGGTCTCTTGTAGACAGCATATATACTGGTTTTATTTTTGTATCCATTCAGCCAGTCTGCATCTTTTGGTTGGAGCATTTAATCCATTTACATTTAAGGTAATTATCGATATGTTTGTTCCTATTGCCATTTTTTTAATTGTTTTGGATTTGTTTTTGTTGGTCTTCTTTCTTCCCTTTTTCTTTTGTTACCTTCTCTTATGGTTTGATGACTATCTTTAGTGTTGTGTTTGGGTTGCTTTTTCTTTTTTGTGTGTGTATCTATTTTAGTGTTTTGGTTTGCAGTTCCCATGAGGTTTTGATGTAGCAGTCTGCATACAAGGTTGTTTTAAGTTGCTGGTCTCTTGATTTCAAATGCAGTTCCCATATTCTGCATTTGTAGTCTCCTCATGGTTGCTGGTTTTGACATCATATTTGTGTATGGGTGATTTCCTACTTAATTACTTTATGTTTGCATTTACCAGTGAGCTTTCCCATTTGTGATTTTCTTATTTCTAGTTGTGGCCTCTTTTTTTTACCCCCCCCCCCCAGAAGTTCCTTTAGCATTTGTTGTAATGCTAATTTGGTGATGCTGAATTCTCTTAGCTTTTGCTTGTCTGTAAAGCTTTTGATTTCTCCGTCAAATCTGAATGAGAGCCTTGCTTGTTAGAGTATTCTTGGTTGTAGGTTTTTCCCTTTCATCACTTATACTCCAATAAAGATATTTAAAAGGCACACACATATATATATATATATATATATATATATATATGTATGTATATCTCATGACACTCTCTTCTGGCCTTCAAGAGTTTCTGCTGAAAAAAAAAAAAAAAAAGAGTTTCTGCTGAAAAATTAGCTGATGACCTTATAGGGATTCCCTTGTATGTTATTTGTTGCTTTTCCCTTGTTGCTTTTAATATTTTTTCTTTGTATTTAATTTTTGTCAGTTTGATTAATATGTGTCTCGGTGTGTTCCTCCTTGGGTTTATCCTGTATGGGACTCTGTGCTTTCTGGACTTGGGTGACTGTTTCCTTTCCCATGTTAGGGAAGTTTTCAGCTATAATCTCTTCAAATACTTTCTCAGGCCCTTTCCCTTTCTCTTCTTCTTCTGGGACCCCCTATAATGTGAATGTTGGTGCATTTAATGTCCCAGAAGTCTCTGAGACTGTCCTCATTTCTTTTCATTAGTTTTTCTTTATACTGTTCTGTGGCAGTGATTTCCACCGCTCTGTCTTCCAGCTCACTTATTCGTTCTTCTGCCTCAATTATTCTGCTACTGATTCCTTATGGTGTGTTTTTCATTTCACTTACTGTGTTGTTCATCTCTGTTCTTTAAATCTTTTGTCTCTTTGTTAAACATTTCTTGTATCTTCTTGGTCTGTGCCTACATTCTTTTTCTGAGATTTTGAATCATCATTACTCTGAATTCTTTTTCAGGTAGATTACCTGTCTCTAAAGGAGCTTGAATTTAAATGTGAAGGTCCTAAGACCCCCAGCCCACTCCCCAAGCCTCTCACCTGTGAAGGCGACTGGGTGCCCCTGCAGGGGACTGTTGTCAAGTTAGTCCATACCCATGAGCACTCATTGCTCTTGGGGCTTGTGGCCAACGTCTGAAGGACTGAGAAGTCTTCATGATGTGCGCAGGATTGTGTTGGATGCCTGTGGTCTGGACCCTGGAAGTGTGGTGGCCCCAGCCTTCCAGCACCTCGGCTCCCCACCAGGGTGCTTGCTAGGACCAGGCTCAGCTGTTTAGGAGGCTTGGGAGACCCATGGGTTGCTTCTTCAGGGCCAGGGGACAGCAGCAGGACTGGACATGGGAGGTGGGGGCATCCCAGCCCAGCATGTCACTGACCTGGCTTCTCCCCACACAGCCCAGAGCACGCGGAGCCAGAGGTCCAGGTGGTGCCAGGGTCCGGCCAGATCATCTTCCTGCCCTTCACCTGCATTGGCTACACCGCCACCAACCAGGACTTCATCCAGCGCCTGAGCACGCTCATCCGGCAGGCCATCGAGCGGCAGCTACCTGCTTGGATTGAGGCTGCCAACCAGCGAGAGGAGGGCCAGGGCGAGCAGGGCGAGGATGATGATGAGGAGGAGGAGGATGTTACTGAGAACCGCTACTTTGAAATGGGGCCTCCGGATGTGGAGGAAGAGGAAGAGGGTGGGCCAGGAGAGGAAGAGGAAGAAGAGGAAGAAGAAGAGGAGGAGGAGGAGGGCGAGGAGGAGCGCCTGGCTCTGGAGTGGGCCCTGGGCGCAGATGAGGACTTCCTGCTGGAGCACATCCGCATCCTCAAGGTGCTCTGGTGCTTCTTGATCCACGTGCAGGGCAGCATCCGCCAGTTTGCTGCCTGCCTCGTGCTCACGGACTTCGGCATCGCCGTCTTTGAGATCCCGCACCAGGAGTCGCGGGGCAGCAGCCAGCACATCCTCTCCTCCCTGCGCTTTGTGTTCTGCTTCCCGCACGGCGACCTCACCGAGTTCGGCTTCCTCATGCCGGAGCTGTGCCTGGTGCTCAAGGTGCGTCACAGCGAGAACACGCTCTTCATCATCTCAGACGCCGCCAACCTGCACGAGTTCCACGCTGACCTGCGCTCTTGCTTCGCCCCGCAGCACATGGCCATGCTGTGCAGCCCTGTGCTCTATGGCAGCCACACCAGCCTGCAGGAGTTCCTGCGCCAGCTGCTCACCTTCTACAAGGTGGTGGGCGGCTGCCAGGAGCGCAGCCAAGGCTGCTTCCCCGTGTACCTGGTCTACAGTGACAAGCGCATGGTGCAGACAGCCGCCGGGGACTACTCGGGCAACATCGAGTGGGCCAGCTGCACGCTGTGCTCTGCCGTGCGGCGCTCCTGCTGTGCACCCTCTGAGGCTGTCAAGTCCGCTGCCATCCCCTACTGGCTGCTGCTCACACCCCAGCACCTCAACGTCATCAAAGCCGACTTCAACCCCATGCCCAATCGCGGCACCCACAACTGCCGCAACCGCAACAGCTTCAAGCTTAGCCGTGTGCCGCTCTCCACTGTGCTTCTGGACCCCACACGCAGCTGCACTCAGCCGAGGGGCGCCTTCGCAGACGGCCACGTGCTTGAGCTGCTTGTGGGCTACCGCTTTGTCACCGCCATCTTCGTGCTGCCCCATGAGAAGTTCCACTTCCTGCGCATCTACAACCAGCTGCGGGCCTCACTGCAGGACCTGAAGACTGTAGTCATCGCCAAGACCCCTGCAACCGGGGGCAGGCCTCAGAGCCCCCCTGTGGATGGCCAGGCTGCCGAGGACGGGGCCCGGTAAGACCGGGCATGGGCTTTTGGGGGTCAGGGGGCGGGAGGCCGGCTGAGACCACTCACCTCACCCAGATCTCCAGCACCCCCTCAGCATTGCCTTTGGCTCCCTCGGGCTTGGTGCTGGGCTGCTCCTTATCTCCCAAGGCTTCAGAAGAGGCCCAGGAAAGCTGTCCTTCCACAAAGCCAGGCTGGCCCAGTTCTCTGCCATTTAGAGTCCTGTGTGGCTGGGTCCCCAGGCTCCTGCTCCCACCTTGCCTGGCCCTCTCCACTGGGTCCAAGCATGGCCTCTAGGCATCACCCACGCCTCCTCGCCTCCAGGCTCGCAGTCCCGTGGCTGGCTCTGTGAGCCAGGGGGCTGCTTCAGGCACCACCTGCCTCTGACCCCCAGCTCCAAGCCCGTACCCTTTGGTGAGCCACACACGCCTTCTCAGGAAGACCTGGGTTGCTCAGGGCCCTTCTCTGTGTGTAATTTTGTGAGTCCGTTCCAAAGGAAGCTGTTGGCTGAGAGCAGCAAGGTTTGAGTGTGTGAGCTGGGTGGTCACTTTGTGCAAAGCTCCTTTTCTTCTGGGCGGAGAGTGAAGTGCAGAGAGGGGAGGAGTTGGCAGCCCTGTCCTCTTTTTTTTTTTTTTTAATTTATTTTTGGCTGCATTGGGTCTTCGTTGCTGCGTGTGGGCTTTTTCTAGTTGCGGTGAGCGGGGGCTACTCGTCACTGCGGTGCGCAGGTTTCTCATTGTGGTGGCTCCTCTTGTTGCAGAGCACAGGCTCTAGGTGCGTGGGCTTCAGTAGTTGCGGCACGTGGGCTCAGTAGTTGCAGCTCGTGGGCTCTAGAGTGCAGGCTCAGTAGTTGTGGCGCACAGGCTTAGTTGCTCTGCGGCATGTGGGATCTTCCCAGACTAGGGCTCGAACCCGTGTCCCCTGCATTGGCAGGTGGATTCTTAACCACTGCTCCACCAGGAAAGCCCAGCCCTGTCCTCTTCTTCCTTACTCTCCTTCCCCTGCCCCTGCCCCTGAGCCTGGCTTCTCTCAGGGCCGCCTGGGGTTGGCATATAATGGCTTGTGTGGGGCCATGGTCACACCCACAGGTTCACCTGTGCCTGGGGTTCAGGAGGCACCCTGTGCCCTTCAGGGTGCCCCTTTCTCCTATTACTGCTCCCAACTTCATGTATGCTGGGGCTTCCCTACCTGGGCAAGAAAGCCCTTTGTTTATTGGCCTTCCTGTCCCAGGAGACACGGTATAGCTCACTTTCTCTTCCATCCTGGTGGACAATGGAGACCCTGCCCTCACCCCAACATCTCACAGGGCATGCCTTCTCTCTCCAACCCAGCCCCTCAACTGATGCTCCCAAAGGTTATCCAGCATCTTCCTGGATGAATCAGGGACCCCGTCTTATGCCCAGCTCAAGTTCCATGCTCTCCATAGAGACCCTTGATGCCTCCAGGTACTGGAGAGCCCCTTATGCCAGAGGCGGCCTTGCATGGCCATCTCTCCGTCTCCCTGCCCCTATGATGAGGCTTCAGATGGTGACACTTTGTCTTAGTTACCCTGCCACCCTCAAGCCTGGCTGGACCCTGCCCACAGTAGGGACTGCATGCAGAAAGCAGGCGCTCTGCTTCACCCCAGCAGATGC